>NC_135712.1:85450096-86159472 GCF_964656455.1 Halichoerus grypus
TAATAGTCATTATTTTAATTTATGTTTAATTATAGTGCTTTATGGGACATCGAAACTGCCCAGCAGACCACCACATTCACTGGGCATTCTGGAGATGTGATGAGTCTTTCTCTGAGTCCTGACATGAGGACTTTTGTTTCTGGTGCTTGTGATGCCTCTTCAAAATTGTGGGATATTCGAGATGGAATGTGCAGACAGTCTTTCACTGGACATGTGTCAGACATTAATGCTGTCAGTGTAAGTAAATAGCATTTCTAAAGAAATGCACTGTGCCTATAAACTGTTGACATCTTTAACGTGATTTTAACAACAAAAACTCCAAAGAGGTAACCACAAATAGATTAAGCCAGGTAAGTATTCGTGTATATGAAAATGAAGTAGTCATTTGTGGTTATTATTGTCCTATGTAGGTCAAATGCTAAACTGTGTAGAAATGACTAGGATTTCCAGAACTACTATGAATACAAATGCTTATGTGTATAAGACACTCCTAATTTTGTAAGAAGATGTATTTGGGGAAAAAACTGCTTTCTATTTATTCACATATTGAAAGCCATTTTTTATAATTTTGTTGAACATCTGAGAAAGTAAATGCTTTGTTACCCCCACCCCCTATTAGTAGGCCAGCCTGGTTAGAAAAAGAGAATTTTAGAGCAGGTAAACCTAGTCTTCTCCATCTCTCATCCTATCACCTCTATCAGGTTGATGGTATTCTCTTTTCCTAATTTGCTTAGATTTTGTCAGGGATGAATGGAGTTTATTAAATGCTTTCTCTTCATCTGTTGAGATGATCATGTGGTTTTTGTTTTTTTAGTCTGTTAAATGGTGAATTCACGTTGATTCACCCCCACCCCCCAAATATTAACCCAACCCTGTAATTCTGGGACAAACCACTCTTGGTCATCATGCATAACTTTTTAATATATTAATGCATTTGATTTATAAAAGTTTTTATAAAGTTTTACAGCCATATTCATAAAAGTTCTATTTTTCCTTCAAATGTTTTTTCTGGTTTGGTATGAGACTGATGCTGGCCTTGTAGGCAGAGTTGGGGACCATTCCCTCCACTTCAGTTGTCTGGGACAGATTGTGTAGAATTGGTCTTATTTCTTCCTTAAATGTTTGGTTTAATTTCCCTGTGAAAGCTCTCTAGGAGAATTTTCTTTGTGAGAAGAGATTTAACTACAAATTTAATGTCTTACTTGGATATAGGCTTGTTGAGGTTATCCATTTATCCATTGAGTCCTAACCCCCACTACCTCAGGATGTGACCTTATTTGAAAATAGGGTTGTTGCAGATGTGATTAGCTGAGTCATACCAGATTGAAGGTCATTTAATCCAAGATAAGGGGTATCCTTAGAAAAGGATCTGGGAAAGCTCCAGACCAACAGGCAAAGAAGGTAAACAGTGTGAAGACTCACAGGGAAAAGACTGCCATCCACAGCCCTTAGACACGGACTGTGAGACCTTAAATTTCTGCTGTTTAAGCCACCCAGTTTGTGGTGCTTTGTTACATGGCCGCCCTAGCAAATGAATACGTTTGGTAGAGGTTTATCTGTTTTCTTTATCTTCTCAAAGAACCATCTTTTGGTTTGAACAGTGTGCTCTATTTTTCTGCTTTATTAATTGATTTTTCTGATTATTTCTTTGCTGTGTAGTTGGGTTTCATTTTCTTTTTCTAGGTGTGTAATGTAGAAGTTGATACCATTGATTTGAAACTTTTTTTTCTTTCTTAATACTGAAGCTTAAAGTGGTAAATTTCTAAACATTGCTTTTGGTGCATTCCACAGATTTGGATGTGCTGTGTTTTCATTTTCATTTAGTTAAAAATTCTTTATAATTTTGATCTCTTTGACGCATGAGTTTTTTAGAAGTATGTTACATAGTTTTCAAATATATGGAGATTTTCTAGATATCTTTATTTTTGTTAGTTTTTAATTGCATTATGGTCCAAGAATACACTTTGCATGATTTATAGGATTCTAAACTTCTTGAGACTTGTTTTATGGTCCAGAATACAGTCTGGCCTGGTCATTGTTCTGCACTTGAAAAGAATCTCTGTTCTGTTACTGGATGGAGAGTTCCACAGATAACAATTATCTCAAGTTGGTTAATAGTATTATTCAGGTCTTCTGTATCCTTACTGATACTTGTCAGTTCTTTCTATTTATTATTGAGAGAGGGCTATTGAAATCTCTAATCCTGTATTTGTCCATTTTTCCTTGCAGTTTATTAGTTTTTGCTTCAGTGAGTATTTCAAAGCATAAACCTTTAGGATTATTGTGTTCTCCTGGTCAGTTGATTTCTTTATCATTATGAAATGTCCCTCTTTATCCCTGGTAATATTATTTACTCTGAAATTTTCGTCTGATATTAATAGAACTACCCCAGCTTTCTTTTGATTAGTCTTAGCATGGGCGTATCTTTTTCCTTGCTTTTACTTGCTATTTGTATTTTATATTCAGAGTGATTTTCTTATAGGGCAGTAGTTGGGTCTAAAGAGTCCTATTTTGGGGCGCCTGGGTGGCTCAGTCAGTTAAGCGTCTGCCTTTGGCTCAGGTCATGATCCCAGGGTCCTGGGATCGAGTCCTGCATCGGGCTCCCTACTCAGCAGTGAGTCTGCTTCTCCCTCTCCCTCTGCCCCTTCCCCTCCCCTGCTCATGCTTGCTCATGCGCTCAAATCTTTAAAAAAAAAAAAAAAAAAAAAAAAAAGTCCTATTTCTGCCTGTTACTATTTAGACCATTTACATTTTATGTGATTATTGTATTGACATGATTAGGTTTAAATCCACCATCTTGCTCTTTGCCTTTTGTCCTGTCTATTCTTTGTTCTTTTTCTGCCTTCTTTTGAGGTTTTAAAAAATTTTTGAATTTCTAAATTTCCTTTCTTGGCTTTTTAGCAATATTTTTGTTGGTTTTTGTGGTTGTGGTTGTGGTTGCCGAGAAAATCTGTGGTATACATTTCTAGTTTATGGCAGTCTACCTTTAAGTGCTCTTATACCACTTTTACACATAGATAAGCACCTTTTACCTGGATTCTCCCACTTCTCCCCTCCCAGCCTTTGTGCAATTGTTGTCATACATTTTACTTTTAAACCCTACAGTACATTGATATTATTGTTGCTTTCAAGAGCTGATGCTCCTTTAGGAAGATTTAACAAATAAAGTCTTTACGTTTATTAACATAGTTACCATTTTCTGTGCTCCTCATTCTTTTGTTTATGGGTTCAGATTTTCATCTATTTTTCTTCTTGAAAGGCTTCCTTTAATGTTTCTTATAGTGTAAATCTGTTAAAGTCGGTCAGCTTTTGTATATCTAAAATATTTTTTATTTTGCTTTCATTTTTGAAAAATATTTTCACTGGTTTTTTTTTTTTCCCCTTCTGTTGATACTCTAAAGATGTTATTCCACTGTCTTCTGGTTTATGTTGGTACTGATGTGAGATGTACTATCATGCTTATATTTGGTCTCTACACAGTGTGTCCTTTGTTTTCCTCTGGATACTTTTAATATTTTTTTTTTTTTCTTAAAGATTTTATCCATTTATTTCAGAGAGAGAACAAGTTGAGCTGAGGCATGGTAAAGGGGCAGAGGGAGAGGGGGAGAGAGAATCTCAGGGAGACTCTGCACTGGGCACGGAGCCCGATGCAGGCCTTGATCCCAGAATCCCAAGACCATGACCTGAGCTGAAACCAAGAGTTAATGGCTGAACCGACTGAGCCACCCAGGTGCCCTTTCTCTTTGTTTTTAAACAACTTGATTATGATGTGTCTTTGTATAATTTTCTTCATATTTCTCGTGTCTGGATCTGTGGATTATTCATCAAATTTGGAAACTTTTCAGCCATTATCATTAAAATATATTTCTGTCTCTTCTCCTCTGGGGTCTCCAGATACACATATATTAAGACACCTGAAGTGTTCCCACAGTTCACTCATACTGTGTTCATTTTATTTTTCAGTCTTGTTCCTCGCTGTATTTCACTCTGGATAGTTGGCTGTTGCTGTGTCTTCCAGCTCAGTACACTTCTGCAGTGTCTCATCTGCCATTAAACCCATACAGTGTCCTTTTTAATCTCAGACATTGCTTTTTGTCCTTGTCTGTTAATTCTGTCATCTGATATTTTTGGGGTTTGTGTCAGCAGAATGATTTTTTTTTCCCCTCCTAATTATGGGTCATATTTTCTCGCTTTTGCATGTCTGATTTTCATTAGATGTGATGCCAGACATTGTAAATTTTACCTTGTTGGGTGTTGGATAATTTTGTATTTATATAAATACTATTTAGCTTTGTCCTAGGGAATAGTTATTTGGAAATAATTTGATCCTTTCGGGTCTTACATTTCAGTTTTGTTAGGTGGACCAGAGCACCACTTTGTGTATGCTTAAGTTTGTCCCACCAGTGAGGGGAAAACCTTATGATCTCTCTTCCCAGTGAATTGTGAGGTTTCCCCCCTTTCTAGGAGGGACAGACATTATTCCTGGGCCTGGGTGAGCATTGGCTTGTTTCCTGTTATCTTTATGGGTATCTCCTCTGCTTGAGTAGTTTCCTCACATACCTGTGGTCAGCACTCAGCTGAATACTTGAGGGGCCCCTTACCATCTCCTGACTTTCTGTCAGGAGAAGAGAGGGTTGTCCTCTCCAGTTTCTGGCCTGTGAACTCTAGCTGCCTTGGACTCCCTGGATTCCCAGCTGTCTCCTCAACTCTGGGACATCAGTGGGCTCCATTTGGGATCCCCTTCCCAGCACCATGACCTGTAAACTTTCTCCAGGCAGGAAGTTGGTGCAGTTATGGGGCTTACCTCATGTGTGTCCTGTCTCTCAGGGACCACTCTCCTTTGTTGACTGATAGCCAGTGTCTTTAGAACCAGGTTTCATATACTTTGTCAATTTTATTTATTTTATTTTTTTCAGCATGGGGGTAAATGTAATCACTGTTAACTCCATTTGGGCTGAAAGCAGAAGTATAATTCTTCAGCTCATTTTTGTGAAAAATTAAGAATTTAAAGGGGCTTGCCCAGTATACGAAAGTAATTTAAAAAGACCAACATAGACCTATCCTTTTGAAATTAAGATATCAAAACATAAGGACAAAAAAATTCTAGAAATACTCAAAATGAAAAGGTAGATTACCTTGATACAAAAGATGAAAAAAAGTCAGGCTAGCCTCACACTTTCCCATAATAGACAGGGCTGGAAGGCTTCTGAACAATATCTGCTGAGTGTTGAGGGAGAAATACTGTGACCCAGGAATTTTAAGTATCAGAGGCCTTATTTTATGACAGGGGAGAAATATACCAGTAAATATAACCTAGGATAAGAAATTAAGATCACATATAATAACTCAAGGCAATACATGTAAATGGTTGCCACTATTAAAAGATACATTGTTAAGTCAAACTATATGTTGTTTATAAGAGCTACATCTAAAACAAAATGGCCCAGGAAAGCTAACGGTAAAAATGAGTGGGCAAATGATAAACTAAAAGAAATCTGTAGTAATATTACTATATTTCTATTATACAAAGTAAAATTGAAATACAAACTATAAGACGAGAAGTTTTATGTTAACAAGAAATGGTCCGTGGTGAAGCTGTCACATTGAAATGCGCAGAAAGCCAAAGCCATTAGAAATGCAAGGAGAAATGAATCCAAAACACCATTATGTAGGAGACTTTCATATACAACCTTGGGATCCTGATACCCTAGGTAGGCAAGAAAAAAGATGAAGGATTTATTTATTTATTTATTTATTTATTTATTTATTTATTATTTATAAAGATTTTATTTATTTATTTGATAGAGACACAGCGAGAGAGGGAACACAATCAGGGGGAGTGGGAGAGAGAGAAGCAGGCTTCCCGTGGAGCAGGGAGCCCGATGTGGGGCTCGATCCCAGGACCCTGGGACCATGACCTGAGCCGAAGGCAGACGCTTAACGACTGAGCCACCCAGGCGCCCCAAGATGAAGGATTTAAATAATGTAGTTTAATAATGTTGACTGAATAAACCTTGCACCCTGCACTGGACATATGTTCTTAAACATAAGAACCAGTCGCATAGTAGGCCACTAAAGAAATAATCTGAAGTGAATAGCTCAGGACTTCGAAAAAACAGTTCACACTAGGAGAGGGAGAGAAAGGAGCTGGTTAAGGAGAAAAGGAAAAAATGCAGATTGAAGTGAGAACCTCTACCTGAACCAGCAGGTCCTCCACCATCTACCCTCTGCCCCTTCGCTGTGGTCCGTCCAGCCTTGAGCAGCAAGTCTGATGTCCCGAGTTGTGAAAAACGTTTTGTCCCCAGTTTAGTGCAGACTTACCGTGTGGCAGAACCTGACCAGAGCAACAAGGAGCGGTTTATAGTCTTTACTTACCCCACTTAGGATGACTGTATCTGTCCCTGGACACACTGTTGTGTTCATTACAGCATGCTACTTCGGGCCCAGTGGAGTTGTTCTTAATACACAGCATATTCCTCTTCTAATAAGTTCTGAAAAACAACCATCCTGAGGGGTTCATATCAGCCTCTTAGGGACTGTGGACCTGTGGTCACCCATGACCTACACTGCTTCCCTCTCTCTCTGAACTGCCCAGTCGTCCCTCTGCCTCAGTCACACTGGGCTCCTTGCCACCGCCACCTCTCCCCCCCCCCCCAGGACTGTCACCCTTACTGCCCCCCACCCCCATGTCTCTGATCTTCCTAACAGAATCCCATCACTTCACCTCCTGCAGGGTTGGAGGGGGGGGATTCTTCAGTAAATCCTACTTCTCAGTAGTGTCTTCCCTGGACACTCTAAGGTTTTGCCCATGCGCCCTTGCTCTTGTCCTGGCCTTTTTTTTTTTTTTTTTTTCCCCTTCTTAGTATTTACCATGATCTAACATGCTTATTTTTTATTTGCTTTTCATGTTTATGGTCTGCTTCACAAGAATATAAGCTCCATGGAGACAAAGATTTTTCAGTTTTGTTGACTTCCATTTACCACCAGACCAGCATTTAGAACTGTGCATGATACAGTAGGTGCTTAGTGCATATATGTTGAATGAACAAATATTTAGAAAATTTTGTAATTTCTAGGGGCGCCTGGGTGGCTCAGTCGTTAAGCGTCTGCCTTCGGCTCAGGTCATGGTCCCAGGGTCCTGGGATTGGCCCCGCGTCGGGCTCCCTGCTCCGCGGGAAGCCTGCTTCTCCCTCTCCCACTCCCCCTGCTTGTGTTCCCTCTCTCTCTGTGTCTCTCTCTGTCAAATAAATAAATAAAATCTTAAAAAAAAAAAATTATTTCTAGAAAATTATTAGAAAATTAAAAAATTCAAATACTCTAAGATTTGACTCCCTAAATCTCTGGTAAACTTAAGAAGGATAAAGTGGTGCTTGGGTGGCTCAGTCGTTGAGCGTCTGCCTTCGGCTCAGGTCATAATCCCAGGGTCCTGGGATCGAGCCCCACGTCGGGCTCCCTGCTCCACGGGAAGCCTGCTTCTCCCTCTCCCACTCCCCCTGCTTGTGTTTCCTCTCTTGCTGTCTGTCTGTCAAATAAATAAATAAAGTCTTTAAAAAAAGAAAAGGATAAATATTGCAGATACATAAAATTAAGAATAGTAAAGGTTATATTACATATAAAAGATTTTATTATTTTTTAAAGATTTTAAAAATCATAAAATACATAACATGGTAATTCTAAGTCATTTTTCCAAAACTGACTCAATAAATGAAAACTTGACTAGATCGTTTATTACGATTTTTTTTATTATGTTATGTCACCATACAATATATCATTAGTTTTTGATGTAGTGTTCCATGATTCATTATTTGCATATAACACCCAGTGCTCCATGCAGAACGTGCCCTCTTTAATAGCCATCACCATGCTAACCCATCCTCCCACCCCCCTCCCCTCTAGAACCCTCAGTTTGTTGACTAGATAGATAGTTTAAAACTACTTTTTATGAAAATGTTCAGACCCATGTAGTTTATTGGCAAATAATCCATACTTTGAAGGAACAGAGTTTCAGTACTATTAAAACTGTTTTTGAACACAGAAAAAGACTGAAAGTTTCCCAGTTCATTGTGTCAAACTAGCATAACCCTTACATCAAAACACAAGAAAAGGGTCTCCCTTAAAACTAGATAAAAGCATCTTAGGAAAAATTATAGCAAATCAAATCCAACAAGGTGTCAAGGTAAAAATAAATTATCAAGTAAAAATTAATTCTAAGAATGAAAGAATGACTTAATATTAGGAAATCTATTAATAAAATTTACCAAGTCATTTTGTCAGTATTTTGGATGCCAAAAGGTATCTGATAGAAAACAAACACCCATTTTTAAAAAACAAAAAACTCAGTACTAGAAAGCTTCTCTGTCATTAAAAACAAACAAAAAACCCAAAGAAACCCAACTTAAATGAACAGCCAACATCACACTTTTCTTTAAATGCATCTGGCAGACTTTATATTCAAGTATTCCCTCTAGCTCTTAGGGCCGTCCTAAGCGCCCAGGAAATTAAACTAGTTCATCGTATTGGTAAGGTGATCATATATCATCCAAACTAGGAAATGTGTAATTTTGAGTGTGACAGAATGCTGTTACCAATTTTGCGCAGGAGAAAGGCATCAATGGGGACTGTCCTGTACAGAACGGGACGTCTGGTCATCCTGTATCTTAAACGTAGACTGTTGGCAAGCCGTGCCCCATACGCTGAGCGTTGTGATTGGGTGTTCTGCGCTCGGTGGCCTTTACTGAGTATAGCTTCTGTTTCGGTCCATGGTAGAGAACAGGTTTAACCCATACATGCTGATAAATGTATGTAAATGGTACTGTTGGACTTCTGCAAAGGAACAATGTAGAGTATCTTGCTGGCTGTTACAGTGGAAGAAAGTGGTCAAAATCATAGCCTCTAGGTAGCGGTAAGGGTCTGGTGAACCTTTCACTTGCTTGAGGGCCTTCTTTCTAAACTTCACTGTGGCCTGGGAGGACTAATGATTGGATCCTTGGTAGATAGAGGAAATGGTGGCTAGAGGTTCCTTAGCCTTTTGGGAATTTGAAAAGGAAAAGCAGTTCCTTGTTTTTGATGTGGAAAAACCATCTCCACTGGGACCAGGCTTGAACCATCCTAAAAATCATTAAAATAAGAAGTACTTGCATTTCTGAGAACCTGTTACCCTGTTAGCACTGCCTTCCTCCACCATCATCCTGAGTGTGGGGGAGCTTCTTAGCAGTGAAAACCCTGGAGGCATTCTCATTGTATTAAGTAACAAGACAATAATACCATCACCATCGTTTCAATTGTTCGGAAACTTCCAGCTGGTATAGTTGGACCCGAAACTGAAAGAAAAGCTGAATTAGAAAGTAGAAAAAATATCATTATTTGCAGGTGATAGAGTCTGGCTATCTAGATATCACAAAGAGTTCAGTGTATTTTCTGGGCGACAGAAACTTTTAAAATCAATAAAATCAATAACTGTCTTATATACAAACCCCAATAATAACCAGGTGGAAAACAGAAAGGAAGAAAATCCTATTGGGAATAGCAACAGAAATTAGGAAGAGGCATACATTAGCAAGAAATGTGTAGAATCTTTATAATAAAATTTTGTGGAAACATTTTTTTTTTTTTAAATCAATATTCCTGGGGCACCTGGCTGGCTCAGTCAGTAGAGCATGTGACTCTTGATCTCGGGGTTGTGAGTTCAAGCCCTTTGTTGGGCATAGAGATGACTTAAAAATAATCCCGGGGTGCCTGGGTGGCTTAGTCAGGTAAGCGTCAGCTCTTGATTTCAGCTTGGGTCATGAGATGGAACCCCACCTCGGAGCCTGCTTAAGATTCCCTCCCTCCCCCCACCAACTCTTGCACTCGCTTTCTCTAAATTAAAAAAATAAAATCTTTTAAAAAAATACCATCTTCCTGAATGAGAAGACTGCATATTATAAGCTAATCATCTATCCCTCAAACTAATTTTTAGGCTTAATACAAATTTTAAATAAAACCCACATGGAGGGGGGGTGGCTGGGTGGTGCAGTCCGTTAAGTGTCCAACTCTTGGTTTCGGCTCAGGTTATGATCTCAGGGTCATGAGATTGAGCCCTACGTCCAGGGAGAGTCTGCCGGGATTCTCTGCCTCTCCCTCAAAAAAACCCAAGTGGATTTTTTTTTTTTTTTGAGATGAGTCAGAAGGATATGGAGAAAAGAAACTTGATCAAATGTCTGTGAAATTGAAGTGGGGGGGGAGGAGAAAACAGACTGATTTGAATCAGAGTACCATGAGTATTTTGCCATGCCAGATAGAAAAATTTACTATCAAGTTAGGATTTTTACAAAGTGTGGTACAGGTACAAGAAAGGGTAGACAAAACTAACATTTTTGTGTATATTAGTTCAGTGAATTAAAGATGTAACAAGAAAATCAGTAAAATGATTAATCAACAGCTGGGACAATTACTTGACTATTAAGAAAATTAAGTTAGATCCTTATACTGAATGCTGTATATCAAATAAATCCTGGATAGATAAAAATTAAGATGTGAAAAATGAAATTACTTTAAAAAGGAAAAAGAGGGGCACCTGGGTGGCTCAGTCGGTTGAGTGTCTGCCTTCTGCTCAGGTCATGATCCTGGAGTCCGGGGCTTGAGTCCCATCGGGCTCCCTGCTCAGGAGGGGGTCTGCTTCTCCCTCAGCCCCTCCCCCCAACTCATGTTTGCACTCGTGCTCTCTCTCTCTCAAATAAATCTTAAAAAAAAAATAGAAAAATATAATTGAACATCAGCTAATAAGCCTGAGAAAGGACCTTACTCATTAAAACAATGGAAGAAATCTCAAATGGAAAGATAAATTTGACTACATAAAAATGAAATATTGCTTTATAGTTTTAAAAAAGAAAACTATAGGGGTGCCTGGGTGGCTCAGTCGTTAAGTGTCTGCCTTCGGCTCAGGTCATGATCCCAGGGTCCTGGGATTGAGCCCCACATTGGGCTCCCTGCTCAGCGGGAAGCCTGCTTCTCCCTCTCCCACTCCGCCTGCTTGTGTTCCCTCTCTTGCTGTGTCTCTCTCTGTCAAATAAATAAATAAAATCTTTAAAAAATATATCTGCAGACTCTAGGAATTCTGATAGCAATTTCTTAAGACCATTTATTGACAATAGCATCCAGATTTTGGGTTTGTATTTCTGACTGCTGAAATGTCTCTCTCTCTCTGTCAAATAAATGAAAAAAAAAAAAAAATCTTTAAGAAAAATAAATAAAAATAAAAAACTAAAATCTGTAAAAAAAATTTCTATTTGTTATTCCTACAAATCAAGTACTAACAGCATAGTAGAAAATAAGCAAAGGTCGTGAAGAATCAGTTCACAAAAGTAATACAGATGACCAAAAGATACATGAAAAAAAACTTAAAAAAAAAAAAAATGTTGAGTAGTGCTAGGTTCTGAGAAAAGGGGATTCACAAACTAATAATGCATAGTTTACTCCTAGCTTGACTTTATACCCAGCCTAACTGGGATGATTTATGTTCTCTTCTGTAAAATCTTTCCTATTTATTTCTCATGATGGGATTTTGGAATGTTTAAGACAGCACATATATAAATTCTGTAAACAGTAATGTTTGATTCAAATCTTTTAATAAGCCGTATGGAGGAAGAGAGCCAGTCTTTAGTGAGTACTTGCTCTGTGCTGACCCATGGACCTTGCATGTTAATTCATTCCATCCTCACCAACACTCTGAAACTCAGGCCTGAAGTGTTGAAGAATTTTCAGGGCCCAACGTTTCTCACCTGGGAAGAAGCCAGGTTGGAGTTCAAATCTGGATCTGTCTCACCCAGAGTCTTATCACACTGCCTCACATGGATTTTATAGACTTGTGTGGAATAAATGTGTGTTCCTTTGCTTTTAGTTTTTCCCAAGTGGCTATGCCTTTGCCACGGGCTCTGATGACGCCACCTGCCGGCTCTTTGACCTCCGCGCAGACCAGGAGTTACTGCTGTACTCGCACGACAACATCATCTGTGGCATCACTTCCGTGGCTTTCTCAAAAAGCGGGCGCCTCCTGTTAGCTGGTTATGATGACTTCAACTGTAACGTGTGGGACACGCTAAAAGGAGATCGTGCAGGTTGGTAAAGAGGTCACGGTAGCTTTGGATTTTGTCAGGAAACACGGGCAGCTTCCCCGGACACCTCGCAGCCGCGGGGAAGGGCACCCTGGCAGTTCTCGTCCGTGGTCCATAGTGACGTTCCCATCTTGTAAAGGGCAGTGACATCTGGTTCTAGAATATCTTCTTGTTTGGTAAGTTTTGCTCTAAAGATGAACAGTGAGTCTTAATTCAGTGTGGAGTTTCTTCTAACCTGACAGGAAGCACTGTAACGGCTGTGAATCCTCTTCCTTCTGGAGCGGATCCTGTCTGGGACAGGACACAGCCCCCCTTTCCAAACCTCAGCCCTGAGCTCTCCCCCGTAGCTGCCAGAATACTAGTGAGTATAGCAGGTCACCGCGGAGACTGTCAGGAATAACAGCTTGCACAGAGTGATTTTTAAGTATTTTTTAGAATCATTATTATGCGTATGGAATCACACAGCTACATGGCTTGTTACCAAAACAGCAGTCCTCTGGCCACAGCCCCTGTTTCCTGTTCCCAAAGGTAGCTCCTAAGTATTTACTTCCAGATCTTTAAGTAACATGCCTCTCTTGCTATTACTTGATTTGGGTGCGTGTGCGCACTCCCACCGTGGTTTATTAGTATCCACACTGGGGAGCGGTGGGAGAGTGATGGTAAAGCTGGACCCTCAACAGACACTGTCTGGAAGTTTTAAAACAATTCGAATGAGTCATTGATTTTTTTTTAACTTCTTGGTGTTCTCTGTTGAGGGTTCAGCTTTAACATCTTTCCTCCCACCACAGCCACATCCTTCCTATCTTCTGTTTCCCATGTAGAGTGGATTTTATTGAGAATGTCAGTCAGTGTTTACACAATTAGGACTTTTATTTAAAGAGGTCTTAGGTGTTTTGCCTGGATTGAATCAATTAGTATCCATAACTAAATTAGAATGTGTGTGTTTTCCATAATTTAGCATATGCTTGAGTTAGTTTTGCTTTGCGTACAACTGCTTGTTTTCAAGTTGGCTCAACTGGATACGTTCACAGTACAATTGAATGGCGACTTGTGAGTTGCTAATTCATTTTCCTTTCCAATGTGACTAGGAGTATTTAGTCACAATGCTCATTTTTTGTTATTTCAACCTGTAATTGTACATTTGCCTGTTGCCAAACATTGCTGTGCCGGATGTACTCCAGAGAATATTAAGAGACAAGATTATGTTCCTGAAGTTGAGTGAAAATGATTTTGCTTCATTATCTGGAGATACTGCAAACTCAAACACAGTTTATTAAAGAAAAAAATTCTTGAATTTGATATATTCCAATTTTTCTTATAGATCTTCACATTTCTCATTTTCCTTGCAGTTATTTGGGAATATTCATTTTATCCCGTGTGGTGATCTGAATGTCAAATGAATCTAACTTTTACAAAACTAAAACTAGATGAGTTGGTTATAACCAAAGTTAGAATCAAAACATCGCAGTGTTAGCTGTTTAACAGAGCAAAGTACATAAACTAATTTGGTATTTTTGGAAGTGGTGATGTCAGGCAACTTCGTTCTTAACATCCTTACTGTTCTTGTGGCGAAAGACTGCTTCACTGAACTGCATGTGGAATTTTGTTTTGAAAACAGCAGTGGCAACATCTGTCGGATCATGAGCTTTAATTAGAGATGTAGAATGAAGTATACATCTCTTTTCCTGGATATAACCAAGCGTGACTATAAAATATTTCAAAAGTGATAAGCATGAGGCCGATGTAGGTGTCAGAAATTCATGTAATGCCAAGAATTGTATTTTGCTCACATATCGAGCTACCCCTGGCGCCCAGGCTCCCCGTTCAGGTTTTAAATACGCTTCTAGATCTTTTATGCATATACTTGTTTAATTCTGAAGGTTGCCTGTTGTTAACTTTTTACTGAACTTCTGTTTTTCAGGTGTTCTTGCTGGTCATGATAACCGTGTCAGCTGTTTAGGTGTAACAGATGATGGCATGGCAGTAGCAACAGGCTCTTGGGACAGTTTTCTTAGAATCTGGAATTAATAGTGCGTACAGGTTTTCTGTTCTCCGTTGCGATCTGGAGAAATCAGTGCTGCAGCCTATCGCTGTGAGAAGAAAATTCTACCTTATATTTGCAGGTGAAGATTTTTCTATTGAGATTATTATATACAAAAATATTTCAGTAAGCTACAAAACAAGTGGGGAAGAAAAAAAAAAGGCAGGGGTGCTTGCTGAGATCAAAAGGACCAGTGCATTAACTTGAGGAGTTGAGCTAATTTAACCTTCATGAATTTTTGCTTGTACTCAAATTATTTTCTTTGTGTAGGACAGAATGTACACATTATAGCCGTTTATCATGTTTGATTGTGTTTGCATTTTTTAAGACCTACATTTTTAACTTTATACATAAGAAATACCACATTTTTGAGTTTTGTAATGGAGGAAGTAGGCACAGTAATAGATGGAAGTGATCCCATATGTATGTGTACTTATGTTTGAAGAAGGTCTCCTTGATTTCTGACCTTTCTTTTTAATCTAAAAGAGCTCCTGGTTGCTTAATGTTTAAGAATGCTCACAGGCCTAGGTACCTCTGAGGGCAGTCCCTGTTGAATATCATTAGTTTCTGGTGCATCCTTTGCCATCCTATGAATTTAAATAAGTGCTCATTTTCAGTCCTTGGAGGGGGAGATAATCTGAAGGCCAGGGGATCGAGATTTCATTCTGAAATTTTAGACATACATAAACTCATTATATTAATAGTTAGACAGCAGTAATTGCATAAAAACGGTTCTTGACATTTAAAAAATCTGGTTATGATCAAATGACACTTTGAGTAGCCCTCTAAATAGTTGGGCTTTCCTAGTGATGTCATATTCTAGAACTGAGTTTGTAGGGCACACTCATTATTTCAGATTAACGTTTGGATTGTCCTTGCATCTGAAGAATTCTCCCCAGTGTTCTCCGTTGATACACATGTAGATGGGAAATACGTGATGGCATTATGTTGTTGAAAAAGAAGCGTTAATATCTAACCAGTCACTAGAGTTGATTAGTTAGTGTAGTGAGGTCGCTTTATGAATTTATGTTCAAATAGTTTATATTAATTCAGATTTTATATTATCTGTGACTTAAATTTAAAAAAGGAAATATTCAGACTTTTTGCTCTTCTGTACTTCTGTAATTCTTCTCTTGGCACAAAATAATGGTTTCTAAGTGATTTCGCAAAAAAGAATGCTTAGATCCAAGTGATTCCACTTTACAGCCAAAAGAAAAATTCCAAGAGCAGTCTTTAAAGGAGTCAGAGGAAAGTACTAAGCAATTCCTGTTTGTCAATGATATAATGTGTCTATTACTAGAATGCCCCTCCCCAATTTAAACAAAGATACTTTTCCCCTATAACTAAAGCTAAATGATTGACAATAGAAGATTTGGTCTTGCTTGATGGTGAAGTCATGGACTATTCTCATATATAGAAGTGCATTATTTTTGTAATTTAGTGAACCATGTTCATTACTATTGAGATAGGTCTCAACTTATGATCACATGTAACCCTAATCTAAGTACTCCCCAAATTTCACTTGTGAATTTTCATTTTTATATTGTGAATGTGCTAGTAAGTGCATCAACTATAATGAAGTCTGTATCAGTTTTAAGATAGCTGATAATAAAAAGGAAATGGGTAAAGATTAAGATATAGGACCAAAAAATATATATATATATTGTAGATGGCAGGCATGAAGGTGTATTTATAAACACATACAAGATTTCTATGAACTTTTTTTGCAGTTAATGTTTGTGGACTGTCATTTCATAAAGAATAGCTCTTTGAGGTAAGGCAAGAATATTTTAAAGGAACGTATTCATTTCCCAAGAAGGTGAGGGTTTGCCATGTAGTTCAGCAATTCATTCCAAAATCCTGTTCAAGAAAGCACTCTGCCATGTGCAAAATAGCCACATAATGTATATATGAGAGTATCTCTTCCTCTTTGAAAGTTATTCTAATAACAAGATAATTTTGTCAGAGAGGCACAGACTACAAGAAAATCCATGGTCTTAAGCATGTTGTTAGAATGAGTTAGTCTTCGTAGATAAGCTTAAAAGCAGTTCCCATAGTTAAATGTGTACTAGGCAACTAAGACCCAACCACTGTTGTGGCTATATACATATGACCAAATGGTGACCTCATTACCACATTAACTTACTATCTAAACCTTTGCTCTCTAGTAATATAGGTTCCAATTGCTAAATATATTTACTTGCAGTTTGAGTTCAGCTGATAGTCTTAAGTGTTGAGCGTAAGACTTTTAACCAGTAAGAGTAATATAGTACTACTGTACAGTTTTAAAGAATTCGCATCAGGATTGTTGCATTTACCTGGTGCGTGTTTTCTTTTACCTTATAAGAAACATTAAACATAATATGCCTCAGCATGTTTATTTATAGATTCATTAATCACTTCCTAAAGAGTGGTTTTTTCAGATCTGGCAAGAATAATTTAAGAGAATGTATTCTTTTCTAAAAAGAGTGATAGTGATTGCCCTGTGGATCTGCAGATCGTCCCAAAAGCTGATAGCAAAGACCTCTCCACCTTGATGGACAGGCAGGCCTCATTTTTGGCAGCTGTATTAGAGGTTTAGACTGAATATCCAAGGCCCCTCCCTCCCTCACTCAGATTTTTCTAGTTTGGATCCCATGGTCCCATGCACCACACTGAGTTCATCTTCACAGAGGCAAAAATTTGGGCTTAGTATTTCAATTTTAAGAGTCTAATAGGCCATTCTCCTTATTTTAATGTAGACTCAGCTGAACTGATACTGCATGATGATAGTAAACTGGTATCCTAGACATATGGATGTAGGTGCTTCTGGAACGTGTTAAGCAATTTTAAAGTTATCTTGCCTTCTCCAGGTGACAATGAAATTTTTATTGCTAAAATATACCGTGCCAATATTATAACTGGCCTTCTCCAACAGTATTGAGGTCTTAGACTTAGTAATTGTTATTAACCTTTTTAAAAGTGAAAACATTCAGGGAAATTTATGCTTTGGTTACTGTTGAATGTTTCACATTTTAAATTACAAGCAAGTGAATACTTGTGGCTTATCTGTTGATGTTTAAACTTATGGAAATTGATTAAACAATCTTCTAAATGGGCCTTCTTCTAAATGGGCCTATCATTTTCACAATATTCTCTCTAGAATCTTAAGGGTATAAGTCATGCTTAAAAATTTTTGCTTTTAAATCAAGTACTGTGTTCAGCTTCAAATTTCCCTTTTGCCATTGTGGAAAGCAAAATTTTAAACTGTTAGAATTTTTTAAAACACCCGCAAGGTTAGACCATCTTTCTTGTGAGAAAGAGTAGCACAATGAAAAAAATAGGTATTTTAAATTAGATTGTTTAGGTGTATTATGTTTCATATTTACTAGTTTTTCCTCCTGCTCATTTTGAGTTGCCTTAAATTCTGTGGTATATCTAAAAATATTGGTTACAATAGGTACTCATTAAAATGGTTTGTAGTTGAATGTCTAAGCTAGCAGTGCATCTTTTAAAAGTTTATTAGTCACAGATTGATGGTACACCTTGTATTTAGCAGATTTGTTTGCATGTTGATAAAATTTCCTAAGTCTTTTTTCTTAAATCCAATTACTGATCCTATAAAATAGTTATAATGCAGCATCATGAAAAACCTGGTTATGTGTTTCAGCTGGTGTTAAGTGTTCCCGACAAAATCTTACATCATATAGTATTTATTTTTTAACTGAACTTCAGTGATACTTGGTAGATATTTTAAGCCTTTTGTCTTTTACACAATGGTGCTCTATTGTTTTCAAAGCATCTGAACACTTGGATTCGCATATTCTTATCCAAAGCCATCCACATAGAAGTGGGTTTTTAAAGCTGATTAAAATGTTTCTCTTCACCTACAGTGGTTTCTACAAACTTGTAGCCAATTGACTTTGAATGTCAGTAGTAGGACTATGGGCAAGGTGAACGTAGATTAAAGCTCATAAAAGCTTTAAGCCAAACTATGGACTTGTACCATGATTTAATAGTATTCTTGGATCTTTCTTGCACAGTGACTCATTCCTTTATTTGTACAGTAGCTCTGTGAAATGTTGCTGTGAATTGATATTGTAATCAATCAATAAAGTGCTTTTAACCAGATTTCATGTAGTGTGTTTTTATGGCTCAGTTGGTTAAGCATCTGCTTTCAGCTCAGATCATGATCCCGGGGTTCTGGGATTGAGCCCCGCATCGCTCAGATTCCCTGCTCAGTGAGGAGCCTGCTTCCTCTCCCTCTGCTTCCCCCCACCCCCACCCCCTCTGAAATGAATAAATAAAATCTTAATCACACTAAAAATTAAGCCTCAGAAGTAAACTCGAAGCCTTTTTCCTTTCCTTAACCTACTCCTTACCACTATGAATGCTACCTACTGTTAAAAGGCTACAAAGTGACTGCGAGGGAACTTCCTTACTTGGCTAGGTGCATGAGCCAGTCTACCCAAGCTACTGTACATGCCTACTGCAAACATGAAGATTAAAACTCACTGCCAGTATAAATGCTACATGTATCAACTATCAGGCAAACAAGTTTTATTTTCACCTTGCATACTTATAAAAATGTAGTTCTGTAAAAAGTTTACGGTTATACAAAGTTATAAATAATCCTGCAAACATATATAGTAAACCATCAAGTATGTGCAACAACTTTGAACTACAGCTGTGAATTACATAATTCCTGTATAATTCATGGGCTTAGAGGTGCAAAGATCTCCAGGCATAAAGGTTGGGTTTCATTATTTTAGTGCTACACTTCCAACATTCATGCATTTTCAAACTGGATCAGGTGGAACTGCATTCAAACTGGTATTGCAGGACTGACTGTAGCTTCACTCTACCAGAATCACTATTCCAGTAGTTCTCCAACTTGAGTGTGCCTCAGGATCACTGGACAGCTTGTTAAAACAGGCTGCAACACTACTGGATTCAGTAGGGCAGGGGGAGACCCTGCAGTATGCACTTCTCAGAAGTTCACAGGTGATGTACAGTTAATCCAGGGACCAAACTTTGACAGCCACTGTACTACTACTAAGGAGGTGATACCAAACCACTATGCTAGTTCAAAAAGTTCAAGTACTTTCACATAAAGATTAAGGTCTTAAACTTGTAACCTAAATTCACAGTACCCCGTCTTAGACATCAGTTTTTCACGTGGCAGTTGCTACCTAATTCCATTTGTTGGTAGCTTGTACTATTTTTTGGTTATAAAGCAACAACAAAAGCTATAAACTAGTTTTTGGATTTTAATACTGCATCCCAGTATCTGATCTGCATAAAAATATATTTTTGAAAGGCTTCTGTGACCTAAGTAATGTAATTTTCTCCTTAAAACATCCTGGAAAATAGTGCTGCACCTGCTATGAAAAGACTGAGTAGCATCCAGGAGCCTTAAAGGCACAAGAAAGGAAATATTGAGTATTATGGATATAAAAGAGCCTAACATGGTATTGCTCTGTGGAGAAGCAGAAACCATCCCTGGCCAAATGCACTGTCGTCATGCATCTCACAAGCATCTAGATGCTGCTGCTTTGGTGATCCTCAGACTACATTTTGCGTAGCAAAGCCCTAGAATGCCATTTTTTATGTTTCCAAATAAGTTTCTATTAATTTTTACACAGAAACAGACGCAGTACTTGAACTCATGAACATTTCACTGTTAAAAATTTAGTATTAACAGTGCCCTGGCAAATTCATTCAATAAAAATAAAGGCCACCCAGGGGGACAGTCCAGCAGTATCCTTGGCAAATACCTTCTGAAGAATAACATTTGTTCATGACCATAACCACCGAAAATTCAGAGCTCCCATATCTTTGGCTATTTTTATCAAACTATTCCTAAAACTGAGATAGAAAGGTTTCCTTGCCCTAATCCTGGTTGAAGCGGAAAATGTTTCTTTAGAAACTATTCAGACCCCGATACTTTTATGAGAGACTTTATGATACCAAACCTTTATACTATTTTACATCAGTTTTAATGGGAAAAAAGAGGGAGTAAAAACAGTGTATTAGTGGTTTACATACCTGCCAGGACGGCAAAAGTGACTGTAACTTGCATAAACAATATACTCAAGAACATTCCACACTCCTCCTTGATAGAGCAATAGTTTATAAAACAACAAAAAACAAATGACTATTCCCATTAAGGTAGGCATCAAAAATTAGTTTTAAGATGAAAGGAGCATTCTCTAACTCCTGGATGCCAGGAAGCAGAGTTTTTCAGAATCAAAAACAAAGAGAGCCCTAATTAAGAACAAGGCCCCACCCCTCAGGGGTCACATAGTTGGTTCTGTTGCTTTTAACTAATTCATCATTTTTAACACAATTTAGCCTTTACCCAAAATTAAAACTAAAAATACATCATAACACTCTTCAGAAATGCAAACACCCTGAGATAGATCATTACCAGAATCTACACAAGGATTTGCAATTTAGGTACAGTTAGTATAATTCATATTTAAAGTCATTTCATAAACAACTGTTCCAGTCTTCCAAGTTCCATTTTCTCCTATGATGATCACCAAAGCAATCTCTGTTAAGATTCTTCTTCCTTGCTTGAATGTAGAAACTGCTTAGTAAAATTCTCCAGCTCATTTTCAAGTTGAACAGCTTTATTTCTAATTTAAAAAAATGAATAAAACACCAATCTAATTATCATAAAAGCCAATGAGAAAAAAATGCATTCCATCCAATCTTAAGAAGAAAATCACTAGTCAGGTGCTGCTATATTTATCTGAACTCAGATTAAACTATTATCAACCTTTTAAGAATATGTATATATGCTATTATAGCTTTGCTGTAAACAAAGAATCCAATGTCCAGAACTTTAAAAAGGTACACTGAGATAAAAATCAAAAACTTAAGAATGAAAAGCCTAAGAGACAACGGAGTCCTGTTACCTTACATGGGAGTTATATTCTAAGTCACAGTCCTTGAATTCCCTTTTAAGTTAAGCACATAGTGTAGAATAACATTTTCTGTATACATAAAGTAGCTGTCAGATGTCAAAGGACCATGGTATACCAAAAGTTTTTTAATACTAGAATCATACCTGATGCAGCCAAATACCCTAACAAGAGGAAAACAGGAACTAACACTGACAGAGGAACACAGACTGTGTCTCCCATTCTCACACTATGCCAGGGCACGCACATACTTGAATGAGCTGCTCTCTTTTCTCTCGGTCTTGTACTGTTGCTGGGTGCATATGGTCAAGGTCATATGAGTTAATGTACATATGGACTCCACTGTATGCTTCTTCAGGCAACTCTCCTGAAGCATGAGGTAAATTAAATTTTATCTGAATCTCTGAGCCTAATCTAGTAACAATGGAGATTCTAAACATTATGGTATTTGTTATTTTAAACTTTCCTGTTAGGAAAAGGATTAGCAGATCAAAACTATTCATACTTACCCAAGTCAGTCCTGTCAAAATCAAAAAGCTACATAGGTGCCAATAGTATCATTTACATTTTACTCTAACAAGATGAAACACTACTAAAAAAAACTTACCTAAGTAAAAAAAAAATTCTACTAAATTTGAAAGACTGTATTTGAGATGATCTAGCTTAAAACAGGCGGAACGGAATAATGAAATTTACTTGGGTGTGTTTGTATGTTTAAGGAGGTTGGGGTCTAAGTGACAGGCAGTTGTCTTTTCCAGAGATTATGAAATTGAGGAGCGATGACAAACGTCACTGCGGATCAGATTAAGACACCGTGGATAGACTCGACTGCACGTTTTTTAGATGTATGTCCCAAAATTTAGCTCAATTTGGAGACACTGCAAGTTGCTCTTACATGGGCAACTGTATGTAGCACACGCCCTGGTAAACGGCAGCAGGAATTAACTGACGCTTACTGATACTTGGTGAGCTAGCTAAGGGGTAAAAGCTGAAAGTTAGGAACTACCAAGAAGTAGTCACCTCATGTGACACTCCTGGTCAGGTCCCCAAAGGCAAACTTTACTTAGACTCCACAGAATCCATGAGAAGTCAATATTAAACCAAAGAACTGCACATGTTAGGATACCTTGTTTACTTTTGTTACTTCAAATTTAAGCACACCCAACAGTCCCCCAATGAAAATGGAAGTTAAGGGTCTTGAATACACAGGACTAAAAACTCGCATTTTGGGGGCGCCTGGGTGGCTCGGTCAGTTGAGTGTCCAGCTCTTGGTTTTGGCTCAGGTCATGAGCTCATGGGTCCTGGGACTGAGCCCCCCATCAGGCTCCTGGCTCAGCAGAGAGTCTGCTTGAAGATTCTTTCCCTCCGCCCCACCCCCCAACTCACACAGGTGGTACAAGTGTGCAAGCACGCACCCACTCTCTAAAATAAATCTTAAAAAAACAAAACCAAAAACCTTGCACTTTTAATTACAAAACTTCTGCTCTGAATGGGGACTAGTATGGCTTAAAGTTTTAGATAAAGATCTAAAAAATTCCTTTTAATCTTTTTAGATTTGCTTTTTCTTGTTGAAATTAGGTTTCACTGAAAATGGAAGGCATATGGAATATGGACAATAATAATTTAAGCCAATGTAGAAAGTTTTAATACAAATTCACTAGTAATTTTACATAATTATATTCAGGTAATTAGACCAATAAATGTTCGTATTATTGGGAAAAAAGGTTCAAATACCTTAAGAACTTTGAACTGTTTTGTATTTTCTCCAGCTGATCTATTTCTTTGGATAATCTAGCAATTTCGTCTTCCAGATGTCTTTGTGTAATATCAACTTGTTGGCATAGGCGAGCAAAAGTGGTTGCCATTTCCCTTAAAATAAAAAATGATTTTTTCAGCAGTCATGAATGTCTTTTAAAATGAACGAAGCTTTAATTTAAAGCTTATATAGAAAGATTGCAAGTTTAAAATATACCTAAAACATAAGATATCAAAGAACACTGTTAAGAATGTTATGAGGGAGGGTATGGCACTTGTAGGCTTAATTTCATCTGGCCTCAAGACAAATGCTCAACAGGCAGTATCAACCTCTAATATATGGTTGTGAATATAAATAAGCTATAAAAAGGCATGAGATGGGTGTATTTCTTCAGAAGCACAATAAGCCTCACTCGTCCCTTGTCTACAGAAATAACAATTACTGAGAACAGGCAAAAAAATTTCATGAGCTTATGTGACTTAGACAAAAAAATACTTTAAATCATAGCAATACTGAACCATGTTTCTACAACCAAAGGGTTATACTTAATTTGTGTGCCAGTTAATATGGTAGCTTTGGCAAACATGTTATTTTTGCAACTGGGAGCATGCCTAGTACGTGTGTACCTCTGGAATATGATTAACTGACTTATTTTTCTCTGCAACTATTCTGTGTATATTCATATTTCCCATGGTCTTTTTTCCTCTCCATTCTCAACCCATTCCACCATATATCAATATTAGACAAATTAAGCATCTTTCATTATTTTCATATTTCATTAAATCAACATTTAGCTAGTATTATTTTAACTGAGTAATTATTCAAGGCTGCCTCCATAAGGATGTAAAGTCTTCTAAGAAAGAGATCTAGTTATCTATATTTCTACAACCACCTCTAGCATAGTTATTAGCACACGGTAGGCAATTAACAAATGATCAAGTGAATGAAAAGCTTCATTAACTTTGTTTTTACATATGTAACCTCAGCTGATTTCTTTTGGAGGTCTAGGTACCTCCACTAGAGAAAAGATCTTAATATAAATAAAACCTACTGTGTAAGACAGGAGCTCAATAAATATTTGGCAAATATCCTCCAATCTGTGCCCTCATTGTTTCCATTCTCTGCAGCTCTAACTATGTCAGTACAGGCTTTGATCTTGTGTCTGAAAGTTTAATCTCCCTGCAATGCTTGTCTCCTTAGCCTAAACCATTCAATACACCACACCACTGCAGTTACTTGTTCTAGAGCTAAATGTCAAAGACATCACTCCCAGGACTCCCAAATATCCAAGCTCCTGATTAGGTTTATATTCGAATGTACCCCCCTCATATACACATCTACCACACTGAAATTTTCTCATGTTTCCAAACACATTTCTTTCCCCACTATTTTCTTTCTTTTGGTTTGGGGTGTTTCCTCTGCCTACATCTTCCTATTCCACACATTTAAAACTCATTAGGCTACTCTTCCTGTGGGAAGTCTTTTTTGACCCACTATCCTTCATGATTTAAAATTTTAGAGCCTCAGGGCGCCTGGGTGGCTCAGTCGTTAAGGGTCTGCCTTCGGCTCAGGTCATGATCCCAGGGTCCCGGGATCAAGCCCCGTGTCGGGCTCCCTGCTCAGCGGGGAGTCTGCTTCTCCCTCTTCCTCTGCCCCTACCCCTGGCTCCTGCTCGCAAGCTCTCTTTCTCAAACAACAACAACAAAATTTAAACTTGTAAATCTGGGCTGTGACAGTAAAAATAAATTACACTCACCATCACACATTTTTGAGCCCACTTGTTTGATATCATTCTGTTTTTTCACCTTGGTGGTGATTACAGAATGTGTTCACACTGTGATAATTCTTTTGAGCTATACTCTTGTTTATGCATTTTTTACACATGTCATACATCAATAATCCTTAAAAACAAAAAATAAAGACACATCTTTCAACTTACTGTTGTACTTGATGGCTACAGTTTGCACTGGTGAAGCTAACAATCATCTGCAGTTTTTCAGTTGCATAGTTCACAAACTGCTGTTTAAAGGCTCTCTCCTTGGCACGCGTGGTCCACGTTAGCCTCTCGTAAAGATACAAAGCTCCATACATACTTAGTGAAACAGATACGAGTTTCCACCCTACAGTTTTCCAAATCTGTAGGATAAATTCACAGGTTACTAAGAGAAAGACTATCACCACTAGGGAGATTGTACGTTAAGGCATTTTAACAAACTCATCACCTCCCTACAGATCTTTGACTCAAATCCATATTTTAAAAAAATGTATTTCCTTCTCTGTGAGAAAATCTGAAGTGGAAATCAATCAAGATGAAAAAGGAGCAGTACATAACTATCAGGCAAGAATTTTTATAACCTGCCAGACATTTGCTAAGTTGATATAATGTATCTCAAAAAGGGATGTGTATTTTTTTTAGGTCAGAGATTTTAAAAACCAAAACAAGTAAGGCCTATGTTGTTAATGATGTCAAAAAAAAACTTTAACAGTTAAGAAGAACTACTAAAAAATAATGTTTAATACTTTCAGGCAGATCCCTTTGGTATTCATAAGGGATTTGAATCATTCTTGTTACTCCAAAGTACAAATATCATTTCTTTATGTGCTATGAAGTGAAAACAGGAAGCATTGTTTTAAGGACTAGATGGTTGGTGGTATTTTTTTTCCCTAAAGAAGTATTTGTTGGGCTCTGGCAACCGTGCTGTGATGTCGTTCGAGATCCTGCCCGGGATCGGCGTCATGGCCGTGTGCTTGGTCATCCCCGGCATAGCCAAGGCGCACATCCACAGGTTCAGTAACGGGGGCAAAGAAAAAAGGGTTGCCTATTACCCGTATCAGTGGAGTTTGATGCAAAGAGACAGGTGGGTCTCTGGAGTTAATCGTTACTATGTGTCAAAGGGTTTGGAGAATATCGATTAAGGAAGCATTTTCCTGATTGATGAAAAATAACTCAGTCATACTCATCTACCCCTTCTAGAAGGTTATGCAGTGTATTAATGTAATGCATAATAAAAACAACAAAAAAGTAGGAAAAAAAAGTATTTGTTAAAAATGTATACTGTGGTAATCATTCTGCAATATATGTATATCAAATCATTATCTTATGTGCCTAGAATACAATGTTATGTTGTTAATTATATTTCAATTTTAAAATAAATAAATTTGTATTTTTAAAAACTTAAGATTAGACCTGTGAAACTCATCTTTATTCACTAATTTTAACCAACAACTTTTCATGTCATTTTATACAGTATCCTGGAAATAAACGTAAATATACCTTTCTTTTTGTGATCTAGCAGACAGCTTTGCAAAAATTCCAATTTTAATTATACTAAAATGGACTTCTTACCACTCCTCCAACAACGATGATGCCCATAGAAGTTCTAGATGTGAGAGAAGCTAATCCTGTTATTAAGGTAACCATGAGTTCTTCCTGTGATGCATTGTCTGGCGTTGCTGGATTGGTTGGAGCAGTGGGAGTAGAGGCTAAAGATCTGGGGAGCTGATAAGGTTGGGGAAAAAAGGATTATTACAATTAAACAACTACAAATGGAATAGTTACATTTATAAAGTTCTATTGTATTTCTTGTATAATTACAGTAGTAAATCTATAAAGAGAATGACTCCAATGAGTTTACCATAAATATATGAAGAAAATAAAAATGGTCTGAAAATTATTTTCTATGATTAATACTGAACCAATGATACCATGATGATGATGAATTTTCATACTATATGATTCTACCTGTAACAGTAGGCCCTCAACTCTCAAGAGGAATTAAAGCTGTATTTTAAAATTCTCACACCAAAGACACATCCTTAAAAAAATGTATTTTTTTAAATTACTTAGAAATTAAAATCTTCTACACTTCAAAATACACTGTGTAAAAATTAAAAGATAAGCCACAGACTAGAAAAAGGTACTTGGAAATCATGTATCTGACAAAGGACTTGTATCTAGAGAATATATAAAGAACTCCTACAATAAGAAGCCAAATAATACAATTAAAACTGGGCAAATGATCCTGAATAGACATTTCACAAGATATAAGAATGGCCAATACAAGCACATGAAAAGATGTTCAAAATAATTAGTCGTTAGGGAAACACAAACTGAAACTATATGAGATATCCCTTCACATCCACTAAATAAAAAAGACAGACAATAACAAGTCTTGATGAGAATGTTGAGAAACAGAACCTTAATATACTGCTGGTGGGAATGTAAAATGGTGTAGCTGCTTTGGAAAACAGTTTGGCAGTTCCTCAGAAAGTTAAACATGGAGTTACCGCATGGCCCAGCAATTTCATTCCTAGGTATATACTCAAGAGAAATGAAAACAGATGTCCACATAAAAATAGTACATGAGTGTTCATAGCAGCATTATTCATAATTGCCAAAAAGTACAAACAACTCAAGTGTCCATCAACTGAAAAAAATGTGTGATATCTATAATGGAATATTATTCACCTATAAAAAAAGGAGTACTGATAAATGCTACAACATTCATGTACCATGGTGATGAGCCTTGAAAATACTATGCTAAGTGAAAGATGCCCCAATCACAGATGGCCTTATTTTTTATTATTCCATTTATAGGAAATGTCCAGAAAGGCCAAAATACGATAGTTACAGGAAGCTGACTAGCAGCAATAGGGCTGGAGGTGGGAATGATGATTACTTGCAAATGGGCACAAGGGTACCATTTTGGGGTGACAGGTTCTTTTTTTCTAAATCTTTTTTTTTTTTTTAAGATTTTATTTTTATTTTTCGACATAGAGACAGCGAGAGAAGGAACGCAAGTAGGGGGAGTGGGAGAAGCAGACTTCCCACCGAGCAGGGAGCCCAATGTTGGGCTTGATCCCAGGACCCTGGGATCATGACCTGAGCCGAAGGCAGCCACTTAACAACTGATCCACCCAGGTGCCCTAGGGTGACAGGTTCTAAAACTGGATTGTGGTGATGGTTTTACAACTCCACAAATTTTCTGAAAAAGTACTGAATTGATAAATTCAAGTTTTTTCTAAATGCTTGCATTTACTCTAATTTAGTTGAAGTCAAAACTTCAATTCTATTTGAAAACAAAAACTTTTAAGGAATAAAAACCATTTCAAAAATGAATGTACAACAACCTCCAACAGTACTGAATGAAAACGCTGGAACTGCCTTTCCCTTTGCATTGTATACCTAATTCAGAAATGGTTCTATGTGATAGATATTAGCTCATAAATATGCAAATTGGACACAACTAGGTCTATTAGAGAAATCACATAAGCAAAATAAAAAAGAATCTCAACTGGTAAAATCAAAGATACATAACTGTGTAGTAGGAGCAATAACAAAATAAAAAGCTCAAAAAAAAAAAAAAAAGATACCTGGAAGACGGGTTCTGATAATCCTAGCAGCACCCTCTGAGCATTCACTGGGCCCAAGAAACGATGCACAAGGGAAGACCAGCCCAGGGAAAAACGAAATACAATATCCTCTTGAAAATCTGAACATAACTTGTGGCAATTTAGGTCATAGCTGAGATCAAATTTCTTGCAAGGAATCAGTGTATGAAGTTTATTCTGTATACCAGTTGGAAGTAATGGCTTCAAATTTTCTAGACAAAACAAAATTATGATATTTAAGAAACAATAGTAAATAATGTTATACATTTTATAAAACACCTAAAGGAAAATAAATCCTTTCCCAACAAAATGAATAAAAAAACCACACATGAACTTGTAGACATAAACATTACCAATAATTTCTTGCTGGGACTGAAGCATTGAAGCATTGACTTCATTGGTGCACCGATCGGCCAAATTTCTTCCCATACCATCTTCAATGTGCTTATTTAACTCCTGTTAACATGGTACATGGGCCCATTATTTTTTCTCTAGAACATGTACAAATTTTACGAAAGCTTAAAAAGTATAGTAAATGATCTTATTCTAAGAGGATAATGTTGTTGTGTACTTTATATACAAGATAGTTTACATTTATTACAAGAGTGCACAGGAGATATGAGTTCAATCATGTATTGATTGCCATGAAGACACTAAAATGGCTAATCCACTAAATAAAAATGTAGAATAAGGTGAGAAAAACTGAGTAACTCTCTTTAACAACAATTTAACTTACATTTTTATATACTTTCAATACACTTGGAGTAGGATGAAACTCAGAACAAAATTCATCAACCAAAACAGACAGTCGACAAATTTCATCTGTCATTGCACAGGAAACCTGAAAATATGAAGTTAAAAAAATTAAACAAGATTAGCACCTACTCAACCAAATTGTAAAAAACTTAACAGAATGTGCCTTTAGGGTAACAGGGATAACGTTTTTAGGATTATCAAAAATATTTTCATTTCCAGAAATTTATTTAAAGATTTTATTTTTAAGTAATCCTACACCCAATATAGGGCTCGAACTCACAACCCCAAGATCAAGAGTGGCATTCTCTACTGACTGAGCCAGTCTCTCCATTCCCAGAAATTTTAATCATAAAGTCACCAACCCACCTTGTTTGCCACCTCTTCTGTAACCGCCCTGATTTTTTTCTTAACATCCAGTGTTAAAAGGTTCATCTGGTTTCGGATAAAGTCCAGTCTATCAATTTGATCTTCCCTCTCTTCCATTGAATAAACCCTATTGTAGTATGCAGAGTAATTAATTCTCAGGATACATTAAAGTCCCAAAGCAATTAAGCTAGGGCATTCACTTATGTAATGAACCAGCTGTTAGCATGATACGTAGGGAAAATGAATCTTGTATTTCAACATCTAAAAGGATTCAAATAATATTTCATTTATAAAATATTTCCTAGATGACTGTATATAAACTACTTTGTCTCTCTGCACATGTGGCATCTGAATCCCACAAAGAATAAGGATTCTCCAAACACAGATATGAACAGTCACAATAAAAACACTGACTTCATTTAATAAAAAGCCAAATCCAGCCAGCTGTTATTTTTTGTTACAGTTTCCATGACCATTCATATGCCTATCATCTCTATGGCTGGCTGTCTTTGCCCTAAAACTGCAGAACAGAGTAGTTGCAAAAGAGAAAGTACAGCCCACAAAACCTAAAGTATTTACCATCTAGCTTTTACAGAAAATTTGTCAACCACTACAGGATATAGGAAAACAAAGACCTGAGATTCTTTTAAATTATCTTTAGCTAAGAGAGTTCCAAAGACATGATTATACAAACCATCCTCAAGTCACATCTTCTTTGTGCTATGTTTAGTTCAATGTCCTGTATTTTTCAAGTCAGTAATATTAAGGTCAACCTGTGGACCAAATACTCACTTTGACTACGATGATAAAGCAACCGAGCTGGAAGAGGTATAAACGACACCACAATCTCATAGAGAAACAGTGCACAGGGCCTGAGATCAGACTCTGAGTTCTCACTCTTGTGTTTCATATATTACAAATTCTCTAATTTTATACATAATGCATTCCAGCAAAAGTGTCAAAATTAGGCAATAGATTTAGGTGTATTTGTTCCCCGTAAGATCAAATGCATTTAAAATTCCCAATTTAATGTCCTCAATCTCTGATGCTTTGTATCTTTCCCTTGATTGGCTTAAGCCCACTAATGGTTCAATTAAGGCTTAACATCATTACGTGTGTCACATCTAATAATATCCACAACTTTGTTTTAAGTGCACCAAGTTTGTGAGAACTACCCTTTTCTTCAATGTTAGCAATTTCATGTATTTACTTTCATCTTTATAAGGTAATAAATGGAATAACAGCGCAGTACAAGGACATATAGGGTAGTGCTTACCAAACTGACTTTCTGGCTGGCAGGTAGTATCACCTTGTTTGCTTACCAGTTGATAAAAACCCACAACTGGCATCAAAAGAAATTTCAAGGTACCAATGTATAAATATATGAAAAATGGGTCACAGGTTGAATGAAACAAAAAAGAGGGCCACCTCCTTTATGGACTTCTTCAAAAAATTCCACTTGAAGAATAGTCCTTCCACTGCTTTAAAGATATTTTAAAACTATGAAGCATGTTAAAATCATAGCTCATGAGGGCGCCTGGGTGGCTCAGTTGGTTAAGCGACTGCCTTCGGCTCAGGTCATGATCCTGGAGTCTCAGGATCGAGTCCCGCATCGGGCTCCCTGCTCAGCAGGGAGTCTGCTTCTCCCTCTGACCCTCCCCCCTCTCATGCTCTCTCTCTATCTCATTCTCTCTCTCAAATAAATAAATAAAATCTTAAAAAAAAAAAAAAAAAAATCATAGCTCATGAGAATACTGAGTTCCGGGAAATGTAAATGATGTATTTAAGGTTGTAGAATATTTATAATTTCAAATACTCATTTAAAAACATGCAAGTAGGTTGCTGACTTTAGTGCGTAAGTATTTAAAATATAACAATTTAAGACCTTAGTCTAAGGAATTTATACTGACACGAACTGACATTTTTATTTTGCAATAAAATGAATTCATACCTTTTCTCTGCTGCTGCCACGTTTACTGAATCCATTATGTTTTTCACAGTATCTAGTATCTGTTTAGCTCTGATAGTGTGCTGTTCAAACTTTGTTTTCACTGCTGACTGCGAGATACACTCCTGCGAGGGCCCAAGCCATAACACATTACTGTAATTCCATCCCAACATTTTCAGGAATTTAAACACAAAAACTTGCTGTTTGTAATGATAACCAAAACATAAATAAGAGCAGAAAATAAATGCATGATAAACAGAACTTAAAATAACAAAGGTTAAAAAACCTACAAGAAATCAAAAGTAAAAAGGGCATTAACAGCAAGTTCATATCATCTTTGTGTAATTTTACACAGTAATGTGCAATGGTTTTTTGACTATATTTTTAAAAATAAATGAATAAATAAGCAGGGTACCGTTGTCAATGTTAAAGCTTTCTCCATTAAAATCACCAATTTTATCGGGATTGCCTTTAATCTACTCCTAGTCTGTCTTGATTTTTCTCATGCTTACAATACCTAATGAAGTTCTTAACTGAGTTATGAATTAGAATTCCACAATTTAAGAAATTAGTTGAATGACAGGATTCACACAAAGTCATTAATATTTGAACTTGAAAAATACTCTTAAGCAACAACCTATAGGATATTTTTAGAAAAATATCTACAGCTATTTCAAAGATAATCCTGTTATTGTCCTTGCTCTATAGTTTGTGCATACAGTTCGAATGATGCCCTATCTCATTTGTTTCACCTTCAAGCTAATTATAGCTCATAAACCATTCACAGCTATACAAATCAGGTTTCACAACCAGTGTTTTGTTTTGTTTTTTTTAAATAGAAGAGAATATATTAGAATGCATCACATATAGTAATGGATACATTTATACTATAAAATTTGTTTCAATTTCAATACATGTGCATACTACTTGTTATTTAAAATATTTACTGTGAATTCATCATTGAAAGCTCACAATTATTACGTTACAACTGTCCTTTCATTCTTACTTCATAGAAAGTTAAATTCTGCATTGACATAACATCTAAAAACAACTACCAAGTGTTTACAGAGGAAGGCCATCTAGTCTTCGAACAATCAAGAAATGCTTGTCTGGGTCAAAGCAGCAATAACTACAATAGGTGTTTTGTAGGAAGCCACATTTATTTGCTGTGATGAATTTTTAAAAATTAGGGATATACCCCAACTCTCCATGATTTCCACGAATTCATCTTCTTGAACCTCTTTTTTATTGTAACCAGTATAAATTGTGGTAACTATCCTTCGCCACAATAAATGGCTTTCAAGTTTAAAAGGTATTCACTTACACTATAGTATTTGTTATACTGAAATCATTAGTATGTTACATTCATTCAATACACTATTTATAACCTAGAGCCTTCACATCTCTAAAATGATTACCTGTTCAATTCAGATAGAAAAAACTTTTAATTCTTTTGACATTTTAGCTGTCCTCTTCAGTACTTTGAGGTATGAAAAATAAAACCGACTCACTTCTTTAGCTATAGGACATGTGAGGGTAATTCATTTACTTAACAATTTATAAAGCCTTAACTCCAGCCCATTACTTTCTTTCACTGTATAGCCTAACTTTTGTTCATGGTTAAACTTATTTATACATCACTCAACATCACTAATCCTGAAGAGATTAGTTGTAGGAAGTTACTGTATTCCCCGTTCTATTTTTGCCTACAGAAAAACCACCAATAACTACACAATATTAAACAGTTAAAGTATAAACTGCTTATTTTTAACAACCAAAACAAAGCTTTGATTTTCTTTAAATAACTGTATCTCATAAACTGACAAATTAACCTCCATAAAAATGATAATAAAACCATGAAAATTTAAAAGAAAAAAAGGTTAAAAGAAATCCTATGTTCCTCGATGAAGCAGATCTAGATATCAGCAATGAAGACCCAAAATTTATAGATAACAGCACAGTATTAGAGCTAGACCAGAAAGAAAATATTTTCAAAAGTTATTAGGCAATATAAAAGTCATTCCTTATTTAAAAATATACAATCATGTCATGAATAAGTATAAAGAGAATAAGCAATCTTCTTCTACTTAGGAAGTATCCCACACTGATGTTCCCACTGATCACAAAAATATCAAGTCAACCTGCAAAAGAAATACTCTATTCTGAGTTGTGGGAAATGTTAATTTAAATACAGGTTTTTTTAAATTGAATTATGTCTCAGAACCCTCACTACACTAATATGCTTATGAATCCCCATAGAGAACATACATAGTGAGCAGCAGTTTCCAGACTTACTTTATCAGGAACTCTAATTTTCCAAGGAGAAGGTTAAAATACTACACCAAACCATTTTAAATGCCATCTTGTCCGATTATCCTATAGACTATCTTAAAACTTATGTCCTGTACAACAAATTCACTGACATTTTAGAGTAGAATTATTTTATACCTGTTTTCCATCTTATAATCAAATTAAAAACAGTTAATTGCCAAATATTTGAGCAAAGATATTCAGATTTCTAAATTATCTTTAGAATATACACTTGTTCAAACACAGGTTTAAAACAGTAAGAAACATATTGACAGAATTAACACTGATTTTCTTGATTGATTTTAACAGATTTAATTTTCAAGCATTATTTAAACTTGGTACTCCAAACGTTCCTGTACTGTTTTGCTCATAAGAACCAAATGAAACCCAAAAAGTCTATGGCAAAGATCAGACCGCTAAAAATGAAAGACTTGGTACTTTCTTTTCACAAAAATCATTTTCTAAGACTCAAAAAAAAAAAAGGTGAATTCTAAAAACAAAGAGAAAATGTATATAAAGGACACATTCTGTGATCACAATGCAAAGAAACCAAGAAATAAATAACCAAAAGTTGGATGAAAAGAATCAAAACATCTGATTCTTTTTTTAACTTTTTTTTTTTTTAAGATTTTATTTATTTATTTGACAGAGAGACAGAGAGAGAGAGCACAAGTACGCAGAGAGGCAGGCAGAGGGAGAGGGAGAAGCAGGCTCTTGCTGAGCAGGGAGCCCGACGCGGGGCTCGATCCCAGCACCCTGGGATCATGACCTGAGCCGAAGGCAGCCGCTTAGCTAACTGAGCCACCCAAGCGCCCCCAAAACATCTGATTCTTAACAACTCCTGTATTGAATAGAAAATGCCAACAACTACAATTAAAAACTATTAAAGACAATGAAAACTAAACTGGATACCGAAACCTATGGTGTATGTCCAAAGTTACATCACAAATTCACAGACCTCACAAATTCACAGACCTAAATTCTTTCCTAAAGAATAAAAAGCAAGACAATTCCACTTAAAAAAAGGTATAAAAAAAAGGAGAAGAAACTATGTTTAAAGATTAACATAGAATTTAATGAATAAAAACCAAAAAATGCTATTTATGAATGGAAAAATTAACCAAAGGCTGGGGCTAGGTCTTTGGAAGATAAAGCAGAGTAGTTAAATCACTGGCAAATCCAATTAAGGTTATAATATAACCTTATATTATATACATTTTACTCTGGAAAAAAAGTTGAAGAGTTGTCAATGTAATCATCAAAAAATGCTTTGGCCACCAAGACAAGACTTTTTGCCCATCTGATTATTTTTTTAGATAAGTTCGAATAATTTCTAGCTGATTCTCATATTAAATCTATCATACTTTTAATTGAACAAACATTTCAAACTCTAAGGTCTGACATTCTCCACAACTTTATGTAAAAGCTCTTGCACATAGTTTTTTCCATACATAATTTTTAGATTCCCAAATGAACTATTACAATAAAAAACTGCCAAGTTTCTTCTAAAAACATTAAAAAACGGTAATTCCTAGGTCTGCCTGATTATTGCCATCACTTGGGAAGCTTTGAATATATGCGGATTCCTAGGTCCATCCCAGCCCCACTCGATCGGTCTCTGGGATAATTCAGGAGTCTGCAGTTCTCTAAAGCACCTCATGTGATTCTTATGATCAGCCAAGGTTTAGGAACCAGTGCTCTACAGCACAGCTTTTACTCTTCTCATTCCCACTTCTTCAAGGAGATATTCTGTCTGGGTAGCAGGAACCAATATGAAAGAGGTTATAAATGCGTAAGAGAACAATATGATTTGGTAGGAGAAATCAATGACAAATACCTAACACACAAAGAAAGAAGGAAAGAAAGAAAATGTCAATAAATAAGACAAAGGGAGACAGAACAATACATCCTCTCCCCAATATTTTCCCCATGGATGAAATAACTGAGAAAGAGTAAGGAGAGCACTGAATCTTGTGAAAGCAAAAAGGAAAGAATATAAACAATGGTCTCTGAGTGACTGGGCCTTCATGTAATCTATGGTTTAGCTTGGGACAACATATGCTAATATCCCAGGGGCCTCTGACTTTAGAGAGATCTTACCAAGATAGCCACTAGTGGGCTTTCCTTATGTTTTCATCTACATAATAGTCTATCTCCAACTCACCAAATTAAAGATGGGAGATAGCAAATGTTTAATTTAAAAAATTCTGCCAAGTACATTCAACATTCATGTCCTTACTATTAAAGCTGTTACGACTTAAAGGAAGAATAATTACAGAAAGAAGTTTTTTTAAGTTCTGAAGTGTTCGTGTTCATTCATGGGTGAAAAGGGGCTATCAATCTAAGCAGAGCTAGATTAAATAGGGCTAAATAAGAGTTTGGAAATTAACATCTAAAGAACTTTTCACTCAAATGTAGGATGTTTTAATGTCTCTGAATAAAATGCCTACACCAAAATACAAGGAAGAATCCTTCCTTCCCAATGCTGCAAATACATTAGCTATTCATGTGCGCCAGTAGTTCCTACCAGATTCCTAAACTATAGGATACCCTGTATCATAATTATTTTTGTATTCTTTCATTTAGGACATTTGACATAAAATGTGGAGAATAAATAGGTGACAACACAGTTTAAAATGTAATAAACTTTTGTCAAATGACATTAACTACATTCTATATCTATCAACAGTATGGTACAAAAGAAAAAGATAATCTTCACTTTGCTCATTACCCATTCCAACAGCAATTACATTTATTTAATCTTGCCTCAAATTACTGAATAAAGAGAATTTCACTCATTGCACAACACATGCAATATCAGAAAAACAGTTTCCCATTTAAATACAACTACATAAGAAAAAATAAGAAATTACAATCTTTAATTCTCAATTCTTACGGATCATCCATTTTGCAGGGACTTCCTTTCTTCAAACTTGCTTCACTTGCTGTAGCAGTAACTATACTAAATAACAGCAAGCAAAGGTTATTTGACAAAGATAAATAGTGGAAACAGAAGATTATGATCATTCTCCAACCAATGTTAGGGTTTTATATTAGTGAATACATTCACAAAATTCCTACCTCGAAGATTTGTTCAAAATTCTGAAACTCCTGTAATCTTGCCTGGAATCCTTCAGCAAGTGCCCCACCTATAATATTTACGTGAAGAGTTTAAAACCTAGGATACAGCAAGGTAAGATTTCTAGCATGTTATTTCTATAACTATACTTGTATTTCGAAAGACAATCTATAATAATACATACCACCTTCTGGCATCCCCTGTGCTTTGTGCTTTCTAGCACTAAGAACTTCCTTTGCAGAAACAAAGAAAATACGATTCTGTGCCTCTAAAGGATCCACAACTTTAAGCTCCTCCACCAAGAAATGTAGACATCTTTCCATGTGCTGTCTGCGTACCTAGAGAAAACAGGGTACTGAAGTAATTCTAGTAATTAAACAAATGTAACTGACAGCTATGGGTCTATACTAAACTCCATTTATAGTGATATTATAATAAGTAATAGCTCCCATATTACTTAACAAATCTAAAAATTCTAATAAATAGACAGAATACTTTCTCTTAAAGTAATGATCCTTCTTTGACCATTTAAAATTCTGATGGGCCACCAAATACTATGCAGCCATTTTCCAACATATTGTAGACAAATATTAGTACTTACTGCCATGGGAAAAGGTTCTTATTTCTGTGTTATTGACATACATGACTATACTACAAAAAAGAAATGTGTATATATATCTCTGAAAATTAACAGGTGGCATGCAGGCAACAACCACAAACCAGGTAGCATTTTTATTTCTTATGCTTATTTTCCAAATTTTCTTACAATGAAGCTATTAATATCTTTGATACCAGAAAATAAGTGCTACAATTAATTTGCTATAATTAAGCTTTTTTTATTGTGAAATCAGGACATAAATGTCTATTTTTCTTAAAGCACTGAGAATTAAAGTTGGGGAGAATGCATTAGCTAGGGATTAGGGTTGCAATGTTAGGTTTAAGATTAGCACTTAGGTATTAAAATTAGAACTAAGAGGGGCACCTGGCTGGCTCAGTCAGTACAGTATGTGACTCAATCTTGGGGTTGTGAGTTTGAGCCCCATGTAGGGTATACAGATTACTTCAAACTTTAAAAATACAAAAATTAAAAAAAAAAATAGGACTAAGGGTGAAACTAGTTAGGGTTTAGTACTAGCCTCTAGGATTGTGGCTACGATAACAGATCTCTATCTTAAGACTTCAGGATATAAAACTTCATATGAAACAAAATTCCAATTTTGGGGGTTGGGGAAAGAATGAAAGCAAATAACCTAACATGTAAACAGTGATAGGATAGTGTAAATTTTAATTTTTTTTGTAAAGAAAAACTATGATCAAAATCAGAAAAAGAAATTAATCAGGCAAATTAAATATTTTTTATAGATTACAGACCAAATTCCAGATACTCTATTCTTCTCAATTTTTTTTAAAAAGATTTATTTATTTATTTGACAGAGAGAGACACAGCGAGAGAGGGAATACAAGCAGGGGGAGTGTGAGAGGGAGAAGCAGGCTTCCCACAGAGCATGGAGCCCGATGTGGGGCTCAATCCCAGGACCCTGGGAACATGACCTGAGCCGAAGGCAGACACTTAACCGACTGAGCCACCCAGGTGCCCTACTCTATTCTTTTTAAAAAGAAGTTTCTAGGGACGCCTGGGTGGCTCAGATGGTTAAGCTTCTGCCTTCGGCTCAGGTCATGTTCCCAGAGTCCTGGAATCAAGTCACACATCGGGCTCCTTGCTCGGCAGGAGCCTGCTTCTCCCTCTGCCTGTCACTCCCTCTGCTTGTGCTTGCTCTCACTCTCCCTCTCTCTCTGACAAATAAATAAAATCTTAAAAAAAAAAAAAGTTTCTAAAACCACCAGCATGACTAAAATTTAAAACAACCAAAAATATCAAGTGTTGGTAAGGATATATAAATCACTTGGAACTCTTAATCTGCTTGGGAGTATAAAGTGGTACAAGCACTTTAGAAAAATCTTGGGCTGTGTTTACTGAAACAGCATATTCTCTACCTATAATCCAGCAATTCTACTCCTAGATATATACTCACAGATTACTGATCTCTGCAGTACTGACATTTTGAGTCAGATAAATCTTTGGTTGGGAGGGCTGTTCTGTTATGAGACTTTTAACAGCTCTTAGCCTCTACCCAACAGATGCCAGTAGCACACTCCAGAGCTGTGACAATCAAAAATATCTTCAGACATGGCCAAATATTCCCTGGAGATCAAAACTGCCCAACCCCTCAGGCTGAGAACCACTGGTATATACCCAACAGAAACACATACCTATGTGCATCAAAGAGACATATGTAAGAATATGTACAGCAGCACTACTCATAACAGCTAAACATAGGAAATCTACCCAAATGCCCATCACTAGCAGAATGAATAAACTAAATGTAGTTATTCGAAGGCTGAAATATTATACAGTAATGACAATGCACTTCAACTCTGCACAAGAGTATGGATGCATATCACAAATGTAATGCTGAGTAAAAGAAACGTGACACAAAAGTAGATACTGTATGATTCCACTACATAAAGTTGAACAACCAAAAAAAATAATCAAAGGTGTTAGAAGTCATGTAAGTGCTCATTCTTGTGAGGGAGGACAGAGACTGGAAGAGGGTGCTGGGGATGTTCTGCTTCTTGAGCTGCATCCTGACACAGGTGTGTTCAATTTGTAAAATTCACTGAGCTGGACACTTAGGATCTGCACACTTTTCTGTTATGTTACACTTCAATAAAACACTTAACAAAACAGAGTTTCAATATCTAAAATGATGATATAGTACTTCTATAACAATTTTCCTCCAAAGTAGCTTAATATTCTGGTCTGTATCACATAAGCCTTTTCTCAAGTAAAAGAACAGCTACTTAGGACGTTCTATTCTATAAGGTATACTGTTTTCTCAGATAATAACGTACATGACTATATTTCACAACTTAAAAGAAAAAATAACTTACGTCTTCCATATATTCTGGCTCTGATGCAGAGGCATCCCAACGATTATTCAAAATGAAAATATTAGGCTTGGAAAGTCGCTCATTTACCTTGTGAAAAAACTGCTTTTCCTAAAAAACATCAAATACCCAAGAGTATGTTCACTTTTAACAGCTATTTTATATTTACATTTATAGTTGAAGCTCTAATCTAAAAGTTTGAACCATTTAGACAACAGTGATTAATACCCATTGATAAAGGATCCCAAAGCACTGAACATTACACTTCTCAAAGATGAGAAAATTAAATTATAAGAAGGCAAAACTGAAGATTTTCCTGCTCCTGCCATGAGTCTTTTCTGAAATTCAATTTAACAAATATTTATGTCTCTACTATTGTGCAGAACACAATCGATATTGGATATTATAGTCCATATTTTCAAAAAGCTACCTCAAATCTTTCTAAAGATTTAGACTAAGTAAATTAATAACAGTGTAAGACCTATGTACATCATAATAAGCAACAGAGAAAGGTATGTGCCTTAAATGCTATAAATACATGCTATGCTTATTCAAAGGAAAGAGACACCATATCTAGTTGGAATTAGGAAAAACTCCATAAAGAAGGGAATGGTGATAAGGATGTGCTTAAAAGTACTGATAATGGCTTTCTGAAAAATAAGAAGCTGGGAGCGGGGGAAGAATTGTGGGCAAAGAATAGCATAAACAAAGACATAGAAGTCAGAATGTACATCAAAGCTTGTTTATCAATATCCAAATAATGAGGTTGTTCTAAAAAAGATTTAAAACATTAATCAGTTCTCATATCATGAGATTATAAACAACTGTCCATGTTGTCACAGCAGCCTGGTCCACGTGATATAGATCAGGTTATACAAAAACGAGTAACAGTGGCAGAACAGAGGTCTTTGCTGATAACATCTAGGTTATAATGGTGCTTGGCCACTAATATGCTTTTGAGGAATAACAGTTTTAAAAAATCATACCACAGTTTTGGATATTAGATATCTATAAACTCTGGAGTTTATGTGGGATGAGTCTGGCTCTAGACATCCTGGATAAATAATCTAATCTATTAGGTTTGACAGCGGCGTAGAACGTACACAGGTAAGCTGGAACCTAGAGTGTACACATGTAAAGCTGTGAAAGGTTGACAAGACTAGAAGTATGAAAAGCCTAACAATTCTGGTGCCCATTCCTTCTGAAACTGGCAAATAATCACAATCAATGGCAACACCACACATGGTCACACCTTGAACTTAAAGATTTACTAGAAGCTAGAGCTATCAAACCCTAGATTCCCAATGGGAACACTCAAGAAGACCAGCATCAGCTTTTCCAGTCCCATGGAAATACAAACTCCTTTGTTCACCCTTGATTCTTTTTAATCCATGATGTGGATTTCCCTCACTTTTCAGAATAGACACTCATTTCCTACCACTCAAACATAGTAATGTGATTAAATCCTACCGTGTTCATTAGTGTTGATTCAGAGTTTGCAACCAAAACGAAGACATCAGCATCTAAGCAGAACTTATCAATCCAGCTATCCAGCTCTGTAGTGACATCTGTACCTGGACTAATGGGAGTAAGATAATACTGTATTTTATAATATTTTTTAAAAAGAAAATTTGATTATAGAAAGACATTTTTTTAAACTTTTATAAATTGAAGTCTAAAGGACAGGATTTCTACCAGTTTTTAGCACAAAGCCTAAGACATTTACTTTTTCACCTATAAGAGAGCACTTGTGGCAAGCTGATTCTGTGTTTTATAAACTTCAGTATTTATTCTGCTGACAAAGATATCTCAGAGCCTATCCAATTGACAACAAATGCTTAAAAAAAAAAATAGTTTATTTACTAAAAAGAAATAAACTTGGGTGCCTGGGTGGCTCAGTCAGTTAAGGTTTGTCTTCAGCTCAGGTCACGATCCCAGGGTCCTGGGATGGAGCCCCATGTCATCAGATCCCTCAGTGGGAAGCCTGCTTCTCCCTCTCCCTCCGGCTCTCCCCCCTGCTCATGCTCTAATAAATAAATAAAATTTTTAAAATAAAAACAAATAGGGGCGCCTCGGTGGCTCAGTCGTTAAGCATCTGCCTTCAGCTCAGGTCACGATCCCAGGGTCCTGGGATCGAGCCCCGCATCAGGCTCCCTGCTCGGTGGGAAGCCTGCTTCTCCCTCTCCCACTCCCCCCTGCTTGTGTTCCCTCTCTTGCTGTATCTTTCTCTGTCAAATAACTAAATAAAAATCTTAAAAAAAATAAAATAAATAACCTTGTGATTTTTGACAAAGTAAGTAACATGGTCAATATTTTAATCTTTTAAATCCTTATGCTTTGGATGGATGAAAAGTACTAAAAAAACCAAAACCAAAACCAAACAGGCTAATATATAACCAAAATCAAAGGTGCAAGCAGCTGTGTCCAGTACAGCTCAGAAAATATTTAAGTGCTCATGAGCATAAATAATAAAACACCCTCTGCTAAGACCTAAGTTTAATATACTATCTATACTATAAAAATTATAGTGCAACTATCTACACACTGGCTTGATGTATCCTGTGACAATGTGGCAAGATGAGAGGCTGCGGTCATGGACATAGTCTGGCCATGAAATAAAGCAAAATTAAAAGCCCATCACCAAAACCAAAACGGTTTCCATACAACATTGAAATTTTAACCGAGAAAACAAAAGAGCATACCAAAATTTTGAAAAATCATTTAACTACCTTTTTTAGTTAAGGACATTGCTTAGCAGATGTACATTATCATTTTACTTAGCACCAATGTAGTAAAAGAACACATAATAAATGAAGACTCATCAGAAGAGTCAAAACAAAATTCCAGAAGTATTCAATTAATTCTTGAACAATGAAAAGCTATGTAAACTGTCCAGTAAGTTATTTTGGGAAACGGGTCTCAGCATAAATTTTACTAGGGTGCCTGGGTGGCTCAGTCAGTTAGGCGCTGGACTCTTGGTTTCAGCTCAGGTTGTAATCTCAGGGTGGGGAGACCAAGCCCTGTATCAGACTCCAAACTCAGTGCCAAGTCTGCTTGAGGTTCTCTCCCTCTGCCGCCCCCCTCCCCCACTGCATAAGTGCGTTCTTTCAATTCTTAAAAAAAAAAAAAAAGTATTACTAGTTAAAAAAATTTACCTAATCAGTTACCTACCTCGTTATTTAGAATTAGATAATCTCTAATGCCCAGCTACTTACCCAAACTACAATCTAGAGGGGAAAAAAAGTTTCACTATCCTTGAAATTTCTAATAGAATTAGACTAAGAAACTGGCACTTTATGTAACCAGTAAAAAACATAAACCAACACCTTATCTGCTCCTTAACAATCTAACAAATGAGAACAAAGCAGCAACTAAACATTTAAATTTTTATGTATTATATGCTAAAGCAAGCAATACTATTTTTTTTAATTTTTTTATTAACATATAATGTATAATTTGTTTCAGGGATACAGGTCTGTGATTCATCAGTCTTACACAATTCACAGTGCAAGCAATACTATTCTATTAAATAAACTTTTACAAGGAGAAAATGCAATTCATATGTAATTTTACCTGTCCACTAAAACCAGGTCATCTCTCAAGAGGGCACATTTTGCCTTTGGCCAAAATACATGTACAAGACAGCCAGCTTTCAAGTCTTTGTCCATATGAAGGGCATGGGCCAGTTGATTAACTGTCTAAAGTGGAAGGGAAAGAAAAAACAAAACTCTGCTTGTAATAAAACTCAATAAAAATTAAAAACACTATGATTTGGTATATTTATTTTTGCAAAACATATACAAAAAGCAGAACTTTAAATAATCTGAAATAAAACCATCTCAGCAATCTTGAGAAACTGAGTTTTAGAATTACCAAGGGGGGGGGGGGAGGAGATATCCTTAAAACAGTTTACTCATCCACTCTGCAAAAATAAGCAGAGCTGGTAACACTCTATAAATGCCCAATAAGTGAATTCTGGCAATGGAATCCTATGTAACACCTGAAATTGATATTATATGTATGAAAACAAATTTACAATATATTAAGAGAAAAAAGGCAAGTCAAAATAGCACACATGAAACCATTTTGTTTACAAAATACAAACACATTTAACTCTATACCACAGGGAAGTTTCCACTGGCTTTAGGAAGCATGTGAGTTTTGGAGTTTCTTTTTGCCCATTTGTATTTTCTGTCTCTTCTAAAATGTACTGCTCAGTAGTAAGGGGTGAAAATAGAAGAAACATTATTAAGATAGTTTAAAAACACCAGAGTAATAAGACTAAAACAATACAAGAGAAGCTCAAGACATATCATTTTAAGAAAGGATTTTTCTCAGCAGGCAGTTATTTACTCACATAAGCCTGCTTGGACATCAATGACTACGCCTTCTCTTTCCATTTGAATTCACTAAAATATTTCTGTTTCTCAAGATGATTTCTGACATATGCTAATTTATTAATGTGTTACTTTAATACCGTTCATGTTTGTGTTAAATATACAATAGATACAAAGGGCTTAATATAAAATTAATATTCAAGGAAAGGACACCAGCACACATACAAATGAACTGTAGGGGTATCCATTTTTAAAGGGAAACATCTATTTTCAAATTGGCACAATAGTCCTGATCAGGGTTGAGGTGAATCTCCATAGTGACAATGTTAGCTAGGTTTTATTTTTGCTTGCTTTCATAAACTTTTTGATAGAATTATAAACTTGTACTAAAATCTTGATGCCTGGTCTATAAAATTAAGATAATAAAAGCACCTATCCCTGGGTGGCTCAGTCGTTAAGCATCTGCCTTCGGCTCAGGTCATGATCCCAGGGTCCTGGGATGGAGCCCCGCATCGGGTACCTGCTCCACAGGAAGCCTGCTTCCCCCTCTCCTACTCCCCCTTCTTGTGTTCCCTCTCTCGCTGTCTCTTTCTCTGTCAAAAAATAAATTAAAAATCTTTAAAAACAAAAACAAAAACAAAATAAATAAAAAATAAAAGCACCTATCTGACAGAGTTGTGGTGAGGTTTGAGTTACTGCAGGTACTTAGAATACTACCTGGTACTTAGTAAGCTTATTAGCTGTTAATATTCCATTTCTTTTACTAAGTAAACTACTACAGCACAGGACTCAAAGTCTGTACCTTAAAGCAGGCCACAACTTGAGGTAAACAAATTGAAATTTTGGAGTTGGGGAGAGGAGCAAAAGAGAATGAAGGAAGTGGATTGGAAGTAGAGAGCACAGGCCAAGAAAAAGGAGACAATTACTTTAAAATATCATATACATTTTACTTTAAGGATCTAAGGCCAGTTTGAATTCTGATTTGGTAAAAATCCTGATTAAGAAATAAGTGATTCCGTCATTTGTATGGGTTAAAACTTTGAAAATATTTTCTTAAACATCACCTCCTTTATTCCTCGTAACTAATCTGAAGGGTATTACACAAATTGAGTTACCTGAGTTAAATCAAACAGCAAACTCACAGAACAATTAACTAGACCAGTGAATTCAACTCAGTTTTGCAAAAACGAATATGGCATGGATTTTAAACACTGAACTACTGCATTTGTGGGAGAGATCTTAAGACTTAAGAGAAACTGGGGGGGGGCGGGGAAGACTTAAGAGAAAGTGATAATACTGAGAAACACTTTTTTCCCTTCTTTTGGCTAAAGGAACCTAGTGGCACTGGGTTCCTTAAGAAATTTATGAAAGGTAGGGAACTGCCATTGGCCCTTTCTGATAAAACTGTTACATTTACTCATGAATGTGCTCATAAACGTTCCAAAGATAAAATAGTTTCAAAAGGCACAGACATGCATCAAAAACATTCCAGAGCCAAATTTTTAAACAAAGTTTTCTTTCAAAAGATGAAATTAGATTTGAGATTAAATAGCAACAATACACTTCAATAATGTTGTTTTCACTGGGAACATTATTTTAAAATGTAATAAACTCTTAACTCTAATTTACTTTAAGGACAAGTTTTATTTTTCTAATAAGGTATGCTTTAAGATATATTCTTCTAATGATTTAGCTCTGAAGCAAAAAAATTTTAGAGAATTCAAAATATTAGTGATGGCTTTAAAGCTACAAATAGAAACATTAATGGTTCTTCTATCTCCAGCAATGTAGACATCTTACAATTTTTTTTAAAAAAGAACAAGGACATTATTTCAGGTACATTTTGTTGCTAATAGTCAAATATTATACCTTCACACTCTTTTTTTCATCTGATCCTTCTGTCATAAGATAGGCTTTATCTCCATCAGTTCCTTCAACACTCAGGAAGCAATTGGTTGTATGGCCAATCCCACTAGGGAGGACTTTATCCCACAACATTGCATTGATAACAGAGCTCTTCCCACTGCTTGTCCTGAAGAATATATAAAATCATGAAAATAAAACATAACAGTAAAAACTTTATTCTTTCATTGGGTCGAAGGCCAACCTTTTTAGAATTCAAACTTTGTAGAAATTTCATCAGATTGCATTTTTTACAAAAAAGTTGCCAACCTGATCTACACAGATATCAGGAATGTACATATCAGAAAAATAGAGGAACACAAATCCCACCTTTCCCATATAGCTATCCTTGCCTTTTTTATCTTTCTTGCTTCTTGTGACAATTTGAAACCACAACCCCAAATTCTTCCCATCACAAGCTGTGGTCTAAAGTCCCCATCTCCTTAAATCTGGGCTGGATCTTTTTCATATCCAAAGCTATTACCTATTTCTCCTTCTCAAATAGGACAATGGAGTCATCACCTCACCAGGAGCCCTCTTCCTTCTCATTCCCACTCCACCCTAATCTGAGTTAGGGCCTATTTCTGGACCCACCTCATACTACACTCTGTAAGGCCCTGAGAGTAAGGTCAAGCAGGAGAAGCAGACAAAAACAAACAAACAAACAAACAAACAAAAAAAACACACACAAAAACCCAGCACAGCTTTGTGGAAAAGGTTTAAAGGGCATAAACAGGGCACTTTAGAAGAGAATAAATGAGAAGGAATACTTTAGATACAACAGTCAGGGAAGGTTTCTGATGTTGTAACATTTAGGATGAGATCTGAAGAGTGAGAAAGAGCCAGACATAGATAAAACAAGGCAAAGGGAATTCTAAGTATAGGAAATCACAAGTACTAAAAAAGCCCTAAGACGGGCTTAAAAGTTAGTTTAGTGAGTAAATGTTTCTGTTGATACTCAGCACATGATACGGGCCTACTCATCTGTCTTCGAATCCCTAGTGCCTAACAGAGTGCACAGTACACAGGAAGTTAACAAATGATTCTTAAATGAACATGAGCTGTGTCAGAAATCGCTCTATCACTCCAGATAGTTATGTTAACAAATGGCGTTTCCTATTCTCCCTCTGGGAATCGTGAGGCTGAGAATCCTTTTGGAAGACACACCTGATAATTAAGAGAAACTTTAGAAAGTCACAAGTTATGCATATCATTTATCTGTATTTCTATTCTTTGGACTGGCTAAGAAGCTAATTCTTAGACATCAGCATCCTTAAAAAGTAAAAATACAACTGACCTTTAGAAAGTTTCATTTTATACCAAGAGCTAAAATGAACAAATGCTTTCTCATGCTAATAGCTTTAACATTTAGCAAAGGGAGAAACTCTTTGTGGCGCAAGGGTAGGAATACCACTTGCTGAAATATCAGAAACAAAGTTGGAGATATGACTTAGAAAAGCTGATTTCTGGAAACTACCCTTGAGAGAAACAATAAAGGATTACCTGCCAAAAAATGCCACTTTCATATGTCTCCGAGACAGCACCTCACCAATGATGGAAAGCTTGTTTCTATAACCCTGTATTTCTATCAGATCATCCTCAGTAGCTATTTGATCAAGTTCTGGATTCCTGTATGTTGCTACAAAATTGAAATGGTGTTAGAAAAAGTGACAAAAATGAATATTGGGTTAATTATACAAGGGAATATCTAAGATATGCACACATTTCGCATATTTTGGCTCTGCTCTACATTAACATGGCCATTTTGAAAAGTAAAAATGCCACAGTATCTGAATAAAAGGTGAATGCCTTGTTGCAACAGGTCATAAGAATCCGGCCCCCAAAATATCAAAATGATTAAAAATTACAGGGGCTATCCTCAAAAAGTTTGACTCTACCAACCTACCAAATGTTTCCCCAATGTCACTGAAGTATATAGAATCCCTCGCTTTTCATTGTACCCTTGACAGTCATGTAATCTTAAGAACCAGAAAAGATTTCAACAGTTACCTCCAAAGCAGTATTCCCCAGTAAGACATTCCTCACCAACCTTGTTTGAACAGTTACACTCACTTTAAGAAAACTTCTTTGTCCCTTTCCCCCACCACATTCCAGCCTCATCTGAGAAGATAGGTCTGAGATCTAGGCTGACAGCCGACTTGGGGAAGAGATAAGTATAATGGCTTAAATGTGGGCTGCCTGATTTTTAGTCTGGGCATTTACTAGCTAGGTGATCTTGGGCAAGTTGCTTAAATTTTCTGTGCCTCGGTTTCTTCATCTTTAAAATAACTGCAATTAGGGACACCTGGGTGGCTCAGTTAAACGTCTGCCCGTGGCTCAGGTCATGATCCCAGGGTCCTGGGGCAGAGTCCCACATTGGGCTCCCTGCTCAGAGGGGAGCCTGCTTCTCCCTCTGCCTGCCGTTCCCCTTGCTTGTGCCCTCTCTCCCTCTCTGACAAATAAATAAATAAAATCTTTAAAAAATAATAAAATATAATAATTGCAATTAAAATCTGTCCCAGCATTGATATGAGAATTAAATGCATTATTAATATAATAAAGAGCTTAGTGGTATCATACATACAACCACTTATATCTTAGGTTATCAATACCACTTAATCTTCTTCCTTTGGAGGGCAGAAAAGGATTTTATTTGTTAGGGCATCTCTCCAAGAATATAGAGCAATGCCTCGTATAGGTGTTCAGTAACTAAGGGTGAAAGGATAAAGTACCTGCATATACTTTCAACCATATTCTTTTCAAAACTTAGAGAAACTAACCTTCAACAAAATGGGATCCTTCAGTAACAAACTCCAGTAATTGGTCAAAGATTGCAGTAATTGCCCTCTTGGCCAGCACAAAGTGCTTCAGTGGAGAAGCAGTTTCTGCCATTATGTTACTGGGGGAAGAAAATTAAAAGTTAGAAAAGTACAAATTAGGGGTGCCTGGGTGGGCATCCGACTCTTGGTTTCCGCTCAGGTTGTGATCTCAGGGTCCTGAGATCCAGCCCCACGTCAACCTCCATGCTGGTGGGGCGGGGGGGTCTGCTTTCTGCTTAAGATTCTCTCCTGGCCCTTTCCCGCCTCCCACTCTCTCCTTGTGTCTCTCTCTAAAATAAATAAATCTTTAAAAAGAAAAAAGAAAAGCACAAGTTAAACTATATGATAAAGACATGCAAATTAATGACACCATCCTACCACATTAACTCCCCAGTGAAATAAACTGTCAAAATACTTTTGGATAATTTTTTGAGAAATGTTTTAGACAAGCAATTAAAGACTACTTTTCAGTGACAGCCCATTAAAATAACTAACTCTATTGGCCAAAATCTTGGTTGCAATTTCTACCTTATTTCCTTTTGGTGAAGATGAAACTAATTGTGGAAAACTGTAACAGGGTTAGTGAGATAAAGCAAGTTCGCAAACAAGTTTCTCAACCTGGAGCTCTAGCGGGTGGAGGTGGATACCCAGAATGAGGAAACAAAATTCCAGTACCATAATGTAATTCCGACCTTGAAAAAAAATTAGTTCTCATCACAAGAAATAAGCAGGCAAGGCTTAAAGCGAGCATTAACGTTTCCAGCCAAAGCACCAAGAACTTCAAAGAATGTAAGTTATAACAAATTTCCTTTTCTGGCAACTTCTCATGAAAAAGACACCAAACAAAAACGATTACACGCCAGTCTACTCCCGGTATGTATGCGTGTGAAATGGAGCAGAGTGGCCACAAAAAAAAGGCCGAGCCTTCCAGAGGGTCAGGAAATGACTTAGTGAAGGAGCTGCGTGGGAAAAGCGGGGTGAGGGCAACGACCCGGGTCAACCGGGTGTGAACACCTACCTTGGGGAAAGGCCTTCCACACCGGGCGCTGGAGCCCCGCCCGCAGAGCTAGGGACCGGACCTCACCACCGCCCCGCGAGCGCCAGCCCCAGACCCGGCTCCCCAGGCCCCGGGCTCCGGCCTCGCGGGCTCCGCGGGCTCGACCCGGCCGAGGGCCCCGCTCGCAAATCCGCTCGCTAGCTCCTTTCCCGCAGACCGGCGGCGGCGCCTCGTCACAGAGCTCCGGCGCACGACTCCCCGCCCCCTGTCCCTGGCCGCACGAAGGTCACCCCGAGCGAAGTGAACGGGCCGACGGCCGAGGCAGCGAGCACTCACACTGTCCCGGCTCCAACTTGTCACCCGGCAACCGCAGACCAGCCTCAGCCCCCAGGCCTCCTCATCCTCCCAGGAGAGGCTGGGAAAAGGAGAGGAGGTGGGCGGAGTGCCATAAGGGCGGTCACTTCCGGTTTCTTCTCCGCCCCGATTTTGTTTGGCTCCGTGGCCGGAAGTGGAGCTACGCCGACAGCCATTTTTCTTAAGGGCAGAAGGCTGGGCTTGTTGGGGCTGGGGAATGATACCAGAATGGTGTCCGTTCTCGTGTGTCGGCCTCCCGTCTCTTCTTCCATCAGTCTCCAAAGCTCTGCCTAGTTTAGGCATAGCAAGCTTCCACTTTAGTGAGGGAGATCTAAAAAGGAGGTGGGGTGAACTGGGATGAGGTGGGGTTTGGGCTGCCAGACAAAAGGGATTTCTGCTTGCCGCAGCAGCCCCAATAAAGGAAAACCCTTTGACCGCTCCAGTACTCTCTTCTGTTGTGTAATTGGCTTCCTGTACTCTCTTCTGTTGTGTGATTGGCTTCCTGGGCTTGGAGTATGGCTCTGTGTGTGTGTGTGGAATTAATTACTTTAGAGGTGAGACTTAGGAAATTGATATATTGTTGAGTGTTTTTCAAATTTTATACTTAAGAATCACCTGTGATCTTGTTAGACCTGGCTTCCTGGGCTTGGAGTATGGCTGTGTGTGTGTGTGTGTGTGTGTGTGTGTGTGTTGAATTACTTTAGAGGTGAGACTTAGGAAATTGATATATTGTTGAGTGTTTTTCAAATTTTATACTTAAGAATCACTTGTGATCTTGTTAAGCTGCACATTCTAATTCATTGGGTCAGAGATGAGGCCTGAGTGTGCATTTCTAACATCCTTGGAGAGGGGCTGCTGCTGGTCTATACCCGGCATAATAGTTGGTCTGGAGGTTTCTTTCCAGAGCTAGTAAGTGAGATGCAGTTTTGCAAGTGAAGTCACTTCATCTTTGTGAGCCTCAGGCACTTCATCTATAAAACTGGAGTACTAATAATACCTACCTTGTAGGTTGTGAAAATTAAATGGGTCAATAGCATGTAAAGTGCTAATAACACTGCTGGGTATATAGTTAGAACTGGGTAAAGGAATATTAATATTCTATTGAAATAGATGAATATCAATTAAAAAATGAAATGAGATCATTTCAGATATGCTTCCTACTCCAAAAAAAAAAAAAAAATGACAATGGGATAGACTATCGGAAGAAAAATGAGAAAAATTGAATCACATAGGGTGATCCTTTCTGGGGAGATATTTCCTTGATTTTTCCCAGGAAGCCAATCCTTGGAATATTAGAGGAAGAGTGCCCCCAAACAGTGGGAATCGGAAGTCCAAATGCCCATAGGAAGGAGAGTGGTATGGTGGGTGAAAAAGAAAAGGCCAATGTATCTAGGATCCAGGGAGGGAGAAAAAAATGTGGGAAGTTTAGAGAGGTAGGTAGCTGTAGAATCATATAGGCCAAGATCAGAAGTTTGGATTTTATTGTAAGTGCAATGGCTAGCTGTTTTAAACTTGGGGACTGATATGATTTACATTTTAAAAGGTCACTTTGGTTGCCCTGTAGGTAGTGGACTCTACCAAGAGTCCACACAACGTTTATTAAAGGGCCAGCCCACTGGCTGGAATTAGAGGCATTTAATTTAAAAAATGGCTTTTAATATCAGTAATATACTAAAGCCCTAGGCATAGTTGAGAAATAAACTGGAATCATTTGACTTCAGTGTTCTATGCTTTTTTAATCCCTTATCTTGTTTCACCAATCTCTCTCCACACCATAAACAAACACACACATAAACAGTATGCTAATCATTCAGCTAGGAATCCTGATATTGTACTTCTATCAGAATTTGTTTTCCAATAAAGATCTATTTCAGGGCGCCTGGGTGGCTCAGTTGGTTAAGTGTCTGCCTTCAGGTCAGTTCATGATCCCAGGGTCCTGGGATCCAGCCCTGCGTTGGGAATCCCTGCTCAGCAGGGAGTCTGCTTCTCCCTCTACCCCTCCCCCCCCGCTCATGTGCTCTTTCGCTCACTCCCTCTCAAATAAATAAATAAAATCTTATTTTAAAAAAAGATCTACGATAGAGAAAGATGTTTATGTAAGAAAACTTTGCATTACAATGTAAATGACCACGGGCAGTCGCATACTTGGCCGGTGGGAGAGTTACAGTGTGTATCAGTCAGGATTCAGAGGGCAAGAAATTTATCACAAAGAATTTTCTTCTGTGATTGTGAGGGCTGGCTAGGCAAATCCAAAATTTCTGGAGCAAGCTGTCAATAAGGGCAGAATGGAAATTCTTCTTCCTTCCTTTCTTTTCTTTTTTTTATTAAGAGGCAAATTCAGTGGCTCTTAAAGGGGCAGAATGGAAATCCTTGGGCAGGACCTGATACTGCAGGCCACAGGCACCATTCCTTTTTAGGAAAACCTCTATTCTCCTCTTAAAGCCTTTTAACTGCTTGGGTCAAGCCTACCCACATCATCCCAAAATAATTTTCTTTACATAAAGTCAACTGCTTGTAAATATTAATCACTAATACTTTCCCAGAAACACGTAGATTAGCATTTGATTGAATAACTGGGTATTATAGCCTACTCAAGTTGACACATAAAATTGTCTATCACATTGTTATGGACTATTTGGGAAAATTATTCAAAATTTATGATGTGTGGGACACCTGGGTGGCTCAGTCGGTTAAGCGGCTGCCTTCAGCCCGGGTCATGATCCCAGGGTCCTGGGATCGAGTCCCACATTGGGTTCCTTGCTCAGCAGGGAGCCTGCTTCTCCCTCTCTCTCCCTCTGCTTGTGCTCTCTCTGTCAAAAAAAAAAAAAAATCTTCAAAATTTATAATGTGAAGATCTTTTGACGCAGCAATTCTAGGAAAATAAACAAGTGGACAGACACTTAGCTATAAACATATAACCAAATATTATAAATATATTTAAAAATACAAATAAATATTTAGTAAAATATTATTTAAAACCATGAAAAATTGTAAACAATCCAAGTGTCCCCCCAAAGGAGATGGGTTAAATAAATTATGGTATGTGGACAGTCTGGAATATGATGTAGTCATTAAAGTTTGTTTTAGAAAAATACTTGACACAGATATATTCACCAATATATAAAAATATTTTTGTAAATCGTGCAACACATATATTTTATTTCTGGATGATGATATTACATGTGATTTTTTTTTCCTTTGTAGTTCTCTGTTTTCACATTTTCTATATTAAGCATGTATTTCTATAATGAGAAAAATATAAACATAGTTTTTATTTTTAATTCCTAATAAAATATATACATGTCTAGTAACAATTCTGACTGATAAGCACTATAATTTACAATGTTAAGGCATTAAGCAAAGAGGAATGAAATTTTAAGGACGAATTTCAAACATCAACCAGCACGTGGAGGTTGAAAGCATTCACCACCTTTAAGATCTATTCATATGTTCATTCAACAAATACACGGATTGAAGAAGAAATCTTTTTTTTTTTTTAAGATTTTATTTATTTATTTATGAGAGAGAGAGAAACAGCATGAGAGGGGAGAGGGTCAGAGGGAGCTGAGCTGGGAGCCTGATGTGGGACTCTATCCCAGGACTCCGGGATCATGGCCTGAGCCGAAGGCAGTCACTTAACCAACTGAGCCACCCAGGCGCCCTGAAGAAGAAATCTTTTAATGTAGAAGTGTGGAACTCGAAATCTGAAGACCTCAGTTCAAATCTAGACTATGCCACTTAATAGCTATGTGAAATCCTTAACTATTCAAATCAGTTTTGAGTATAGGGAATCTCAAAAGGAACTTTTGCTTTATTCATATTATTCATATTCAAAAATTCATGAATTTTTAAAATCATGACAGTGTCCCTTTGTTAGTTCTGTAAGTAATAATTACATGTTTATATAATTATTGTATTTTATTTTTTTATTTTTATTTTTTAAAGATTTTATTCATTTATTTATTTGAGAGAGAGAATGAGAGAGAGAGAGAGAGAGAGCACATGAGACGGGGGAGGGTCAGAGGGAGAAGCAGACTCCCTGCCGAGCAGGGAGCCCAATGCGGGACTCGATCCCGGGACTCCAGGATCATGACCTGAGCCGAAGGCAGTCGCTTAACCAACTGAGCCACCCAGGCGCCCTAATTATTGTATTTTAAAGTAAAAATGAGTTACAAATCACATAACAGATGTTTTAATATAATAAGTAATAAATAATTTAATCCATTTTTTCTTTTAATGGAACAGACTTCATAGGCAAAAACCAGCAGAGTAAACATAAAGAAGAAAAGAATTAAAATATAAAGACTAAAACAAATACAGATTAACAAAAACTGAAATGTAATTATTCAAAAAACTTATAAATTTGACATACCACTGCCAAATCTGTTCAAGAATGTCAAAAACAAGGAAGACACAAATCAAGGGGAAAATAACTCTAGATATATACCATAAAGCCAATAAATTTGAAAACTTAAATGAAGTGTAAAATTTCTGGGAAGCCATCAAATACCAAAATTATCTTAAGAATAATTGAATAAGTTAATAATCACTCAAAAAACTGAAATGGCAATTTCCAATTTAAAAGCCAGGCATAGATGATTTTAGAGGTGACTTTTTACCAAATCCTTTAAAAAGCGATTAATCTTATCTTATACAGGTTTTTGCTGAGAACAGAACAAGAGAGGAAACACCCAACTCACTTACAAGAGTAGAATAACCTTGATACCACACTGGATAGGAGGTACAAGTAAGAAAAATTACATTTATGAATGTAGAGGCAAACATTCTCTATGAAATATTAGCTAACTGAATCCAACATTGTATTCGAAAAGAGTTTTTTTCCAAACAGGGTCTTCCTGGAAATACAAAGATAATTCAACATCTGAAAATCAACCAGTGTAATTTATTATATTAGTAGACTAAAGAGAAATCCCACATATTTATCTTAATAGGTGCAGAAAAAGTCATTGCTTAAGTTTAATACCTATTTAAAATAAAAGTTCTTAGAAAACTAAGAAACCCAATAAAGACTACCTACCAAAACCTACAGTAAGTAAACTTACTGGGGAAACTTTAGGAGTTTACATCTAAGACTAGAAACAAATAAAGGAATGCCTGCTATTGTTAGTTCTGCTCATTAATAATGGAGCTAATTAGTAATAATAGTGGAAATTACAACCAAATTCTGTGATAAGAAAAAAAACTATTAAGGACATTTAATTCCTTAAGTTTATGTCATTCAGAGCAGATTATATAATTATTTACATTAAAAATTGAGCAGGGGCACCTGGGTGGCTCAGTCAGTTAAGCATCTGCCTTCGGCTCAGGTCATGATCCCAGGGTCCTGGGATGGAGCCCCACATCGGGCTCCTGGCTCAGCGAGGAGCCTGCTTCTCCCTCTCCCTCTGCCTCTCTCCCTGCTCATGCTCTCTCTCTGTCTCTGTATCTCTGTGTCTCAAGTGAATAAATAAAATCTTTAAAAAAAACAAAAACAAAAACTATAAAAAAAAAATTGAGCAAAGATGGCTATTAGAACTAAGAAGACTAGAACCTGAAAAGGTGTCTATATACAAAATCAATGTTTATATATATATATTTTTTAAAGATTTTATTTATTTATTTGACAGAGAGAGACATAGCGAGAGAGGGGAACACAAGCAGGGGGAGTGGGTTAGGGAGAAGCAGGCTTCCTCCTGAGCAGGGAGCCCGATGCGGGGCTCAATTCCAGGACCCTGGGATCATGATCTGAGCCGAAGGCAGACGCCTAACGACTGAGCCACCCAGGCGCCCCCAAAATCAGTGTTTAAAACCAGAAGCCTTCTTATGTACCTGTAATAACCCATTAGAAAATAAGCATGTTAAAGAAACCCAAACTGTAAAGAATCTAGGCATTGACTTAACAAAAACTACATATGACCTTCATGAAAAAATTTAAAAGAACATTAAAAAGAGACTTGAGTAAATGCAGAAATATACGATATTTACAAAAGGAAAGATTTTAATGTTGTAAAGATGTTAATTCCCTCTAAAATGATTTAAAATTTTAATGCAATTACAACAAAAGTTCAGATGGAATTGGAACTAATCCTAAATTTACATGGAAGAAGAAAAAGTCCACCAATAACTAGTACAGTTCTCCCAAGGAGTAGAGGGAATAAATTCACACTACCTGATATTAATACACATTGCAAAGCCCTAATATTTTAAGCGTACTGTAACTATTTAACCCTGGAGTACTGTTGCTAGAACAGAGGAATATAATGAGTACAGACACAGACCTATACGCCAGTTATGCCCATGGGCAGTTGATCCGTGATAAAATTGGTATGAACACTGAGGGAAGATGCATTAATTAACAAATAGTATTAGGGAAATTGGCTCACTTGAATAAAACAACAACAACAACAAAACAACAACTTGAATCATACCAACACACAAAGAAACTCAGACCTGGACATGCAAGGTATAAACAGAAAATTATTAGGAGAAAATGTAGGAAAATAACTTTATGACATTGGGGTTAAAGAGGATTCTGTAAACAAGATGCAGAAAGCACAACTTGTAAAGGGAAAATGTAATGGATCTGTCTACGTTAAAGATTTCTGTTCGGCGCACCTGGGTGGCTCAGTCGTTAAGCGTCTGCCTTCGGCTCAGGTCATGATCCCAGGGTCCTGGGATCAAGCCCCGCATGGGGCCCCGCATGGAGCCCTGCATCAGGCTCCCTGCTCCGCGGGAAGCCTGCTTCTCCCTCTCCCACTCCCCCTGCTTGTGTTCCCTCTCTTGCTGTGTCTCTCTCTGTCAAATAAATAAATAAAATCTTAAAAAAAAAAAAAAGATTTCTGTTCAACAAAAGACATTAGTAATAGATAACAATCTGGTTTTTTTTTTTTTTGCGGTGTATATAGGAAACAAAGGACTGATATTTAAAATTTATTAAGAACTTTCGAAAGTCAACCAGGAGAGGCAGTTCACAGAATAAGAAACCAAAATATCCTATAAGTATATTAATATATTTTCAATCTTGTTAGTAATCTGATAATGCAAATTGAAACAATAATAATGTACTACTTTATGACCCCCAGATTTACAGAAAATTAAAAAGTGGTATGATATTAATTTTTGGTGAGGATGTAGGGAAATACGATTTGCTAATGGGAATATAAACTTTAGCCATTCTGGATAATATTTTGGAAGTATTTAATCACAAGTATACTATGTGTATATGTAACTCAACCCACTCACACACCCCCAAAGAAAACCAAAACAAAGCCAAAACACCTCAACACATACAAGAATGATCTGGTAGCCTTGTACATAAAACAAATACTTAGAAATGCAAAAGTCACTCAGTTTGATATTTAACTGAATTGACTTCAGAAATGTGAGAGATGAGTTTCCTGCATTATATGGTAAATCTCTTTGAGGACAAGAACCATAGTTTTTTATCCTCATATCACTGAGCACATGGCTTGATAACAGATATTCCATAGCTATTTGTTAAATTGAAGAGTAGTGAAATAGAAGTTTTTAAGGAATTGAAGAGACTTCATGGACTATTTGAGAAAAATTTAGTAACATTATGTCCACTGTTCATGGTTATAGTCATATGATTTATAGTTAGCAAACGGATTAAAAATCACTCATGTTTTGGTCCAGTACTCTCTAATCTGTCATTTTCTCTCTTCAGGTGTCTAGTATAACATTCGGTGAAAAAAAATAGGGCACATTTTAACTTTAGAATCTAAAGAAATCTAAAGAAATTTTTTTGAAGAGTGATGGGGAAATTAGAAGTTCCATTTATTCTAGCTTAAAAAGCATTTGACTGGGGCATCTGGGTGGCTCAGTCAGTTAAGCGTCTGATTCTTGGTGTTAGTTCAGGTCACGGTCTCAGGGTCATGGGTTTGAGCCCTGCCTCAGGCTCTGCACTCAACATGGAGTCTTCTGGAGATTATCTCCCTCTTCTCTGCCTCTGCTCCTCCTCCTGCCTCACACGCTCCCTCTCGCTCTAAAATAAATAAAATCTTAAAAAAAAAGCATTTAACTAATGATATTAGATAACCATTTTTCTAAGCTATAAACAAGCTTAGATCAGAATTTTGTATTCTCAAATTTTAGTCTTTCATGTATCACCTACCCAACTTTTTCCATGTCTATGTATTATTATTTACTTCATATTTTTCTTCAAATCAATCTTTTTTCTTAAAAAAATGAGTTTTGTCCTAAGTAAAAATATTCATGAATCAGATTTGATGTGATTAACATATAATTTATAACCATGAAAATAAAACTTGTACCACATACAATTATTTTTATATGTTGTACACTTTATGAGTCTGGATTAGATGACTTCTGAGGTCCCTCCCAGACAAACATTTCATCATTCCAGGTTAGTTCCTATACCTCAGTATTTTAATTATTCAGTAAAGAACACTGATCAGTGCCATAAGGAACATAACCATAATCTTGTGGCCATTAAGAAGTATTTATTAAGATCTGTGCCATGATAATCTGCTTCTTAAAATCCAAGATAGATACACCGGAATTTATAAATTCAGCGCAGCCAACTGCTGTTAGACAGGAACATATAAAATATTTATAGGGTACAGAAACCAGTGATGTGGTATATGGAGTGAGGGAAGTAAGTTATTTTAACAGTTTGGAGTATAGAAGAATTAAAGAAAACAAATTTACTCTCACCCTAATTGGGAAAACTTTAATCTTATGAAACTTTCTGGGGACTCAAAAGAGGTACGGAAGAGTTGCAAAGATGAAGGTAATCGACCACAGATTTTGTTTGAGGAATATGTTTTAGAAATATGAGTAATGCCATTAAAAGAAGAGGTAACCCTAAATAAAATGAACAGGGTAGGCAGGAAAAGAGAATCTAGTATTCTCAAACTCCAGTCAATTCAAATTCAGAACAGAATGGTGAATGGCCTTTACATAGAGGATTAAATAAAGAAAAAAAATTACCCACCAGAAATTACATTTGATGGGTATGATTCCAATTCCTGCTCTCAGGTTATTCGAAAAAGAAAGGCAACTAATGTTTTTTGGTAGTGGACACTACCCGGGTGGGATTAAAAACTAGAAAACTTTGAGTTTTCATTCAAAACATACTTTTCATTAAATTTCTTAGGGCATAAGTCATTTAGCTCAATATTTTTAGCAAGAAAAAAGCTTTTCAGGTTATATTCACTTGCCTTTTTAAGACCAAAAATAACACACTTTTAAAGGTTTTGATAACAAAAATTCCTTTAAAAAACTGTCTAAATAATCATCCTTCTTAAAATGTGGGAATAATATTAGTAGATAATATAATATTCCTATGTAGCAATGTGAGAAAATTATTTATTTTTTTAATTTTCATTTTTTTAAAGGATTTTAAGTAATCTCTACACCCAACATGAGGCTTGAACTCACAACCCTGAGATCAAGAGTCTCATGCTCTGACTGAGCCAGCTGCCCTCCAAAATTGTTTCTTTTTAGAATGAAGAAATTACTTTTCACAAATGAGATTTATTTTGGGTTTGGGTAGTTACCAGTTTAACACCAAGATTACTAAGGAGAATGAACTTAAGGAAGTTGTGATGACTGATGCTTTAATACAGGAAGTCTTTATCCAGAAAATTATTTTCAATGGCTAGTATGAAGTAGGCTTCAAACAACGCGGTCTTAAAATTTTTAGTTTTTAAACTTACAAATTGAACATATAACTTCATATAAATATGTAAATTACGTGACAACTTTTAGCTTTGTGAATTTGTATTTTACAACATAAATGTACACATTTCTTTCTCTTTGATTTGAATGTTGTCTTAAAAGATTAATTTATGGAAAGCTAAACCAGTATTAGGAGTATATGTAATTCCATAACCTAAATGCCTTGAACAAAAATTCTTGTAGATATTCTATCTTCAGTCATCAGAACTGAAAGTTACAGGCAAACTAATATATATATATCCCCAAATTTCATCTTAATTTATAGGAATGAGACTGTGTTAATTATAGGGTAAACCTGACGAACCAAATTAGCTTCTCCATTGGGATGTTTGGTCTAACTATTTGTTTTCACTTAAATTCTTAATGAGTATTGATTTTTTGGCAAACCAATCTGCTTCCCAAGAGGATTGTGGCCATTTGATTTTTATTAGCTTTTTCAAATCTGTGTAAGTCATAGTGCTAAAATTTTTAGGCATTAAAATTCCATTAAAAATGAATCATAGTCATTTGGGAAACATATTAAACGTCTTGCAAAAGGTAGTAATACTGACAAAACAAGCAAAAGTAAGGCTAATGGTAAAGTGTCAGAAATTAAGTAATACAATGCTTTCCAAGTCAGATTTAAAAATTAGGAATAGTGTTAGTCTATTGAAAAAAAAACAAAAACAAAAACCCTACGTATACTACACCTGCTAACAGCTCAGCAATCACCTGACAACAGGCTGTGGGCCCTGTGAAATGGAGAAACTGGTTAGTATGTGATGATACACACTCAGGAAATCTAAGAGGTGATTCAAAATGGTAAAACTGGCAAATTTACAAGCAGGAGGAGAGGCTTTTGAGTAGTGCACAGTCACTTTCAAATATTGGAGTACAGGGGAATTTGGAATTCCATAAGTAATAACTCATTGCAAGGTGAAGATAAAAAAAGCAAGAAAAAAAAAATGACCCAATACTGCCAAGAATTCTTGCTGCCAAGAATTCTATTGTAGTGCTAATAAACATCACTATCAGTTATGTATTCTCAGACTTGAACTGTGCTTCAAATCACAAGAGTTCAGTGGAAATGTTTGTTTTTGAGGGGGAAAAACCCAGAAGTAGTTAGAAAAATCTCTTTTTAGTTAGGGTTGTTTTTCTGAAGAAGTTCTTTAATAAGCTAAAAATATAAACCAGGTACCCAAGCAAATTATGGTGTCATTGACTTATTTGAAAGCTGAGTCAAAGCAAAAAGTTTTTACTGGACAAACTGTCAGTGGGATGTGGCCTCAAGATGCAGATTCATCAAAAGCACAAAATTATATGGTTCTAAACTTGGATTATCTCTTGAGGTTTCCTTACAATTACTTTGATTACTAATGTGATCAAATGTAAAGCAATAAAATACAAAATTGAAAAAAACCTACCAAGACATTAGTTTGTTTCCTAAAAATAAAATTCTTGAAGGTGTATGTATATAAAAAAAGGCATAAACAGAATTACCAAGAAGGTAGCCGAACAGCTAGGTTAAGTAATCATGAAAAACACCCCAAGGACAAAGCTTATATTTTAATGTAACATGGTGTAATGGAAACATTATTAGACTGGAAGCCAAATAACTTGGATCCCACCCCTGTCTGCTACAACTGGTTTTGTGACCTTGGCCTATTTTTGTAAGAAACTTAGTTAGACCAGATGGTTTCTAAGATTCTAGTCCAGTTTAAACCATTCTGATATTAAGTTTTCTCAGAAACATTTCTATCAGGTAGCCCTGATGAATTTCTAGGAATACAGTTATGCATATCTGACAATAATAGAGTTAAAAATGATTGGCTTTGAAAAGACTTGTTGCTGCCACCATTCTCAAGATAGATTAAATTTCCACGGTTCTTGTAGTGGGAAAACCATAGATCATAAATTGATCTCTTCAACTATAGCAATATTCCTGAACACTGCCGTTTGTTAGCAGCAGTGTTTACTGGAGTTCATTGATAGACCAAATCATATCTTTGTGATACCGCTATTTAAGAAGCTGCTATTGAATTGTGGTTATGTCTCTTTCTCCTATCTCCCAATTCAAATGTTCAAGTCCTGAGCCCCAGCACCTCAAAATATGACCGTATCTGGGGACAGGATCTTTACTAGGTTAAAATAAGGTCATCAGGGTTAACCCTAATCTGGTATGACTGGTGACCTTATAAAAAAGGGAAGTTTGAGAAATACACTTGCATACAAAGAGAACACCATGTGAATGAAAACGGCCATCTATAAGCCAAGAAGAAAGCCAGAACCCCTTATCTTCCACATCTTCCTAATTCTAGATTAATACCTCAGTGGGTTTTCGCAGTCAATAAATGATTTGACATCAGCATCTTGGGCTTACTTTGCTGTCGCATAACTGAAAATGAATTGTGAAAAGGTTGAGCTATGAAATGTTACAACTGGTTTTATTGTCTAATCCCTTACCAGTTCCTCCTCACTCCCATCTTAAATCATTTAACTCACAGATTGGGGCTAAAATTGAATGAGAATTAAAAAAAAAAGAAAAAAAAAGACTGCCAACAAAACTAGATCTTCCCTTCCTACTGTAACACTTGCCTCCTAGTGTTGTTAAAAGAATTACACAGATGGAGCGTCCACTGAGTCTTGGGGATAATTCCTGATGGGGATTATCTGGGAGGGTTTGGGTTCTTAATGGGACTATCAGTGGACTTAATTGTATGGTACATTGCATTTAAGTTCTGATAATGCAGTACTTTAATGACTTCATACATGAAAAACTGAGTTCATCTTGAGTTTAAAAAATTTAATAGCACCCATGGTTACGGAAGGAAAACTGTAGTCTAGTTTCTTTAGTACATCTGTTTCTCATCAATTCATGAAATCAGAGCTTATGTAAGAAACAAGACGACAGATACCAAGAGTGGTTAAAACTACCATGCACTGAAAATACCACATTTAGGATACCATTATATACTGAAAAATGTAGCAATGCTAAGAAAATTGGACAATTAAAAAAATCTTACTTGTTAAAAGCAATTCTCATAAGTTATGTTTAAAATCATCCATTTTCACATCTCCAAAAAAGTCCAATTTATTATTTTACATTAACATTACAGCAGTTAAAAAAAATAATCAAGTTGTCTCATGGACTGGAAGGTGACTTATTAATTCCCTCTCATTTCCAAACCTCATCAAGCAGTCACTACATTTATGAGGTAAGTCAGCTGAATGTTTGAAATCTAGATGAATTTTAAGATCTTCAATTTGTCCGGTTGAATATTCACAGTATTGACATAAATAGATCCCTTCAGATAAATGTGAATTTAAATGTTTGCAATATTCTAGCATACTTGAAAAGCCTTTCCCACAGTCATCACAAACATGAGGAAAAATTTTAGTATGTTCAATAGCAACATGCCTGTTAACATTTGTATGAAGTCTACTCCGAAAACCACATACTTGACATACAAAGAAGTTTTTACATTTGTCAAAGGTAATTTTGCTTAAGAGGCTGTACTGTCCATGTTCTCCATTGTTATACTTATCACTTAACTCAATTAATTTACATGCATGTTCATTTACCACATGACTATGCAAGTCTTCTGGATCATTTGTTTCATGTTCACAAAACTGACACAAGTATTGTTCATCACAGCTGTGCTCCTGGAAATGTAGGTAGAGTTCACTGCTTGAGGAGAACTGTACATCGCACTGCTCACACCAATAGAGGTGGTCACTAAAATGGGTGTCTGCAATGTGCTGACTGAGGTTCTCAAAAATCACTGTTTTATAATCACAGTATTTACAAATGTAGGGATCCTCTTCATGCAGTTTGGCATGTTCAATCAAAAGCATGTTGGTAGAGAAACTTTCCTTGCATACTCGACACACATTTGAATCAGTACGCTTATGCTTCAGGATCATATGCTGCTTTAAATCAGAAAAATATTTGCTGTTGAACTCACAAAGTTCACACTTATAGAGGCCACTGCTATTGGCTCTCAGTAAAGGCCACTTCTGTTGGGCAGTCACATTCAAAGCTTGGCTCTTGTCAAGAATTTTGCAAAGTTTAGCTGGTGGCTCCTCATCAGTTTGGTCTTGGAGACTTTCCGAGGAATTGTTTTCTGTCTCTATATCATAATCTTCAGAAATTGCATGCACTTCTGCAGCAATTGGAACATCTTCAGCAGTGTGAACTTCTATAGGACTCTCCTCTTGAGTTTGTTGGTTGACGGACTCAGGTGAGTCACACTCTTCATCACAAATTTCAATATCAGCAGGTTTTTCTGAAAAATATAACACGTCTATTATCACTAAATAAGACCTACTGAATAAATTGGCACAAAATTTATTTTATCCCTAATTTTTTCATTAATCTATATAAAATAAGTAAATGCTATCAACTGGTTTCCCTAACCTGTAGAAAAGGCAGTGTGGTCTAGAATTCTAAGTACAGGACTGGGAACCAGGTAGTTCTGATTTCTATTTCTGGCCTTGATTCCATCTGTAAATTTTGGCAAGTCATTTGATGTCTCTGTATCAGAATCATCATCTGTAAAAAGAGATTTGGAAAAATACTTATTATTTATATCAAAGCATTAAATATTAATTATTACTAAACAAAGCACTAAACATTTTAAATATAATTTTGAATTCCAACAGGAACTAAAGGACTCAGATTTAGCCAGGAAAAGAGATGTTATCCAACAGACACAAAAAAAAACCTGTCCAAACAAGCAACTGCTTTTGCGTCTGTGCCCCATTTGGACTAGAATATACTTTTTAAAGTTACTTAGGAATTTTCAGTTTAATGAAAGTCTGAATAAGCTTTATTCCCTCAGCCCAGACCCAGTGTTTTAAAGTTAGCATGGGGAAACTAAAATACAGGTCAGCAGAAAAAACTGGGCTTCAACATCATGTCACTGTTGTTTAAGACTTTATTTTTTAGAAGTTCTCAGAAAAAATCTGGGAAGATAGTACAAAGAATTCCTATATCCTGCATTCTCAGTTTCTCCATTCTCTTACATTACATTTCAGTATCTCCATGCTCTTAATATGATACATTTGTTCCAATTAATAACCAATACTGGTAAGATGGTATTAACTAAAGTCCATACTTAAGCAGATTTCCTTAGTTTTTACCTAATGTCCTTTTTCTGTTTCAAGATCCTAAGATTCCACATTACATTTAGCTGTCACCTCTCTCTAGGATACTGTTAGCTGTGGCAGTTTCTCAGACTTTGTTTTTGATGACCATGACAGTTTTGAGGAGTAGAGGTCAGGTATTTTGTAGGATACCCCATGATTAGACTGGGATTATGGGTTATTAGAGGTAGACTAGAGAGGCAAGCTGCCATTTTTAATCACATCACATCAAGAGTACATAGTACTAACATGATTTATTGCTGTAGATGTTGACTGTGATCACCTGGGTGAAGTAGTATTGATCAGGTTTCTCTGCTGTAAAGTCACACTTTTACTTTCCATACTCTATGCTTTGGAACAAACTCCCTGTATGCAGTCCTCATTTAAGGAGTGGAAAGTTATGTTCCACCTCCTTGAGGGAGGAGCCTCCACATAAATAATATGGAATTCTATACAGTTTCTGTCTAATTTATTTATTCATTCAATCACATCAGTATGGACTCAGGAATATTTTATATTTTGGGTTATAATTCTTTTTTTTTCCTCAAATTGTTTCAGCTTTGGCTTCTGGGAGTTTTAGTTGGCTCCTGTGTTCCTTTGAAGTACCTGTATTGTGTGCGTGTGTTGAGTACTTCCTTATTTTCTGGCACTACAAAATGCTCCAGGCTCATCTTATGTATTTCCCCGCCTCAGAACTAGAATCAGCCATTTCTCCAAGTGCTAGTTCTTTTTGTTGGAGAATGGTTTTAGAAACCAAAATCTGGGCTCACTTCTACTGGGGCGTCATTTCTTTTTAGGCCCTCTCAGCTAACAGAGTAAAAATGTTTGTACACTGCTACATATACACAGACATATCTATAAATATCTCTGTATGTAACCATCTGTGTCTCTATTAAGCCAAACATGAGTTCATAAAAATGCCTCCAACTCCTTATGCTTTTTAAAAAATTATGTTTCTGTGCCTCTGATAGGAGCTCAAGGAAACTGGCAGTTTTGATGGTTGCAAAGAAAGAAGAGAGCAAATGCAAATTTTTATCATTTACCCAATGCTCTCGAAAAGACTCAATAAAAGATGCAAGACTGAAAAACACCAAATCCTTCACCCTCTGTTCCTTCCTTCCATTAGCCCTCTAGACTACAGCTGAGTGGAAGAACTGTGTTTAACACTATCCTAACCTTTCATCATAAATGCTCCCAACTCTAGGTCAGTCCTGATTTTCTACCAATTCCTTGCCACCTAAAATGGACTTAGGAGAGTGTGCTTTTTATTTATAGGTCTGAAATAATGTTAAAAATTAAAAATTCATACTTGCTTTCTTACAAAAAGCCTTATTTCCTTACATTTAAACAAATTGAATACTTGCCCATTTAGAAGTCGTAACTTTCACTCACATTTTCAAGTAAGAAATAAAAATACATCAAGAGCAACTTAAAGGATATTTTGGAAAATATGATATATACCTTTGTTGTCAAAATATTTTAAGTCTGGTTGTCTCATAGAACAAACACTATAACAATGATCAGAAAAAATTCCATTGAATCCATCTGCAATTCTGCTTATTCCAGAAGAATCTGAACATAAGAGCAAAATTTTAAAAATTTCAAGTAAACATACATACATTTAATAACAGCCATCCCTTTATCCAACATATATAAATTATCATATTTGTAAAAAAGTATTAATATTTCAATTCTGAAAAGATACTGACATTGAACTTCATGAAAGAACCACAAATTACATGATTTACAATACAACACTTGAAGTGCACAAAGATAGATCTGCCTTACTGTCAGAATTGCACAAATTATAAATATGTGATAAATGTATTAACTACAAAAAACAATGAATTAACTACCAAGAAGATCTGACATGTAGTGAAGAGAAAGCACAAGGCATAGGGGAAATGGTCTAAGAACCAATTAGGGCTTCTGAATAGTCATTTCAAGTCTTGTCTGGGAGGGGATGGGGGCAGTAAATCAGCCTTAATTTCCTCAGATACGAAGAATGTGTAGCTTGGGTGGGCTAGCAGGTATGCCAGAGACTGTCTCAAATATAGATATGTGAGATTAGTTACAGGTGGCCACACAGGGACCTCTCTTTTTTTTTTGCACCAATATATACTTTATTATTTTTTTAACTTAAATTCAATTAATTAACAAATAATATATTATTAGTTTCAGAGGTAGAATTCAGGGATTTCATCAGTCTTATATAACACCCAGTGCTCATTATATCATGTGCCCTCCTTAATGTCCATCACCCAGTTACCCCATTCCCCACCCTCCCTCCCCTCCAGCAACCCTGTTTGTTTCCTATGATTAAGAGTCTCTTATGGTTTGTCTTCCTCTGATTTCATCTTGTTTTATTTTTCCCTCCTGTCCCCTATGCTCCTCTGTTTTGTTTCTTAAATTCCACATGAGTCTTCTTAAGACCTCTCTTATTGCCAGGATAGCAGAGCCAACCTCAACCAAAGGACCTAAAATAACACAATCAAAATAAAGTTCACATTTCTGAAAATAATGTATAGGATAAAAAATTTTTTCCCAATGATCCAAATATCTTCCACCAAGGTTAATGTTGTGCCTTAAGGACAAGCTTGGGAATCACACAAGCAAATCTCAGTTATGCTGTATAAGCATGCAACCTTGGATATCTAATTTTAAATATCTTTCAACCTTTAAGTTGTAAGTATTAAATAATGTCCGTAAACTTCTGATGTGTGCCTAGCACATGGTAGACAATGAGGAATATATATTCAGAGAACTTAAAGTTTTCTCTTACCTAAAAATTGACCCACATATTTAACTGTTATCTGATCATTTATGAGAAAATGGATAAGAATACAATTGCATGGGACTTAATCCAGGGCCCAACTTTAAAATAATCCACTGACCTGAGTAACGAGAAGGGTGTAATGTCTTCCTTTTTCTTTTTTTAGGATATTCATTCATATCTTTTCAATCTAAAAATGGAAAAATTTAATAAAAATATCACAAATAAAGATTGTTAATATTTTATAAAAATTCCTTCTAACCAAAGAACTTACTGGTAATAAGAAATGTGTGCGCCACTTGAAAATCTACTTTGTAAGAGAAGTGTTAAACAATGCTTCCATTTGGGGCGCCTGGGTGGCTCAGTCAGTTAAGCGGTTGCCTTCAGCTCAGGTCATTATCCCAGGGTCCTGGGATCGAGTCCTGCATCCGGCTCCCTGCTCATCAGAGAGCCTGCTTCTCCCTCTCCCTCTGCACCTCCCCCTGCTCATGCTCTCTCTCTTTCTGTATCTCTCTGTCTCAAATAAATAAATAAAAAAAATCTTTAAAAAAACCAAAAAAAACCCCCCAAAAAACCCAATGTTTCCATTTATATTTGGATTTATTTTTCTGATCAAATTTAAAGGCAGGACACCAATACCTGTTTTTTTTTCTTGGTGATGTTGAGAAGTCCATTTCACATGTTGATGTAATTTTGAGAACTGTATAATTACAATAAACCATACTCTTAAATTACTTTTTATTAAAAAAATTGTTATGGTACCGTATTAAGAATAAGACAGGTACATTTCTTTTTCTTTTTTTTTTTTTTAAAGATTGTATTTATTTATTTGACAGGGAGAGAGAGAGCACAAGTAGGCAGACACGCAGGCAGAGGGAAAGGGAGAAGCAGGCTCCCTGCTGAGCATGGAGCCCAATGCGGGACTTGATCCCAGGACCCTGGGATCATGACCTGAGTGGAAGGCAGCTGCTTAACTGACTGAGGTACCCAGGCACCCTAAGACAGGTACATTTCTTACAACTGGCAATATTTTGATACAGTTTTCAAGCTAAAGGTGGATATATTCCCTTAAAAAAATATTTACACAAGTCTATATTGATCCCCTGACTTCCAGAAAACATACTCATCACACAGAAGCTCAGAATATAATTTTCAAGAAAAAATCCTTTTCTTACTTACAAGATCACATTCAACATTCTATTTAGAACAAAACAGGTAGCAACTTTTGTTTAATCATTAAATGATTAAATTCCCATCAACTGTTATAAAATTGACTAATTGGTTTTACCACATTCCACTTACTTGGTATAATTCTTAATACTGTAGTGAGGAGAAATGAATTACAGGGAAGTTTTCACAGATGGTAAAAAATGCCTGTAGGAAAAACACAACAGAAGTCATATAAGCAAAAGTGTAGTTCACTTCTGAGCCTCAAGAATACAATGGCACCAGGTCTTTAATTAACTGCAAAGTTATATGGAATGAATTCAAGCATAAATAATCTTTTGAATATACTGTATTAAACACTAAAAACTGATAAATATGTATACATATAAATATACATATAAATATACATACATGTGTCATTTCTTTATATATGTGTATACATATATTATATATATAATAACACATATGTATGTTATATGTATATAATTTATATTTTATGCATATATGTATATTTATATGTATATACATATTTATATATGTATATATACATAATATACATATAATACACACATATAAATACATACATATATACACATATAAATACCTATATGCATGTGTCATTTCTTGGAAATGAATTTACCTTCTAAAGCTATAGGTATATTTTAACACCAAAACAGGAATATAAATCTGCTTATTCAGCCATAATGAAAACAAATACAATGAAAGCAAACCAAATCAGACTTCAAACTGTTTAAGTCCTTATAGATTATTTAACAATATAAGGACAATGACCATTTATTGAACACCAATCATGTGCCAGGCTGTACACATGCTTTATCTTATTTAATCCTATAATATGAAAAATATACAACACTCTCTCAAAATTGATTATTTACCCCTTGTTATTAATGAGGAAACTGAGGCATAGTAAAATTAAGTCAAGGCAATTCTTAATAAGTGTAGAGTTAGAATTTGAATAAAGATCTAATTTTAAAGCACATGCTTTGGAAACAAATAGGGAGATAAAGTGATCACCCGAATTGAAGTAACAGATTAGTGTCAGAATCAGAATCACCTCTTCCATTTCAGGTTAGTGTTCTTTCATTGCAGAAGTGGGCCAGTGAGAAAAAGAAATGGACATTTTCTCCACCAGCTTTCTATGCTACTTTTCTTTTTTGTCAAAGTGATATACACACCAGGTAGAACTTGGTATCATTACTGAGATCATCTTGTTTCTAATGGTAAGGCACCTGAGGTGCACACACTGTCTTTGCTGCTTCACTAAGTTCTGGACATATAAATTAGCACTACAGGTGATGTGATCATCCAGTAATAAGATAGTGCTTTTTCGTTTATTGAGCATTTTCCTCTTATTTTATTTCACAACAATCCTGTGACATACATAGAGGGGATACCACCAAACTCACTCCAATTTTACTGATGAGGAAGCATTCAGTGAAAGTCAACTCAACTAAGTGGCAGAACCAGAGCTGAAAAATCATGTCTTCTGACTCTTGAGTTTTGAACAACTAATTCTGTGTAAGTAATTTTCATTGCTATTCACTATTACCAGCAAGTTACATCTTCCAGTTCTTAGTCACCAAATGGGAGGAAGGGAAGGGAATCACCCAAAGAAACCAACAGCAATGAGATTTATAGAAACAGTACCTCTATATATAATGCCTTATTTAACACAAATAGCATTCCTTGAACCCTTCCCAATCAAGTGCACTCAAAAATCAAAAATTTCTTATTATGTAATAAACTAAAATCTCAAGACTTGTTCCTAATACCTCTTCTGTACACTTCCAGAATTTATACAGCCCAGAGCACTACACTTCATGTTTTAAATGTTCTAAAACTATCAGGGAGAACAATGGAAACTATCAGCCAAACATTAAAGTAGCCTCTTGCTATTTCAGAATATACTTTAAATTCTTTCCAACTTGAAGAATCAAAAAGTAAAGAAAGGAAACCACACATGGCATTAAAATTAACATTGCAAGCTGGCCTGGATTCAGACTGTCAGGTGAGAGGAATAGGATCACCTTGATCAGGAAAGGTCTGACTCCTACTTAGAGCTGAACAATATCCAAACATTTATCAGACACCCTTTCAGCATGATGCTAAGATCCTACTCAAGACCAGAAATGCTGGGGCGCCTGGGTGGCTCAGTCGTTAGGCGTCTGCCTTCGGCTCAGGTCATGGTCCCAGGGTCCTGGGATCAAGCCCCATATAGGGCTCCCTGCTCCGCGGGAAGCCTGCATCTCCCTCTCCCACTCCCCCTCTCGCTGTGTCTCTCTCTGTCAAATAAATAAATAAAATCTAAAACAAACAAACAAACAAAACAAACAAAAAAAGACCAGAAATGCTAACCATCCTTCATTTCAGCAAATATTCTTATGTGCTTTTTGTATACATAACTGCCCTGATGAAGTTTGGCTTTTTACTCAAAGATGTCATATGAACATTGCTCACTAGTCTTCCTCTCATGGGGACGATTCTGAATCACATGCACCTTATCATTCACTCCCTCTTCCCCACTTAACAAACTACCAACGTAATACATGTCACTGCAGGGAAATTAGAAAAAAGGTTAGAAATTAATTTAAATTAATTAAATCACCTTGAATCTATTCACCCAGAAAAACCGCTGTTAACATTTTGGTATATAGACATCTAGACATTTTCCTATGCTAAGGTATACATATATATTTTACACTTAAAAAATGACATCATGCCACATGAAAGATTAAAATTTTTTTAAAAAGCAACTTACAAAATACATACCAGCATCCTTCCACCTGTCATTTTTTTCAACAAGAATGTCTGTACAAAATGCCATATAACAGGCAATCAGTACCTATATCAAACAGATCAACATCTACGGCCTTTCATGTAATATAAATATTCTCTAACTGGTATAAAAATAAGGCAAGTATAATCAAAAGCTCCATTTTTACAATAAGGTTTTAAAAGCAAGTTCTTTTTCACACTCATTTCAAATAAGTATATACTCTCCAGACTTTAAAAGAATTGAAACACAAAAAAAATGTTTCAGGAGAGTTTTTGAACTAGAACCCACGGTACGTCCAACTTGAGTGTCAGTCTTTGCTCAAGTACAAATTTTTACCTCTTTGCAGAGAGAAACTGCTTCACATTACTCGCGTCCCTAGGTTGTACTAAAAAAGAAAACCAAAAGGGGTGTATGAGCACCCTGAGGGGCCCAGGCCACGGGCCGGAGACGAGAGCGCCAGGACGCACGCTTGCTTTCTGCGGCGGTGGCTCGCGGGCGAACAAGGGATGCGCTGCCAGAGGGCTCCAAAGCCGCTCCGCACCGCCGGGGGCCAGCCTGGCACCGACGGACGTCGAGAGCCCAGCCGCCACCGGACACGCCGGTCAGAGGGGCCGCGCAGGAGCCCCCCGCACCCAGCAGCCTCCACGCCCGCGCCACGCGCCGAGCCCAGGAGGGCCAGGCGACCTGCGGGGACGCCCAAACTCCGATCCCAAAGGCGCCATAAGGAAAACAGCAGCAGGGGGCCGAGACGTCTTACGCGGGGGGGTGGAACTGCCTCCGGGATGGGGGAGGGGCCGCTATCCCGCCATAAAACGGAGGCAGGGTTTCATTTTAAAAGACGCCGTCGGGTCTTCCCTGCCCGCTCCCGTGGGAGGCTGCGTCCGCACGCCACGGGCCCGCTCCTCCCTCACACTCACCAGGACTCCGGGGCCCGCCCGGCCAGCCCAGGCACAGCTCCGAGGCGGCGGCAGCCGAGGCGCCCGAGTGCCGGCGGAGCGGCCGCGCGGCCCTGCCGGCGGGCGGCGCCGCTGTGGCCCTCGCGCTCCCGGGCGCTCCCCCCGGGCCGGCCCTTCTCCCTCCCGCGCGCCTCACGCCCTGCCCGCCAGGCCCCAGGCCCAGGCTCGGCGGCCGCACTCACCGCCTCGCTCCGCGCCTGCGCCGCGCACCTCAGGGACCCGCTGACTGGGCGGGGAGGTGACGAGGTGAGAGTGCGGGGGGGGGATGGGGGGCGACAGGGGATCCGGCGGCGCGGCCACGCCGCACACCGGACCTGGGAGGGACCACAGCTCTTTGGCCCCGGGGGTGGCCCGGCGGCCCGCGCCTCCTGCCGGTACTTCTGTGCCGCCGCAGGCTTCTTCCGGCCTGGGTACGGCCTCTCCAGAGCCGAGCGGGTGATTCCACTCCCTAGAATTGCTCCCCGCATGGCCGCCGAGGGAACTTCCCCTCTCCCCCGCCCTGCGGGCTCCCGGCCCTTCCTCTCGCCTTCAGAGAAGTGGGAGAAGCGCAGCAAGCTAGCGGCCCCTTTCCCACCCGGCTCCTCCAGGGGGCGTGCGAGAGTCGTCTTGCACGAGTTAGGCATGGCAAATGGCATTTCAACCCCCAGAGTGGCCTCTGCTTGCTGGGGACGTAAAGGGCGACGGCCGTGTTAAGGTTTTACCGAGGCCCCACCAAAGAACTACGCAGGGCTGCGATGCTGTTCACAGGGCAGGAGGGCGAGAATCTTGAAGATCGCGAGTCGTTATTAAGCTTCAGCCGGATTCCTTGATTCAAGAAATCCCGGTGGACTGAATGTAAAAGTACAGGGTATTGGATTAGATTATTTAATTCCTGTAAGGATTTAGAGCTCCTATGAGCAGATGTGGAGAGGATTAAATTGAACAAGCATAAATAAATCTGTGAACACGGTTTCAAAAATGAACATCTCTGTACAAGGGTAGTATATGTTTAATTTTTGATAGTAAATTGAAGTTGTCAGTCCCAATTTACAAATTAGAAAAGCGAGGGTCTAAAAGACCAGGTCTTACTCATTTTTGTAACCTCAGCACCCGGGTTCAAGTAATTGTTAAATAGATGAATGGGGCCCATGTGGATTATCACGTGCTCAAGGTCACTCGGATAGTTAGGGCTGCAGTGCATGTGTTTTCATCCACATCCACTGTGCTTTTTCTGATTACCACATGCTACCCAACCAACCAAACGCTGAAGAGTAATAATCGCAGACCTTACTCCCATTCCTTCACCTTTATCCCAGAAGATAAAGCCGTATTTTAAAGAGACACCGGTTTGCGATGCTCAGTTTTTATGACCTCAACTTCTATGTGTGTACTCAGCCCAAATAAGTGAATATTTACGAATGCTGGCATGGCCTGAATAAAGTACGAAGAGATTTAGTGGTATATTTAATCCTAGTATAGTTAGCACCTGCTACCGAATAGAGAATGGACACGTGTTTGTTGAATTTATGAAAACGGTATGCATGGTTCCGTCCTCTCGGCTGGTTGGGCTGTTTCCCGATGTGACACAGTGGAAGCCACAAGGGGGTGGTATGTGACCATTTTAAGTTACTGTTTTGCTCATGTAGCCTTGTGCCAAACAAAATCTTTACATTCTAGGCTGAAGTTTTATTTCAAAACATTCTGTAGTGAGAGCAAACACCCCCCCCGCCCCCGCCAGCCCAGCACATTACTTAAACAAACCCACACTATTTTCCCTTACCCAGAGAAGTAATTACAAAGAGCATCACAATGTTGACATGTCCTTTAGCGTAATCACAAATCAGAGGCTACTTGACGTTCTTTGATTAGCTGGAGTAAGTTTTCCAGTTTCATTTTTGCGTCCCCCTTTTCCTTTCCTTCTTCTTAACGGAGGATAGTGGCTCCGGGGATGAAACCCTCAAATCTCAAAAGAGTACCGAGTTGTAGAGTTTGCTATCTTCTAATATAATTTTGACCGAAGGGATATTAAGTCTTCATCATTTTCTCCCAACTTGTAGTATAGCTCAATTTTTTCCTGATTAGAAAAGGGATACATCTTTATCACACAATGGAGACAATAGCAAAGTATGAATTGCAAAAGAAAAAGTTATCATAATCCTACAACCCAGAGCTAACCGATGATAACATTTTGCTCAAGGGCTGTACATTATTTTTTTTAAATCTATATCCATTTAGAATTGGTTTTAAAAGTTTGGCTAGTGTTATGTTATTCTGTAGCAGCTTTTTTCCCCCACTTAATATAGCATGAATATACCTTATGCTATAAATGTTAATGGCACCTTGGAATTCCACTATACATAACCAACCATACAGTTAAATAGTGGATGAATAAGTTGTTTCTATCTTTAAAAAATGCTCTGTTAATTTGGTAAATAAAACATAGTATTCCATCATAATTTGTATTTGTTTTTTTGTGAACTTGAATATTTTCTCATGTGTTTACTGGCCACTTGTATTTCTCTTGAGAATTTTCAGTTTATGTCTTTTGTCCACTTTTCTACGGGCTCTTTATCTTTTTAAAGGAAAGTTAAAATTTTTAGCTTTTTACCCGAGATACATGTTGCATGTATTTCTTTCTAGTTTGTTGTTTACTTTTCGATTTTATTAATGGTACAAATGTTTTAAATTGTTGTGAAATTAATCTTTTCTTCTACCCAATATCTGGTTGCATTTTTTACTTTAACTTTTTAGCTTATCTGTAATTTATTTTGGGGTGTGAGATGACGAGAACTCATTCCCTTTCTGTCATAATCCTTTTTTTCTCATTTCTCTCCATCTTGTATAATAGCCTGAAATTAAATTTGTAAGGATAGCTTCATCTGATGCTCAATTAACTTCTTAAGGCATGGGTTTTCAAACTTTAACTGCATCAGAATCACCAACAGGTCTTGTCAAACTATAGATTTCTGTGCACTAGTTTCAGTTTCTAAATGGGTAAATCTGAGCTGGAGCTGGGTGATGCTGATGTTGTTGGCCCAGGATCACACTTTGAAAGTCACTATCCTAAGGCTTTCCCCACCCAAACCTACACTGGCCAGTAGCGCTTCTCACTATTCCACAGATAGGCTCTAGGTCTTTCTCACCTGTGTGTTTTAGCATGTTTTTTCCACCTGCAATGTCTTTACCTCGCTTCTGTCTGTAAGATCAAGCTCACAATTTATCTCTTCTGTGAAAGCTTTGATTATCCCCAGCAGAGATCTCTGATCACTCTTCAGAGACTCCACAGTATTTAGTACATTGGTCCACCTATCACCAGAGATGCATTTACTGTGAAGGAAACAAAGCTGAAGTTTCAAGTCCCCTCAATTTCATGAACCTCTTCCAAGATGAGGTATTTATAATTTGATGTTCTTGTATAATTTTGTATTTAAATAGAATTTTGTATTTATAATTTTATATTCTTTTTCTTAACAATTTAATTCTCCCAGTTTGCATAAGCTTCACCTCCTCACAAAAACTGTCTTCACCCCTGTTTATTATATTGTTTCTTTACAGACTTTGAATTGTGGTTTTATTATATTCCAGTCTGCTCCGTCTCCCTGCTTAGCAGTGTCTTGTATAGACTCTCATTAATTTTTTAAATAAAATATTCACTGCAGGGGTGCCTAGATGGTGCAGTCGGTTAAGCGACCGACTCTTGGTTTTGGCGCGGGTCGTAGATCTCAGGGTCATGAGATCAAGCCCCGCATGGGGCTCGGCGCTCAGCCTGGAGTCTGCTTGAGAGTCTTTCTCCCCCTCTCTCTGACCCTCTCCCCTTCTCTCTTTCTCTCTCTCTCTCTCAAAAAAAAATCACTGTGTATGGGGAGGGGGAACAAAAAAATAAAATATTCACTGCATATGTACCTTGGGTCCAGCACCATACTGGGTATTGGGGATACAGTGTGATCAAGATAGATATAGCCCTTGCCTTGCTGCTCCTTATAATAGAGTGGGAAAAATAGCCAATTAAACAGCATTAGAATGTGATGACCAAACTTATATAAAGTAAATACAGAGTGTTATGGGAGCACATGACAGGTGGCCTAGCTTGGTCTAAGGAGGATGGGGCAGGTAAAGAGTCTAGGTATTTAACTTGTTGAATGAATTGGTAAACTCTGTCCTGGCCACTAACTTGCTAACACTAGTGCAGACCCGACTGATCGACATACTACTGACTCAGACATGAGGCAGCCGCATGCCATAGCCTTGAGTCAGGGACCTCACATCCCCAACAGAGACACCTGGACTCCATAATTATGAGCCACTCAGAGAGCAGAGGTCCTCCAAGCAGCCAGCGCAGTGCTTTCAAAGCCAGCAAGTCGATCTCGCCAGCTAGTCAGCCCACTCAGACATTGATTCCTTAAAATGGAACAGAGTCTTTTGGCTTTAAAAGACTTACTCCATTTTCCCTTCCTTGACCCTTATCACTAAGAGTCTACCTAGACTCTATTCTGGATCAAGTTCCCTGCTTGACTATCAAACTTTTTCACTCAGTGCTGAATTTTCAATTGCTATTATTCTTTATTTTTTCTTTAACCGAATAAACAAATGAATGAATAAAATCTGACTAGACTTCCTTATTAGAATATTAATAGTAATTTCTACATATATGACACTTTATTTTCTAGAGTGCTGACTTTATTTTGAATGAAGGTCAAGTGTTGTATCTGTTTGATAGGTTTAGACTTAGACATATATACCTGCAAAGATCTGAAGCCTGAGCCATGTCAAGGGAGATTGAGATTAAAAAATGATGAAAAGGAAGCATGTCCCCAGTAAATAGGTATATTTGTTATCCCTAGGAAGAAAACGAATTGTTTAGGTTTGTGGAAGGCATTACTACTGTTGCACAATATCCAGTTTCTGGTGCTCTCTGCTTTCAGGCATACAGAGGATTATACTCCCTGTCCTGTTTGAGGTCAGGTAGAGTCACATGACTTGTGTGGGCCATGAAAATGCCTGTACAAGTGTTAATGTGTGACTTCTAGGTGGAGGCCTTTCATTTCCAGCTCCTGCTTCTCTAGCCCTCCCTTCTGTGTGTGGAGAGCTATCAGCATCCATAGCAGACCTGACATGAACAAGAAACATACTAAAGCCATTAAGAAAAGAAAAAAGATTTAAGGAGGAACATCATAACGAATGCAGGTCTTGATTTTTCTGCCTTTCGCAGATGTAAAATCCCTTTGTTTAAGAATTTTTAGGAGACGAGTTAAGATGGCAGAGTATAGTAGGAGGACCCTGTGCTTGCCTCCTCCCTCAAACACACCTAGATAAATATCAAATAATTCTGAATATCCAAGAAATCAATCTGAGAACTAAACAGAACAAATTGCACAACTAGAGGGAGAGAAGAGACCACATTGTGGAAGGTAGGAGGTGTGGAGACATGATTTGGGGGAGAAAAGGTTTGAGGGTGCCGCAGGAGGGAGGGAGCCCTGATCATGGAGAGAGGAGAGAAAGCCGGGGTGGGGGGAGAGAGAGAGAGAAAGCAAGCAGTGCACAGGGGATCACACAAGGAAAGTGCTTTCCCAAAGCTATGGACTGGGAAAACGAGAAGGGCTGATTATCGTGAGTTTTAACAACTAGTGGAGCTCAAAAGACTGGAGTTTTAGAAGCCCATGCGGTGGCTGGTGTTGAGCTTGTTGGGCAGTGCAGTGCTCCTGTGGAGAAGGAGGGCAGGGGCCCGGGAGCAGACAGCCATAATCTGAGGATCCCCTGGGGCACACTGAGAGAGATGGTTACGCCTTCTCGGAGTGCATCTAGGAGAGGTGGCATTGCCTCTCAGAGACAAAAGAGCTGGCAGCACCATTGTGCTCCCCTGCCCCTTAAGCATAGGGGCAGAGACTCCTGCTGAGGACAGCTAACCTGGACTCAGGCACTGTACTCTAGACTCCAAGCTCCTGCATGTTGGTGCAACTGCTCTTCTGGGACAAACCAGCACCAGCCAGAGTGTGGAGAGACCCTCCACCAGAGGACCAGGACAGGTCCACACCACACCCCTGACGTTTGGAGTTTTGAAACTCAGCTGGCATGCCTGAGATAAAACACGGGCACTGCACTGCCAGGTGGGCAGATGGCCTGGACACAGACAGGGTGAAGGCAGGGATCTGAGGGAGGCCTGGGACAAATGAGGAGTGATTGTTTGCTCTTCTGTGAGGGCTTCCCAGAGAGTGGGCATGAACTCCCCTCTCTAGGGAGGACGGAGAAGACTGGTGCCATTTTTCTCCCCCACCCATCAGCACAGACAGACTTCAGCTAGCGGTACAGTGTCCACTGTAGGGGCCTGAGCTGCTTACACTGAGCCCCACCCTTCTGTGCTCTGCAGCTTCTTTTTTAGTAGTGCAAGTGTGCCTGAGAGCCAGAGCAGCAGCGGGCCCCTTCCCCCAGAAGACCAGCACAAGCCCCCCTCATGCTCCAAGTCTACTGATCATACAGTACTGCAAAGCTGCAGCTCTAGTGGAAATAGGATCAGGCCTCTTTTGACAAGCAGGTCAGGGCACACCTAGTTAAAACTCACCACCCAGTGGACAAGGTCCAAACACTCCCCACTGCAGGCAAGGAGAAACTCGCAGCAGACTGACCTGAGGGATAGAGCAGCCGTAGCACAGCAGCAGAGTGCACACAGCAAATACCAGAGACACTTCCTGAAGGGCCAGGCCTGGGACAGTGTATGACCTCTTCTTAATAAAGCCATTACTCTCAGGAGCAGGAAACATAACAGACTTTCCTAATACAAAGAAGACAGAGACCTAGACAAAATGCTAAGGTGGAGGAATTCATCCTAAAAGAAAGAACAAGAGGGGCACCTGGGTGGCTTAGTTGGTTAAGTGATTGCCTTCGCCTCAGGTCATGATCCCGGAGTCCTGGGATCGAGTCCCACGTTGGGCTTCCGGCTCAGCGGGGAGCCTGCTTCTCCCTCTGACCCTTTCCCTTCTCATGCTGTTTCTCTCTCTCTCAAATAAATCAATAAAATCTTAAAAAAAAAAAAAAGAAAGAAAGAACAAGAAAAGGTCATGGCCAAGGATCTAATCAAAAACAAATATTTATTTATTTGACAGAGAGAGAGAGTGAGAGAGGGAACACAAGCAGGGGGAGTGGGAGAGGGAGGAGCAGGCTTCCCACTGAGTAGGGAGCCCGATGTGGGGCTCGATCCCAGGATGCTGGGATGATGAGATCATGACCTGAGCTGAAGGCAGACACTTAACGACTGAGCCACCCACGTGCCCCCCAAAAACAGATAAAAGTAATATGTGTAATCCAGAATTTAAAACAACAATCATAAGTATATTAGCTGAGCTTGAGAAAAGCATAGAAGACACCAGGGAGTCCCTTACTGCAGAGATAAAAGACCTAAAAAGTAATCAGGCCAAAATAAAAAATGCCATAACCGAGATGCAAAACTGACTGAATGTAATGACCACAAGGATGGAAGAAGTGGAGGAATGAATAAGGGATATAGAAGATAAAATTATGGAAAATAATGGAGCTGAAAAGAAGAGGGAAAGAAAAATATTGGATCATGAATGTAGACTTAGGGAATTCAGTGACACCATGAAGCATAATAACATTTGTATTATAGGGGTCCCAGAAGAAGAAGAGAGGGGAAAGGGGCAGAAGGTTTATTTGAGCAAATTATAGTCAAAAACATCTTTAATCTAGGGAAGGAAACAGACCTCCAAATCCAGGAGGCACAGAGAACTCCCGTCAAAATTAACAAAAGCAGGCCAACACCCCAAGATATATTGTAGTAAAATTTGCAAAATATAGAATCAAGGAAAAAAATCCTAAAATTGGCAAGGGAAAAGAAATCCCTAAGTTACAAAGGAAGACAACTAAGGGTAGCAGCGGATTTTTCCACAGAAACTTGGCAGGCTGGAAGACAGTGGCATGATATAGTCAACATGCTGAGTGGGAAAAATCTGCAGCCAAGAATACTCTATCCTGCAAGGCTGTCATTCAGCACAGAAGGAGAAATAAAGAGTTTCCCAAATAAACAAAAACTAGAGGAGTTTGTGACCACTAAACCAACCCTACAAGAAATATTAAAGGGACTATTTGAGTGGGAAAGAAAGACCAAAAGCAGCAAAGACTAGACAGGAACAGAGAAAATCTCCAGAAACAATGACTTAAGTAACACTTTAACACTAAATTCATATCTATCAATTATCACTCTGAATGTAAATGGAATAATGCTCCAATCAAAAGACACAGGGTATCCAAATGGATTAAAAAAAAAACAAGACCTATCTATATGCTGCCTACAAGAGACTCATTTCAGACCTAAAGACACCTGCAGAGTGAAAGTGAGAGGATAGAGAAAAATTTGTCATGCTAATGGACATCAAAGGAAAGCTGGAGTAGCCATACTTCTATCAGACAAACTAGATTTTTTTTTTTAAAGATTTTATTTATTTATTTGTCAGAGAGAGGGAGAGAGAGAGAGAGCACAAGCAGGGGGAGTGGCAGGCAGAGGGAGAAGCAGGCTCCCCACTGAGCAAGGAACCCAGATGTGGGACTCGATCCCAGGACCCTGGGATCATGACCTGAGCCAAAGGCAGACTCTTTTTTTTTTTTTTTTTAAAGATTTTATTTATTTATTTGAGAGAGAGAATGAGATAGAGAGAGAGAGCATGAGGGGGGAGGGTCAGAGGGAGAAGCAGACTCCCTGCTGACAGCAGGGAGCCCGATGCGGGACTCGATCCCGGGACTCCAGGATCATGACCTGAGCCGAAGGCAGTCGCTTAACCAACTGAGCCACCCAGGCGCCCCTAAAGGCAGACTCTTAACCAACTGAGCCACCCAGGCATCCCGAAACTAGATTTTAAACCAAAGATTGTAACAAGGGTTGAAGAAGGGCACTGTATCATAGTAAAGAGGTCTATCCAACAAGAAGATCTAAGAATTGTAAATATTTATGCCCCCAACTTGGGAGCAGCCAAATATATAAAACAATTAATAATGAACATAAAGAAACTCATTGATAATAATACAATGATAGTAGGGGACATTAACAACCCACTTACATCAATAGACAGATCATCTAAGCAGGAAATCAACAAGGAAACAATGGCTTTGAATGACACACTGGACCAGATGGACTTAACAGATACATTCAGAACATTTCATCCTAAAGCAGCAGAACACATTCTTTTTGAGTACACATGGGACATTCTCTAGAATAGATCACATACTGGGTCACAAATCAGGCCTCAACAAATACAAAAAGATTGAGATCACACCATTCATATTTTCTGACCACAACACTATGAAACTTGAAGTCAGCAACAAGAAAAGATTTGGAAAGACCACAAATACATGGAGGGTAAAGAACATTCTACTAAAGAATGAATGGGTTAACCAGGAAATTAAAGAATAAATAAAACAAATACATAGAAGAAAATGAAAATGAAAACATGACAGTCCAAAACCTTTGGGATGCAGCAAAAGTGGGCATAAGAGGGAAGTATATAGCAATACAGGCCTTCTTAAGAGGCAAGAAAAGTCTCAAATGCACAACCTAATCTTACACCTGAAGGAGCTGGAAAAACAACAAATGAAGCCTAAAGTCGGCAGAAGAAGGGAAATAATAAAGACTAGAGCAGAAATAAATGATATAGATACATTCCCCCCCCCCCACTAGAACAAATGAATGAAACCAGGAGCTGGTTCTTTGAATTAATAAAATTTATAAACCCCTAGCCAGACTTCTCAAAAAGTAAAGAAAAAGGATCCAAATAAATAAAACCATGAATAAGAGAGGAGAAATCACAACACCACAGAAATATGAACAATTATAAGAGATTATTTTGAAAAATTATATGCCAATAAATTGGGCAATCTGGAAGAAATGAATAAATTCCTAGAAATATATAAACTACCAAAACTGAAACAGGAGGAAAATTTGAACAGACCGAAAACCAGCAAAGAAATTGAATCGGTAATAAAAAATCTCCCAACAAACAAAAGTCCAGACCAATGGCTTCCCAGGGGAATTCTACCAAACATTTAAAGAGAAAATACCCATTCTTTTCAAGCTGTTCCAAAAAATAGAATGAAAGGAAAACTTCCAAACTCATTCTATGAGGCCAGCATTACCTTGATTCCAAAACCAGATAAAGACCCCACTAAAAAGAATTACTGGCCAATATCCCTGATGAACATGATGCAAAAATTCTCAACAAAATACTAGCAAATTGAATCCAACAGTACATTAAAAGAATCATTCACCACAATTAAGTGGGATTTATTCCTTGGCTGCAAGCATGGCTCAATATTCACAAATCAATCAACGTGATATACCACATTAATAAAAGAAAGGATAAGAACCACATGATCCTCTCAATAGATGCAGAAAAAGCATTTGACAAAGTACAGCATCCGTTCTTGATAAAAACCCTCAGCAAAGTAGGGATAAAGGGAACATACCTCAGTATCCCAAATATGAAAGACCCACAGCTAATATCATCCTCAATGGGGAAAAACAGAGCTTTTCCTCTATGGTCAGAAAAAAGGGATGTCCACTCTTCACCACTATTATTTAACAAAGTACTGGAAGTCCTAGCTTCAACAATCAGACAACAGAAATAAATAAAAGGCATCCAAATTGGCAAGGAAGAAGTCAAACTTTCACTATCCACAGACAACATGATACTCTATGTAAAAAACCTGAAAGACTCCACCAAAAAATTGCTAGAACTAATACATGAATTCACCAAAGTCACAGGATACAAAATTAACGTACAGACATCTGTTGCATTTTTATACACCAATAATGAAACAGCAGAAAGAGCAATCGAGGAATCGATCCCATTTGCAATTGCACCAAAAACCATAAGATACCTAGGAATAAACCTAACCAAAAAGGTAAAAGATCTGTATGCTGAAAACTATAGAACACTTAGGAAAGAAATTGAAAATGACACAAAGAAATGGAAAAACATTCCATGCTGATGGATTGGAAGAACAAATATTGTTAAAATATCTATACTACCCAAAGCAATCTACACATTTAATGCAATCCCTATCAAAATACCACCAGCATCTTTCACAGAGCTAGAATAAACAATCCTAAAATTTGTATGGAATCACAAAAGACTCTGAATAGCAATCTTGCAAAAGAAAAGCAAAGCTGGAGGCATTATGATTCCTGGCTTCAGGCTGTATTACAAAGCTGTAGTGATCAAGACAGTATGGTACAGGCACAAAAACAGACACACAAATCAATGGAACAGAAAGGAAAACATAGAAAACCCAGAAATGGACCCACAACTGTGTGGTTTACTAATCTTTAACAAAGTAGGAAAGAATATCCAGTGGGAAAAAGTCTCTTCAACAAATGGTGTTGGGAAACCTGGACAGTCACATGCAGAAGAATGAAACTGGACCACTTTCTTATACCATACACAAAAATAAATTTAAAATGGATGAAAGGCCTAAATGTGAGACAGGAAACCATCAAAATCCTAGAGGAGAACACAGGCAGCAACATCTTTGACCTTAGCCGTAGCAACTTCTTACTAGACACATCTCTGGAGGCAAGGGAAACAAAAGCAAAAATGAACTTGGGACATCATCAAAATAAAAAGCTTTTGCACAGTGAAGGAAACAATCAACAAAACAAAAGGCAACCTTCAGAATGGGAGAAGATATTTGCAAATGACATATGTGATTAAGGGTTAGTATCCAAAACACATAAAGAACTTATCAAATTCAACACCCAAAAAAGAAGTAATCCAGTTAAGAAATGGGCAGAAGACGTGAATAGACATTTTTCCAAAGAAGACATACAGATGGCTAACAGACACATGAAAAAATGCCCAACATCACTCATCATCAGGGAAATACAAATCAAAACTACAATGAGATACCACCTTGCACCTGTCAGAATGGCTAAAATTTACAACACAGGAAACAACAGATGCTTGGGAGAATGTGGAGAAAGGGCACCCTTTTACACTCTTAGTGGGGATGCAAACTGGTGCAGCCACTGTGGAAAACAGTATGGAGGTTCCTCAAAAAGTTAAAAAAAAACTGACCTACGACCCAGCAATTGTACTACTAGGTATTTACCCAAAGGATACAAAAATATTGATTCAAAGGGATATATGCACCCTGATGTTTATAGCAGCATTATTTACAATAGCCAAATTATGGAAAGAGCCCAAATGTCCATTGACTGATGAATGGATAAAGAAAAGGTGGTATATATACACACTCAGCCATAAAAAAGTGAAATCTGGCCACTTGCAATGACATGGATGGAGCTAGAGTATATTATGCTAAGTGAAGTAAGTCAGAGAAAGACAAATACCATATGATTTCAGTCATATGTGGAATTCAAGAAACGAACAGATGAATATAGAGGAAAGGAAAGAAAGAGGGAGGCAAATCATAAGAGACTCTTTTTTTAATTTTTTAATTTTTTATTTTTTTTAAAAGATTTTATTTATTTATTTGACAGGGAGAGAGATAGCGAGAGCAGGAACACAAGCAGGGGAGTGGGAGAGGGAGAAGCAGGCTTCCCACCAAGCAGGGAGCCCAACATGGGACTCGATCCCAGGACCCTGGGATCATGACCTGAGCTGAAGGCAGACGCCTAATGACCGAGCCACCCAGGCGCCCAAGACTCTTTTTTTTTTTTTAATTTTATTTATTTATTTGACACACACAGAGAACAAGCTGGGGGGAGCAACAGAGGAAGAGAGAGAAGGAGGCCCCCCGCTGAGCAAGGAGCCCGACGTGGGGCTCGATCCCAGGAACCCGGGATCATGACCTGAGCCAAAGGCAGACACTTAACCGACTGAGCCACCCAGGCGCCCCCATAAAAGACTCTTATCTATAAAGAACAAACTGAGGGTTGATGGAGGGGGGGGGCTTGGTGGGGGATGGGTTAAAATGGGTGATGGGTATTAAGGAGGCACTAGTTGTGTTGAGCACTGGGTGTTATGTGTAAGTGATGAATCACTAAATTCTACTCCTGAAGCTAATATTACACTGTATGTTAAATAACTAGAATTTAAATAAAAACTTGAAACCTTAAAAACGTATTTTTTAAAGGGATGTATCATTGATTTGCTCATAAAAATGATAAGGTTTGGTATATTTAAAGGGTAGTTTATTTGGATGAGAATCTCACTTAAATTTATTTTTTTCATTTTTACTCTGCATGCTCTTTGGGTATTTTTCATAGCTTTTATAAACTTTTTCAAACATACAGTAGAGAGAATAATAAATGAACCCTCATATACTCAGCATCCCATTTTCAATAATTATCAAGCCATACTTTACTTGCTTTCTCTCTCTCTTTTTTTTAAAGATTTTATTTATTTATTCATGAGAGACAGAGAGAGAGAGAGAGAGGCAGAGGGAGAAGCAGTCTCCCAAGGAGCAGGGAGCCCGATGCGGAACTCGATCCCAGGACCTTGAGATCATGACCTGAGCCGAAGGCAGACGCTTAACCATCTGAGCCACCCAGGAGCCCTACTTGCTTTCTCTTTTCTCTTTTTCCTTTTGCTCCCTCACCTTCCCTTAATTCCTTTTATCCTTTTCTCTCTTATCTCAAGCATTTCAAGAAGATCACAGGTCATTTCACTTCTACATAATTCTCTATAGAATATGGACATTTTCTTACACGAACACGATGTCATTTTCACACCTAACAAGAAAGAACATTAATTCCTCAATATCATCAAAAACACACATTTCTGTCTTCTATACATCATTTTTCAGTTGGTTTGTTCAAAAACAAGATCCAGACAAGGTCCATAATGAAAACTAGTTGTCATGTCTCTTTAGTCTCAGTTAAGCTAGAGAATTTCCTTCCCACATGTTTCATAGCATTGATTTATGAAAGATGAATTTATGTTTTTTACTTTCATATATTCAAATTTTGTTACAAAAAGAACTCCAAAAATTTGCACTTTAAGGAATCTTTTCTACTCTTAGTCTTTACCAGTTTACAAAAAGCAGGCAGAGTTTCAAAACAAAATAACCAGCCTTGTGGTGAGGGAGGGGTTGGGAGAGAGGGAAATTACTCTGTTTTTATTAATTTATTTGGCTTCATGATATTAAGCAGATTCAGAAATCTCATTTTCCAAGGAGAAACGAAACATTATTGGGTGCAACATACGTAATTCAGTCCCATTTCAGTCCCATTTTCCCAGCTTATCACTATTAACACTTCTTGCTTCTTTGGCTGCTTCATTTTTATCTCTGTAAGGACCTTTGAAAATGAAAGGTTAAATGGAAATCAAGATAAATTGAGACTGAGATTTTCAGTTCCCTATCTTGCCTTCTCCCTTATGAAAGAAATTCTGACTTGATGTGAGGCTGAACTGTGTTTTCCAGACTTCCTTGAAGATAGAGGTAGTATTAAAATACATCTGGCCTATGAGAAGTAGGAAGAGGTGGTTGTGAGGAGAAACAAGGAAAGCTTTTAAAAAATGGAGACAAAATGGTTCACAGAGAAAGAAATAGAAATGGCCTTTAAACATATAAAAAAATGCTCAAGTTAATTCATAACAATATAAATACAAATTAAAACTACCTCTAGCTATCATTTCTCACTGTGAGATTGGCATAAATCCAAAAATTTGCAAGTAAACTCTTTTGTAGAGGTTTGTAAGGAAACAGGCAATTTCATGAATACAAAACGACACAACACCTGGGGGAAGACCTGGACAATATTAGCAAAATTACAGATAAATTTGCCATTCAATTGATAAGTTCCACTTCTAGAAATTTACCCTTAAAACATACCAGCACAACTATGAAGTCACATATGCACGAAGTTTGTGTGTGTGTGTGTGTTAGCTTTTTCCTGAGTTTCTTAAGTCATATTTGATTATTGAAGCAAAAATCATAACATTATCTGATGTGGTATGCATTGTATGTAAAGGAAGTACACAAGATTACTATATTTAAAAAGTGGAGAGGGTAAAGGGACCCAAATGAAATATGGTTTCTACGTTTCCCTCAAAGTGGTAAAACATTCATACCAGTAGTCTATGGTAATTTGCATATGTATATTCTAATACACAACACTAAGAAAACCATACAATGCAATATACAAAAAAACATTTCAAATAAATCAAGAAGAAATTCTATGTGTCCAAATAATCCGTAGGAAGGTAGGAAAAGAGAAACACAGGAATGAGAAACAGGAAACAGAGCCTAGATGTCCATCAACAGATGAATGGATAAAGAAGATGTAGTATACACACACACACACACACACACACACACACAGGAATATTATGCTGCCATCAAAAATGAAATCTTGCCATTTGCAATGAAATGGTTGGAACTAGAGGGTTATGCTAAGCAAACTAATTCAATCAGAGAAAGGCAATTATCATATGATCTCACTGATATGTGGAATTTGAGAAACAAGACAGAGGATCATAGGGGAAGGGAGGGAAAAATGAAACAAGATGAAACCAGAGAGGGAGACAAACCATAAGAGACTCTTAATCTCAGGAAACAAACTGAGAGTTGCTGGAGTGGTGGGGGATGGGAGGGATGGGGTGGCTGGGTGATGAACACTGGGGAGGGTATGTGCTATGGTGAGTGCTGTGAATTGTGTAAGACTGATGAATCACAGACCTGTACCCCTGAAACAAATAATACATTATATGTTAATAATAAAAAATACATAAAAACAAAATGTAAACTTCCAAAAAAAATAAATGTGGGTGGTTTAAAAAAAATAGAAATATTGGGGCGCCTGGGTGGCTCAGTCGGTTAAGTGACTGCCTTCGGCTCAGGTCATGATCTCGGGGTCCTGGGATTGAGCCCCGCATCGGGCTCCCTGCTCGGCGGAAAGCCTGCTTCTCCCTTTCCCACTCCCCCTGCCTGTGTTCCCTCTCTCGCTTTCTCTCTGTCAAATAAATAAATAAAATCTTAAAAAAAAAAAATAGAAATATCATTAAAAGACTGGCAGTATGGCTTCAAATTGTTTTTGATCCATGGGGAGTGGGACGATGGGCAAAATGGATGAAGGGGAGTGGGAGATACAGGCTTCCAGTTATGGAGTGAATAAGGCACCGGACTAAAAGGCACAGCATAGGAAATATAGTCAGTGGTACTGTGATAGTGTTGTATGGAGACAGATGGGAGCTATACTTGTGGTGAGCATAGCACACTGCGAAAAGAAGTTGAATCACTATGTTGTACACCTGAAACTAATGTAACGTTGTGTGTCAGCTACACTAAAATAAAATAAAATTCGATCCAACAATATGCTGCTTATAAGAAACTTACTTCAAATTCAATGGCATAAGTATAGGCTGAAAATGAAAGAGAAAGTAAAATGGCCAAAAATATTTATTTGATTTTTTTTTATAAGCTTTTGCTAACATTATTTAGTGACATTTCTTTCCAAATTTGTGTGGGGAGAGCAAATTCAAAATTATTATTTTCTGCTAAAGACCTTGACCCATTTTTAAATCTTTTTTTTCCAGCTTTATTGAGATACAATTGACATATAATATTGTGTAACTTTAATGTGTACAAGATGATGATTTGCTGTATGTATATATCACAAAATGGTCACCACAAGAAGGTTAGCGAACACATCTATCACCTCACATAGTTACCTTTTTTTTTTTTGCATGTGTAGTGAGAACTTTTAAGATCTACTCTTTTAGCGACTTTCAGGTATACAATATAGTATTGTTAACTATAGTCACCATGCTGAACATTAGATCCCCAGAACTTATTTATCTTATAAGTGAAAGTTTGTATCCTTTGACCACCTTCACTACTTCCCTCACTACTTCCCCACTGGTCCCTGAAAGCATCAGTTTATTCTCTGTGTCTGTGAGTTTGGTTTTTTTAGATTCCACATATAAGTGAGATCATATAGTATTTGTCTTTCTCCGTCTGACTTAATTTACTTCGTATAACACAATCAAAGTTCATCCCTGTTGTTGCAAATAGCAGGATTTCCTTCTTTTTTATGGCTGAATAATTCTTTATCCATCATCCATGGATGGACTCTTCAGTTGTTTCCAGGTCTTGGTTATTGTAAATAATGCTGCAGTGCACATGGTAGTGCAAACATCTCTTCAAGATAGTGATTTCACTTCCCTCAGATATATATACACAGAAGTGGAATTGTTGGATGAAATGATAGTTCTATTTTAAACTTTTTGAGGAACCTCCATAGTGTTTTCTGTAGTGGCTGCACCAATTAACATTCCCATGAGCAGTGTACAAGTGTTCCCATTTTTCTACATACATGTAGCCCTTGTTATGTTTTTTTGGATAATAGTTATTCTAACAGGTGCAAGGTTATAGCTCTTTGTGGTTTTGATTTACATGTCCCTGGTGATTAGTGTTATTGAGCACCTTTTCATGCACCTGTTGGCCATTGTATATCTTTTTTTTGGGAAAAACGCCTGTTCACATCTTTTGCCCATTTTTAAATCAGATTATTTGTTTTTTGTTATTGAGATGAATTCTGTATATATTTTGGATATTAACCCTTCAGATAGAAGGGTTTGCAAAGATTTTCTCATATTTCTTACATTTCCTTTTCATTTCATTGTTTCTTTTGCTCTGCAGAAATGTTTTAGTTTGATGTATTCCCAGTTGTTTATTTTTGCTTTCATTGCTTAGCTTTTGGTGTCATATAAAAAAAAATTATTGCTAAGACAATATCAAAGAGCTTGTTAAGGCAAGATTTCATTCTTTTTCATGGCTGAATAATACTCCATTATATATATATGTTTGTGTGTATATGTGTATACACACAAACATATGTATATAAAAACACACATCTTCTATATATATACCACATCTTCTTTATCCATTCATCAGTCAATGGACACTTGGGATGCTTTCCTATCTTGGCTATTGTAAATAATGTTGCTGTAAAAATAGGGGTGCATGTATTCTTTGAATTACTGTTCTTATATTCTTTGGGTAAACATCTAGTATGCAATTGCTAGATCACAAGGTAGTTCTACTATTAACTTTTTGAGGAATCTCCATACTGTGTCCCACAGTGGCAGTAGCAGTTTGCATTCCCACCAATAGTGCATGAAGATTCCTTTTTCTCCATATCCTTGTTGATACCTGTTGTTTCCTGGGTTGTTGATGTTAGGCATTCTGACAGGTGTGAGGTGATATCTCATTGTAGTTTTGATTTGCATTTCCCTGATGGTAAGTGATGATGAACATCTTTTCATGTGTCTGTTGCCCATCTGGATGTCTTCTTTGGAGAAATGTCTGTTCATGTCTTCTGCCCATTTTTTAATTGGATTATTTGTTTTTTGGGTGGTGAGTTTTATGAGTTCTTTATATGCTAGTAACTGTTTTGATTACTGTAGCTTTGTAATATCATTTAAAATCAGAGTAATGCCTCCAGCTTTGTTCTTTTCTCTGAAGATTGCTTTGACTATTCAAGGTCTTGTATGGTTCCATACAAATTTAAGATTGTTTTTTCTACTTCTGTAAAAAAAAAATGTCATTGGAATTTCCATAGGGATTGCATTGACTCTATAGACACAGTAGATGGTTTTGGCAGTAGGGGCATTTTAACAACATTCTTCTGGTTCATGACCACGGGATATTTTTCCATTTATTTGTATCTTCTTCGATTCTTTTCATCAATGCCTTATAGTTTTCAGTGTTTAGATTTTTCACCTCCTTGGTTAAGTTTATTACTAAGTATTTTATTATTTTTGATGCTATTGTGGATGGGATTATTTTATTTTTCATGTTGTTCATTGTTAGTGTATAGTCTGGCTAAATGCCAATTTTTTTTTAAAGATTTTATTTATTAATTCAAGACACAGAGATACAGAGAGAGAGAGAGCATGAGCAGGGGGAGAGGCAGAGGGAGAGGGAGAAGCAGGCTCCCCACCAAGCCAGGAGCCGGACGTGGGCCTTGATCCCAGGATCCTGGGATCATGACCTGAGCCGAAGGCAGACGCTTAACCATCTGAGCCACCCAGGCGCCCCCTAAATGTCAATTTTATCTTTTCAAAGAACCAACTCTTAAGTCTCATTAATCTTTTCTATTATTTTCTTATTCCCCTTTTCATTTATTTCTGCTCCAATGTTTATTATTTCATTCCTTCTGCTAATTTTGGGCTTAGTTTGTTCTTTTTGTAGTTTCTTGAGGTGTAATGTCAGGTTGTTTGAGATCTTTCTTTTTCTTAATGTAGGCATTTATAGCTATAAACTTTCCTCTTAGACCTGCTTTTGTGGCATCCTGTAATTTTTGGTATGTTGTGTTTCCACTTTTGTCTCAAGATATTTTTTGATCTCTTTTGATTTCTTCTTTGATCCATTGATTGTTCAGGAATGTGTTGTTTAATATCAACATATTTGTTAATTTCCCAACTTTTCTCTTTACTGATTTCTAGTTTCATACTATTGTGGTCAGAAAAGAGACTTCAGGGGCGCCTGGGTGGCTCAGTCGTTAAGCGTCTGCCTTCGGCTCGGGTCATGGTCCTGGGGTCCTGGGATCGAGCCCCACATCAGGCTTCCTGCTTCTCCCTCTCCCACTCCCCCTCTCTCTGTGTCTCTCTCTGTCAAATAAATAAATAAAATCTTTAAAAAAAAAAAGAAAAAGAAAAGAGACTTCATATAATTTTTATCTTCTTGTATTTGTTGAGACTTGTTTTGTGACCTAACATATGATCTATCCTAGAAAATGTCCCATTTGTACTTGGGAAGAATGTGTATCCTGCTGCTGTTGGAAAGAATGTTCTGTTTATGTCTGCTAGGTTCATTTGGTGTATAATGCTCTTCAAATCTGCAGTTTCCTTTTTGATGATCTATCCTTTGTTAAGAGTGGGGTGCTAAAGTCCCATCTATTACTGCATTGCTGTTTATTTCTCTTTTTTTTTTTCAGTTAGTATTTGCTTTATATATTTAGGGGCTCCGATATTGGGTGCAAGAATATTTACAATTGTTATACCTTCTTCAGGAATTGACCCCTTTATCATTTATAATGACCATCTTGTCTCTTTTGACCATTTTTAACTTAAGGTCTATTTTAGCTGAAGTCTATTCCTTCTTTCTTTTGGTTAATATTTGCTTGGAATATCTTTTTCCATCCCTTTACTCTCAGCCTATATGTGTCCTTAAAGCTAAAATGAATCTCTTGTAGGCAGCATATCATTGGATCTAATTTTTTTTACTTTCTAAAAATTTATTTATTTGAGAGACAGAGCATGAGCGGGGGTTACAGGGAGGGGCAGAGGGGGAGGGAGAAGCAAACTCCCCACTGAGCAGGGAGCCAAATACAGGGTTTGATCCTAGGACCCTGAGATCATGACCTGAGCCAAAGGCAGACACTTAACTGACTAAGCCACCCAGGCACCTCTGGATCTAATTTTTTTAATCCACTCATCCATTCTATGTGTTTTTAGAGAATTTAATCTGTTTATGCTAAAGTAATTACTGAAAGGTAAGGACTTGCTATTTCCATTTTGTTAATTGTTTTCTGGTTGTTTTGTAGATCCTTTGTTCATTGCTTCCTTTCTTCTGTCTTTCTTTGTGATTTGATGAGTTTTGGTGGCAATATGCTTTTACTTCCTTATCACAGTCTTTTGTGTATCTATGATAAATTTTTCCTTTGTGGTTACCATGAGGCTTACATAAAATATCATACAATTATAACATCCTCTTTTAACCTGGTAGCAATTATTTATAGAATGCATATTAAGTGCCTGTGTTTATGCTACTCACTGGGGAATACAAAGTTGAATAAAAGCAAGCCCCTACCCATGAAAACCTGGTAGTCTTTGGGGCTAGACAAATGTTTTCTGGGCTGGGGAGTGCAGGGTAGAAAGGGCTTCTTGGAAGATTAGCAGGAATCAGCCATGTGGTAAAGAGGGGAGAATTTGTTGGCCAGCGGGAATGCATATACAAAGGAAATGAGAAACATGTTTTGGCATTTCTGGAAGAAAAGGTTAAATTTGAAGGTGGATGTGTTTTTAGACTGGAAAAATGGACAGGGACCAGGTATGGGAGGGTTTTGTTTGTCTTACCAAGAAGCTTAGCATTTATGCTGTAGCCAATAGGAACATATTGATAAATGGTAGCATAAACATCAGGTTTGCATTTTAGCAAGAACAGCATGGAAGAGGGGGTGCTTCCCTAGAGATAGAGAGATAAGTTAGAAGCTATTGCATCGTTCTAAGTGACAGATGATAAAGACTTTGAAACGGGGCAGGAGCATTAGGGACAGAGGAACAGAACAAATTCAAGATGTATGTAGGAGGTAAAATTGTCAGGACTTGGTGACAATAGGATGTTTGGAAGTGAGGAAGAGGGAACAGTTAGACAGAATTCCCAGTGTCTGCCTTGTGTAACTGATGGAATGGTAGATTAAATGGCATAAGCAAGGGGGAGGGGAGCAAGCCTGGTGGCAAAAAAGGATGAATTAAGTTTTGGTCTGGCTCAATGCAACATACAGTTGGAGTTTGGTCGGCAGGTCTAACACTTTGTGGAAGATACGCACATATGGTCAGGATTCAATGCCATGGTTTACATGCCCAGCGTGGGAGATGCTAGGTCATATTTGTTCATTCACTGATTCCTGTTTCAGTATATTTTCCTCCTTTAATACTGTCAAGAACCTGTTGCAAGTGATAGAAATCCAATTTGAAACATCTTCAGCAATAGTGTTGGTTGGCAATAAGCAGGCAAGAGATAATACAACTTGTGGCAACCTCAGAGAGAGGTCAACATTTTAGAATCTGGAAAGTAGATACCTGAGGGTTAGCTAACTTAGCAGACCACAAAAAGCTGAGTTCTGTCAACATTCACCAGAAATCACCAGCAACATACCTGGAGTTAAACAAAGTTATGTTTATTTAGTTTTCTGCAACAAGGGAGAACACACACCAGAGGAATCTTGGAAGCATCTCAGTACAGGAGAATTGGGAAGGATTCTTAGAGGGCTGGTTTGTGCTGCATGATTCTTTTTTTTTTTTTTTTTGAAAGATTTTATTTATTTATTTGACAGAGAGATAGAGAGAACAAGTAGGCAGAGAGGCAGGCGGAGGGAGAGGGAGAAGCAGGCTCCCCGGCGAGCAGGGAGCCCGATGCGGGGCTCGATCCCAGCACCCTGGGATCATGACCTGAGCCGAAGGCAGCTGCTTAACCAACTGAGCCACCCAGGCGCCCCTGTGCTGCATGATTCTAAAGGGGGATTAGGAAAGAGGATGGGCTATAGTTGAGAAATAGGGGAATTTCAGCAATTGAATATCTTAGATATCTTTGTTCAGGAAACTGAAGGAATAAAACCAGACAGGGCACTGGTAGCAAAACAGCAGTTACAAGAAAATATTGTTAGTCATTTTTGCAGCAGTGGTATAGCTTTGTATAGAAATACTGTTTATGTGCTCTTGTCCAGCCCATTGGAAACATTGTTTATGTTCTGTTAGGAATATCACAGTCTGAATACCACCAGGGCTGATTTTCATTTTTCTCAAATCCAACTGCCTACAAAAGGGTAACTCCAAGAAGCAAGCCAATTTTCACAGCAGTATCCTGGAAAGGCTTGAATTAGATACAGCAGGCATAGGAATGAATGGGATTGAACATTTGAGAAAGTCTATATGAAAATGAAAGTCTACATAAGGAAGCAGTTGTGGGGGCTGCTCCTGGGTGGCTCAGTTAGTAGAGTATCTGACTCTTGACTTCAGCTCAGGTCATGATCTCAGGGTTGTGAGATTGAGCCCCACATTGGGCTCCGCACTGGGCGTGGAACCCGCTTGAGATTCTCTCTGCTTCTCCATCTGCCCCTCCCTCACTCTCTCTCTCTCTCAAAAAAAAGTTAGGCTTTATTATGGACTGAATATTTGTGTCTACCACTGTCCCTGCCCCCCAAATTCATATGTTGAAATCCTAACCCCTAATGTGATGTTATTAGTAGGTGGGGCCTCTGGGAGGTGATTAGGTCGTGAGGGTGGAGCCCTCATGTTTGGGATTAGTGCCCTTACAGAAGAGACCACAGAGAACTCCTTTGTCCCTTCCATCATTTGAGGACACAGTGAGAAAACAGCTGTCTCTGAACCAGGAAGCAGGCTCTCACCAGACACCAAAACTGCCCATGTCTTGGTATTAGACTTCCCAGCTTCCAGAACTGTGAGAAATAAATATTTGTTGTTTAAAACACTCAGTCTGGGCGCCTGGGTGGCTCAGTCAGTTGAGCATCTGCCTTCAGCTCAGGTCATGATCCCGAGGTCCTGGGAACGAGTCCTGCGTGGTGCTCCCTGCTCAGCAGGGAGTCTGCTTCTCCCTCTCCCTCTGCCCCTCCTCCCCACTTGTGCCCTCTCTCTCTTTCGCTCAAATAAATAAATAAATAAAAATCTTAAAAAAAAATAGAACAGTCTATGCTACGTTTGTTATAGCAGCCTGAACAAATTAAAAAAGCCTCTAGAACTATGTCTCTACATACCAGGCTCCAATTCACTACCCCAATAGAAAACTGAGATTTTACTCTGTAGAGAGGTTGAATTAGAGAGCCTTGATTTGGGAATATGAGAAGTAGCAAAAGGAAGGGAGATTCTACTGGGAAGTGAGGGAAAGTTTGCATAATTAAGAGCTGGACTCTAGTCTCCTGCCCCAACTCAGCTGTCATAAGACTAATTTTTACGCTTACAAATGAGACGATTGCTCTTTTGGGGACCCAGTTAATCCAAAGAAAAAGCTTACAGATATTGGCTGTAGGGAAAGTGGGCCCCAAGGGAAGTAGCTGGGTCCCAGCCTTATCACCCTTTAGTGAAACCCACATTTAGCTTCTAACCAGCTTTTTTGGTGCCTTACTCTTAAATATGGAAAGAACCTGAGAACCATGAGAAGTTTGAGAAAAGTATTTAATATGAAAGAGAAAATGAAACAAACATTTAAAAAATCTAGAGGAAAAGAGACAATCCAAGGTGAAGATGTTATTGAATCTATGCAATAAGAAAAGGGTGCTCTAAAAATGAATATTCGGTGTTCAAGAAAGAGGTTTTTGGAAATTAAAAACACATTAGCTAAGCTAAAAATTAATAGAAGCTTTGGAAGGTAGACTTCTTCAAAGTGGGGAAAAAAGAGCTAAATAAGGAGAGAAAATATAAGGAAATAGGCCCATTTTATCAGAACCCATCTTCAAATAAAGGAATTCCCAAAAGATAGAACATAGAAAAGAGAAGAGGAAATAATCAAGGAAAAAAATACAAGAAAATTTCTCAGAACAGAAGTACACGAGTCTCCAGACTGAAAGAGTCCGCTGACAGCCCAGCAAATTGAATGAACAAAAACAACACAAATCCTACACGAAGACAAAGCATTGTGAGATTTTAAAATATTAGGGTTAAAAAGAAGATTCTAAAACTCTAGGGATGCCCGGGGAAGAGATCACAAACCAAGGAAAGGAAAGTGGCACCACTCTAAGGCAGCGCCTTCAACATTCTGGGAAAATGAACCCCAATCTCGAAGGCTATAGCTACCAGTCAAACGTGAGGGTAGAAGAGACCAGCAAGACCAGAAGAAAAGACCAGTAAGACTTCAGAATCTTTACTCCAATGTGCTCTTCTTCAGGACGCTCTGGAGATGTACTCCATGAAAACAAGGGAGTGAACCAAAAGTGGAATATGGGGGCTCCAGTAAATCAGGAACACAACATCAGAGAAAGGAGAGGGATGATGGGATGGGTGATGGGGGAGAGAATTCCCAGAGCACTGTAGCACAGCAGGCCTAGAATACAAACAACTCCGATTAGAGCAAGAAGGGGCAGAGCTTGAGACAAAAGTACATTTAAAAATAAGTAAGTAGATAAACCAGTAGAGTAATTGTTATTTTTTAAGATTTATTTATTTGAGAGAGAGCGGGGGCGGTGGGGGGGAGGGGAGGAGAGGCAGAGGAAGAGGGATTGAGCCCTGCATCCCTGCATCCCTGCTCAGCGGGGAGCCTGCTTCTCCCTCTGCCTGACGCTCCCCCAGCTTGTGCTCTCTCTTCTCTCTCTGACAAATAATTAAGATCTTTAAAAAACAAAAACAAAAGGGTATGGAGAGGGGTGGAGGAAGGGACTGCAGTTGTATATTAGAAGCCTAATAAAATGATTTAACTTTTAAAAATATATACATATATTACTTTGATAAGTAAAACATTACTTTAATAAAGTCACCATAACTTATACACATGAAACTAATATAACACTGTATGTTAATTATACTGGAATTAAAATTAGAAAAAAAAGTAAAATCAGAAAAACAAATGCAGAATTATAAAAAAAATGAAATTGGACTGGCAGATTATTTCTTATGTTTGAACACATTGAAGGAGTTTTCATAGTTCTGAGATTTTGTAATAGGTAAATAAGAAATTCCTAAGCAAATATCAATGGTTGTTATTCTAAATTAAACCCAAAGAATGCATATATAATCATGGTACTTTTTTCTCAGCATATTATCACAGTATGTTATTCAATATCTGAGAATGTTATTTAATCATGATAATGTAAACACTGGAGAGTGAAATTTTTTAACAATGATGTAATTCTTCCAAGAAGATAAGAAGAGGTAAAAGTTATGCATAGTGAAATGAGTTTTTGAGTGCTGAGTCCTCAGCCATTACAGAAAGTTAATAAATAACCTCTAAAACTGATTCGAAGATGGTAGTATAAATATATAGAAATAGGGAAGTAAAAATAGGTCAAGTAGTGAAAAGGCAGTAAGAAATGGGACTTAGAAGTGGGGCATGGTAGAGCAGGGATTGCTACTTTTCTTTTTTAAAATCTAAAGTACTATTTGATCTTTTAGGAACATATACATCTATCACTTGGATAAAATCAAAATTAAAAATCAAGTCCAATAATCGCAAGAATTAAAACAAAAATAAGTACTGAAAATAATTGAGGACTTATGTAAAAAAATCGTAATAACTGAGAAAGGAAGGTAGATAGATGAAAACAACTGGAACCACAAAGTAATCTCTCTGTCCCTGTCTCTCTCTGTCTGTCTGTCTCTCTGGTCTGATGCTGTCTGTGCATCTCATTCATTTTCCCCTCACTGCAGATCAGAGTTATTGGTGCTCAGTGGGGACAGAGGGACTAGAGAGGTGTGGCTACTAGCAGACGCATCGTAGCTAGGGATGGCTCCTAGCAGTTCTGGACTCATTATTCTCATAGTTTTGCTGATTGCGAACCAAGGATTCTTCCAACTCTTGTTAAAGAATGACTTACGCTTTCTCTCTACAGCTCTCTTCTGTATCTGTGAAGGCTATTTTAGTGTTGGTGATTATGCAAATATTTGTAAATAAAGATTTTATTTCTTGTATTTGCAAATATATTTCATTTTCATAATAGCTTAAAGTCTCATAATGCTTTCCAGTAATAGCTGTTGCTATTACCACTTTGGTGAGGAGATAAAAAAGAAAACGAACAAATTAGTGACAAGTTTTCTTGGACATAATAACCAAAGCACCTGCTTAAGCGGTACCACATCTTTTTAGTCTAGCAGTGCTCCTTTCTTGACAGAAGTTATTCCTTGCTATTGCTGAGCTCTTGTTAGAAATGCAGAATCTCAGGCCCTAGAATCTGAGAACTGTGTCAGAATCTGATTTAATTAGCCTGGGCTATTTTTGTTTTGTTTTGTTTTGTTTTTAACACCCCAGGTAACTAGGTTGTTAACTAATGGTCTGAACAAATCATGATTCTATTCCTGCTTATTTAATATTTGTGACTGGGTTAACAGAGTCAGTGTTTTTCAAACATTTGTGTTCATATAGGTCACCTGGGGTCTTATTTTTTAAACTTTTTATTTTGAAATAGCTATAGATTCACAGGAAGCTGCAAAGACGGTACAGAGGGCCGGTGCCCCTCACTCAGGTTCCCCCAATGGTTACATTTTGTGTAACGTTAGTACACAGCAGCCAAACCAGGAAATCCATATTGGTACAATGTGTTCATGTTGTCCCATGCCATTTTGTTACCTGTGGAGATTACTGTAACCATCGCTGCTGTACAAATATGGAACTATTCCAGAACCACAAAGATCTCCCCTAAGCTGTCCCTTAATAATCACATGTCCCTCTTTTCCTCCACTTACCATGTAACCTCTGGCAACTAATCTGTGTTCCAGCTCTATATTTTGGCCAGGTTGAGAATGTTGTATAAATGGAATCATACAGTATGTGGCCTTTTGAGATTGGCTTTTCTCACTCTGCGTAATACCCTTGAGACCTATCCAAACTGTTGCATGAAGCAATAGTTTTTCTTACTCCTTTTTATCTTGAAATAGTTATAGATTCACAGGATATTGCAAAAACAGTACAGAGAACTCCTGTTTCCCTCAATGGTACCATCTTAGATAACTAGGTACAATATGAAAACCAGGAAACTGACATTGGTACAATCCACAGACCTTATTCAGATTTTACCAGTTTTCTGTGCACTCATTTGTGTGTGTGTGTGAATCTATATAGTTCTTTTTTAAAGATTCTATTTATTTATTTATTTATTTATTTATTTATTTATTTATTTGACAGAGAGAGAGAGAGCACAAGCAGGGGGAGCGGCAGGCAGAGGGAGAGGGAGAAGCAGGCTCCCCGCTGAGCAGGGAGCCCGATGTGGGGCTGGATCCCAGGACTCTGGGATCATGACCTGAGCCGAAGGCAGACACTTAACCGACTGAGCCACCCAGGCGCCGCAAGTCTATATGGTTCTATGTAATTTTTTTTTTTTCTTAGTGCATGGCGGGTGGGAGGGGCAGAGGGAGAGGGAGAGAATCTTAAGCAGACTCTGTGCTGAGAGAGGAACCCGATGGGGGCTCAATATCACGACCCTGAAATCATGACTTGAGGTGAAATCAAGAGTTGGATGCTTAACCGACTGAGCCACCCAGGCGTCCCTGTTCTATGCAGTTTTAACATATGTAGATTCATGTGCCCAACACCACAATCAAAGTGAAGAACTACTCCATCACCACACAGATCCCTGTGTTACCCTCTTACAGCCACACCCATCCCTCTTCCCTCTTCTACCCCATCTCTAACCCCTGGCAACCATTTATCTGTTCTCCATCTCTATAATTCTGTCATTTTTAAGAATGTCATATAAATAGAATCATGTACCTGTAACCTTTTCAGATTGACTTTTTTTCCTCCCACTCAGCATAATGCCCTTGAGATCCATTAAGTTGTTGCTGGTATCAATAGATTGTTCCTTTTTATTGCAGAGTGGTATTCCATGGTATGGAGGTACCACAGTTTGTTTAACCATTCATGCATTACAGGACATTTTGCTGGTTTCCCTTTTGGGACTATTACAAAGCAATCTACTATGAACAATCATGTACAAAAAGTGTGTTAAAAAAAAAAAAAAAAGCCCAGGTTGCAGACTAAATCAGGATCTCCAGGGTGAAACCCAGGAATCAATTTTTAAAAAGTTTCCCAGAGAATTTCATGTGCATCAAAGATTTCTGAAGCCTAATTTGGAACTTAAAACCAAATTAAGTTTTAGAACTCTGTAAATTCTGTAGAAATCATTTATTAGTGACAGTATCATTATTCACCTACGAGATGCTAGGCATTATACTCATTTAAACCTCTTAGCAACCCTGTGGGGTGTATATTATGACTCTCTCTTTACATATGAGAAGGCTGAGGGATGGGTGAAATGGGTAGATGTGGTAAAAAGGTATAAACTTCCTTTTATGAAATAAGTTCTGGGGATGTATTGTACAGCATGGTGACTATAGTTAATCATATTGTATTGTATATTTGAAAACTGCTAAAAGAGTAGATCTTAAAAGTTCTTATCACAGGAAAAATTTGTGACTTTGTGTGGTGATGGATGTTAACTAAATTTACTGAGGTAATCATTTTGCAATTTATACAAATGTCAAATCATTATGTGGTACACCTGAAACTGATATAATACATGTCAATTATTTCTTAAAAGAAAAAAATCTTTCCTTAGAGATATCTGTTAAACATTCTGTATCATAAATTAACTGTGGTCCAAGAGAGAAAAATTTCAAGAGAGATTTTCTTTTCTTCTTTTAACTCAAGAAAGTATTTTAGGATAAGACTTCGAAGAACCTTATAAGGAAAAAAATCCCACAACTCATAGATTATAAAGAAAAAAGAAGGATTTGTCTTTATTTTATTTTTTTTAAACATTTATTTATTTATTTTAGGGAAAGAGGAGAGATACAGCAGGAAGGGGCAGAGAGAGAGGGAGAGAGAGAATTCCAAGCGGACTCCCCGCTTAGCCCAGAGCCCAAGGCAGGGCTTGATCCCAGGCCCTTGAGGTCACGACCTGAGTCAAAATCATGAGTCCAGTGCTTAACTGACTGAGTCATCCAGGTGTCCCAAGAAGGATTTGTCTTTAAAACAATATCTTACACAATTTGGAGCCAAGTAAACTTAATTACCATGTGAATGATCCAGAGAGGCAAATTAATTGTAATAGGATAAATTTTGCTCTATATCCAAATTTTGGTTCTCTGTATCCATGCAACTCAAATGATATGTGGAAAAAAAAAAATGGAAATGATCTCTATCTGGGGATAGCCACATTCATTGAGCAAGCTACCTTACTAAAGTGTGTGGATCGGAAGGAAGTGAAGGAGATAGACTTACAAATTTCTTTGAGGAGTGCCTGAGTGGTGCAGTCGGTTAAGCAACTGACTCTTGATTTTGGCTTAGGGCTGTGGTCTCAGGGTAGTGAGATTGATCCCTGCCATGGGCTCTGTGATCAGTGGCAAGTCTGCTTAAGACTCTCTTTCCCTCTGCCTCTGCCCCTCCCCTCTGCTCTGTGTGCGTGCTCTCTCAAATTAATAAACAAATCTTAAAAAAAAAAAGAGAAATGTCTGAGTAGAATTTTTGAGAAGGCTATTATAGTGCTTGACAATACCAAATGCCAGGGATACCAAATGCCAGCATGGAATGTCCACTGAATAATTCGATTAGTGGCCCATTGTCAGATGGCCTGAGGGAGAGAGAGAGAGAAAGAAAGAGAAAAATGATGGCTTCAGCCTGCACCTGTGAAGTTCAAAGTTTGAGCCTGCCAGATCTTCCCTTCCTGATACTCTCTGTCTTACAGATTTTGAATTTGCTTAGACAGCCCTCATAATCAAATAAGCTAATTCTTTGTGGTGAATCACACACGCACACACACCCAGAGAGAGAGAGAGAGAGAGAGAGAGAGAGAGAGAAAGGATTGAGCTGGAAACATAAGTTTTGGGAACCATGATTATAGAGATGCTTATTTTAAACCATAGATTTCACTAAATTGGTTGGGATCACCAAAGGAGAGAGTATATAGAGAAAAAATGAGAGGAACAATGATTGAGCCCTGAGTGGTCCAATATTTAAAGCTCCAACAGAGTAAGTGAAACCAGAAAAGAACACAGAAGAGGAGTGGTCCCTGAGGTAAGAGAGAGTGAGGGGAGTGTCACGTCACAGAAGCCACAGAGTACACTGTTTCAAGAAGGGAGAGGCCAAATGAGTCTAATGCTGGTAAACTGTTGAGTAAAATAAGGTGACCATTGGATTTAATAAGAACAATGACTCAGTGTTTATGTAATACATTTTGGAGCACTTTTATGAAAACTGGAATGTCAGGTTTTTCTCACATGAGTCATTGGGAGGTCATTATGGTCATTATTATCTTTTTTTTCTTAATGAGGACTCTAGGCTCAGATTTCAGGGAATTGTTCAAGCTTAAAGTAGCTGGTTATGGCAGACCTGGGTGAGAACCAGATTTCCTCATTCCAGCTCCGTTTTCTGATTCTAAATCCTGGTTGGCATAGGAATCACTTGTTGAACTTTCTAAAAATGCAGATACTCCAAACCTACCACAGAAAGGCCTCAACAAGGAACTCTGGGATAAGGGCTGGGGAATGAGCATTAAAAAGAAAAGAAATCAATCCAAGGAGAAGTTTTAATGAGAGGCAAGGGTTGAGGATGTTCTGTGTTCTGGGCAACCTTTCAATTAGACTTCCTAGGATTAAAGTCTATGCTGGTTTGGTTAACCTAGTTCACAAAGATCAGCTGAACCGTCTTCAGGTTTCCTCAGGGTGGAAATGCTAATTAACCCGACATGTTAACGCATCAGTTCAATCTGCTAAGGTGTTTTCTTCTAATTAGTCTCCTGCTCCTGAGTGGAGAAAGCATTTCCCCAAAGACGGTTCTTTCCTTTGCAATTGAACTGCCAAATTAAACTTAGTTGTCTCATCAGGTGAATTTCCATGACCAGGTCCCCCAAGTTAAGAATCATTTGGTATAAAAAATACAACTGAAGGGCATGTGCAGAGATAACTACCTAAGTTTATGAAATAAGAATGGTGTCCAAAACATGAGTTTTTTACCTATTACAAAAGAGAAAAATGTGTTTTAAAGGTAATTTATTTTTATTTGTTTATTTATTTATATATTTTTTTAAACTTTTTTTTTTTTTTAATTTGCGAGAGAGAGAATGAGAGAGAGCACGAGAGGGAGGAGGGTCAGAGGGAGAAGCAGACTCCCTGCTGAGCAGGGAGCCCGATGTGGGACTCGATCCCGGGACTCCAGGATCATGACCTGAGCCGAAGGCAGTCGCTTAACCAACTGAGCCACCCAGGCGCCCTGAAGGTAATTTATTTTTAATTTATTTTTATTTTTTTATAGGTAATTTAAAACAAGGACTCAAATTGATTACATTCTGAGCTACTTTTTTTTTTTTTTAATATTTTATTTATTTGACAGAGAGAGACACAGCGAGAGAGGGAACACAAGCAGGGGGAGTTGGAGAGGGAGAAGCAGGCTTCTTGCGGAGCAGGGAGCCCGATGCGGGGCTCGATCCCAGGACCCTGGGATCATGACCTGAGCTGAAGGCAGACGCTTAACGACTGAGCCACCCAGGCGCCCCCATTCTGAGCTACTTTTTAAAAAATTTTAGCAACCTATGCTCACTGGGCATTTCCAGCCCTTCTGTAAGAGGTCCTGCTGTACCTCTTCTTTTTCCTGGAGTAGTCAGTCTACACTAGAGCAACCTCGGGACCAATCCTGCTTGACATGGCACCTTAGAAGGACCCTTTTGCCTTTGCCTTTCATTCATTATTCTGCAATGTCTTTTCCCACGTCTTCCTCTAAGGGTTTTCTGCACATTAGCATCACCTGTGAGTTTTAAAAAAATTGATGCCTACGCCCCTACCTCCAGGAGTTTAATTTCCTCAACTGCTGTTTCTATTACCCTGTGTTTGGACTTGTACAGTAACCTCCCCACCTCTAGTCTTTTAGCTAACTAATCCAGCCTACATATTCCTGACCAGTGAATCTTTCTAAAACCCAACTTGGTGCATTTAAAAGATTAAAGATAAAAAAAGACCTTCTGCCTCTCCTCACCATGCACAAAAATTAACTCAAAATAGATCAAAGACTTAAATGTAGGAGCTAAAGCTATAAAATTCTTGGAGGAAAACCTATGTATAAATTTTGTGACCTTGGATTAGACAATGATTTCTTTTTTTTTTTTTAAGAGGGGTAGGGAGGAATAGGGGGAGAGGGAGAGAGGAAGAGAGAGAATCTTAAGCAGAGCCCTACGTGGAGCTGGATCTCACAACCCTGAGATCATGACCTTGAGCCAAAATCAAGAGTCTGACGCTTAACTGACTGAGCCACCCAGGCACCTAGACAATGATTTCTTAGATAGGACACCAAAAGCACAAGGAATAAAAGAAAAAATGGATAAACTGGGCATCATTAAAATAAAAAACTCCCATGTCTCAAAGACTGGAAGAAACATTTTGCAAATATACATCTGATAAGAGACTTACACCTGGGGGCACCTGGGTGGCTCAGTTATTAAGCGTCTGCCTTCAGCTCAGGTCATGATTCCAGGGTCCTGGGATCGAGCCCCGCATCGGGCTCCCTGCTCCGCGGGAAGTCTGCTTCTCCCTCTCCCACTCCGCCTGCTTGTGTTCCCTTGCTCTCTGTGTCTCTCTCTGTCAAATAAATAAATAAAATCTTTAAAAAAAGAGAGACTTGCATCTGGATATATAAAGAGCTATTACAACTTAATAAAAAGATAACTCAATTTAAAATAGGCAAAGGAAGAGGCATTTCCTCAAAGAACATAGACCATGGCCAATAAGCACATGAAAAGGTGCTCAACATCAGGGAAATGAAAATCAAAATCACAATGAAATATCACTTTAACCCACTAGGATGGCTATAATAAAAAAAGATAATGACAAGTGTTGGTGATAATATGGAGAAATTGGAACCCCATACATTGCTGGTGGGATTATAAAATTGTGCAATTGCTTTGGAAAATGATTTGGCAGTTCCTCAACAATTTAAACATGGAACCATATGACCCAGCAATTCCACTCCCAGGTATTTATACCCAAGAGAATTGAAGACCAGCATCCACACAAAAACCTGTACCCAAATGTTCAGAGCAGCATTATATTTTTTTTAAAGATTTTTTATTTATTTATTTGACAGAGAGAGATACAGCAAGAGAGGGAACACAAGCAGGGGGAGTGGGAGAGGGAGAAGCAGGCTTCCCGCTGAGCAAGGAGCCTGATGCGGGGCTCAATCCCCAGAGCAGCATTATTTTTAATAGCCAACATGTGGAAACAATCCACATGTCCATCAACTGATGAATGGGTAAATAAAATGTGATATATCCACACAATGGCATGTTAGTCAGCAAAAAAAGATGACGTACTGATACATGCCACAACATGGATGAACTTTGAAAACATGGTAAGTGAAAGAAGCCAGTTCCCAATGACCATATATTGTTTAATTCCATTTATGAACTGTCCCAAACAGGTACATCTATAGAGATAGAAAGTATATTAGTGATTATCTAGGGTTGCAGGGAGAGGGGGTAGTGAGGGGGTGATGGTTAGGGGTGTAGGGCTTCTTTTTAGGGCAACGAAATGTCCTAAAATTGACTGTAATGATAGATACCCAACTGTATGAATACACAACAAGCTGCTGGATTGTACATTTAAAGAAATTACCTTCTGAGTTTTTTGAATGCCTTAGCCTGGTTTTCACTATTATTTACGGTTAGGGCTTCTACTCTGTTCTAACTTTTAGTTTTATCTCCTTTTATCCTCCTCCCTGTGCTAGGTGACAGCCAAACTGGTCCTCTCCAAGTTTCTCCAACAGACCTTGCACTCGCTTTCCTCTTGTAATGTCCCGCCTGCCCCCTTCTGCCTGCCATACTGTATCTTCCAAAGTCCACAGGAAACACCTTCTCCTCCATCTCTGCCCATCTCAATTCCCATGTGAGTTTTGCTCAATCTTCTAAGTGCTTAGTTATGGCAAAAGATGGGAAACCTTGCCTCTTCCACCTTCTTATTCCCCAGGGTGTGTCTATTTAATTTCTTTCACTCTCTCTTCTTAATTATTGCAAAGTATGTGAGAAATATAGTCCAAATTCCCTTGGTAAGAGGGGGAGAGTTCAAAGTACACTTTCATTTTGGTTAAGTTGTTTGTGAAAATGTTCATACGTTGGTTAGTGTGCATCTAGAAGCTGACCGTTAAGGTCAGGTTGCTCCAACCAGAACATAACTGTGGGGAGAGGAACCTGGGCATGAGTCAAGATTCCAGGTGTCAGCTTATAACAAGTCCCCTCTTTCTGAAGGGAGTGAGATGGCAGGCACACAGAGACCGTTCCTCAGCGAGGAGTCCTCCCACGCCATCTGCTGCGCCTGGTCACAGGAGTCCGTAGGCAGCTCCCAGACACAAGAGGAGGACTGCCCCTCGATTGCTTGCCTACGGTGTCCTCTTCTTCCTTTACTCAGGATACGAGAGGTACTTTTCCAGGTGGTGTTAATAAAGTACAAGAGGGACCTAATTATTTGTCTTTAATCACATGTTAGCTGTGAAATTAGAAATTGAAGAGCGGAAGCAGGAACACAAAACCCTGCTCAGGAATCAGAAAGAAAATTTGAAGTATGTCAAGTGGGCAAGTTAAGACCCCAAATTTTTACAGAAACTTGAGAATTCAAGAGTTGTTTTGGTTGAATTTCTCTTTCCATTCTAAATGTTCCTAAATTAAGATTTTGGAAAGTTATAATCTCAGGTTAAGATAATCTAAACTGAAGTTTGCCCTACATTCCATAGTATTATGCTTTTTTTCTCATTAAAAATTACTCAAGGGGCGCCTGGGTGGCTCAGTCAGTTGGGCATCTGCCTTCAGCTTGGGTCATGATCTCTGGGTCCTGGGATAGAGCCCTGCATTGGGCTCCCTGCTCAGCAGGAATTCTGCTTCTCCCTCTCCCTCTAACCCTCCGCCTGCTTATGCTCTCTTGCTCTTTCTGTCAAATAAATAAATAAAATCTTTTTTAAAAATTGCTTAAGTAATACATGGTGTAGTAAGAAATTCCATCACTAAGGAAGCAAACATACTTCAGTAACTGGTTTGTATGTACAGCATTTAACTTATCCTCTCTTGTGTTCTGTAAATGGAGAGGCACCATACCATGTGTAAAAAGCATGGGCTGTGGGGTCAGGCAAGGCTAAGCTCTAGGCTACTGGATGTTTTCCCTGAGGTAAATTGCTTAATCTCTCTGAGTCTGTTTCTATATCTGCCAACCTCCTGAAAGGATGGTTTATGAGGATTAAATGAGATAATTATGATTTAGCATATAGTGTTTGGCACTTGGTTAAGTCTCAATAATTGGGAGCCAACTAGAGAAGTGCATACAAATATTCTTTTTTACTCAGTTATAAGCCCTTTCAGGATAGCAACCAGGTTTTATTCCCACAATGCCTAACAGAGTTGAGACTCAATAAAGTTTGTTGAATGAATGAATGAGTGAGTGAATGAGTGAGTGGAGTGATCTTTATTGGAGTCCTTGATATAAATAAGCAGTAAAACTTTCAGTAGTGAGTTTTTGTTTTGCAATTTTTTTTTCTCCTGCATGGTTTTCTTTTTTCTGAAGTCAGTCTGCTTGCTTTTTCTTTTCTTTTCTTTCTTTTCTTTTTTTTTTTTTAAGTAATCTCTACACCCAGTATGGGGCTTGAATTCAGACCCTGTGACATTAAGAGTTTCATGCTCTTCCAATTGAGCCAGCCGGGAGTTCCTGCTTGTTTGTTTTCATAGAAGATTTGATTGAAGTCTTTTTTTTTTTTTTTGAATGAGGTTTTATATGCTCTGAATGCTTCACTTGCAAGTGTTCTTTCCCCACTATTTTCCCTTACTGAGGAGTGATGGAGATTTAGAGAATGCAGGGATTTATATCACAGACTTCACAGTGAAATTAACACTAGAATATTTAGGCTTCAAAGACATGGAATCAATTCTTTTTTTTTATTCTGCTAAACTCTCTTTTCTTCTGCTTTTCTATTATGTATAGATAATCTATTAGATAAAAATCATCTCTAAAGTTCTTATTTCTTCTCAAAGAAAGCACTTCCCAGGTGAGAAATGGTATCCCTTAAACAATATTGTGCAGTTTTTGCCTGTTTTAAAACTGTGTATAAATCATACTGTATATATTCTTTTGTGTCTTGGTTTTCGCTCAACATTTTGTTGTAAGTCACCCATATTATTGAATGTAGTTGAAATTCATTAATTTTGTTGCTCAGTGATATTCCTGCATGAATATTCTATATATACATATAATGCATTCTACTGAAAATAGATTCCTTCCTATGTACATTTTCATGTATATGTACATTTCATATGTATTCTGGTTTATATGTACATACTTTTTCTAGGATATATACCCAGGAACATAATTGCTACATCCCTGGGTAGGTAGATCTTCAACTTTACTAGATACTACCAAGTTGTTTTCCACAGTGATTGTACCAATTTACAATCTCACTAGCAATGTATGAATAGAGTTCCATGGGTTCTGCATCTTTATCAACATTTGGTATTTCTTTACCCTTTTCCCTTTCTTTTCCTTTCCTTCTTTTTGTAGCAATTCCAGTGTCAGTATAGTATATATCATTGTGGTTGGAATTTGCATTTCCATGATGACTAATGAAATTTAGTACCTTTTCATTGGCAATTTGGATTTCCTGTTTTGTGAAGCATCTGTTTAAGTTTTACTCATTTTCTTTATTGAATTACATACCTTTTTCTCAGTAGATTTGGCCTGTCCTTCCTTTCATGAGTAATGTAGGTGGGTGTTGACAGAGTGGAGTTTTGTGGTCATAGACAACCTTTTCGAAAACTGCCAAAAGTAGTTTAAGTTATTGGGGAAGAGGTTGTAATCAGTCAGTTCTCCTTTTTAGATGTTACCTCCAGGTGGTACATGAGCTTCTCTGTCCTTGAGCCTGGGCAAGTGACTCTCGGTAAGATTTGAGTAAGTGCCATCAAGGGAGGACTCAGGAAGGAAACTTTCCTACTCACTGCTATCAGGAGATCATTTAATGGAGGACATCAGAGGATGTCCATTGCTTGGGGAAGGCCTCCAGTTAATTATTACCTAGAAGCTGAGAGCAGAGCATGGTCCGCTCAATCCCCTAAACTGGCGAGTCCCCTTTAATCAGTGTTTTGAAAACATTTAAATTCCCATCAGACTAATTAGTTAATCTGGAAACTAATGTTTACTTGGAAATGAGCCAAATGAAGGGGATTCTTTGAAATAATTTCCTGGAGGAATGTGTCTCCCCTCTCCTTACATAAAGGTAAAGTTAAGGATAGAGAAGAAAGCAGGAGAGAGTTAACTGCAGTTTCTAACCAATAAGTTGCTGGAATATTTCTGCATGTCTTTCCAAGTTGTTTTAACAGCGTCGATGGGCTGATTCTGCAATATAATGACTGGTAGTTTCTACACGTGAACATTTTTGTCTTTCCAGGGGATCAATCTTATGAAGAGTTATTTGTTTTTAAGTAATGCTTGAGCTGGTTGGAATCTTGCAAATCCTTATTTCTCTGACAAAAATGGAATTACAGCTTTTGATAAGCTCCACAAGGGCAGGGATTTGGCTCTCTTGTATTTACCATGGTTTTTCCAGACCTAAACCTGCCATGGACAGGCACTCAAGTATTCATTGAATGAATGAATGAACGGATGATTTTCTGGCACTAGAGATGTATTGAAAGCTAATAGTCCCGTACCAGAAGGAAACAAAGAGGATGCTTGTCGCTATGTGAACACATGCAGGCACACCCGCTCACTGCTTTGGTCTGACCAGGCTTATGACTTTCCAGGGAAAGAGATGCACAGCCGCCGCTCCTTTGAGGATAGTGTATATAAATAACTAATGTCCATGAAAATAGTTTTATCGTCATAAAACACAAGCAGTAGACTTAAAGATAAGGTTTTAGTTCTTGAGGGCAAAAACTGCTTTCCTCTCTTCTATTTCTAAGGATCCTCTGACTTAGAAGTGCCTACCATAGGCTCTGTGCATAAGAGGTTGTCAAAAAAGTGTGCAAAGGGTAAACATTGTTTCAACACAACTTACCTGGAATTGTAATTTAATTTACTGCCAATCAGCACACTTTTTGCAGCATTTTTTTGCCTGTTGGAAGTAAGCCCTGAGGCAGGAAGTGAATGGGTGGGGCAGCAGCATCTTCATCTCTGTGTTCTTAGTGTATATGGCCAGGTATATAATAGGACTCAATCACGTTGGATGAATGCATGCACCAATCCTACAGAGAGAGGAGGTGAGGAACAGAGGGTGATTAACTTGGAGAAGGAGAAGTCTTGGGCAGGAGACAAGATCGCTATCTTTGGATATCCGAAAGCCCAACCTGTGGCAGAAGGAGAGCAAATGAGGACACTATGTGGAAGCTTCGCATAGGCAGATTTTTGTTTGTAGCATATCCGCAGAGGAACAGCTTGATCTTCAAACCAAATGTGAAAGAAAACAATTGCATTTATTTTTCCTGGAGGAATTTCCAAGGCATTTTTATGAGGCACCTCATTTCCCCCTATTACTCATTCCCTTATTTTCTCTGAGGTTCACTGTATGGGTTCCTTGATTCTGCCGAACAATTCCAGCTCTCACCCAGCATATCTGCTTCCTGGAGAAAGATGATTCTCTCAGGGTCATTACATCCAGATTTCAAGGCTTAGGATTTCATGGCTACAATCAGCTAAGAACAATGCAGTTCTTCCTATGCCTAGAAAAATAGAGATCTAAGACATGTGGTGAGGTATAAATCAATTTCAGGACTGACTAGACCTCCAGATTGCTCCTGATGAGTATCATACTTGCTAAGGACTCCTCTTAAATCAACATGAAAAATTAGTCTCTGTAGACAGCGCTGTCTGTTGTTCTTGGTATTATTTGTGCATTACCTTGTTATTAATATGCATGGCATCTTGAATTAAATATACTAGTTTTACCTGGATTTTTGTTGGGCTGATAAGAGTCTCAATTACTGGGCTATTACACATCAATCTCTTCTGCCTTAAATTCAGACCTCATTCCTCGTTTGAAAAATACAAGTAGTATAAAAGAAATGCTATGACTTAGAGAGATAGACCCAGAGAAGAAATAGAGAGTGTGCCAACCTGAAGTCTGCTCTGAATCCTTATATAATCTTAGGTAAATTGCCCAAGTTATTAGCATCACATTCTTCTATCCATATAGTAATGTTAATAGGAGACATTTACTATATTCTTCCTGTTGAAAGATGGAAGTATGCTTAAAAAATTCTTGACATGTAGGGGCGCCTGGGTGGCTCAGTTGGTTAAGCGACTGCCTTCGGCTCAGGTCATGATCCTGGAGTCCCGGGATCGAGTCCCGCATCGGGCTCCCTGCTCGGCAGGGAGTCTGCTTCTCCCTCTGACCCTCCCCCCTCTCATGTTCTCTCTCTATCTCATTCTCTCTCTCAAATAAATAAATAAAATCTTTAAAAAAAAAAAAAAAATTCTTGACATGTAATATTAAATTGCCCCTGAAAATAGTGCTAAAATGACTAACTTTGAAGTCATTAAGTCATATATTAAAAAAAAAAACACCTATATTTGTACTTCTGACTTTCTTTACCAGCAGGGCTACATGGGACCTGGCTTGGGGGCACTCAGTGGTTGGGGTTTCCAGAGTGAATCACGGTGTGGAAGCAGGAATCACCTTGGTGAACTTACGAGGGAGGAGGAGGGATGCGGTGGGAATGTTGTTCATTTGAGGGATGACCCAAAAAATGCCTGCAGACCAACCACAGCAGACCATCCATTCAACAGTGCCTCACTACCCATGGTGTGGTAGAAAGATCAGTCTTAGGAAGCGCGTGGGTTAGTTCTGGCTCAGCTAGTAACTGGCAACAACCCTGAGCAAGCCACTTAACCTCTTTGGGCTTCAGTGTCTTTGTAAGTATAGAGGGTTTGGGCTAGATCTACACTGTCCAATAGAGTAGCCACCAGTCACGTGTGGTTACTGAACACTTGAAATGTGGTTGATGGGATTGAAAACAACTGAATTTTAAATTTAATTTTAATGAATTTGAATTTAAATTTAAAAAACTAAAGCATAAGGAATAGCATGGAGGACATTATGAGAAGGAAGGGAAAAATGAATGAGGGGAAATCAGAGGGGGAGATGAACCATGAGAGACTATGGACTCCGAGAAACAAACGGAGGGTTTTAGAAGGGGTGGGGTGGGGGATGGGTGAGCCTAGTGATGGGTATTAAGGAGGGCACGTACTGCATGGAGCACTGGGTGTTATATGAAAACAATGAATCATGGAACACTACATCAAAAACTAATGATGTGGGGCACCTGGGTGGCTCAGTCATTAAGTGTCTGCCTTCGGCTCAGGTCATGGTCCCAGGGTCCTGGGATCGAGCCCCGCATCGGGCTCCCTGCTCAGTGGGAAGCCTGCTTCTCCCTCTGCCACTTGCCCTGCTTGTGTTCCCTCTCTCGCTGTGTCTCTCTCTGTCAAATAAATAAATCTTAAAAAAAAAAAAACAAACAACTAATGATGTACTGTATGGTGACTAACATAACACAATAAAATAAAATTCCAAAAAAATAAAAAACTAAAACAGTGTAACAATTTTTCTCTTAAATACAACTTTATAGCATTGGTGGGACATTTCAAGTTAGCTGTTGAAAATTTAGTGTCCTTATTGAGATGCATCGCAAGTGTAAGATATACACTACTTCAAAGTATGCAGAAGACTGTAAAATATCTCATTAATAGTTTTTTTTTTTGTATTGGTTACATGTTGAAATGATAATATTGTAGATATATTGGGTTAAATAAAATGTATTATTAAAATGATTTTCACCTCTTTTTTACTTTTTAAAATGTGGCTACTAGAAAAATCTGAACTATGTATATGGCTCATATTGTATTCAATTGGATAGTGATGGGTTAGATGATTTCAAAAATATAGCCTATTGTTCTAGGTTGCTATTGTGAAAGTTCAGCTCTAAGTGGCTTCAAGCATGAATTTCAAAGACTTTAATAAGAGAGTGTGAGTTATAAGCCCCACTTGCTAGCTGTGTGATTTTGGGCATCTATGAAACCTCACTGGGCCTCAGTGTCCTCATGTGAGGAATAAACACATCTATTTCCTATAGGGTTGTAAGGGTTAAATGAAATAGTACATGTAAGGTGCCAAACCAAGCGCCTGTGACCCTGTTGAAATAAATTTTCCCCAATCTTCTCTTCTCTCTGATTGTGATTTTTAATACCCATGCGGACCCAAAGAGGAAACCAGGACATGAGGGTTTTAGCACAAGCTCTAGCTCTTAAAAAGAACCAAGGTGCAAAGAAGTTTAGGCGGTCACAGGAAGTGGGTGGCTTTAGAAATGAAAGTCTGCTATCCTCAGGTTTGATCCTTCACGTGATCCAGGTGCTCACTTTCTAGAGCCGTGCACACTCATGTCTCTCCCCCTTTACTCTTGCCCTGATGGTCTTTCTAGTTAGTTGTAGTCCAGGCTTTTGAAGCTTCCTGCCCTCAGGATGTAGGAATGTTGAAAGACATAATAAGACTGTTCGGGAAAGAAGACATGTCCCCTCCTTTCCTGGGTATAGCTGTAGACCATGGAGGTTCCCTAGGAAGCAGGGGAGAGAAAACACTGTAGCAGGTGCGAGGGGCATCTTCGCATGGGCCCCTTGTGTCTCTCCACAACCCTAATCACCAACAGCGTTCCCCAAGCAGAATGATGAAAAAGAAAAAAAGGCAAAGAGTCTACACACTTTCTTTAGGAAATGGGGCAATCTGAAATGTTAAGGATAATAGATTTATGGCGCACTCTCATTTTATTTCATCAATATTTATTCATCACAAGTTTTAATTTTATTTTGTCAATATTGATTATTCATAGTGATGAGGAAAACAAGCTCTGGGGTCAGAAAAACCTGGATTTGGATGTTAGTCACAATACTTACTACTGTGTGTTCTTGGAAAGTGACCTCCCTTCTCTGAGTCTCAATTTCCTTATGTGATGATGAGGGCTCAAGAAATGGTAGTTATTATTATTTTGATCTTGTAATATTTAAGATTATGATTTAATTATTATTTAACAAACACATAAAACTAGTCTTTTTTGGAGCAGGTTTTCATCTCTTGCCTGATTTCCATTAGGGTTACTTTGCTTTTTTGTTTTCTGTGTAATCTATTTACTTTGATGCATAAAGCAAAGAATTATAATATAAATCAGGAAAGAAAATATTCTCACTTGTGACTTGTGACTCTAAATATCACCTTGTCTCAGAGGGTGCTTGTTTTAGCTACGTTGCCCCCGTGGGCGGTTGAAGTGGGATTCTTCTGTGTGTCCCCTGAGTCAACTAAGGCATCTGACATTATCTGATGTCCTCAGCCTGCTCCCCACAGCCCCAGCAGTAGAGAGACTCAAAAGGCTCTGATGAACTTGGCACTCAGGTTTCCCTTCTAGAAAATGGGGAGAAATCACCAAAGGGATTAAATTTAAAAAACATTTAACCACCTGTTGGTTTTACTCTTTAACACCAGCTGATCAGTGGCAGAATCCTGGGAAGAAAAGGCAAAAGGAGGAATCAGTGTTTCGGATTCTTGAGTCATCTGCTCTGTGGGCTATGAGCATCTAAAGTCAGCTCCACACATCACTACTGCCCAGGATCTGTGCTTTGGGAGTGGATCTGGAAGCTACAAAATCTTCCTTTCCTCTGGTCTGAATTGCTTTCTAAAAGCTCTTCCTAGATGCACAGGAATGTACCATGCAGGGAGGTCTTTGCCCATCCCAACCCTGGGCCTGCTGCTCCTTAACTTGGGGCACGTGGTGGATGTCGAGCAGGATGGATCGAGCCATTTCATTACTTGAGCAGGTTCCCACGAGCCCTCGCACATACCTTTATTTCTACGCTTGTCATACATGATTATTTTTTTATAGCTTTGTCCTCAGCAGGAAGATGAATGCCTCTGGTAATGTAAACTCCCAGGGGCACCATTCGCATGGTAGCTGGTGTGAATGGTGCCTCCTGGAGGTGTGCAGGGCACAGCCTGGGCAGTCCTTCGGCGGCTCTGCCTGGCGATGAGTTGGAGCGCTTAGTTAGTAGCCTGGCCTTGTACATCTTTTATCCTGGCATCTGGTACATGACAAATATTTGCTCACCAAACATTTTTTGAAGGAATGACACTGGCCCTACCATTTATTTTAAGTTGATGTGACCCATTTTCCTGATCCTATGATCCTATTATTATGAGCCCCCGCTTCTCCCCATCCTAAAGGATTGATGTTACTGGTGTTTTTTTGTGCATAGAGAGGTGAGCTCATGCCTGGAGGGAGCTGGGGGTATTCAGGCTGCTTGATGCCCTTGGGGTCTCTCCTGCTGGAGGGGGGTGGGTAGACCTCAGGGCTAGTTTGGTCCAGGCTTGACACACTTTTGATGCTGAGAAACAACTCAGTGACCTTCTGGCCTCATTTTCAATGTCACAGATGTGGCCCTGGAGAAGGACCAAGTTTATATCTTCAGAATATAATAGCACCGAGTTGGGTCACAGCTGCAGCTTCAGCCCGGAACAGACACACAGGATGTAAACAAAGTGGGAATGAATTCCGTCCGTTTTCCAAATTTGCAGTTTGGAGCTGAAGAGTGAGATTGTGGGTGGATGATCTGTTTTGGATTCTTCTGACTTCCTGGATTCATACTTCAGTGAGGTGAAATTCAGCCCAGAATGCTAATGGCACCAGGACGGGAAAGCCCTCGGATTGTGCCCTCACCCCTGAGTGCTCCCGTTCAGGTGGGTAAGAAGTTACGGAGCCCTCCCCCGGGGCCCAGGCTTCGGGTGGCCTGCGGGATTTTCACTTCCTCTGCTCCTCTCACCTCACACTGCCAGTCTTGTGTTGTAGGGGAAAATCAGCCACATCCTCCTATGGTTTTCAAGAAATTAAGCTTCTGAGTTCACCTGACCTGCTTCATTTTTGTTGAAAAGGAACATAAGGGCATTTAGCAAATCCTTTTGTCCTCACAAAGCCTGGCTTTCCAAATCTACTGTGCTGCGGTCCATCCCAAATCACATAATTGGATGTCAGAGACTGAACACTGAGTCCTTCCTCATGCCATTCCTGTTGTAAAAACCCTATGCCTCTTGCTCTCTGCCGAGGCGCCCGGAATGCCTGTAGAGAGATCACGCAGGTGACGAGGCAAAAGAGGAACTCCCATTACTGGGTTTTCAAAACGTTTCTTGTAATAACAGAATCCATGTCAAGGCAAGGGGCTCAACAAACCCTCGGCTTCTTAGAGGACAGAAAACATTTCATGAAGGAAAAGGAAAGAGACCCAGTACCGAGTGTCAGGACGCGAGAATATGGTTTTCCTTCAAATTTCTCAGGCAATTTGTGCTGTTGTCCTACCCCTGACCCCTTACCCGAAGCATCTCAGTTACCTCACCCGAAATGGAAGCGTAGCCAGGCGCATACCAGGTTTGTGAAATCCAGCTTCTGTAGTTCTCTTCCTGAGGAAGAGAAATGGAAATTCCTTTAGTTTATTAATAAAGTGTTAGTAAGATTGACAGGCCTGCTACAAAACACAGTTTGCAAAAGGGTAAGTAGATCTTTGCATTTGGTGCTTGCCATCCAGTCCAGGATTATGACTTGTGGGGTTTCCTTTGCAGCACCCCCCACTTTGTTTTTAACTTGGTGGAGAAATAGGGCCTAGATTTCTCAGCTTGGGTGAATGAGATAGGGTGATCCATGAAGTTGCTGATTGTCTTTGCCCCTGTGGCTGCAAAGCTGGGCACCTAATTGTGTGCTCTGGAAATAATCATGGTGTAATATGTCCTTACAGGGAGGCCTGCTTCCTTATTGCCAAAATCACGGATGTCTGATAATTTAACTTTGCCAATATTGGTAGATAGTTATGGGCTTCAGTTTATGATTAATAATTGGCACAAAGAGCAAATTTGTTTTTCTAGCTTATTTGCTCCTTTGTGGATCATTAAGCATTTAAAGTGGGTAAGCTGACATACTCTCTTCATCATCTTTACCAGTTTGTGAATGGGTCAGGTCTTCCGTAAAGGAAAGCAGAAAATAGGAATGCTTACTTTAAATGGCTTTCTAAGTGGCTTAGAGATCGGCAGAAACTCAACTCTCTAGCATCAGCAAAAAGTGAATCTATTTACTCATATCCGGGGAAGTGTAGCCAGGAGTGGATAGCTTCAGGCACAGCTGGATCTGGGGGTTCAAACCCTATCATCCAGGCAACGTTCCTCTATCGCTTCGCCTTGTCTGTTTTACAGGCAGGTAAGATGGGTGACAATAGCCCAGGGCCCATATTCTCTAGCTTAGCAACGCTGAGTGAGTATAGAACGTTTCTCTTCCATTGCCCTGACATTATTCTCAGAGAAAACACTCATTTGCTCAGGTTAGGCTTTGCATTCATCTTTGAATTCATCCCTGTGACCAGAGGGATGGTACATGTGAGCTGGACAGTCTGGACCAAGTACTCATCGCTGTGGTGGAAATGATGGGCACTAACCCCAGAAAACGTTCCTTTTGTCTAATTGGCTCTAACTTAGTCACAAGCCCACCCCTAGTCACACAACTGACCAAAGAGTGTGATGTTATTTATTTTTTTTAAAGATTTTATTTACTTACTTATCAGAGAGAGAGAGGGAGAGAGAGAGAGAGAGAGAGCGCGCACATGTGAGAGAAAGCCTGCACAAGGGGGAGAGGGGCAGAGAGAGAAGCAGGCTTCCCGCTGAGTAGGGAGCCCGATGACGTGGGACTCGATCCCAGGACCTTGGAATCGTGACCTGAGCCGAAGGCAGATGCTCAACCGAGCCACCCAGGCGCCCCAAGAGTGTGATGTTCTGATTGGCCAAGCCTGAGTCACCTGTGACAGGGGAGACAGAGACATAGGACAAGAACTGAGAGTGAAGGAGGTGTGGTGCCATAAGAAAATTGGGGCACCGGCAGAAGGGAGAATAGAAGTTGGCTAGCTGAAACAACAAATATTAAGAGACTTCAATAAAAGCTTGCCTTTTTAATTAATTAAATTATTTTGAAAGATTTTATTTATTTATTTGACAGACACAGCGAGAGAGGGAACACAAGCAGGGGGAGTGGGAGAGGGAATAGCAGACTCCCTGCTGAGCAGGGAGCCTGATGAGGGGCTCGGTCCCAGGACCCTCGGATCATGACCTGAGCCAAAGGCAGACGCTTAACGACTGAGCCACCCAGGTGCCCCAAAGCTTGCATTTTTTAAAAGGAAGCTCTACACCCAATGTGGGGCTTGAACTCACGGCCCTGAGATCAGGAGTCACATGCCAGCCAGGTGCCCCAGAAGCTTGCACTTATCGTTTAAAACTTTTGATGTTGGATTTGTTTTCTATTCTTTGCAACACTATCTTGAGACCTAAGGAAATGTAAGTTTGCCCTGATTACAAATACCTATATTAATAGAGTTGGTTTTTTTTTTTTTTTTTTTTTACACAGTTCTTCCACTAATCCTTATAACAACCCCATGAAGCTTGTAACTGGTCTCATTCCACAGGTGAGGAAAGGAAGGTACAGAGAGGTTAAGCAACTAACCGCACACTACGCCCCAGTAACCAGAGAGGCCAGCGCTCAGACTCAGGCTGTCTGACTCTACCTCTGCCTTTTCCTTTCTGCCCCGTGAGAGAGAAAGAAGACTCAACGAAAGCAGGTCCGGTGTGAATGGGAGCAGGGCACAGATTCAAGAGATGGTTCAGAGGAGTTAGCAGCAGGCTGTAGTGACTCACGGATGGGGGGTGAGGTAAAGGAGATGACTCAGCCTTCCAGCTTGGGTGACCGATGGGGGGGATGTTGCTGCCATTAATTCAGATTGAGCTCACAGGCGGAGATGGTTCCCAGCCTCTCAGGTACATCCCTCTTCTCGTGTCAGTTCTTGAGCCTCCACTGATGAGACCTGGGAGTAACCATCCCCCTTTCTCCAATGCCTGCCCCTATCTGGTGGGGCTCCTTCTGCTAGCCCCGGGATCCAGTGGTCTGGCTGGATCTAGCTTTTATGAGGGTCGGGTGGTCTAGCCTTTGTGTGCCTCCAGGACTCAGGTTCGGACCTAGGGCTTGATGACCCTGGGAGTGAGTCCTGGGGCTTGGGTGGCCTGAGTTTCAGAACACAGTAAGCTGCCTCACCTTCTCCTCCCTAGTCCTCATACTCTAGTGCTGCCCTGAGAACTGGTCTAATGGCTGGGCCCTCGTGTCCTGCTCAACTTTTGCAAGCCCCTTCTGTCTGCCTTTCTGGCGTGTTGGTCAGGGCCGCACCTCACATGGACAAAATCCCGCCATGACGAGCTTGACTCCTGGATATCGGTCACAGAGGGGATGCCCCACAGTGTTGCTTTGCTTGACTATTTGCATGGCCAGGAGCCAGTAGGCTTGCCTCTTCCAACTCTGAGATCCTGCTTCCCCCACTTGGGTGTCCCGGCCATAGTCGCCAGGTTTATTCTTGTTCCTTCTGCTGACCCAACTTCCTCCCACCCCGGAGCCTTTGCCCTGGCTGTGCCCCTGCCTGCCATGCTCGGCTCCCTGGCCTGCTTGGCTTCTCTCTGCCTCAGGCCCCAGCTGACCTGCCATGTTCCCATTCAATGTGGCCCGCCCTTCTACCCGTCTCTTTCTACATCATCATCCCCATTTCTCTTTCCTCATCACATTAACATATTTGGAATTCTTTCATTTGGGTCCTTGTTTCCTATCTGTTTCCTCATAAGAATGAAAGCTCCTGGAAGGCAGGGACCTCCCCTCCTACGCTCACTGTTATATTGGAAGGTCTGGAACAGTGCCTTCTACACAGAGGTGCTCCATAAACGATTCATGGAGTGTTATTGATTCTTGATTGTTGAGACCACATCTTGTCTGGTCTATGCTGGGGAAGAAGACTTGATGGATTTTGTGCTGGCTGAATTGGAGGGCTATCCCCTTGGAGCTGTCCAACTCCCTCAGCCCAAACTGCCCACCTGGTCTGCCAAGCAGACTCTTAGATTCAGTTCAGAATTGTCCTCTCGAAAACCCTCCCTTGCCCTGACCTCCAAGCACTAGTCATTCCTCTTCCTTGCTCTCTTAGTACCTCGTTCCAATCTTTAATTACACACCTTCACACAGCATTGTGTCCTTGTTTGCGTACCTATCTTTCTCCCCAATTGGGCCGTGAGCATTTTGCCAGCAGGAATTCTGCAGGGTTTGTCTTTGGATCCCTGGTGTCTGACAAAGACTTAGAATTCAATCCCACAATTATTTGTGTGGAATAGACAAGTTGGTGGGTGCATTGGGAAACTGGATGTGTGAATCTGATATGTAGGAGTGAAGTCAGTGTTAGTGACGCAATCACTAAATTAACCAATTTAACAGCCATTTATCCAAAAACCATGCCACTAAAGAAAAAAGTCTTTGACACTTGAGCCAGTCAGTTGCAAAAGAGTTCAGATCATCCTTATTGTGTCAAGTTAAGTTTATCTGAGCCATTCTCCCATTCACATCCTGTTCACATGCTCCTATTCACAAGCCTGGGATACAAGAGGCTCTCTTGGGATAACTCCAGAGTCATGGTTCTGACGTTCTTAGCTCTTGAATGACTCTATTTTCACCTAACCTGAGTTACAGTCACTAGCTCTTGTGAGATCAGCCTCATTAATCATAATAGTATCTGTGCTGGGGAGGATGACTACCTCACCGCCCCCCCCCCACAGGGAGACTCAATGACGTACAACATGAGGGTTAGCTCAGGCTCATTCTATTCACTTTTGATTCATTGCATCCTTTGGTCTGCTGTGTTATCACAGATTTGAGATCCACAGCCATAATTCAGTTGGTAATTTTATGTAATGCCATCCCTGGGGTGAAATTTTAATTGTGAAAGAAAATTAGTTGTTTATTCACTAACCATTTGTAAGTTGTGGATGACATAGCCTTGTGCTAGAGGCTGAGGACAGGGATGAGTAAGATCAAGTCCTTATCTTTGAGGAGCTGACAGTCTAAAGGGCAATTCAAGATAAGAGGGCAGATGATTTCAATCTGATTTGTGAGGGCCATAGTAGGGTAAAGTCTTGGGGGATGAACACAAGCTGGTCAGACGAAGGATAGGGGCAGGGAGGGAACAGCAAGAACAAAAAACAGGAAGGCATGGACACGGAGTGGCATGGGACCAAAGCAAAGCAGTCTCTGGGCCACATAAGGCTCTTGAATTTTAACCTACAGACTGAGTGTTTTCCGAAATATATTTTATTTATTTATTTTAAAAAATATTTTATTTATTAATTTTTAGAGAGAGAACGAGAGAATGCATGAGCTGGGGGGGGAGGGGCAGAGGGGGAGAACCAGAGAGAGAGAGAGAGAGAATCCCAAACAGGTTCCACGCTCAGCTATGGAGCCTGACGTGGGGCTTGATCTCACGACCCTGAGATCGTGACCTGAGCTGAAATCAAGGGTCAGATGCTCAACTGACTGAGCCAATCAGGCATCCCTCCAAAATACATTTTAAAGGATACTTGTTTTGTGTGATGATAATGACTTTTGCATAGTAAAAGGGTTTTATGATTAGCTAATTTGGGGGAACCCTGACTTAAAAGGCAGTATTAATACTGTCCAGTTGGTACCCATTTTTCCTGAGCTCTGTGCATCATCCTGTGATAGGCAGGGGGGGACACAGGGAGAACAAGACATACTGTCCCATGCTCATGGGGCTTGCAGGCCAACAAGGAAAGTAGGAATTAAACAAATAGCTACAAATGATATGTTAAGTATTTACAAGTGAGAGAAGTCCCAGAAAGAAGAATGTGTTATAGGATACAGATAGAATGGTTAATAAGAACAAGAATTAACACTCTTTTAGCCCATGCCATGAACCAGACATTGGGTTAAAGGCTTCACAAGCATTATTACATTTAAACGAAGCTAATTGGGACAATATGCTAATGTGTGTTTTGCATTTCCTAATGCTGGACTAGTAATAGGGCATTTCCCAAGCAGATTTGACCATGAGATGGTTTTTTCATAGAACAGCCTTTCAATTATACGGCAGATTTGGCACGGGGAGCCATTGAGGTGTTCTCAACCACAGAGAGATATGGTCAGGTTTCATTTTCCAAATGGCAGAAAACATTTACTTTGTGATCTTGGTGACTTGGAAGGGGGCAGAAATTTTAGAAAAAAGTTTAGGAATTGTCAAACTTGCCAGTAAGACAGAATTACCTTCACTTTTCAAAATACTGACCTATTAAGTCTGAGTTTCCTAAAGCAGTCTGTATTTTGTAAAGGCTCCTGGGTACACAGGAAACTGGTAACATTTGTTGCCTCTGGGGAGAGGTCTGGGCGGCTGCATGACAGGGACAGGAGGAAGACTCCTTATTGCAAAGTGGTGAGCCACGGTTACATACTACCGTTACAGAATAAATGTGTGAATTAAAAAATCTTTATGGGTGATCCAGATGTAGACAGGATGGAGAACCACTGGTGGAATTAATTAGTGAATTCAAAACCAAATGATGTGAAACAAGTGATTAAAATTTCCTATTACAAGTAAGATGTGCTAGATAGGTTTGATCATTAACCTTAAATGACTAAAGAAAGCAACTTTCTATGAATGGGGAAGGGAAGTCAGAACATGAGGGGTTAAAGAGACAGAAAAAGGGGGAGTAGAGGCTAAAGACTAAAATTCTCTGGTGGGCAGAAACAGGTGGGCTATCGGAACTCTGACCCTTCTACTCACTAACTGATGAGCTGTGGGACTTGGGGGACTTGGGGACTCAGTCCCCGCCCCCCCATTCCTCACTGTAACATAGGAATAATATTAGCTGCCTTAGAGGGTGCTTGGAAAATCAAAGGAAACAATGAATGAAGGTTTTACACACACACACACACACACACACAAACACACACACAAACACACACACACAGCATTTAGCATAGTGCCTGGCGCAAAGTGAGAAGAGAGGGTAGACCTGGACATTTTTGTAAGGAGAATGGAAGATGGAAGTTATAAAAGTGGAGACAGATCACGATCTTGCAGGGGATAGAGAGGGAGGCGAGCGAAAGTGCAGGCTGAGAAGGTTTCTTGGAAAGGAGGAGAACCCTCTTCCTCTGGGAGGGAAAGGAAGGAGAAGGTGGGCAGGTAAAGAGGTGGCAACAGAATTTTCAGGAGGGAGGAGGGAAGCTGAAGGAGATGAGGCAAAAAAATCTTACTCCTCATCTCTGCAAAGAAAGAGGCATGGTGGAAATTTCATAAGATGTTTCAACTACTCACAATATTTGATGCACAAAAGCCATGTTTTTTTGGTTAAAATAAATTGGCGCCAGTCTGCGTATCTGATGAAAATATAGGCAGCCTCCCTACTACGTCATCTCTCTGCTTCTTCTTTTTCAATGTGTTACCTCCAGCACAAATACCTTCAAAAGGCCATTTATTCATTCAAACCTTTTATTTTGAGCCTACTGTGTGGCAGGACCTGGAAGACCACGGAGGTCCACACAACAAGGATAGTGCAGGGTGGTAGGGATGAGGAGGGGTGGGGAAGAAAAGCACAGCTTAGCTATTCTTATGTCCAGTGTGTGAACTTAGAAACTCAGAGAAGGCTGCGTGTTTGCAGTGCAGGAATTAGGTGGGTTTCTCTTCGTATAGCACATTGAAACTGACTTATTTCCCCAAATGAGCCAATTGACATAAGGTATAAATCCACTTGAGTAGACATGTTCCATGTGGCCCAAGAAAGATGCTGGCACACTATACCAAAAACTGTGGAAAAGAGTATGCTGAATCAAGCTTAAAAAATAATTTCTGCCACCTAATTGTCCACTTTCTTAACAAGGACAACCGTAATGTTCAGTCCCTTCAGACCCAATGCCTCCTTCATAGCAGATAACTTTACTATTCTGAAATGAGATTCATAGAGGACATAACCTGCCAATACATTTAAAAAATAACATAATGCCCAAACTTTATTATATAGGAAAATTAAAGTTAAGTAAGTTACCATTAAATATGTGATTCTCCATGTAAATACTTGAGCATGGCTACATCACTAGTGCGATGAAGGCCACAGAGAGTGACATCTATATGGACAATCACTGTGGATGTGGCAGCTGCAAACATAGGCCAATTTGGGGATTTTATTGTATTGGTAACTCAAATACCAACTCAAACAGCTTTGCTGATGGTGATGTGATTTTCTAGAATGTGAAGAACTATTTTTTTTAAAAAAGATTTATTTATTTATTTGAGATAGATAGAGAGAACCGGGGGAGGGGCAGAGGGAGAGGGAGAGAGACAATCTTGAACAGACTCCCCACTGAGTGCAGAGCCTGATGCGGGGCTCAGTATCAGGACCCTGAGGTCAAGGCCCTGAGATCATGACCCTGAGATCATGACCTGAGCTGAAATCAAGAGTCAGAAGCTCAATCCACTGAGCCACCCAGGCACCCCTAAGATGTGAAGAACTTTTGATGAAGTTCTGAACAAAGCAAGTACATATTTCTCTTAATTTATAGAGTAGATGCATTTTTGGAAAATTCAGTGGATATTGAAAAAAATGCAAATATACTCAAACATAGATACTGTGTGTTTATATGTAAAATGAAGTTAGGTTTTAGCTCAGATCATTATAAACAGGCTTTGCATCTACATGAATGTCTAGTGGGACATGGAAAGTTCCATGGCACTCAGGGCAATTCTTTGTTGTGTGGGACTTTCCTGCAGAACTACAGGACATCGGCCACATCTGGCTGTTCACTCCAATCATGGGGACAACCAAGAAACATGCCACAGATTTCCAAAATGCCCACCAGGGGGTGGCACCGAACCACTGTGGTGGAATACGTGAATGTAGTTGAACTCTGCACTTAGGAGAGGCTCACTAAGTGCTTGTTGAATAGAATGATTACGAACCTTGCAGAGCCTCACAACCATCATTTTGTTTTTTGTTTTTTGCTTTTTTTTTTTTTTTTAAAGATTTTATTTATTTATTTGACAGAGAGAGACACAGCGAGAGAGGGGAACACAAGCAGGGGGAGTGGGTGAGGGAGAAGCAGGCTTCCTCCTGAGCAGGGAGCCTGATGCGGGGCTCGATCCCAGGACCCTGGGATCATAACCTGAGCCGAAGGCAGACACTTAATGACTGAGCCACCCAGGTGCCCCGACAACCATCATTTTGAACTTTAATTCACAATGTGGAGAGGCTGTAGCTATACATGGAAGATCTAGACAAGGAGAGCCAAATGTTCTTGTCTTTCAAGCCTACCCCAATGGGTTGGAAGTAGTTGCCCTCAATATCATATACAGAATAATTTTGGGGGTAGTGTCCAGCTTATTCAATTGTTTCAGCACTATTTACTGGGCATCTATGCTAGGCACTGTTCTAGGAGCTAGAGATACAGTAATGAATAAAACAGACACAGATTTGGGCCCTCATGGAGCTAACATTTTGAGCTCAGGAAGAGCTGACATTAAAGGTGTCTGCCATGAGATCAGGAACCCACTAGCCACAAGTGTGTCTTACTTGAAACAGAAGAGTTACTGGAATCACTACTAATCCAGGAACTCTCCTGGAATTTTATTTTTAAAAAATTCAGTTTCTAATACTCGTTCATTTTCCTGTCATTTGTCTTTTTCTTCTCAGAAAGAGAAATAGAAACAAAACAAAACAACCCAAACAACTTCTAGTTAAATGATAATTCTGATTGAGTTCTCGTGAACACAGTTATTCTATAATTTGTAAGGTTGTATTAGAATTAATGAAGAGATATCACTTGCCAAGACATGGAGATTTGGTCAGGTTGGGAACAAGAATTGATTTGAAAGTAACTAGGACACCCCCAATACCTAGCAAAATTTGTGAATGCCCTCTCTGTGTGAAGACCTGGCCACCAACATTCTTGGGCAAACCTTAAGAATAAGACACATATCCCCAGCCACTGGGTGAGGACCCGCCCCATATTGCTGTGGTTTTGTGATTTGGGGGTTACTCGTCCTCTCTGAGCTCTGTGGCCTCACCTACAGGGATATGTGAAGTACTACCTCTTCGGGTCATGTGACTGAGCAAATAATGTTCCCAAAGCCCTGAGCATGATGCCTAGTGCAGGGTGATCATTACTCCCAGCAGATGCGGGGTGAGGGTGGGTGGTTGGTTCTCTTCTTTCTAGGTGAGTGGGGCTACTCATCAGCTCATGTGGGGACTTCTTACATTCTTGTAACTCCAGGAGAGGAGATCACATTTTCTTGCAAACAAACTTATGGTTTCATAGATTTCATTGAGTCTTAAAAGTAGAAAGTACATTAAATCATCAGCTCCAACCCCCACACTGTACTGAGGAATAAGCTGAGATCCAGGGAGGTTGTGTGATCTGGGACTAGACATAGTGTTTAGTTTTCTAAGGTCAGGCCTTCAAGACCTAATTAACCCATAATGTGATGTGGGGTTTTCCAAAGTATGAATGTAGGACCACCTGTATTAGAATCATATGAGGAGGGGCTCCTGGGTGGCCCAGTTGGTTGGGCATCTGCCTTTGGCTTGGGTCATGATCCCCAGGTCCTGGGATCCAGCCCCATGTTGGGGTCCCTGCTCAGCAGGGAGTCTGCTTCTCCCTCTGCCCCTCCCCCTGTTTGTGCTCTCTCTCTCTCTCTCATATAAATAAATTTTTAAAAATCTTAAAAAAAAAAGAATCATATGAGGAGCTTTTTAATATGCAGTTCCTGGGTCCTACACCCAAACTATTTTATCAGAATCTCTAGAGATGGCACCTGGTAACCTGCATTTCATAGCAGGCCACACTTGAAGTCAAGTACCACTCATGTAATGATCAATATTGGTCATTTATGATATTATAAAGTATGCCCATACCCAGTGCCACCTGAAGACTTGGTCACAGTGGATTCGAAATAGGAACATAAACCTAGGGCTGTTGAACTATCTAACAATTTCAGCTATTATTTCTTAGTTTCTGCTTCAATTATCCAGTGAGTTGTCTCTATGCCAGGATACGCTCAGTTCTGAGGCTCCTTGAAATCGCATAACTCAGTGTGGCTCTCTGCTCTTGCAAAAGCCCAAGAAATGACTCAATACATGTAAAGCCTTAGAACTGTGAGGGGCTCACACTAAGTGCTCAGTAAATGTTAATCATTAGTATTATTTCTCATTAGAGCAGGAAGAGCATCTGCAGAGAGGTGATGCTGGTTTCTCAGACATGAACTTAGATCATAGGATCAGTGTCCATTTGACTAGCAAAGATGGTTGGAGACAGTCATTAAGATAAAGGAAATGGAAGATCCCATCAAGACTCCCTAAGTGCATGGTACAGATCATACTACCTTGTTGTTTTTACCTGTGAAGAGAATGTAAGATCAGATATGACTTTACTTTTGACAGTTTAAATTGTTGTGTGCATCAGCAGAAACTACTCATATTGGAATGATGGTTCAGTTAGGGATTTATTTATTCTCCTACACACAAATACACAGAGAACACACAAGTACATAGGCTGTTGTATACTTTTTAGGTTGTTGTAAATTATTTGTGCATATCTCAATTTAAAAAGAGAGATACAGTGTTCATGAACACGGAGAATTTTAGCCATAAAAGAATTCTTAGCTGTCATAGGTAGTATGTAATTGAGAGAATGTGAAAAGAATGAAGAAGTAGTTTCTCCAGCATGATGAAAGAGGAAGGTGGTTCTTTTTTCCTTGAGCAAAGCATTTGTTAAATGCAAAAGAAAATTACTATGGACTCTGGAACCAGGAATCCATGATGCCAGCATTTTGCAATGACATCCTCTTTCATCTATAGATCTCACAACAGTTTATAGACACTAATTAAGTCTCACTGTACTAATACACTTCACACCGAGTTTTCTTTACTTCCTTTTTACTGAGGAAAACCAGGGCAGTGAATGTTTAAAGGGTTATTTGAAGTTACAAAGCTGGGATTTGAACCCAGTACCCAAAGCTTTTGGCCCAGAGAGGAAGGGGACCCACATGGTGGGTTTGACAGTTGACTCATAGCTGATATTTTGTGGAGCAGGAAGTGATCTCTGGCAATTCTGAGAGGAAGGAAAAAGCTTGGAGCTCTGGGATGGTCTAGGGGACCAAGAGTGGGGACCAGAGATCCTGATGTACAGCAAAGGCACACGTACTGATGCCTCTTACCACCACACTCCTTCTGCCTTACTTGCCATGCTCCTGAATAGACACAGTGGGATTGCAGTTCATACTGACTACTCTAGATTTTTGAGACTGTGAGCCTTGAGGGAAGTATGTGTGTGCCAGGGGGGAGTGGCCTGGTATTGGTGGGCAGAGGTGAGTCACTTACCAAGTGAAGCCGCAGTAGGAGGGAAATCAAAGGGCAACAGGTTATGTTACTCCCTCTCACTTGTCATCTTGGCCCTCTTTAAAAAGGAAGAGAAAACAAAGCACAGGATAGGTCTGAGATCAGTCTCAGATGGCCAGGTATGACAGCTACACCTCAGACATATTCAGGCCCTGACTTGTCCAGGACCTAAAATAAATGTCTGGGTCTATCAGAACTCTTGAATGGAGACTAAAAATAATTTGAAATAATTCACTTTCTCTCTCTCTACCCTCTCGAGATGAATGTTTAAAGATCATGCAGGAGTATTTTCACATAAATGGAATAAGCATCAGAAAAGGGGGATGACCAGAAAGCCCCAGGAAAGGCAGATGCAAGTGCTGGGAGCCAAGTAGGAATCTCACAGGCTCAAAGAGTATTATGTTTCTGAGACTGAATTAAATCTGCAAAAATAGTAGCAAATTATTTACCTCTTCGAAGAGAGTTACATACCAATTTGCAGGGGAATTTATTAGCACATCTAAATCTGAAAAAGAAAGGTTATAGATTTACAAGGCTAAGTTGCAAGTAGGGAGCAGAAGGGAAAAAAAATTAGTTGCTATTAGTTTTTATTCCAAATTGCATCAGTTCCTCAGAAACAAATAGTTTATAAAGGGCTTAGTCCATAACTCTAATAGAAAAATAATACAAATCAGAAGTATATCTATATATATATATTTCAGTAAATAATATTAAAATAGCTATAAGTAGCAGTTAATCTGGCTATATAAACATGGATATTTACAGACAAGATTATGCTTACATTCTTGCTCACACTGATGTTTTGGAAAATGGTAAGATGATATTATCTTTACTAAAACCATACAGCAAAAAAGGTCTATCTGACAATCTATTATCCAGTTTTAGTAAGCTACATTATAATGGTAATTGATGTTCATGATTTGAGGGTATTGAAAGATCTCCAAATGTCTTCTGGGTTATCAAAGAAAGATAAAATGTTATTTCATACAGTTCTTTAAAACTTTGATATAGTTTTAATGGTGAGTTATTTTATGGCCCTTGAAAATTTGGGAAATCACATATGGCATAAAAACGAATTCTCTTAATTGGAACATGCAATTAACTTTCCCTAAGCTTGCACTCTAAGAGACAATTTGTGAAAAAAGAAACGTGGTCAGGGTAAAACATTTCCTCTTATTATAAACCTTGAACTGGGTATGTCCCTCACCCATTACATAGGGTCCCTTGGGCCTCAACTTTCTGCAAGCAGTTGGGTCTCTATGGCAATGCACCGGGCTGCCGAAGCGGAACGCAGGGGACACGGCGGAGGCAGGCGCTGGGCAACCATGGGGAAGTCTGGCTGCGCAAGGCTGTGCAGGGTCTTCTTGAGCGTCTGGGCTCCACTGCTCCGCCTTGCCAAGAACCTGCAGAAATCCTGGGCCCGCCTGCCTCGACTTCCCTCCTCTCCTGGTAAGCGGGCTCCGCACACCACCCCGTGGCGCCCTGGAGGCGAGGGTGCTTCTGATGCCTGCCTGCACTGGGACTGGTGGCTCCCGGTGGGACTCCACTTCCGTTGATGCGTCAGCTTCACCCTTCCTGCGCCCTCAGAGGCGATGACTCAGGTGAAAGGAGTCCATTTTGCCCAGCCCGCTGGTCTCATGTAGCTGTTCAGCATCCCCGTTCAAATTACACTCCAGGGTGGCCGGCGGCGTCAGGGGAGGTAAGTCACCACTAGAATCTCTCTTGCTGAGTAAGTGGCTGAAGGGTGGCCATGACGAGTTGGCGGTTAGGTTTGGTCTTCATCCTCTGAGGGTGCCCACTTGCCCTGCCTCCCAGGGGACCCTGGGGGCAACTTCCCCAGAAGTCCTGACATCAGGGGGCTGCAACCTTTCTTGTTGGTTTCCTCTTCCATTTGGCTTGCAAATTCCTGAAGGCCAGGGACCTTTTTTTTAACTCACCCGTGGTTCCCTGGCACTAGAACATGGCCCAGAACATGTTTGGTGCTCAGTAAATATCTCTTGGTTGAATGAAGGGTCGAGGACATTACCACCAACATTTGGTTCCCCTGGTGAAGCATGCTTGGGCCCTGGAATCACAAGCCTGGATTCAAATCTCAGTTCCACCCCTTAACTAGCTATATGACTGTGGGCAAGTCATATAATCTCTGTCTGCCTCATCCCCTTGTCCATAAAGTGGGGATAGTAATAGTCTCTACATACTTTCTATGTACTACTCTCTACACTATTCCATTACCCTCTCTATTTTAACCATTGTTATTAACCATCCATGTCTACGCCTTAAGGAAGTGAGATAGGCTATCTTAAGGACCTTAAGGACCTCCCCAGAGGAATGCAAAACAAGGGGACTGTGAGCCTTAAACAAAGCTACGGTCCTTCTGTCTGCTTCTGGGTTTGGGCCGGTGGAGTTGTCAGAACTGGATGCCAAAACTGAGAGAGGAGCCTTGCCTGAGGGTGTTTGAGGAATAGAATATTAAAAGCTTGCCAGGGGGGTACATTTCTCAGCCAAGTTCACACACTCTACCTGGAAATGTGGATGGTTTGTTAGTGGCTCAAGTGGAGTTGGGAGCTGAGTTGTGGAAAGAGTAAAGACCACAGTGGTCATCACAGTACCCACTTCCATCATCCTGTGATGACATGCGTGGGTATTCGAGAAACGAAGGAAAGTGAGATAGAGGGGTTTGGGCAGAGGTGAGGGTCGGAGGATGAAGACACAGACAGATCAAGGGGGAAAGAGAGGCAAAAATACTTCTCTCCTTGAAAGGCACTAAATGCTTTTCTGAAAAGACAATTAAAGCGAATTACTATATGGCAGAAGATCAAATGACGAACAGGCAAGGTAACAAGTTTTAATGCCCTGTTCATAACACAATTAACTAGATATTAGAGCAGTTGTGTTCTCCCCAAAGCAATTCAGTCTCCCATTTTCACTGGTGAGATGCACAATTTGGATTATTGCCCTTGCCTCTTGCTGAACTCAATGAACCATGCTGACTTTACTCAACCTCGTTTGCTGTTTCAAAAGAAGTTGTTAAACAATTTTGTAATTAAAAAATAGGAGGATAAAAATAATTACCCACCTCTCCTCTGTAACACAAACAAATTACAGGGAAATATGAATTTAACATCCCAGTGCTTAGAAGTTACTTGCACGTGTGAAAGGAGTGCCAGACGAAGTACCAAGCTTTGATGAACAGCAGTGTCTTTCTAAGGAACACTCCTTGACAAGTTATGGTGTTGGAGGGAGAGGCTGCTGGTTTCGGCAGGGATCACAGCCAGAGAAGCATGTTCAAGCTTTTGAAATCATTTGCCTGAGGCTAAGCCAGAAGGTGCCTGGAGCGATGTGTGCGAAAGGGCTGGTGGGAAAGTCAGTTCTGTCTGCAGGGAAGCCGCCGGAGGGGGTGGGTACTGCCTAGACTGTGAATAAAACATCTCCAGGTAACACATTGGTTGGAAGTGGAAATATATTGCTGGCAATAAGGAATAAAAATGCTATTCACTCATCTCACTGGCTAGAGAGCAAAATTAGATCATTCTGAAACACTTTGAGGTCCTTGGATGAAAGGCGCTTGTAAATACCACAAAGTTAATTACAGGGATGTTTATGGTCTCAGAAAACTGGAAAAACCCCAATATTCAACAATAAAGAAATAGGTAAGGAATTTATGTCATATCCAATTGATGGAATATTATGCAGCCAATAGAAGGGTCACAAAGAATTGCTCATGATATAAGAAAGGGCTTATTATGTTAAGTGAAAAGAGAAGATTAAAAAAACCCCACTATATCCAGAATGATCTCATTCTATTTAAAACAATATAGAAGAGGGGGATAACTCAGTAAGTGAATAGAAATTATCTCTAAGTGGTAGAATTGTGGGTGATTTTTGTTCTCTTCTCTCGACTTTTCCACATCTTTCAAGTTTCATAACATGAGCATATAAAAAGTACGTTACTCTTACGAATCCTTTGACATTTCTTGAGGCTTTCCTACGGCTCGGTTTGTGGTTAGGTCTCATAACTGTTCCTTATATGTTTGAGAAGAATATATATTCTGTAGGGGACAGTATTCTATATTACCATTTAGATAAAGCCCATTACTTATTTTGCTCAAATCTTTTCCTCACTGATTTATCTGGTTGAGCTATCAATTACTGAGGGAGTATGCAAAAATTTCTCATTTGTCAGTGGATTTTGTCTATTTCTTCCTATAGTTCTTCAGTGAAGCAATGCTATTAGGTACGTATAAATTAGTATTGTTAGCTCTTCCAGGTGACTCTTTAATCAATAGCATTACCTTCTTTACTTCTAAGAGGCTTTTTAACTTGAAGGTTCACATCAGCTTGCTTTTCATTAGACTTTGCCTGACAAACTTCAGCCTTTCTACATCTGCGTGTCTCACGTGATTTCTCTCAGCATATTGACAATATTCCTGTCTTCTGGTTTCCATTCATGTTATGGAGAAGTGAGATCTCAGCTGGTCATTCCTTTGAGGTTGATCGTGGTTGCTTTTAAGATTTTCTATTGTGGGGTCTGTTCAATATCTCTGTGATGGGTCTAGGTGTGGGTTTCTTTTTATTTTATCCCACTGGGCTTCTGGAATCTGAGGACTGGGTTTTCATCAATTCTGAGATTTTATTATCTTTTTAAAATATTGCCTCTGACTTATTTCTCTTATTTCTGGAATTCTGAATAGACCTTACGTTAGATCTTTCCTATTTATTTTCCATGTTTCTTCACTTCTCTTTAGTATTTTCCATTACAGAAATTCTGTGTCTTATACTCTGGCTATATTGCAGGTCCATCTCTCTGTTTACTAATTATCTTTTTGGATGTTTCTAATCCACTGTTAAATCTGTCAATGGAGTTTTTATTTAAATTATTTTATTTTTCATTTCTAGAAATTATATTTGATTCTTTTAAATATTGGCCTGGTCATATTGCAGAGTCTTGCTCTTTTTGATACTTCTAATCCTTTCTTTATTTCTTTAAACATATCACAGATACACTTTTATATACTGTCCAAATACCTGAAGTTTTTTGTGGATCTGAACTGTTTTTTCTCACTCAAAGGCCCTTACTGTGTTTTATGACTTTTGAATGAGAACACATACTCCTTGAGACTTCATAGGATTCCTTTGGGGCCTAGATTCAGTAGATTGCCTTCTCATTTTATTGAAGGTTCCCTTTTCTGTGCAGAAAGCTTTTAGTTTGATGTAGTCATGTTTGTTTATTTTTGCTTTTGTTTTCCTGGCTTTTGGAGTTAGATCTAGAAAAATATCATTAAGACCGATACTAAAGAGCTTTCCACCTATGGTTTCTTTTAGGAGTCTTATGGTTTCAGGTCTTACATTGAAGTTTTTAATCCATTTTGAGTTAATTTTTTGTATATGGTGTAAAATAGTGGTCCAGGTTCATTCTTTTGCATGTATTTGTCCTGTTTCCCAACACCATTTACTGGGGAGACTGTCCTCTCCCCACTATATATTCTTGTCTCCTTTGTAATAAATTAATTGACCATATAAGCATGGGTTTATTTTTGGGCCCTCTAGTCTGTTCCATTTATTTATGTGTCTGTTTTTATGCTAATAACTTTAGGTTTGCAGCATAGTTTAAAAGCAAGCAGTGTGATAACTCTAGTTTTGTTCTTCTTTCTCAAGATTGTTTTAGTTATTCTGGATCATTTGTGGTTCCACACAAATTTTAGAATTATTTGTCCTATTTCTGTGAAATATGTCATTGGAATTTTGATAGGGGTTGTCCTGAATCTCATTGCTTTGGGTTTTTGTGGACATTTTAACCATACTAATTCTTCTAATCCATGAGCACAAAATATCTTTCCATTTATTTGTTTCTTCTTCAAGTTCTTTCGTCAATGTCTTACAGTTTTCAGAGTACAGGTCTTTCATCTCCTTCGTTAAATTTATTCCTAGGTATTTTATTCTTTTTGTTGTGATTGTAAATGGGATTGTTTTCTTGATTTCTCTTTCTGATAGTTTGTTACTAGTGTATAGAAACACAACAAATTTTTGTATATTAATTTTGTATCCTGTAACTTTATTGAATACATTTAATAGATCTAAGAGTTTTTTTCATGGTCTTTAGGGTTTTCTATATATACTATCATGTCATCTGCAAACAGTGACAGATTTACTTCTTCCTCTCCAATTTGTATGCCTCTTATTTCTCTTTCTTGCCTAGTTGCTGTAGCTAGGACTTCTAATATTATGTTGAGTAGAAGTGGGCATCCTTGTTTTGTTCCTGATCTTAGAGAAAAAGCTTTCAGCTTTTCGCCATTGAGTGTGATGTTGGCTGTGGGCTTGTTGTATATAGCCTTAATTATGTTGAGGTACTTTCCCTCCATATCTACTTTGTTGAGAGTTTTTATCATAAATGGATTTTAAATTTTGCTGAATGCTTTTTCTGCATCTATTGAGATGATCATATGGTTTTTACCCTTCGTTATTTAACGTGCTGTATCATATTGATTGATTTGCAGATGTAAAACCATCCTTGAATCCGTGGAATAAATCCCACTCAATCATGGTGCATCATCCTTTTAGTGTTTTGTTGAATTCAGTTTGCTAATGTTTTGTTGAGAATTTTTGCTTCTATGTTCATCAGGAATATTGGCCTATAATTTTCTTTTTTTGTGCCGTCCTTGTCTGGTTTTGGAATCAGGGTATTGCTGGCCTCATAAAATGAGTTTGAAAGTATTCCCTTCTCTTCAATGTTTTGGAAGAATTTGAGAAGGATAGGTATTAGATCCTTGAATGTGTTGTAGAATTCACCAGTGAAGCCCTCTGGCCCCAGACTTTTGTTTGCTGGGAGGGTTTTGATTGCTGTTTCAATCTCTTTATTAGTAATTGGTCTATTCAGATATTTTATTTCTTTATGATTCAGTCTTGGAAGATTGTCAGTGTTTAAAAATTAATCCATTTCTTCTAGGTTGTCCAATTTGATGGCCTCTAATTGCTCATAGTAGTCTCTTATGATCCTTTGTATTTCTGTAGAAACAGTTGTAACTTTTCTTCCATTTCTAATTTCATGTATTGGAGCCTTCTTTTTTTTTTTTTTTTTTTTTGGTGCTAAAAGTTTGTCAATTTTGTTTATATTTTCAAAGAGCCAGCTCTTATTTTCATTTATCTTTTTTATTATCTTTTAAAAAAAGATTGATTGATTTATGTATTTATTTATTTATTTTAAAAGATTTTATTTATTTATTTGACAGATAGAGACACAGTGAGAGAGTGGACACAAGCAGAAGGAGTGGGAGAGGGAGAAGCAGGCCTCCCGCTGAGCAGGGAGACTGATGCAGGGCTTGATCCCAGGACCCTGGGATCATGACCTGAGCTGAAGGCAGACGTTTAATGACTGAGCCACCCAGGTGCCCCTAGTTAATTTATTTTAGAAAGAGAGAGCACACGTAGTAGAGGAGGGTCAGAGGCAGAGGGAAAGAAATAATCTACAAGTAGACTCCCCGCTGAGCACAGAGCCCAATGCGGGGATGGATCCCAGGACCCTGAGATCATGACCCAAGCCAAAACCAAGAGTCTGCCGCTCAACTGACCGAGCCATCCAGGCGCCCCTTCTTTATTGTCTTTTTTGTCTCAATTTTATTCATTTCCACTCTGATCTTTATTATTTCCTCCTTTTACAACTCTGGGCTTCGTTTGTCCTTCTTTTTCTATTTCCTTTAGGTATAAAATTAAATTGTTTGTTTCTTGTTTCTTGAGGTAGGCTGTATTTGCTATGAACTTCCATCTTAGAACTGCTTTGGCTGCATCCTGTTGATTTTGGTATGTCTTATTTCTGTTTTCATTTGTCTCTAGGTATTTTTTTTTTTTCCTTTCATTTATTCTATGATCTAGTAGTTATTCAATAATGTGTTGTTTTATCTCCAAGTATTTGTAGTTATTTGTTTTCTTCTTTTATTAAATTCTAATTTCATACCATTGTGGTCAGAAAAGATGCTTGATATGATTTCAATCTTCTTGAATTTATTGAGACTTGTTTTGTGGCTTAACATGTGATCTATCCTAGAGAATGTTCCATGTGCACTTGAGAAGAATGTATATTCTACTGCTTTTGGATGGAATGTTCTATATATGTATCTATTAAGTCCATGTGGTCTGATGTGTGGTGTAAGGCCAGTGTTTCCCTACTGATCTTCTGTCTGGATGATCTAGCCATCAATGTAAGTGGGGTATTAAAGTCTTCTTTAAGTTAAGTTAAAGTTAAAGGCTTCTACTGTTATATCATTGCTGCCAATTTCCCCTTTTTAGGTCTATTAATATTTGCCTTGTTTTAGTGCTCCTATGTTAGATACATATGCATTTATAAATGTTGTATCTTCTTACTTGATTGACCCCTTTGTCATTATGTAGTGCTCCTTTCTGTCTTTCATTTAAGTCTTTGTTTTAAAGTTTACTTTGTCTGATATGAGTATAGCTACAACAGCTTTCTTTTTATTTCCATTTGCATGGAATATCTTTTTCTGCTCCCCAATTTCAGTCTGTGTGTGTCCTTACTTTTGAAGTGAGTCTCTTGTAGGCAGTATATAGATGTGTCTTGCTTTTTTTTTTTTTTTTAATCCATACAGACACTCTGTATTGATTGGAGAATTTAGTATGTTTACACTTAAATTAATTATTGATAAGTGTATACTTACTGCCATGCTGGTAATTGTTTTCTGGCTGTTTTTGTAGTTCTTCTCTGTTCCTTTCTTCTCTTTTTCTCTTCCTTTGTATTTTGATGATTTTCTTTAGTGTTGTGTTTAGATTCCTTTCTCTTTTGTGTGTGTGTGTTTACTATCAGTTTTTGCTTTGTGGTTACTATGAGGTTCACGTATAACATCTTATGTATATAAGTCAATTTTTAAAAAGATTTTATTTATTCATTTGACAGATTGAGAGAGAGAGCACAAACAAGGGGAGTGGCAGGCAGAGGGCAAGGGAGAAGCAGGCTCTCTGCTAAGCAGAGAGCCCAATGTGGGGCTCCATCCCAGGACACTGGGATCATGACCATGGCCAAAGGTAGAGGCTTAACTGACTGAGCCACCCGGGCACCCCTATAACAGTTGATTTTAAGCTGATTGCAACTTTAATTAAATTTGAACACATTCCAGAACTACTTTTTTACTCCCCTCTCCAGAGCTAGTTTATGTTTTTGATGTCACATTTTACATGTTTTTATTTTATGTATCTCTTAACTAATTATTATAGTTTTAGTTAATTTTACAACTTTATAAGTGGTTAATTCACTACCTTTACTATATATTTACCTGTTCCAGTGAGATTTTTTTATTTTGTATGTTTTCTTGTTATTAATTTGTGCCATTTCTTTTAAGCTTAAAGAAATCCCTGTAACATTTCTTGTAAGACCGGTTTAGGAGTGATGTACTTCTTTAGCTTTTGCTTATGCGGCAAAGTTTTTATCTCTCCTTCAATTCTGAATGATAACCTTGCTGGGTAGTATATTCTTGGTTGGAATTTTTTTTCTTTCAACATTTTGACTCCCTCCTGGCTTGCAGTTTCTGCTGAGAAATCTACTGATAGCCTTATGGGGTTTCCCCATGTACATAACAATTTGCTTTTCTCTTGCTGCTTTAAGATTTTCTCTTTACTTTGAACTTTGGACATTTTAATTATAATGTGTCTTGGTGTGGATCTCTTTGGGTTCATCTTACTTGGAACTCTCTCGACTTCCTAGAGCTGGATGTCTGTTTCCTTCCCTAGGGAGGTTTTTAGCTGTTATTTCTTCAAATAACTTTTCTGCCCCATTTTCTCTTTTTTCTCCTTTTGGGACCCCCCCATAATGTGAATGTTACTCTACTTGATGTTGGTCTCTTAAGTTGTCTTCATTTTTTAAAATTCTTTTCTTCCTTTTGCTGCTCTGTCAGGGTGAGTTTTATTGCTTTGTCTTCCAGCTTGCTGATGTGTTCTGTTTCATCCAGTTTGCTGTTGATCTCCTTGAGTATATTCTTCAGTTCCATTATTATGTTCTTCAGTTCTGTGACTTCTGTTTGGTACTTTCTTATAATTTCTCTCTCTTTGTTGAAGTTCTCACTGTGTTCACTCATTCTTCTCGTTAATTTGTTGAGCATCTTTATGACCATTACTTTGAATTCTTTATCAGGTAGATTACTCATCTCTTTTTCTTTTTCTTTTTTTTTTAAGATTCCACCTATTTATTTGACAGAGAGAGACACAGCGAGAGAGGGAACACAAGCAGGGGGAGTGGGAGAGGGAGAAGCAGGCTTCCCGCAGAGCAGGGAGCCCGATGCGGGGCTCGATCCCAGGACCCTGGGATCATGACCTGAGCCGAAAGCAGACGCTTAACGACTGAGCCACCCAGGCGCCCCACTCATCTCTTTTTCTGAGGTCTCATCTTGTTTTTTTTTTTTTTTTTTTGGAAGGTATTTCTTTGTTTCCTCATTTTGCTTGACTCTGTGTTGGATTCTATGTATTGGGCAAAATAGTTCCTTCTCTCAGTCTTGAAGGAATGGCCTTGGGTAGGCGATGAATCTTCTTGTTCACCCTTTCCCTAGCTCTTGGTTGTCTCTTTGTGGTTGTCTAAACTGCCCGATTTATTCTTTACGTGTCCCAGCTGTTGAGGGTATGTCAAGACCTGTTAGTGTTCCAAGGGGAGGAATTTCATTTAGCACTTAGCTTAAGGCTGATTGGAAGACCCTCAGACCCTCAGGCAGCAGCTGTAAAAGTATGCAAATATATACAGTCCCTTGGGGGCAATTGGAAAACTAGCTGACCTTTAGACTGGGTGATTTAGAGGTGTCTCCTAGATGAGAGTTGCAAAAATTAGGGCTCCAGACAAGTGTATAAGCTCCTTTCTGGGAGGTCTTATTGAGCTATAGCAAGACCAAGAGGGTGTGCAAGGATTGTGTCTCCCTGCCTATGTTCCCTGGGAGTGCCTCTTAGCCTCTAGATGTATGGGAAACCTGAAGCCTGTACTTCAGCCTGAAGCTCCAGGCTAAGTAAATAGGCCTTTTTTACAGGAAGATTGTGTGTTTTTGTCTGCTATCTGTGCATTGCCCTGGGGTGGGGGTGGGAGGTGGCCTGCCAAGAACTCTTTCTAATTGTTACATTCTTGTGGAACTCAGGAACACCAGTGTCTTGGCCACCAGGGTCAGGTGATCAAAGGTTGTCCCCTGTGTGGATGCTGTCCATGCACACTGAAATTATGCCAGTTTTGCATATCAACAATTATACTTGGGTTTATTAAATCAATATATTGTAAGTGCCAAAGAGACCTCATAATAAGTCTCTTCATGCATGGATTGCATGAGTATCTTACAACCAACCTCCAGGATGACTTACAATATGAAGCAACTGAAGTCCAGTTTCAGAACATGAAGGAAAAGACAGGGTATTGGGTACTGGAAGCCTACAAAATATCCAAATCTTACTCCATGGGTAAAACTCTTCTCTTTATCATATTTGTTTATGAATTATAAATTGTACTGCCTCAAATTTCATTAAAAAAGTTGTTTTCCCTGCCCATTCTCTGAGGGTGGAAAGATAGAGGGTGAATAAAATATCAAAGGAGATTAAAAATCCTCAAACCACATCCTTGATTCCCAAAGTAATATTAACCCGGGAGTGCTGCCATCCTCTGAGGCTGGTGCTTCCCACTGCAGGCTCCTAGAACATCGTGGATTTCTTGACATTCCCCTCACTGTCTTTGAATTCTGAAGATGTTGCCAGGGAGAAAAGGAGCTAGGGAAAGGAAGGGGAAGGATGTGGGATAAAGTATAAAATATACTTTTGGAAGAAAACAACTAGCAATTTCCTTTACAAGGTTTTTGCTTGGCTTTAAATTTTAGTAAGCTTTTTATGCAGTTTGATGGTGTCTGAGTTTCTACCATTATAACTGCATTTGTTTGGCTTAAGATTTTGTTAAGACTCTTAAAGTGGAAATACCTCTGGGACTCATACGCCTACTGAGCAAGGAACTGCAAATCAATGACATTGACCACAGGAAGTGGTGGGACTATGGCAAATTGGAGAAGACATGCCAGTCCATAAGGACAGCCTCTACTTAGCTTGGCCAGCTGTTCCTAGGCAGGAGTGTGGACCTTATGATTTTTTTCCAAAAGTTAGTAATCAGCATTTTTATGAGAAATTTCACAATTTTTAAAGTGTTAGCAACTAATCCCACATTAAAAAAACACACAGAGAAGGCCAACAAAACACATCTGTGGGCTGGATGCTGTCCATGGATCACCAGTTAGCAACCTTTGTTTTGGACTTGACTGTTCACTGGACCCCCACTGTGAAATAACTTATCACATCCTTTGCTGGTACAGAGCAGAAAAAGGGAGAGGAGACATGTAGGGCCATTCACACAGAGCTGTGAGGGAACAGAGAGGAGGAGAAGAGGGGTGAGGGGAGAGAAGACAGAAGTGAAACCTTCATTATTCTGAATGGACTGGCCATGGGCCACCAAGCCCCATGGTAGATAAGCTGCCTTTCCATAAAAAAGAACAATATAAAAGAACAAGTCAAATCCTACTATTTCTGGATGTTGTTAATTCTGAATCTGAACTTTTTGAGTCATTCTTTACATGTGGAACTCATAAAAGAATGTAAAAATTATTTTCAGGGGGAACGTGCAGTATCCCTGACAGATAAGCAAGTTCATAGCACTTATTTACATAACACAAATGAAAACTACTTATAGGTAATTGTTTTCTAGCCCTTGATTAAACAGATCTCTAAAGACTTCCTCGGGCTCCCTGCTCAGTGGGGAGCCTGCTTCTCCATCTCCCTCTGCCGTGCTGCTCCCCTGCTTGTGCTCTCTGTCAAATAAATACATAAAATCTTTAAAAAAAATAAAGACTTCCTTACTGTTGCGTTATATGTAAAAATATTATGTTAATTATATTTTATAACACATAATTTTAGCTTGTTTAGGTGGGCTTTTAATCAAGCTCTGAACATGGGATTTCATTGTGTTGTTCTGAACCTGATCACAACCCTCAGGTGGACGGCAAATGGGATCATCCTTCCACCCACCATGAGTTAGTAAATGTTCCCATTTCTCTATGAGCTTATTGAAATCTCTTCTTCCTACTTCCTCCAAAGGACAGCCTTTTCTGTCTCAGGGAGGAATAGAAATATAGACCACAATGATGGAGACCTCCCAGATGTGCACAAGAAGCTGCCCTCCAGTGCTGGAGAGGACCGAGCCATGCTGCTAGGGTTTGCAATGATGGGCTTCTCTGTCCTCATGTTCTTCTTGTTTGGAATCACCATCCTAAAGCCTTTCTTGCTCAGGTAAGAAGCAGAGAAAGGAGACCCAGAATTTTCAATTCAGATCAGACCAAGCACAAAGGTAGAGAAGAGGCTGGCTTTGGCTTCTTCAGCCCTCCTGATCATTGTCTAAGGGAAAATAGAATCACCTGTTTGTCTCTCAGTGCTGGCAGGAAGCGGGGTAAGAAAGCGAAGATATTCCTTGGCCACTCCCCCTCTTCAGTCTGAAAAATACTTTCGACAACTAATCCATACATTAGATATGCATGTAGGTAATAAATTCTTCCTTTAACAAGCAGATATCAGGGGCACCTGGATGGCTCAGTCGGTTGAGCGTCTACCTTCGGCTCAGGTCATGATCCCAGAGTCCTGGGATCAAGCCCCACATTGGGCTCCCTGCTCAGTGGGGAGTCTGCTTCTCCCTCTCCCTCTGCCTGCCACTCCCCTGCTTGTGCTCATGCTTTGTCTCTCCATCAAATAAATAAATAAAATCTTTAAAAAACCCGAACAAGCAGATATCACAGGGAATAGTTAATTTAAGTCTTTTACATGAGCACAACAAAAGTTATTTGAGTTTGACAATGTCTAGCACATAGTAGTTGCTCAATAAATATTAGTTTCCTTCCTTTTGTTTTAATTGGTTTCCTTATTAAATACATCTAATAACAATTATCATTTATCAAACATATACTATATGCCAAAATATACTATATTTTATCCTATTTAAGTCTATAGCAAACCTATGATGGTACCATTATCATTTTAATTTTCCTTTTATAAATAAGAAAGCTGAGACTCAGAAAGGCCAAGTAACTTGCCCAAGTTCACCTAGCCAGTAAAGAACTTGCCTGTCATTTTGATATAAGACTCCTTGCCTCCTAATACTTAAATGAAGTTTGAAGCAATAGGGAAGATGGGAGATTTCATTAGGGCAGGGGAGGAGCTGTATAATTTTGGAGGATGGCTTACACAACATGGGGTACTTTGAGGGAGGGCAGTACTGCATAGGGGAAAAGCAAGGGGCACTTTCCCTTTGGTTAGCCAAAGAATGATAGAAAGTTGGGAGAATGGGGAGAGGGAGGCCTAGGAGTTCAGTGAAGAAAAAGGGTCATAGGATAGGAAGTAGGTGGCCTGCTTTTGTTACTTATCAGATTCATCTCCTGCCATTCCTAAGTTACATTATTAGGGCAATAATGTGGAGGTCTCCATTGCTAGAGTACATAGCGCCACTATTAGAAGTGCCCAGGAGGTTTTTCCCTCTGCTATTAACACTGGGAGAATATGTTCTTCTTCTGATCAACCAGCTTTTATTCAGTGGACACCAGGAATCTTCTATGTAGTTGTATTTCCTTCATTGCTTTGGCTGCTAGGAAGCTCAGAGCCAAATTTGTGGCCCAGTTCTCATAACTTATGGTCTGCAGGATACATGATTGTACCTCACTCTTGATTTCTAGCTTTCTACTTCCCTTTCCTATTACTCCATCATATATATATATGGGGGGGAGATCTGTATCTATATCTACCTATCTATCTAGCTACATTACACATATCTATGTAAACTGAATAAAGTGTGTGTGTGTGTGTGTGCATGTGTGCAGGTCCAGGTCAGATTATTTTTAAAATGTGATAATTTGGGAGATGGTTCAAGGATACCTTCCACAACCTGATGCCAAACTGTGGCTTATATTTACATTTTACTTTCCTAAGCATTTCTGGAAATTGTTTGCTTAAAGTAATTAAGTGGATGCTTAAGAGTGATGCGTTCTCCTCTGTCTCTTGCCTTGTGATCTTGTGGCACCTCACAGACTGGTTTTGCTCCACAGAAGATGACCTGGATAGCTCGTACCTGTCCCCACTCCCTTAGACTCTCATCTCTCAATCCAATGATGGACTTTGCCTGCTTGTAGACGCAGACACACAGTGTTATTGAAAGAACACGCTCATGTTTTCAGCTCTAAATACATCCCTGGTTCTACTGGAGAGGCCTGGCCCGGTCCTTGTGCATGGGAATTCAGAGAGCTTAAGTTCTAACACAGATAAACAGGCAACTCTGAAGTATGATTTTAAGATACTTAGTCTAAATAAGTACAGAATTTAATTTTGTGAAAAAGCAAGCTAGTGTTAAACCTGTGAAGAGAACCTTATTTTCCATATTTGTATTCTCACTCGCCCAATATTTTGTTCTTCTTAGGCTCCATCCAGTGGTTTTTTTATGCCCCGGCCTTGAGATTATTTTAAACGGCACCGTCTCCCGAGTTTATTAAAGAAAATGCTTCCTCATGACCAAAGATCTCAATGGGAGTGCAGTGTGAACCTAGTTTCAATGAGGGTTTTCAAACATTGACTTCAGAATTTGCTAATCTCACTTCTTGTGTTTAAGTCGCCAGGAAATAAACACAGGGACCCACCTACATGTGTGAGGGTGCATGAGGGGCTGGTCCTGTACATTCAATCAAGCATTTCCTCTCACGTTCATTTACCCTTAGATTTGTCCTCTAATCATTTCATACATATCTGTCTTTTCAACACCACCACAAAATCTTCATGGGCAGGAATTTTGTCTACCACTTCTCGTAGCACCTAGAACATTCCGTGTGTGTAGTACTTGTGCAAATTCTCAAAGGAACGTTTTCCAAGTAAAACTTAATTCAGTGTAACTTATTGAGCCTCTACTATGTGGGAGGCATGGTGCTTCACGCTTTGAGCAACATAAAGATGAATAGGATGTATCCCCTAACCTCAAGGAACTTACTGATAGTAAAAACATAGTAAGCTTTTTTTTTTTTTTTAAGATTTTATTTATTTGACAGAGAGAGACACAGTGAGAGAGGGAATACAAGCAGGGGGAGTGGGAGAGGGAGAAGCAGGCTTCCTGCTGAGCAGGGAGCCCGATGTGGGGCTCGATCCCCGGACCCTGGGACCATGACCTGAGCCGAAGGCAGACGCTTAATGACTGAGCCACCCAGGTGCCCCAAAACATAGTAAACTTTTGAATGAGACATTCCTTCTATGATTTCTATTTGCTCTTTGGAAGTAGAGAGAGTACATGGAATTGTACATTGTTACTAGGCTATATTGACCAAGGGCCACATTGACTGTGGTTGGACCCCTTGTGAATGTGCCCAAAGGCACATTTCCATCAGGACAATCTTGAGATGACGAGGCATGAAAGAGGATGAGATTTCTGAGTATGTGGTTACAGTAATATCTGTCAAAGCATGGCTTGCCAAATACCTGCATCTTAAATACAGCTAAATATAGATTCTTGGGCTTCAACTCAGATCAACTGAACCCAAATCTCTAGGAGTGAAGCCATAGAATCCACAAATTCTTCACTCTAACAAACTTGCTCAGGTGATTCTGAAGTTTGAAAACCATTGATCCAAGGGTTGGTGCAGTGAGAAATATGCCAAGAGGGTCATAATTGAGATGAAACTTAGCAATTTGCTGTTTATCCCCTTTCTCAATGTTCTCCATGTTCCCTAACCCTTATGTACCTTCTGTAATGGTTCTACATTACCTTGAAATAGACTAATGCCTTGGGTTATCACATTAGAAATATAAAACTAGGGGCCCCTGAGTGGCTCAGTTGGTTGAGCATTTGACTTTGGATTTCGGCTCAGATCATGATCTCGGGGTCTTGAGATGGAGCCCTGTATTAGGTTCTGCTCTGGGCATGGAGTCGGCTTGAGATTCTCTCTCCCCCTCTCCCTTTGCCCCTCTCTCCACTTGCTCTCTCTCTCTTAAAAAAAGAGAGAAATATAAAACTAAATTTATAGAGGGTGAAGATAATTTTTTTTCCAACTGAAGCACTCAGAGAGAAGAATCAAACTGCACTATCATCCACACTCATATCATGGATGACTGGATGGACTGTGCTTTCACCTGTGGTATGGACTGCCGAGGCCAGGGCAAGTACCCATGTCTTCAGCTGTTTGTGAACCTCACGCATTCAGGTCAGAAAGCTCTCCTACATTATAATGAAGAAGCTGTCCAGATAAACTCCAAGGTAATGTAAAGTTCATGTAATTAAAGAGTTCTAATTATAGCCTTCCTTCCATGCCAGACTGTCCCCAGCGGAGTGCAGTCCCCAGGACCATCTCTGGGGATAAAGCTGTTTCCCTCCAGTGAACGCCTCTACGGTGGTCTAATCAGGATAAAGGAAGCTAAAAGCATTCTTGAGGAAAAAATGGGGTATATAGAATGGAAAGGAATTATTCCAATTTCACAAACTGGTGTCTAGAATTTACAGGCTGAGCCAGTGAAGAGAGTCATTTGTGGGCAGTCTTACTTTTGGAGGTCCCACTCTCCATCATATCAAAAATGTTAAAATGTACTCACAACCCACCTTAAATCAAGTAAACAATTTCTCGTATCAAAGAGATTTAAAGAATTATTATAATTTTGATTTTAATAGGTTACTAAATTGGTTCATATGTTTTTAGTGTATATTTACACCTAACTATGAAAATTAGGTTGTATTAGATTAGTTGACATGCTATACTTTGTTGTCTTTACTTAGGCACTAAGCCATCTGATGATTTCTCTTTTCTGTTTTGGATGCAATAATTTTTAAGGTCTCAAACATTTCTGTAGGCCCTAAGCCCAGTGCCATGAATGCCTAGTGGATATGCTGAAAAACCTCAAGCTTTTTTGAAAAAAAAAAAATCACCAGCTGACAGATCCCTTCACTGGTTCTGCCTTCCAGGAACCAAAACCTATGTAGGACCCCTCTCTGTGGGCCTAGGGCAGAAGTCACAACATGCTACCCTTTAGGGAAAGATTTTACTATGGGAAATCAAGACAACTAGGCTAGAGGCATTCATAGGTGTTGAAAGCACATGGTGAGTTCAATAGATATTTGTTGAATGGACAAAGACCGAGTGCCTGTATGTGGAGGGAGCATGGTCCTTATGAAGCTGGTCACTGCCTCTTCAGCAATGTCTGTATTTTAAAGAATTCCTTCCCACATTTCTGCTTAGTGCCTGGAAATGGCCATTTCACTTGGTGCCCTCCTGCCCACCTTTCCCTATGAGCTCTGCAACAGGTTTCATCACCTGAGATTGAAACTCTCCACGAATAGCTTCAGTTTGAAGCTCTTTCAGAATTAAAACTGTTGTTTAAATGCTTGGTTTGGGGACAGTGTCCTCATCTTTCTTCCTCCTCCATATTCCTAGTGCTTTTACACACCCAAAGGCCACCGAGACAGGAATGATTTGCTCAACAGTGCTCTGGACATAAAGGAATTCTTCGATCACAAAAATGGGACACCCTTTTCATGTTTCTACAGCCCAGAGAGCCAATTTGAAGATGTCATTCTCATAAAAAAGTATGACCAAATGGTTATCTTCCACTGTTTATTCTGGCCAGTGCTGACTCTGCTAGGTGGTGCCCTGATTGTTGGCATGGTGAGATTAACACAGTACCTGTCTCTACTGTGTGAGAAATATAGCACTGCACACAGAGATGAGGTAGGTGGCAAAGTACCTTATATGGAACAGCATCGATTCAAACTGTGGAGTGTGGGGAGGAGCCAAGAAAGGGGCAGAGAAATCTCACGATGGTGGCCAGATTAATTGAGCACTTTTGGCCTTCGGATGCTTGGCAATTTTTGCGCCTGAGGATCTAATGGTGCCTGCTTGCAGACTAACCATGTAGAGGCAATTCAAATTAAGTATATTTCACATGGGAAACAACATTTTTAAAAAGCCTCATTATGTATTCCATCTATTCTATAAATACACACAAACTTTTCCTTTACCCCACATTTCTTTCCACGTGAGCCAAAGCAGCACTTTTGTTCCTTCACGGCAACATGGGCTCCAGGTAGCTGTGCTTGATCTAATTTCGGCTCTCGTGGAACCCGTCGGTGTGGAGTACATGATGAGGGCATCTACCTACTGACCACTGAACAACCAGCCTCGCTGTCGGCAACAGAGTTCACATCAAAGTATTTCTCAAAACAATCTTGGTGAAGAGCAAGTCATTCACTGTTCGGAAGAGAATAATCTGGTAACTTCAAAAAAATGTGGGCCTACCATTCTACCTCCCCATTCATGATAAAGGAAGAAAGCGGCTGCCTAGCAAATTCGCTAAGTTTAGAGCTATTCATACTTAACCTTGCCATGTACCATGTAATTTTGCTTTCAGCCACATTTTTCTAGTTAATTATGCTTTCCATAAGCTCATTTTATTCTTTGTGCACATTCTGGTGGGAGTGGGAGAGACGGCCAGAAATGTGAAGCAGGGAGAGGCTGTACTGGATGGAATTTAACATTCATGTCAGATGATCCGCATTGTAGACAAGTCCCACGTGGATAGTCAGCAAATGTCCGTACTTTAATTAATGACTCAACGTGGTTATTAACTAATGAATGTCACAAGGCTCTCCCAACAAGTGCTTTCCAGAGTAAGCTGAATAGGAGCTGAAAACAGAGTTTGTTCTGAAAACCTATGTGCCTTAAAGTATCTTTAAATTTTACTACGAAGTCATACATCACGGACAATAGAAAGAATGAGACTTTTGAAGCAACTTTTATATGCAGATGTAATCAAAACAGAAATTTTGCTTCTAAGTCAATTATTATGCCTTTCCGCAGTGAATTTCAAGTCACAAATGACTAAATAGACTGGATAATTAGAGCAATATTGACTTGACAAGTAATGAACAATTTTGGTGCTTTCTCCTCTTCCGAGTGTGGAATGGTAGAAAAAAACATGTCTCAGAGGATTTTATGTGAATTCGTAGGCCATAATTACAACTTTTCAGGTATGTATCCTTGGGCAATTCAGCTGAACCGAAATGAAGGTTCAAGCCTTTCTCTTCTCATTTAGAAAATGAGGATAATCTCTTCCTTCATGGGGTTAAGGAATAAACAAGGTAGAGTATGTAAAACACCTCGCTCAATTTCTGGCGTCTAGTAAAAGTGCTCAAAAATGTTAGTAGATAAAAAATTGTTTGCTAAGTTTCAATATTCAGCCAGCCTTATCCCTCTTTTGGGTATATACCCAAAGGAAATGAAATCAGTACCTCCAAGAGATAATCTGCACTCCCCAGTTCAGTGGAGCATCATTGACAATAGCCAAGATATGTGTCCATCAACAGATGAGTAAATTGTGATCTTACACACACACACACTGAACACACATATACATGAGGTATGTATCTACATACAATGGAATATTATTCAGACTTAAAAAAGGAGATCCTGCCATTTGCAATGACATGGACAAACCCAGAGGGCATTATGTTAAGTCAGACACAGAAAGGGAAAAAACCTGCATTTCCCTTATATGTGGAATCCAAAAATGTCAAATACATAGAAGCAGAGTAGGATACACATAGAGTAGGATGGTGATTACTGGGCGTTGGGGAAATGGGGAGATGTTAATTAAAGTGTACAAACTTTGTTATAAGATGAATAAGTCTAGAGATCTCATGTACAGCATGAAGACGATGGCAATAATACTACCTTGAGTACTGGAAATTTGCTACGAAAGTAGATTTCAGGTGGTCTCATCACACAGATATACACACACAAAAGGTAACTAGGTGAGGAGATGATACATTGATTAGCTTGACTATAATTATTCACTATACATGAATATCAAATCATACTGTACACCTTAAATATATACAATTCTTATTAAAAAATAAAATTCAGTCAGCCTTGGTACCTTTCATTGGACAGCTGGTTATAAGGGCTAGTGTAGGGAGCTGGAGAAGAGGATTCCTTCCCACCTTCTCTTGGCTAAATATAATATACATTTAAGGTCCAGAACATGCTGTTTAAGAGGTTGTGGTAAATTATTTTGTATACCAAAGACTTTCCTGAAATAAAATAGATGTATGCATACATATTTTAAATCATTTTGCAAATTGAGAGTCTATAGATTACTTAAGGGCACGTCTTAGTCCATTTCTTAGTTTGATACGCATCTAACAACATGCAATTCTTGGGATTTTTCTCCTAACAAATTCAAAATCACTGATTTAAAACCTAAAAAGTGAAAGTGTGAAACCTGAAATGTTTCAATTACTACAGTTTTCCACTCACAGAGTGCGGCTACTTGGTTCATCTAATCTCATCTCAGGAAAGAGAGACATTATGCTTGGAGAACAACGTCAATTTAGAACAATGTTAATTCAAAGTCATGCAAACCATTTGGCAAAGAAACAAAATTTAAGCTATTACTTGCTGTTAATTGCTTAGAAGTACAAAGTATCAATGTCCACATGTATTACTGGTTCAAGAAAAGCCCAGACTCCCCTTTTGCAAGGTTTATGATAACTGAAAGCAAAACCAGTTTGCTTCTAGCCTAACCTCACTTATAGGTTCTGGTCTTTAACTGACTTCTGTCTGCATATAGACAAACACATTCATACGTTTATGTGTATCCATATATTTTTGCTTGAAATACAAACACATAATTCCTTATACTTAAAGGAAGTTAAAATTCAAACAGATATTTCTCTCAATATTCATCACTTTACTGGGGCAGAAAAATTGGCTTTTAAGGCATAATAGTTTCAGGTTTTCAATCAACTATTCTTAGTCATTATTGGTAAGAACTCAAGTTCAGCTAAATTCTGATTATTAGCAACACCGGTTTGCTTTTAAGTATTCAAAAAAAGGCAAAATATAATTATCACATTTTTTTTTTTTTGGTTTAAAATACATAGTACACTAAGGATTGTTTGGACACAAGTCATTTTTTTCTTTTTCTTTTTTTAATAAACAGCGTGAGGTTACAGACTGCAAAGTTAAAAGAAAAGCAGACATTGACAGTTTCTGATGAGCACAAACAGTAAGTGCAGTCACAGGCCAAACTTCTTGCTAGGAACAGCAAGACTGGGAAGCGGTCTTAAATTTAGTGACACTGTATTATTCTATATTCTCAGTACAATAACACATGCATCTTGCTGTGTCAAATACTTTCGGGGCCATCATTAAAAGAACATTTAAAAACATTTTTCTCCTAACGAATGCATTATACCATAGGACTTCAATTCATAGAATGACAAAATATAGAGAAATAGATTTGCTACAATAAAAGGGGCCAAAAAAGGGTGGTGGGGGCTTCTTCTGGAAGCTTCCAAAGTCAACATTTGATGTGTTAGTAGTCTTCTTTTGGTAGTGCCACATTCTCCAAGATATTAAAGTGTTAGGTTCCAAAAGGATATATTCTTTTAGATTTTATTCAACCCAATTAAGCCCGAGGACTAAGTCACATTGAAACTATTAATTGTATTTGAAACTTAAGTTCCATAGCCAAAAACATTTCTAGAAACCACATGAAGTCCAAGCCCTCCAACCACTCTTTGGAACAAAAATTAAAACTGATAAGGGGCTTTTTCTTATGAAATTGATAGATCATGACACATTTGGAAATTCATACTAGAATTAAGAAGTTTAGTCTTATTAAAGATATTTTGAGAAAATATAAAACAATGAAAGTTTTCTGCCTCCTTGCTTACTCAGAAGGAGGAACAAAAGTTAAGAATCACCTAAAAATATACATGGCTCTTAGCATAACCACAAAATTATTGTAGTGACAGATTAAATAAGGTTTCAGATAGATTTATAGACTTAACTGGCTTACAAAATGCATTTAAAAATAAAACCTTTCCATACTTACCAACGTGAAGAATGGAGTCTACTGCTGGTAGTGAAAATCAGTTACCTAAACTACACTAAACGTACAATGGACTGATTCCCACCCCCCCCCCCAACCGCCCCCAACCCTCTACTAAAATTCATATGTAGTTGTGTAAAAATTAAGTCAGAAAATTTCCTTATGGCTCATAACTGTCACTTTATGCTAACTAGCATGGTTGTAATATTAACATGTCTAAAACTAAGGAAAAGGAATGGCGCTTCATGAATAAAAAGGAAGTGTGAAACCTTAATCAAGTGGAATACTCAGATGAAATAAGCTTATTTAAAAACTAACATCCCAACTTGGGAAACTCCTAATGAATTCTAAACACTTTTGAACTTTAGAACCTGATGTTTACACCTTTTATAAAAGATGCCTCTTGACTAGGGCTAGCAAGCAGTGTGTACACAAATAGAAATGTGTGCAAATATACACACACTAATTTCACTAATAATAAAGAAAAGAGAACACAACTAATTTCGAATGCCGAATTCAAGAACCTAGTACCATAAGCCTCCTGGCGCTATAGCCTTTTCCATGGCTGGAGCAATGATTAAATTTTAACTGAAAATTTTTCTCAAGTCTCCAATGCCATTAAAAATAAGGCATGCCAACTCTGACTTTTTATAAGTCTAAACTACAGTGCTCTGGAAATTTCTGTAACGTAAGAGCCTGAAGCACTGAATTGTGACTCACTTACTTATTTTTTCTTATTAACCTTCTGAGGTAGAGTTACCAATCCAATTTTATCAGGACTGTAGTTATCTTGAGCTAAACCCCATAATCTTTTCAGAAAGTGAAAGTAGCTTTTGAAAGAAAAGAAAAAAAGGCTTCCCAGGCCATGGCACATAAAATACACTTATAATTTTAATGTAATAATTAAAAAATAAAAATGGTTTCTGTTTATATTTTAAAAAACAGCCCAGCTGTATTACTCTGTCACCAAGAATTGTTATCTAAAGATCCCGTCAGTGCTGAGTTTTATAGTTCAGCCTTCACAATCCCATCCCTGATGAAGAGTTAGTTCCCTCATGGTATGCACAATATACTCACAACTTTCGGCCTTCTCTTAGAAGGCTCCATCTAAGGCTTCCTTTAGAAGTGCCCCTTCTGAGCAGGATGGATATGAAGAATGTGATTCATTCAAACAACTCCTCCCTGTTCTGCTCCCTCCTTCAACATTCCCCTCTTCTCAAAAACATCTGAAGTATGAAGTTGTTTTTAAATAGTAGAAGCACCACAATCCATTAACACCACATATGGTCTTTAAACCGAAATATTTTAGGGATGTCTTGGACATCAAAATTGATTTTTAAGGTGGATTCTGAGTGTGTGGGTCCAGCCCAGGTCTGCAGTTTGTGCAGACACAGAAACAAAAGAAAGTTAAAACATTCAGAAAAAGTTAACCTGTTAGCTGGCTTTAAAATAATGCTGGAAATCCAATTTTTTCAAAGAGTTGGCAAGCATGGGCTATTGGTCAGAATATGAATTACATGGATTTACAAAATCATTAAGAAACAAATCCAAGTTTATATGCTGTGAAATTTCCATGGTTCCTTTAAAATAGATAGGCTGCTCGTAATTTTTTTTATAATGTTAAGTCTCTCAATTTTTGATGGAAAAAGAATACAGATGGACTGTGTTTTACCTATGTGAAAATCACCAATCCACTGAAAATAAAATCCAAGAGGGTATATACATTCTAATCAAGTCATTGATTATTTTCCTGATTAATAAGAACTACACTTTACACAAAATACTTTATCAGCAGCTGTTTTCATCAAAAAAACCAATATTCAGTTTCACAGTTGAAAAAATTACACATTAAAATATTTTACAATTCATTGTATATTCACCAGGTTTCAATTTCCTAAAGGGCTTGTAATATAAAGCAGATTAGAAGGGAAAACCTCAAAGTTGATTCCTTTGACACTGAGTTTTACAGAGGACACTAAGAACCACAGAAAGCTTAGGTTCTATCATAAAATAGTGACCAAATTCCATTCTTCTTTAAAAAATCCAATTAGAAACATCTTTTTTAAAAACCAAATTCTACAATATGATTAACAGATTTCAAATTAACAGCAGTCTAAAAATCTTCAAAATAAATGATTTTGTATACTGAGAATATGATAAAAAGTTAAAACATGATTTTCAGATTATATCTTAGTAGAATGTGTTTAAAATTAGGTTTTATTTTCTTTAAACCTGCTTGGTTTTTCTTTTTTTCCTCCAAAATAGTCATTGAAGGAACTATTTCTCAAGTGACCAAATAAAACCGTAAAGTCAAGTTAGTTACACCACATTCAATGATAAGGATGGTTGGCCACAGGAACTGACCAATCCATGGGAAGTGATAGGACACTGAAGTACCTGGAAACAGCTTACCACTGACTTGACAGCCTAGTCACCCCATGTAGCATTCAATTTTTGATTCTTTGCCTTCTGAGCACTACCTGAGCCTTTTTTCTTATTTTTAATGTTGTTTGCTTAAACTCTGCTTGGATTCATTTAAAATTTGCTTTGCTTTTAGCTATATCACTTAATCTACATTCTTTGTAAAATTTGTCTACACCTCTTCAAATAGAATTAACTTGGTTGTAATAACTGTTGAAAATAAATGTAAAAGATGAAATAAGCTATGGGGCTGTGTTTTAATCGTGGAGAGGTCCCAGGGGAAGAGGACTAGCTGGACTGATGTGAGACATGCAAAAATCATGTAAATTTTGTGCAAGGAAGCTCAAAGCTTTTTTGGCACTCGGGTAAAATGCTGTTCTCTCTTAAATCTTCAGTTTCCACCATCAGAGTTTCAGATTTGTACCATTTCATTAAGTTTTCCTGTAATTAATCCCTGATATAGAAAAGACTGGGATGTTAGTATGTATTAACTGAATATATCTAAAAGGCACAAAATGTTAAAGAAGTTTTAATAAGTTATGAAATCTACATCTGCAAAAGAATCTATTTGGCTTCCTGCTTAAAATGGGAGTTTAAATTCTTCTTAACTATTCCAAGACAGTTTACAGAAATAAGTTCCCCTAATCTTCAAATTTATTTTTCTTGTTGGCAATATTATATACATGCTTTAGTGAAGTACCTAAGTCTCCAATAATTAGGCCCTTTAAGGGCTCTAAAATAGCCAAATATTAAGAGTATTTGTATTAGAGTCCCTTGTTTACTATTCAAGACTTCTATTATAGGTAACTGATTTCATAAATGAATATCGTTTAAGTGATGCTGTTTTACTAGAGTATATAATGTGCACTTTTTATAGAGTTTTGTATTCCAATAATATGCCTAATCTAGAAAACTGTCAGTAAATTATTGCACTTTTTCTGGTGTGGCACCTGGACATTTGCTAAAGCTATTTCCTAGGGCATTAATCATTCATTTCAAATACTGAATAAAATATGAGATTCTAGAGTGATGATTAGCATTAGCCCCTACACCTTCGGTTAATGTTTTCCAAAGTGTTTAAGAATGTATCCTGCACTCAAATGCAATTTAATAAAGTTGGACAGTGAGCCCTAATAGCTTGGAAATGGGACATGATCTTAAAATGGTTTAAGGTCCTACTTTTATTATCCAGATATTGCATAAATAGCCTAAAAAGGTAAAAAGTTCATGGTTTCTATTCCCCCATATTATAAAGTATTATTCATGAGCATACCTTGGTAGAGGGGTTGAAGCAATCAGGAAGATACTCTATATTGTGTTAATTTTGGTAACTAGTTTCCTGACTGAGGCATTATCGACTATAAAAGAAGATGGAAAATGGGGGAGTCATATGAAAACAGAAAGAAATAAAACTAAAGAGGATGAACTTTAATCTGTTTTCCTTATGCAGTTATACACTAGTCCCTGGTATAAATGGGATAGTGCCTGAGCCTCACCCACAGACCAAGAGGAAAGCTGACCATGCTGCTACGAACAATAAAAAATTTGGGGTGCAAACAATGCATGACTATGGGACAGATCATGTAAATAAAGAATATATATTAATGATAGTTTCTATAATATAAATAGCCTTTAATAAAAAAAATAATCTTTTTTAATAACATTAATACTCACTTCTATTTTCTGGAAACATGCATGAAAAATGTATTCAATTCAATTGCAAAAGGAGAAAAAAAAAAATCAACCTACGGTGAATACTGTACAATTCTGGAGCAAGAACTAGTCCTGCTCATTCTTTCTCTCTGATGATTATTGTACTTTGTGGGAGCCCAGAATTTCCCTGGGAAATAAGAATCAGATTCTTGTAAATACTGTCCAGAAAAAAACCCAAAAACACCACCTTATAACAGGTCTCATTTGTGACTGCTTCTAAAACTTTGCAGATAAGACCCCAAATCGTCAAAAGGTTTGATTTATTAAAAAGGAAAAGTCTCTGGTGAAATCTCAAGAGTCCCTTCCACCCCAAACATTTTTTCTTCATTAAACAAGGAGTCAAAAAACCCACTTCAAACTATAAATTGAACAGCAATGGAAAAATAAGAAATCTTCATTATTTTCTACTCTCAATGTAATTTAACACCAAACTTCAGTTTCCTTGGACCTAATGCAATAATAGACTTTGTTGTGTCCACAATTTCAAAACATAGAACATTTGCAAGACAAAAAAAGAACATCATTCTTTTTCCTTCTCCATCATTTCTATATATTTTGGGGTTTTTTTGTTTTGTTTTCTTTTTTAAAAAAAGATACAAACAATCTTCAAAGTTTACCTTTTTGGACTTAAGGCATAACATGAAATTGCGCATTATTCTAAAGCTTAATTTTGAAATGAACTAGTTTAGTGCTCTCAAACCCTGTTTGCGTTTACATTATTTAAATTATATAGTATTTTATTTCTGTTCTTGTGTAAATTCTAATGCTGTTCACGGATTGTGCAATTCCTATGCAATCAGTCTTTGCCTGTTGACAGTTATTAACAGTGCAGTATAGAATCCAGATAATGAGCTTTCGGTTTCTCAGTTATCATTTCAGTTCAAAGCATGCTGCTTAATTGTGTGGAAGATCCAATCCATTTTTGTTGTCCAGCCACCATGATGTGCATCATTCATTTGTTTCATGAAATATTCCAAAGCCTCTTGTTCAGTTTTATCTAAAGCTAGGGTCTTTCGAATGTATGCAATATCATCAAAAGATTGTAGTTCTGGCATTCCAGAGCCAAGCATCATTGAGAAAAGATTTATGAAGAGATTGGCATGCTGCCGAATAGCTAGATAAGCCTTGTAACACATCTCCTGAAACCTATAAGTAATAAGAATAGTTTGATCAGTATGGAGCGAATGGGGTTAATACCTTGAGGTCTCTGCTCAAATGTCACATCATTAGAGAGGCCTTCTTGGGCAAACCTATAAAAAACAGCCTTCCTCTCCCATTCCCCTTACCAACACTTTCTGTTCTCTTTACCCCACGCTAGAATGTAAACTCCGTTAGTCCATAAGGATTCCGTTTACTGCTTTATCACCAGCACCTTAGGATAATGCCTGGTACATCAGCAGTTTACTGAGGATTTATTAAATATAAGAACTGGTCCATACTAAAGCCTTTAGGATTTAGGCTAGGGCCAGGACAGAGTTGCAGATAAAATGGAATTTTATACAAGGTTTCTGAACGTACTTTAAGGTTTAAGATAGACTGATTATATACCAGAAAGCGGTCAGAAAAATTATAAATAAATGTGGTAATTATAGCTGACTGATTTCCTCAAATTGTAGGACTAAAAAATATTGTCTTAAGCACTATACATTATTTATCAGTATACAGAAGGTGTAGTCCAATTATTTAAATAGTAGTAAATAAAAACCTTTAATATATTAAGAAGTTTAAGAATCACTTTCTTAGGCCTTAAATCATTTCAGGCCTTCATTAATAAATTGGTTTTTCTTTCCATTTTTCTTCATAGCATTAAAAATAAACACAATAAAACAAGAATAAATAAATACACTAAAATGCTCAGGCCAGAATGTTAATAAAACATATTTTAAATTGCTTGAAAAATATCAATTATTTTTGATAGAGCAGCAAGAATTTTGTACTTTGTATTTTTGATTTCTTGAACTTACCTCTCAAATTCTCTTGTCTTTGTGCATTCTTGGGCTCCTTTACTAATCACTATTAAGAAATCTTGTGTCAAAACAAATGGCACACGTTCCCGTTTATAACCAAATTTTTTCTTCTTGTGATCCAAAAAGTGTCCAAAATCTATATGAAACAGCTTTCAAAAATAAAGAATTATATTATAGCTTGACAAATGCAGAAGTACAATATCCTGAATTAATAAATTTAAGAATGTGAAAACATCTTAAAAAGAGGAAGCTATTACTTGTCCATCATCTTTAACCATGATGTTACTATTGTGACGATCTCCAATGCCCAGAATGAAGGTAGCAACACAATAACCAGCACATGAACGTGTGAACAGGTCAATGGCCGCATCGTATCTACAAAGAAGAAATAAACACTTAATGAGTAGTGTGGTAATATAGAGTCATCCAGTCCAAATGGGGAAAAGATGGTCAGTCTGTACTGAAGACTGAAAACAATCACTGACATTAAGAAGAAGAAGTAATTATGTCCAAAGATTTGAGGTAGAAAGGACATTTCTGGCTATCCTCTGACTAAAGCATAAGTCTTATTATGGTGAAAAAATACTGAAGGTGTCATGAAAAAAATTTTCTTTTAATCATTTTAACAATGAACTAGAAGTAAATTTTGAAATGTTCAATGTTGACCTTGAAAAAAAAGAATAAGGAGAAAAACACATTTTCGATACCTAAAATTGGATGTATAAGTTGGGTAAATAGGGATTCACCAAAATTATAAGTAATTCTGATCATTCAAACACAAAATCTCAAATATTTCAAAAGGTAAGCATATTTTTTTTCCAAAGTAAGTACAAATGTTTTCTCTGGTCTCAAGAGAAATGTACGCAACCATTCAAAGACCCATCTAACAAAACCTTTGATTGACATAGGGAAAAAAAAGTAACAGACTCACATTTCTCCTTTGTTCTTGTCTTTGAGCCACTGATGGAGTGTGTGGCTGTTAAACTGCAGAGCGCCTTTCAGACCACCTTTGCACTGAATCTGCATAATCGTGTGAGAATTTCGCACCACCTCAATAAGTCCCACACAGTCACCAATTGACAGACAACCATAAGGTAACATTCTGAAAAGGATCAAGACATTTGCAATTAAGTGACGGAAATCTGAAACAACAAATATTTTAATAGGCTAATACCGGAATATTCTTTATGCAAAGTTGTCATGCATAACCTTTATTCCTTTAACTTTGGTTTTCTTTTAAAATTAGAAAAATACTAGAAAAATCCTCAAAATTATCTGCCATCATTTGTTATAACCTTCAACTGAGAAAGCACCTAATTGTACGAGAGAAAAGCACTAAGATTATTGTGGCAATTAAAATTTTATCAACATTTATGACTTAAAAAATATGGGTGAATTTCAGCTTGTTTAGCTGACATCTAAATAATACTTTAGGGCAGCAGTTCTCAAATTTTTGGTCTCAGGACTCCTCTATACTCTTAAAAATTACTGAGATCCCAAAGAGCTTTTATTTATGTGGGTTATATCTACTGATATTAGCAATTAAAATAGAGAAAAAATTAAAGTATTCATTTGAAAATAACAAACTAGGGGCGCCTGGGTGGCTCAGATAGTTAAGCGTCTGCCTTCAGCTCGGGTCATGATCCCGGAGTCCTGGGATCGAGCCCCGCATCGGGCTCCCTGCTCAAGTGGGGAGCCTGCTTCTCCCTCTCCCTCTGCCATTCTCTCCACTTGTGCTCTCTGGCTCTATCTCTCTGTCAAATAAATAAATAAAATCTTTAAAAAAAAAAAAAAGAAAATAACAAACTATTATGTGGTAATATAAATAACATCTTTTATGAAACAAAGAACCTTATATTAAAAAATATTCTTGGGGTCCCTGGGTGGCTCAGTCGGTTAAGCATCTGACTCCTGGTTTCAGGTCAGGTCATGATCTTGGGGTTGTGGGGCTCTGTGCTCAGCACTGAGTCTGCTTCAGATTCTCTCTCCCTCTTCCTCTGCTCTGCACTCTCTCTTAAATAAATAAATAAAATCTTTAAAAAAGAAATTCTTAGTAAGAAGAGTGACACTTTCCCATATTTTCAAATTTCTTTAATGTCTGGCTTCATAGTACTGAACTGGATTCTCACATATACTTCTGTATTCAATTTAATGCAATGTTTTAATTGAAGCATATGAGGAAAATCTGGCCTCATTCCATTATGTAGGTAGAAAAAGCAGGAGTACTGTAATACCCTTTTCAGATAATTGTAAATATTTTTCTTTGATACTATTCCAAAACTGGACAAAACGTAGTTTCTCAAGTTGCAATACGGAATGTGAAACCATACCAATAAACTCGTCATACTATGTTACATTAAAATCTGTCTATCTTGCCTCTGAATGGGACTTTTACCCACATGTGACTTGATCATATCCTGCACTGGTCATTTGGAAGATATTAGTTCACTGAGTTACAAAGATCTTTCAGATGGTGATACTTCTCATTGTACCAACTAAAAAAAATCACAATTGTTAATATTACCACTGATCTCATCAGAAAAGTCTTTACTTTGGGGGAGCTCTTATGGTGGTACATACAATTTTTTCCAAATTCTAATTTTTGCTTGAAAGCTCAAATTTGATCTTTGACAACAAATACCGTCAGTTGTTCACCTTGAAGAGATAGGCTCGTATCATTCATTTTCAAGAAAATGTCTGCCAAATACCCATGTCTCAATAATGAAAGCTTATCTATTAGTTATTCTTTAAGTAAAAATGGTTCCATGAAAAAAGCAGTTAGTATGGCTTGCAACTCCTTAATAACCCATAAATGCCTTTTCTTGATAAAACCATACTTGGGTATGCAGCAGAAGTGCTATATGGGTACCTCCTATTCATCACAGGGTAGTAAAAAGGACATGTAGTCAAGGGAGGTGTAAGCAGTTAAACACACAATGGGAAAAACATCCCAACTGGCACATAAGTACTAAAGTATGGTTTTTCTTGCTCTGATGCTCTCCTAAGCTACTGTCTATGCTCTCCATCTTTCTTTTACTTCTTTTTTTAAAAGATTTTATTTATTTATTTGAGAGAGAGAGAGTGACAGAGACAGCAAGATAGAGCACAAGCCGGGAGGAGAGGGAGAAGCAGGCTCCCACTGAGCAGGGAGCCCGATGTGGGGCTTGATCCCAGGACGCTGGGATCGTGACCTGAGCTGAAGGCAGCCACTTAACTGACTGAGCCACCCTCTTTTACTTCTTAAGTCACTAAAAGAGTAACAGTCTTCACTTATTTTCATTTTCTCAATTCCATGTAGCGTTAACTTCTATTGCCTACCACTCTACTGACTCAACTCTTCTTACAGTTAACCATGAATCATCAAATCTAAAGGTTTTTTCATAGTCCTTATGCTCTTACATTCCCTGAAGCACCTGATGCTATAAACTGTGAATCTCTTCCCTTTTTTGGGTCCTGTGAATTACTTACTCTGGTCTACCTATCCCTTTGACCATTTCTTTTACGGAATCTTTCCTTCTACCTGCCCTGGTAAATGTAGGAATTTCTTAAGGTTGTACTCCTGCTCATTCTCTCTTACTTTACATTTTAATTTTATTAATGTTGAACATGCTCATAGTTTAAAGAGTCACACAGTCCTATAAGGCTTGTGACATAAAAAAACCAAACCAAACCAAACCAAAACAAAACAAGCAGAGAATCCAAGTTTTGGCAAGAATAAATAAAAATGCCCTGACTTTTTTAAAATAAATTTTTTATTTAAAATGAAACTTTAAATAAAAATTTTTGCTTAAATTACTTAAGTTAAAAAAATTTAGAAAATATTCTAAGACTTAAAAACTTCTTGAAGATCCAACTTACTTTCCAATGATCTAGCCTAACTTTAAATGCTTTTTAACACAGTCACTCATTTAAAATTAAATACTGTAATTACCAGAGTTATATAGTTAAATCCTTTACTCTGTCTAGTTCTGCATTCTCTTTTGTTTTATACTTCCCTGGGGGCAGTGGTAGTAATGGAATGTATATCTCTCAGACACAGACAATTATACCAAAAGAGGAAACTTGATTCATGTAACACTGTTTTTAAACAGGAAAGCAGAAGGGACGAAGCAAAGAATCAGGAGTTAAAAATTTGAAGTTGATGACCTAATTTTGTGCTTTAGCAAATTACTTGACATGTCCATTTTTTTTTCTTTGCAACAAGATGATTCTACTATGTGTCACTGATATATTTTTACATACTAGTTACCCTCAATCTTTAATAGGCATACAAATAAGCCCTAATCTGCTCTGCTGGTGCAGCTAGAGTTGACTCCTATGCCCACTTATGGACAAAAATTCTTTTGGAGAGAGTGGCCTTTGCTGGAATGACTCTAGATTTGCAAAGAGACGAGAAAGAGAAGGGAACACTGTGAGAGAGAAATGACAAGGACAAGATGAAGCATGACTGAAAACTTAGACATAACTGCAGAAGGTCGGGCAGAAACCAACAGAATGGCAAAAGCTTTAAGATGAGTTCTTTTCATAAATTTTGTGTCAAACTGATTCAAGATTAAGAGGCTATATAAAGTTTTAAAATTAGAAAATTTATATTATGAAAGAAACTTTCTTTTAATCACTTCTGAATGAAAATAGGGGGCTTTTGTGCCTCCTATGTCCTGTCCTAAAAACTGACACTCCAGACACAGCTGCAGTCTTTGCCAACTTATGAGAGACAGCTCTTCTTGCCTAGTGGCATCTCTTAGCTATTCTATGCCAAGGAAGAGGAAGACAAATGAAAGTAGTGTAATCAACTAGTATTAATTACTACTCCCTACATTTCTTCATAGATACATGCCCCTTTATGCTTTATAACTGATGTTTACTAATAGTTTACTTTTTCAGGATAACTTTCAACATATATGTTGCCTTACTGGTTACCTACCGAAGATCAAGACCTTGATTTTGCCAGATATTTTCCATAATGCGAATTATTTGAAGTGTTAGCATATCTTGCCGTAAATCTGCAATTCAAATAATATGTATCACCACTTAATGCCATAAATGCAAACCTGGGTGTTAGGTCATCACGTTGCTTTCAAAAGAAAATAAATACAGCTAAATTTACTTTTCAAATTAATCTGTAAAGAAGCAGTATTTTGATTCTCTAGCCCATTTCTAAGGTATCTGCATAACCCCATCTGTATAACAATGTAGATAAGCTAGCATGTATTTCATAAAAATTTTATATTTAAACATTTAAAGTACTTATTTTTTTGAATCCTTAAATTTGAACCTGTTTATAAATATTGGGGTTAACAGAATTCAGTGCTGAAATGTCATTTCTCAATGGAAACCCATCCCTGATCCTCCCATTGCTTCCTGCCACAGCCTGTTTTCCAAGTACATTAGGACCTTCTTTTAGATTTCTTAGCAGACTACACCTTTCTTTTGTACCGTATTGTAATTTTATTTTTGTAATTATTTGTTTAATGTCTCTCTTCTCCCTGCTAGACTGTAAACTTTAAGAGAGCAGGGACTCTGTTTTGTTTATTCTTACAATTGGATGGCCTAGCACATCAAGTATTTATGGAATGAATGGATATTCACACAGCTAAGTAAATAATAGTTAGAAACTTATTTCAGGCCTTTCGATTCTAAATTTAGTACTTCTTTTCTTTTTAATAATTACATATACATTTTCTAGAGGTTAAGACATCCGTTTAATATTATATATTTTACCACATGCATATTCCTTAAATAGCTTTCGATAGTCTTCGTGATTCATAAATATCCTGTGTATAAAAAGATAGCTAAATTCATGCATCATAAGTTCATTAATACTCTTCCTTACCATCCCCATTTTTAAAGATGATCTCATTGTTCTGAAAGAGTAACTCTGACATGATGTCTGGGTTCTCCCAATTCAACCACAGTGGCCTTTTTGCAGAGGACATAATTCGACACTCTTCAAGCCTTTAAAATAGTTAAAAACTTTACTAGGCACCTTACTTTTTAAATTCTTTTTACCCTCAAATTTATTTTAAAATACACAGACAATATAGTTTTTTGAAGTGTTATAAAAACTTAAAACCTTCTCAATTTCATTTATGAATTCATTTCTAAGGGAGTATAAAAAAATAAATATTAAGCTTAAAACTTTCTTATATAATAGCATATGAATTTTCAGCAAATATAGGGATATGCCATTCGTTTTACAGACATTACATTTCATTTTTGAAATGAAACCAGAAATTCTGGCCAGAGAAAAGTTTTAAACTCTGTTATTAAAGTAATAAAAACTCATTCTGACTAAATGCAGTTCTGAACTTAAGAAATCTGAACAACTTATTTTGCAAGGTAGGACAATGGCAGAGGGAAGTATATATAATTGAACATTCTAATTATAATGGACATTTTAACTTTTCTTAAGATTTTCTCCAGGAAGGGTGCTTGTTTAAATATATCAATAAAACTTCCAATAAGGTACATTACCTGAGATTTCCTAGTTGATGAGCAGGATTTAGAGGAGACAGGAAACCTTGTAGAGCATCCATGAAATCTGGTCGCCGCATCTGCTCAACTAAAAACTTCATCTGTACCTGATAAATGAGCATAATCATGTTTCAAAACTGATTTCGTGAAAGGTGAAACTAGCTGCTAATCTCTTTTATATGTTGGAACCTCAGTATTGTATAGTGTATGAATCCGTATCGTGTATTCTGATTAGAAAGGTTTCTCGGACACAGAGCAACACACCACAGGCAGCGGCAGGAGGGGCAGCTGTGTCCTGTCCTGTAAGAACTCTGCACGCTGACACAGGCATTGTTTTGGCTCTAGAGCAGGGCTTGGTCAACTACGGCAGTTTTTGTAAATCAAACTGCACTGGATATAGCCATGCCCATTCATTTAGATACTGGCTGCTTTCACACTAGAATAGCAGAGTTGAGTCATTACAACAGAGACTGCATGGCCTGTGAAGTCTAAAATATTTACTATCTGGCCTTTCAAGAAAAAGTTTGCTGACCTTTGTTATAGAGAAAAAACTATGGAGATATCAGGTTAGCTTAGCAACTTTACTTTTAAGCTTTGCTTTAGAAAACACCATTTCATTTCCTCTCTGTTGGGTAAAAAAGGTCTAGCGAGGTTAAAGGCAATTGTTTGGAAAAGGACTTATAAAAACATTTGTTACATCGAGTCGCACACTATACTCAGGTTCCGGTATATATGCAGCAACATCTCTTTAATCAACTGAAACCAGAGCCCAGACTGCTGAGCTATATCATGCAATAACTGCCATTTCATTTTAGGAAATCTTCGTCTATCTAAGATATAAAAGGTAAGTGGGGGACAAAAGAGGTTAGAAGCTAGGAATTCATAATAAATTAATTTTCATGCTGTGATTTTAGTAATAAAGTTTTTTTTTTCCTTTTTCACTGTGGCTAAGTGAGTAGCTGGAAAATCTAGTTATCACTGACTAGAGCAGCTCTTGCTCATGTAAAGGCATTTCTTTTTCTATCACTATCAACCCTAATGTTAGCACACTGCTTCCAATGCTTTATCACTATTATGATAAAGCATGAAACCACCCAAAGAAACTGTTCTTGTTCCTATGGCATTTTCAGTTTCCTATCACAATCCCATTTAAACCAATAATAATGTGAATAATGACTTTCACATTCCCAATTAATCCACTGTATCAGAGCCAAGCTGTGATATGAAAATTCCAGCTAAAAGAAATGCCTATATTTGCAAAATAACTGATACCTAGTTTCTTTTTTCTTATCTGTTACAATATAAATATAGTAAGTTTTATTCTTTCAAAGCAGTCTAGTCCCCTCTGGCTCATGATTCCAGCATCAGAAACAGTGTAATAATAATTATTATTTTTAAATTTTTTTTTAGAGAGCACGTGTGAGCAGGGGCGGGGGCAGAGGGAAAGAGAGAATCTTAAGCAGGCTCCACGCCCAGCATGGAGCCCAGTGCCAGGCTTGATCTCATTACCCTGAGATCATGACCTGAGCCAAAATCAAGAGTTAGATACTTAACCAACTGAGCCACCCAGGCGCCCCCACAATTCTTTTCTTTTTTTTTTTTTTTTTTAAGATTTATTTATTTATTTGTGAGAGCGAGAATGAAAGAGAGAGTGTACATGGGGGGGGAGGGTCAGAGGGAGAAGCAGACTCCCCGCTGAGCGGGGAGCCCGATGCGGGACTCGATCCCGGGACTCCAGGATCATGACCTGAGCCGAAGGCAGTCGCTTAACCAACTGAGCCACCCAGGCGCCCCCCCCCACAATTATTTTCTAATATCATTATTTGAACTTATATTCCCCAAGTTCAATAAAATCAACTCAGTTACTCACTCTATGACATTTAGATTAATACAGTAACTTCCTTTAAAATTTTTTTCATGCAGTATCAATGAAGATGTTGGAAAAATTCATTCAGTACTGCTAATTTACATTCTTTGTGCTTGGGGACTAATATACCGGGATTTTTTTTTCCCATTTCATTAGAGGTGAGGAATGATCTCACTTTTTACTACAGGATGTGGTAGATTGAAAAAAGGACAGAGAGGAGGAAGAGGTCATGAAAACATATTCCTCAGTTACACTAGGCTAGATTACAGATCACCAGTGTGTGATAATGTTCACTGCATGACTAAGAGTCCATTTTAAACTTAGAAATGTACAAATTAATTTCTTTACACTTATTTTCAGGGTCATTACTGAAAGATAATAAATGACACAAAATAAGGAAAAATAATTTTAAAAGTCAGGGCTGTGTAAAAGAGAAGGAAGGGAAAGAAGAAAGGACTAACATTTACTGGGCACTGCCTGCGTTCTGGGGACTGTGATATGTACTTCAGTGCATCTCATGTAATTTAATTCTCACAACTACACTACGTAGAAAGTATCACTGCCATTTATAAAGAACGAAAATGGATCTCAAAGACTAAATAATGTGTCTAACATTACACAGTTGAGAGGCGGTGGCACTTGGATCCAAATCCTGATATGCTTGATTCTAATGCCCACAATCTGCATCTACACCGGGCTCTCAAATTACCCTGCCCCACCGCAATGAAGAGTTTCAAAAACAAACTAAAGATTCACATACCTTTTGTGTTTCATCCTTCTTCTCTTGTTTGAGAATGTCAGTTAAGTTAATGAGCTTTTCCATAGCCTCAACTTGCCTATTTAGGTGCTTCAAATACATCCCACATGCACGACAATAGGACTCCAAAAGAAGGCCAAACCTCTGACTAACAGTTTTATTGTGCATCTCAGATCTAAAAGAGCAGCATAAGATTAAAAAAAAAAAAAAAAAAAAGACCCACATACACGCACGCACGCACGCACACAGTGCATTACATATATGGTCTTAAATAAGTATACGTATATAGTCTTTTTTTCTAATGTTATAATCATACTAACAATAAAATGATTTAAAATCTATCATTTGGAAGCAAAATAATCAAGAATTTAAGATAGTTCCTGGAAGTGTAAATTTAATAAACTAGCCTATAGGCCTATTTCAACTACTTTTCATTTACTAATCTTAGCACAAGATATATTAACTATAGAGAACAAACTGATGGTTACTGGAGGGAAGGTGGTTGGGGGCTGGGTGAAATAGGTGATGGGGATTAAGGCGTGCACTTGCTTTAATGATGAGCACTGGGTGTTGTATGGAAGTGTTTAATCATTATATCGTACATATTGTAATACTAATATGTAATACTGATATTATACTGCATGTTAACTAACTGGAATTTAAATAAGAACTTAAAAGGAAAGATATATAAACACGAAACAAGTAAATTCAGGACAAAAGTAATAAAATGAATAGGGAGGGAGTGAAGAGCGAGTGAGTACTATTTGACTCTTGTGGCATACATGTCCCTTTTCTATACTGTCTTTGAATTTAAGTTATTTTAAACCTAGCTTCGAGACTCCATTTTGATTCATTTTAACATTTAAAAAATCAAGTTAATTATTAAAAAAGTCAAATTAATTATAAATCTTTCTAAATTTAGAAAACAGTGTATGGCTTATGATCTCACTTTGAGTATTAGATAGATCATATTCTACAAAATACTTTTAATTCTTTTATTTATTTATTTGAGAGAGAGAGTAAGAGAGAGCATAAGAGGGGAAAGGGGGGAGGGTGAGGGAGAAGCAGACTCCCCGCTGAGCAGGGAGCCTGATGCGGGACTCAGGGATCATGACCTGAGCTGAAGGCAGTTGCTTAACCAACTGAGCCACCCAGGTGCCCAAATACTTTTAATTCTTAATTAGCTTGTTTTCTGAAACGTGGGATTTTTGTCATTATTGTTCTGAATTCCAAGGCAGGATTTTTTTCTTCCCTTTTATTTTGGGTATTTTAATCCACATATAAGTGAAACCAACTGCAATATTAACCAATATTAATCTAGCATATTTTGCTTTGCTTAAAGTAAAATCAAAGTCTTTAAAAATATTTCAGCTCTCATTTCTGTATAAAATTCAGCTTTGAATTTTACTGCTTATTTAATATTAAAGAGAAAAAGTTGAAGGGAAGCTTACCACTGGTACAATATACTTTCATTATGGCAAACTCTTTCAGACAAAAACAACAGTATATAATATTTATAGATCTGTTAAGAAAGCAAGTAATATATATCTAAAGAATTTACTGGGAAAATAATGTGACTTACTTTAAATGCCAAAAGAAAAAGTGCCCAATCCTTTGATTAGTCAATGCTTTCTTGAGTAAAAATCTCACAAGCAGGTTATCCAAATACTGTTCATATTTTAGGACCTATGTGATTAAACACAAAGATAAAAACAACGTTGCATCAATCAGGGTCGATTTTTGCATGGTTGGATTTAAAGAAAATTTTTTAGAAAGTAAGTAGGTACTACTGGTAATAAAACTGATTTTAAAAAAGGCATAAAACCAGTGTAGATAAAGATCCACAGTTTGGATAAAGTTGCATGGATTTAGAATAGAACATTATTTTTCTATTTTACATTATTTTACCTGTACTAGCTGAATTAGGTACTGAGAAAGCTTGTCATCTGTTAAGTATTTTTCCAAGCACCGAACAGCAAAACCTCGAACCATAGGATCTGGGTAATTACAGTCCAGAAGCTCCATAGCCTGTTCAGGTTTGATTGGAGGCCAGTCTTTTACTAAGCAGTACATCTGTTACAGGAAAGACAAATCATATTTAAAAAGGAAAGGCAATTGTGAGTGAACTCTCTAAGACATTGTCTTAATTTATTATTTTAAAATTAGTTAAGAGCTCTCCTTATGAACTTGGTGTTTAAAATGTTCAATTCTAATTAATTTTTCAGTGGAAGTGTTGTGAATGATATTTTTCTCCACTATATTATCATTACTAATATAAAACATAGTCTCTTTCACCTCTTATGCAGACTTTCTGAGAGAAAACAATTTGAGCTACACACCAATTGTATACAACAGTTATTCTGTAATCTCAAACATGCATTTACCTGCGCTACTTCATCTCTAGAATTCCATTTAACGGACAGAAGCAGTTTGGGTAGAATTTCAGGGATAGTTACACAATAGTGTCTGTATGGAAAAGACAAAACAAAACAAAAAACATTCTTGCATGTTATTCAAAAGGCCTAGATATCTAAAGTTTCAACTATGTAATCTTTCCAAACACTTTCAAAACTTACCATTACTAGCCTTCTTTAAAATCAAAAGAAATCAGCATTTAACACTATAGTTGCATATTTATGCACATATACACTTAGTTATAATGTCAAGAAAGACAAAAGAAAAATCCAAATGGAAGACAGATACTTTGAACAAATTATGAACTTATTTCATAACACTACAGAGCTCCTTTTATGTACCTACTTACCCCATAGAAACCATGAGAAGAGTCGCCACTTCTACTGTAGTCACTGGACAAAATTTATGTTTCAATGGACTTTCTGTAGAAATGCACTGCAACTGCTTTATTTAAATAAATCAGTATATAATTCCCAAGTAGTGGGGTAATTTCTTCATAAGTGAAAATAAAGCACTGCACTATCACTTTGAGGAAGTGTAAGAAAAAAACGGAAGGAACGCCTAAAAATTGAAATATCTAGACCAACTACATCACAACTAAATTGATCTAAAGCTGTAGGGTATTTTTTTTTTTCAGATCTTGAATTTCATTTAAAAAAGCTCCCAAAATAAAATATTAAAAAAAGTCATATCAGGGATTTAGAATTTTAAAAAGCCTTCAAGGCTTGAAGGTGGAAGGTTAGCACCAATGCAGCATGATTTTCTAGAAATACTGATCTTTATCCACAGTTTAAAAAAGAATAATGTTTATAATAAAAAGTCACGTAAATTATGCTTTATGTACTTTAATAGGTATGGTAGAACCTGCAAGATAAGCCAAGATCTGTTGTTCCTTCTGTAACAGAAGAAACAGGGAATCTCCATCTTAATATTTACCTGTGGCTCCACAGAAAATCTTTCTCTTGCTCAGTGATTTCAGATAGAGGATCTCGGGTACAAATTGCTCGGAGCTGTTCTTTATCATTTTCTCTTAATTCATTGTCTCTAGCTAGTCTGTTACTCTGCAAAATAAAGTAATATCTTATATGATTTCCTTTGCCATATTTTTTCCTGGATTCATGAGTGATCTACAAAAAAAGACAATGGCCAACAACTCTATATTGCTTATTAACTGTTGTGAAACAGTTTATTCTCATCATAAGCCTTTATTTTCAGGGATAGGGGAGAATCAACTTAAGGCAGTATTTGCAGAACAAATCCAGTATCTTAGTTAACATTACCACCAGCCACAGAACAGTAACTACCAAAGTGAGTCAGGGATAAGACCAGACTGGGATACTTGGGGGTAGAAGTGAGTAACTGATTTCTCTTCCTGATGAGGCCCCTTCCTAGTATTCTATTAACTAATCTGCTCATGTTTCTGGAATAATACGAAATAGTAAAATAATAAAATAAAAATGTAAATTCTTTCATAATCTTTGCTCGAATGCATCCTTATAATCACTGCAAGGCTTTCAAACTTAAAAAGTAAAAGTAAGTAAGAGAAAAAAGGAAAAGAAATACCCCCGTTAAAACACTGGACATTAAATGTTTGGAAACTAAAATGAAAATACCATAACCTTTGGTATAATTCCAAGATTCCAAGTAACATATTTATTCCCTTTAAATACAGACATATTAACTGCATAATGAGTAATTATCAATGTATATTAATATATTATGAAAACAAGTATACATCCCTTGGAATGGGTTACACATATTCCCAATGGCTAAAAATGAAAGCAGGCATCCATGCCACTTGGTTTTTATTAACATTTTTTAACATTTTATTAACATTCAAATATTAATTTATCCAATAATATAAATAAATATTATTGGCACATGTCCATCAACAAATATTTATTAAAACATGTAGCGTGTGCCTTGTTTTATTCCTACTGCTGGGGGTCTTAAATAGTAAAAGAACCTGCACTAACAGGGTCCCCATTATAGTGAAAAATTAAATGAACAAATAAAAAAAATTGGCAAGTTGATACAAATACTTTGGGTGATGTAATGGAGAATGACTGAGTGGCTATACTTTACACTGGGTGTTTGGAAATGGCCTCTGAGAAGGGAATATTTAATCAGTGATCCAAATGACAAGACAGAACCACCCACACTAAGATCAGGAAAAAGACCACTGCAGATGGAGGAAACAGTGAAAGTGACCCAAGGAGAGAATGAGTTTGGAGTGAGGGAGGAACAGGAAGAAGACCTGTGAGCCTGAAGCCCAGTGGATGAGGGGAGCAGTGATGGGAGGTCAGAGCACGTAAAATTTGCAAGTCAGGGTAAAAGGTTTGGATTTTATTTTTAGTGAAAGCTATTTAAGGGATGATTTGATTTATGTTTTACAAAGATTATTCTAGCTGTTTTGTAGACTGAGGAAGACCATTTAGGAGGCTATTGTAATACTCCAGGTAAGAGATAACAAATACTTAACCCTTGATTCACCAGGAAAAGCAGTCATTATCATTTCTCATCTTGGTCCAAGTGACTCTTAATATTATTGGCTTATTTTTAGTTGTTTTCATTTTTAACACAAAATAAATGTGAAAAATTTTGTGAAAAACAATTGTGAAAAACAACTTTACTAGACATCTTATTAAGAATTTAAACACGGGCGCCTGGGTGGCTCAGTCGTTAAGCGTCTGCCTTCGGCTCAGGTCATGATCCCAGGTTCCTGGGATCGAGTCCCACGTCGGGCTCCCTGCTCGGCAGGAAGCCTGCTTCTCCCTCTCCCACTCCCCCTGCTTGTGTCCCTGCTCTCGCTCTCTCTCTCTGTCAAATAAATAAATAAAATCTTAAAAAAAAAAAAAAGAATTTAAACACAGCAGAACCAAATTCATAATCCAAAATGGGCAACATCCTTTGAATGCCATTAACTGCTTGCTCATCAACTGCCATGCATGAGCCTGGAACATACACATCTTATAGATACTGATTCCTGACTTCAAATGCATATCTAAAAAGTTCTAGCTTATCATTACTCCTGGTTTTTCTTCTTGTACTTGAACTGTCAAAATGTAATACTTTTGAGAACTTTTATAGTAATCCAAGCAATTTTGTATTTCTACATCACCTTTTTCCTTCCACTCATCTTTTCATACACACCTGCCTGTGATGTTTATCCACTTAAAAAGTATATCAAGTAAATTCTGGTGTACAGCAGCATTAAAACTGGAAAGAAAGATGAGGTGTGGTCCAAGTTCTCATCAAAAAATGTGTGATGAAGTTATTCCTGTTGAATGACTAACTGAATGTGAATACCATATTCCTTTTTGTCCTTGGAAATACATTGTTCACTCATTATATCTTGAGTTTGAGAAAATTCATCTAAGATATTATTTGATGTTTTCCCTATATGATCAATTTGACTATCATCATTAGAGTCTGGAGTAATGATTCTCAAGTGGCGTAATTTTGTCCCCTCTACCTCCCAGGACCTTTTATATTGTTTGTATCTTAGATTTATAAAAGTTTATAAAAATAAATAATTTTTTTCTTTAAAGAAAAAATTCTAAGAAAAAAAGTCATAAAATATCAATCCTTACAAAGAGTTAGAACTGCTCAAAAAAGAAACCCAAAGCTAATTGAGACAGACTCTGATGGTAAAGTGAATGTATGAATAAAAACAGGAGATAAATGAGTCTTAAAGTAATGATTTTAAATTAGTTCATACTTATCCAAATACCTGCTACATATCTCTGAAAGTATACTGGCAGGAAGGTTATGATTATTACTAATCAGTTTACAAAAGGGATTTGATTTGTAAACTCCTTACTGAGAACACAGCTATAAACTAATAAAGTTCCTCAGTGCAGCATTCCAGCTGCCCCAGGGAGGCATATTTCAGACCTCCTGGCCCCATACTCATTGGTTGGTCTAGCTATAATGTATCACCAGGCCAAAGAAAAAGTGATAAATTGGAAACTAGGGAAAGAGACAACAAAGAACAAAAATACCTTCTTCTCTTAGCACTGATACCATTGCCCTTGAGAAATAAGAGAGTTAATTGTCCTTGAACCCAGTTATACTGTGGTTCCAAAGTAATGGCCAAGATCAGACAACTTGATCCATATTTAAACTCCCATTTTATATGTAATCTTTTCTAGGGGATTTGGAGTATGGTGGTAACAAAGCTCTCCTCTACTTCCAAGCTCAACTAACAACATACTCACACTTCCGTTTCAACTTTAAGGTTACTATCTCAGAGAATTAAGAAGTTCTTTCTTGAACCCAGTATATATCAGCTTTTCACCCCAACCCTCTGTAATCATTCTTGGCACACTACTGGTTTTTCCATCCTAGCACCTACCATGATTTATAATCTTACATTTCTTTTACCACTTTAATGTCTATTTTCACATTAGACTGTATACACAATGGAGGTCTCTTTAGGTCACAACTTTATTACCTAGTACCTCTCATACAATAAATACAAACATAGTTGACATTCAATAAATATTTGTTAAATGAAGGCAGGCTAGGGCTCTGAATAAACTAAGAAGAGGCAGAACTGCAGTAACAATATTAGCGTATGGAGAATGTGATTCTATCGCAACTCTGTCCAGAGCCCATAGGAGCTATGCCAGTGTAACTAAAACACATGAACCCTTCTTCAAACAAAGAGGATAAACCCAAATCCACCGATTATGATTGATACTTAAGAAAACTCAGTGATCTGCCTTACCAGTCCTGCATGGGAATAACTAAATCCTGCTTCCCGAGACACCGACCAGTTGGCATGCTCTTCAATCACTGACATATCTGGGAACTTTACCACACTGCTGAACCAGTCAAACTCCAACTCTAAGCATGGGGTTTCCTAAGAGATGGAATAAAAGTTATCATATATATTGTGTTTAACTGTCATAAAAAAGGAAAAAATTCTAATTTATGATAATAAAAAGCTTACTTTATTTGGATTTGACCCAGTAACACCAATAGGGTTCAGCAAATCTTCTAATCCATGAGGTACTGGCCAAAGATTCAGAGCCATTTTTCCAGATACTAGAGTATCTGTGTAATCAAACAAGTTTATATTTCCCCAGGCCAATGGACAGTGTTCCTTCAAAAACGAACAGAAAAATATTCACTACTCTGTGGATTAAATTACAAAATGCATTTCAAAACACTTTTCTTCCCCAGAAAGAATTCAATAACTGTCGCTATAATGATTATCTATAATAAGCCACATCAATTTTTTTTTTTTTTAAGATACAAGCACTTTCTGTTTCCCTATTTGAAATTACATGAACTTGTCTTTAATTATAAATAGGAAATATGAACCAAAGCAAGCCAGGCAGATATTGGCATGTAGTCACCTAACAGATATTTGTGGGTAGTCACTCTGCATGTTTAAAAAATTGTGTCAATGCAAACTCAGGAGATACTCATTGTAAATAAACTCAGGAAGCTCTCCTGAGGTATTCTTCTTTGACACATTTATTTATTAAAAATTTAAAAATATTTGACTAATTTTTTTAGATAAAGAAAAAATCCATTTCTTGATAAAAATTCAAATCAGCAGTATAATTAAGAGTTTTTTAGAAGTAAATATAATTATTCCTTCTGAAATACTTTACCTCTTTAGCACCCTTTCGGCCTTTAACAGAACAAATGGAAAGGCAAAGTCGAGCAGCACGAGGAAGATCAGGAATGTATATATCATAATTTAGCCATTCATTCCACCTATGTAAGATTTTAAAGAAAAAAAGAATTTACCAAAAAAAGGCTTTATCCAGAGTACATAAACAACTCCTACAAATCATCAAGAAAACAAAAAATCAAATAAAAACAGGCCAGAAATCAACTGGAATAGACATACTTCACAAGATCATATCCAAATGGCCAAGAAACATAAAAATGTAGTCATTATTATTTGTCATCCAGAAAATGCAAAATAAAATCTCATGGAAATATTACTATACAAGAGATTGGCTAAAACTATAGAGGCTGATGATACCAATGATGATACCAAGGGAGGGTAAGGAGCTGTAGTAACAGGAAATCTCACACATTGCTAGTGATTAGTATTTGTAAATATCCCCCAAGTGTTAACAAACCAAATGTCCAAAAGTAGAATATATTGCAGTAATTTGTATAATGGAATACTATACAGTAATGGAAATAAACATGTTACTTACAATATGGATGAAATCTTACAAACATGAGTGAAAGAAACTAGACATAAAAGAGTATCTATTCCTTGAGTACATTTATATAAAATTTAAGAACAGTTCAAACTGAAAAATAATGTTAGATGTCAGGACAGTTGTTGCCTTTGGGGAGGTGAGAAGGTTAATGGGAAGTGGCAATGTCGTATTTCTGGTAAATGTTCTATTTCGTAACCAGCATAGTGGTTATATAGGTATTAACTTTGTGATAATTCACTGAACTTTATGATTACAACTTATATACTTTTTTTATTATTATGTTATGTTAATCACCATACATCACATCATTAGTTTTTGATGTAGTGTTCCATGATTCATTGTTTGCGTATAACACCCAGTGCTCCATGCAGTACGCGCCCTCCTTAATACCCATCACCAGGCTAACCCATCCCCCCACCCCCCTCCCCTCTAGAACCCTCAGTTTGTTTCTCAGAGTCCATAGTCTCTCATGGTTCGTCTCCCCTCCGATTCCCCCCCCCTTCATTCTTCCCTTCCTGCTATCTTCTTCTTCTTCTTTTTTTTAAACATATAACATATTATTTGTTTCAGAGGTACAGGTCTGTAATTCAACAGTCTTACGATTTATATAATTTTAATGCATTTGTGCTATACTTCAGTAAAAAAAATAATTAAAAACAAACTAGCTTATAGAAAAGGCACAGGAAAGAAGGAAACTAAACAAGAAGAGTGCAATTTCCTATTATTATTACAATTATATTTACTTTTACATATGGTGTAGTTTTATTCAGAAGAACCCGTTAAGTATGTAAGTAAAATGAAGGATATGTAAGCAGAAAGTATTTGAAGTTGAGAATAACTACTTCACAAGAGATAACAGTTAACATTCATAATAAGGAAAGAATAGAAAGTTGCTCTAGAGAGTGATGACAAATATTTATGATAAATTCCTTTCAATTTACTGGAAATTGTATGTGAAATTATATCTATATTTGGTGGACATATTTGTAAAGAGCCAATTAACAATACATTGTTGTTTTTTTTTTAAAGATTTTATTTATTCATTTGAGAGAAAGTACAAGCAGCAGGAGGGGCAGAGGGAGAGGGAGAAGCAGGCTCCCCACTGAGCAGGGAGCCCAAGGTGGGGCTTGATCCCAGAACCTGAGATCATGACCTGAGCTGAAGGCAGTTGCTTAACTGACTGAGACACCCAGGTGCCCCACAACACATTGTTTTGTCTTGTTTTGAAACATTATAGCAACAGTTACCAGTATAAAGTCAGAAGTCAGACTACCTAGAGTAGATTCCTGCTCCTCCTATTTTATTAAATGTGTGACCCTTTGTGATGTGATGAGCACTGGGTGTTATCTGCAACTAATGAATCACTGAATAGTACATCAAAAACTAATGATGTACTACTATATGTTGAATTTAAATTAAAAAAATGTGTGACCCTTGCTTTTGTCTGTTTTCTCATCTTTGAAATAAGACTAATAATAGTACTTACTCCATAAGGCTGTTGTGAAGATTAAATGAGATAACACAAGTAAAGGGGTGCCTGGCTGGCTTGGTCAGATAACACAAGTAAAGTGATTAGAATAGTAACTGGTCCACAGCAAAAGTTCAAGTGCTAGATATTAATCTAGAAAATCTCTTCAAAAGGCTTTTTCATAATTCTATTTTTTATTATAAATAAGACCTAACAATAAAATGGCATAAAGTTCTATTTTTAATTAGCCAAACTAAGGTATGAACTTTATCAGTAAAATAAGTTCTACTTATGGACAGAGATAAAAAAAAATATGGTCCTTTGATGCAGAGAATGCTTACATTTAAGTGGGAGGACTTAGTAATAAGAAATTCTAAAGGGGAAAGAAACAATAAATGCAAGTAGAAGAAATACTGTGGGATCAGATAAGGCCACAATAATTTAAGAAAAACTAAAGATACACATACTCACATGTACCCAAGAGTTTTATTACTTCTAAAACTTTAGAATTGCTTATAATTAATGAGAAATATTCTACACACTTTCTAAGAAAGCTATGTCCTATAAATGTAGTTGTTCAATACTATGCTAATTGACAAAAACATGTTTCTCTCTTCCTCTAAAGTCCATACAGACACATGCGTGCACACACATCAATTAAATTATTTTTAGGCAATGGTTTGATATATATATTCCAAATTTATTCTGATTTTGGGAGAAGACTGGTAACATCTATGAAGAAATCATTAAGTGGCTACTTTACCTAGCATATGGGAAGTACGGATATGGAATAATCACTTAATCTCAGTAAGAATTTTTTTTAAATCAACTTTTCTACCTTTCTAATAACTTCATATTCTTTTATCCTTGATTTTAATTTTGTGAATACAGAAAAGTTAAAAAATCTACTTAAATCCTCATACTATTACCATAGGGATTTTACCCTTTAACTAGAGATTTCTTTTTTATTAAGTATTTTAATTTTAATTCCAATATAAACATACAGTTATATTAGTTTCAGGTGTACAATATAGTGATTCAACAATTCTATACAGTACTCACCATAAGTGTACTCGTAATCCCCATCACCTACTTTTCTTATCCCCCCCATAACCTCCCCTCTGATGACCCTCTGTTTGTTCTCTATAGTTAAGAGTTTCTTGCTTTATTTTTTTCCCCCTTTGTTCATGTGTTTTGTTTCTTAAATTCCACATGACTGAAATCATATGGTATGGTACTTGTCTTTCTCTGACTCATTTTGCTTAGTATTATAACTCTCTAGCTTCATCCATGTTGCTGCAAATGGCAAGATTTTTTTATGGCTGAATAATATTCCACTGTGTGCGTCTGTGTGTGTGTGTGTGTACAGCTCTTTAGCCATCCATCTAGCAATGGACACTTGGGATGCTTCCATAATTTGGCTATTGTAAATAATGCTGCTATAAACTATAGGAGTGCATGTAGCTTTTCAAATTAGTGTTCCGTATTCTTTGGGTAAATACCCAGTAGCAGGATTACTGGATCATAGGGTAGTCCTTTTTTAATTTTTTTGAGGAACCTCCTTACTGATTTCCATAGTGACTGCACCAGTTTACATTACCAGCAACAGTGCACGAGGGTTCCTTTTTCTCCACAAACTCACCCAATACTGTTGTTTCTTCTGTTTTTGATTTTAGTCACTGACAGGTGCGAGGTAGTATCTCCTTGTAGTTTAGATTTGCATTTCCCTGATGATGAGTGATGTTGAGCATCTTTGTTTGTTTGTTTTTTAAATTTTTTATTGTTATGTTAATCACCATACATTACATCATTAGTTTTAGATGTAGTGATTCATCTAAATGATGAATTGTTTGTGCATAACACCCAGTGCTCCATGCAGAACGTGCCCTCTTTAATACCCATCACCAGGCTAACCCATCCTCCCACCCCCCTCCCCTCTAGAACCCTCAGTTTGTTTTTCAGAGTCCATCGTCTCTCATGGTTCGTATCCCCTCCGATTTACCCCCTTCATTCTTCCCCTCCTGCTATCTTCTTTTTTTTTATTTCCTTAACATATATTGCATTATTTGTTTCAGAGGTGCAGATCTGAGATTCAACAGTCTTGCACAATTCACAGCGTTCACCAGAGCACATACCCTCCCCAGTGTCCATTACCCAGTCCCCCCATCCCTCCCACCCTACCCCCCACTCCAGCAACCCTCAGTTTGTTTCCTGAGATTAAGAATTCCTCATATCTGTGAGGTCATATGATACATGTCTTTCTCTGTTTGACTTATTTCGCTCAGCATAATACCCTCCAGTTCCATCCACGTCGTTGCAAATGGCAAGATCTCATTCCTTTTGATGGCTGCATAATATTCCATTGTATATATATATACCACATCTTCTTTATCCATTCATCTGTCGATGGACATCTTAGCTCTTTCCACAGTTTGGCTATTGTGGACATTGCTGCTATAAACATTGGGGTGCATGTACCCCTTCGGATCCCTACATTTGTATCTTTGGGGCAAATACCCAGTAGTGCAATTGCTGGGTCATATGGTAGCTCTATTTTCAACTTTTTGAGGAACCTCCATACTGTTTTCCACAGTGGTTGCACCAGCTTGCATTCCCACCAACAGTGTAGGAGGGTTCCCCTTTCTCCACATCCCCACCAACATCTGTCATTTCCTGACTTGTTAATTTTAGCCATTCTGACTGGTGTGAGGTGGTATCTCACTGAGGTTTTGATTTGGATTTCCCTGATACCGAGCGATGTTGAGCACTTTTTCATGTGTCTGTTGGCCATTTGGATGTCTTCTTTGGAAAAATGTCTGTTCATGTCTTCTGCCCATTTCTTGATTGGATTCTTTGTTCTTTGGGTGTTGACTTTGATAAGTTCTTTATAGATTTTGGATACTAGCCCTTTATCTGATATGTCATTTGCAAATATCTTCTCCCATTCTTTCGGTTGTCTTTTGGTTTTGTTGACTGTTTCTTTTGCTGTGCAAAAGCTTTTTATCTTGATGAAGTCCCAATAGTTCATTTTTGCCCTTGCTTCCCTTGCCTCTGGCGATGTTTCTAGGAAGAAGTTGCTGCGGCTGAGGTCGAAGAGGTTGCTGCCTGTGTTCTCCTTTAGGATTTTGATGGACTCTTGTCTCACATTGAGGTCTTTCAACCATTTTGAGTCTATTTTTGTATGTGGTGTAAGGAAATGGTCCAGTTTCATTCTTCTGCATGTGGCTGTCCAATTTTCCCAACACCATTTGTTGAAGAGACTGTCTTTTTTCCATTGGACATTCTTTCCTGCTTTGTGGAAGATTAGTTGACCACAGAGTTGAGGGTCCATTTCTGGGCTCTGTATTCTGTTCCACTGATCTATGTGTCTGTTTTTGTGCCAGTACCATACTGCCTTGATGATGACAGCTTTGTAATAGAGCTGGAAGTCCAGAATTGTGATGCCGCCAGCTTTGCTTTTCTTTTTCAACATTCCTCTGGCTATTCGGGGTCTTTTCTGGTTCCATACAAATTTTAGGATTATTTGTTCCATTTCTTTGAAAAAAGTGGATGGTATTTTGATAGGGATTGCACTGAATGTGTAGATTGCTCTAGGTAGCATTGACATCTTCACCATATTTGTTCTTCCAATCCATGAGCATGGAACGTTTTTCCATTTCTTGGTGTCTTCCTCAATTTCTTTCATGAGCATTTTATAGTTTTCTGAGTACAGATCCTTTGCCTCTTTGGTTAGATTTATTCCTAGGTATCTGATGGTTTTGGGTGCAATTGTAAATGGGATTGACTCCTTAATTTCTCTTTCTTCTGTCTTGTTGTTGGTGTATAGGAATGCCACTGATTTCTGTGCATTGATTTTATATCCTGCCACTTTACTGAATTCCTTATGAGTTCTCGCAGTTTTGGGGTGGAGTCTTTTGGGTTTTCCACATAAAATTTCATATCATCTGCAAAGAGTGAGAGTTTGACTTCTTCTTTGCCAATTTGGATGCCTTTGATTTCTTTTTGTTGTCTGATTGCTGTGGGTAGGACTACTAATACTATGTTGAATAGCAGTGGTGATAGTGGACATCCCTGCTGCGTTCCTGAGCTTAGAGGGAAAGCTCTCAGTTTTTCCCCACTGAGAATGATATTTGCTGTAGGTTTTTCATAGATGGCTTTTATGATATTGAGGTATGTACCCTCTATCCCTATACTCTGAAGAGTTTTGATCAAGAAAGGATGCTGTACCTTGTCAAATGCTTTTGCTGCATCTATTGAGAGGATCATATGGTTCTTGTTCTTTCTTTCATTAATGTATTGTATCACGTTGACTGATTTGCGGATGTTGAACCAACCTTGCACCCAGGGATAAATCCCACTTGGTCGTGGTGAATAATCCTTTTAATGTATTGTTGGATCCTATTGGATAGTATTTTGGTGAGAATTTTTGCATCCATGTTCATCAAGGATATTGGTCTGTAATTCTCCTTTTTGATGGGGTCTTTGTCTGGTTTTGGGATCAAGGTAATGGTGGCCTCATAAAATGAGTTTGGAAGTTTTCCTTCCATTTCTATTTTTTGGAATAGTTTCAGAAGAATAGGTATTAATTCTTCTTTAAATGTTTGGTAGAATTCCCCTGGGAAGCCATCTGGCCCTGGGCTTTTGTTTCTTGGGAGATTTTTGATGACTGCTTCAATTTCCTTAGTGGTTATAGGTCTGTTCAGGTTTTCTATTTCTTCCTGGTTCAGGTTTGGTAGTTTATACATCTCTAGGAATGCATCCATTTCTTCCAGATTATCTAATTTGCTGGCATATAGTTGCTCATAATATGTTCTTATAATTGTTTGTATTTCTTTGGTGTTGGTTGTGATCTTTCCTCTTTCATTCATGATTTTGTTTATTTGGGTCATTTCTCTTTTCTTTTTGATAAGTCTGGCCAGGGGTTTATCAATCTTGTTAATTCTTTCAAAGAACCACCTCCTAGTTTTGTTGATCTGTTCTACTGTTCTTTTGGTTTCTATTTCATTGATTTCTGCTCTCATCTTTCTTATTTCTCTTCTCCTGCTGGGTTTAGGCTTTATTTGCTGTTCTTTCTCCAGCTCCTTTAGGTGTAGGGTTAGGTTGTGTACTTGAGACCTTTCTTGTTTCTTGAGAAAGGCTTGTATTGCTATATACTTTCCTCTTAGGACTGCCTTTGCTGCATCCCAAAGATTTTGAACAGTTGTGTTTTCATTTTCATTGGTTTCCATGAATTTTTTTAATTCTTCTTTAATTTCCTGGTTGACCCATTCATTCTTTAGTAGGATGCTCTTTAGCCTCCATGTATTTGAGTTCTTTCTGACTTTCCTCTTGTGATTGAGTTCTAGTTTCAAAGCATTGTGGTCTGAAAATAGGCAGGGAATGATCCCAATCTTTCGGTACTGGTTGAGACCTGATTTATGACCTAGGATGTGATCTATTCTGGAGAATGTTCCATGGGCACTAGAGAAGAATGTGTATTCTGTTGCTTTGGGATGGAATGTTCTGAATATATCTGTGAAGTCCATTTGGTCCAGTGTGTCATTAAAGTCTTTATTTCCTTGTTGATCTTTTGCTTAGATGATCTGTCCATTTCAGTGAGGGGGGTGTTAAAGTCCCCCACTATTATCGTATTGTTGTTGATGTGTTTCTTTGCTTTTGTTATTAATTGCCTTATATAATTGGCTGCTCCCATGTTAGGGGCATAGATATTTACAGTTGTTAGATCTTCTTGTTGGATAGACCCTTTAAGTAGGATATAGTGTCCTTCCTCATCTCTTATTACAGTCTTTGGTTTAAAATCTAATTTGTCTGATATAAGGATTGCCACCCCAGCTTTCTTTTGGTGTCCATTAGCATGGTAAATGGTTTTCCACCCCCTCACTTTCAATCTGGGGGTGTCTTTGGGTCTAAAATGAGTCTCTTGCAGACAGCATATTGATGGGTCTTGTTTTTTAATCCAATCTGATAGCCTATGTCTTTTGATTGGGGCATTTAGCCCATTTACATTCAGGGTAACTATTGAAAGATATGATTTAGTGCCATTGTATTGCCTGTAAGGTGACTGTTACTGTATATTGTCTGTGTTCCTTTCTGGTCTATGTTGCTTTTAGGCTCTCTCTTTGCTTAGAGGACCCCTTTCAATATTTCTTGTAGGGCTGGTTTCGTGTTTGCAAATTCCTTTAGATTTTGTTTGTCCTGGAAGCTTTTTATCTCTCCTTCTATTTTCAATGACAGCCTAGCTGGATATAGTATTCTTGGCTGCATTATTTTTCTCATTTAGTGCTCTGAATATATCCTGCCAGTCCTTTCTGGCCTGCCAGGTCTCTGTGGATAGGTCTGTTGCCAATCTAATGTTTCTACCATTGTAGGTTACAGATCTCTTCTCCTGAGCTGCTTTCAGGATTTTCTCTTTGTCTCTGAGACTCGTAAGTTTTACTATTAGATGTCGGGGTGTTGACCTATTTTTATTGATTTTGAGAGGGGTTCTCTGTGCTTCCTGGATTTTGATGCCTGTTTCCTTCCCCAAATTAGGGAAGTTCTCTGCTATAATTTGCTCCAATATACCTTCTGCCCCTCTCTCTCTCTCTTCTTCTTCTGGGATCCCAATTATTCTAATGTTGTTTCGTCTTATGGTATCGCTTCTCTCTCGAATTCTGCCCTCGTGATCCAGTAGTTGTTTATCTCTCTTTTTCTCAGCTTCTTTATTTTCCATCAGTTGGTCTTCTATATCACTGATTCTCTCTTCTGCCTCATTTATCCTAGCAGTTAGCGCCCCCATTTTGGATTACACCTCATTAATAGCCTTTTTGATTTCTACTTGGTTAGATTTTAGTTCTTTTATTTCTCCAGAAAGGGTTTCTCTAATAACTTCCATGCTTTTTTCAAGCCCAGCTAGTATCTTTAAAGTGATGATTCTGAACTCTAGATCCGACATCGTACTAATGTCCGTATTGAGTAGGTCCCTGGCAGTCGGTACTACCTCTTGTTCTTTTTGTTGAGGTGATTTTTTCCGTCTTGTCATTTTGTCCAGAGGAGAATAGATTAATGAGAGAACAAAATGCTAACAGGGTAACAACATCCCCAGAAAATATACTCTAAACAAATCAGAAAAGACCTGAAGCAGGGGGAAAAGAAAGGGAAAGAGAGAAAAAAGAAAAAGATAAAGATAAAAACAAACAAAAACAGAACAAAACAAAAAAAAACAGAATATGATCAAATATGATCAGGCTGGTACATAGATCAGTGCCACACACTAGATTTTGGGTGTATTTTGTTCTGTTAGAAGAAAGTGCCTCTCAAAATTTTAAAGAAAGAAAAACCTATATATGTACAAAAATAAGGGTTGATATGATGAAGGGATGGAATATGACTGTAAAAATGAAAATTATAAAAAATTTTCTAAAAGGAATTGATAAGAAGTTGTTTGAAAAAAGAAAGAAGAGGATTTAAAAAAAAAAAAAAGGGAGAGAATGTGATCAGGCAGGAGAGTAGAAAAAAGCACACACTAGAGATTTAGGGTATATTTTGATCTATTAGAAGAAACTATCTCAAAATTTTAAAGAGAGAACAACTTATATATATATGCCAAAAATACGGGTAACTACTGTGAAGGGACAGAATATGACTCTAAAAATGAAAAATAAAAATGTTTTTTAAAAAAGGGACTGATAAGATGTTGGTTGAAAAAGGGAAAAAGAAAAATTAAAAAAAAAAAAAAAGACCATTAAAAAAAAAATTAACTTTGAGAGACTAAAGAATCATGGTAAAAAAGCCATGGATTCTATTTGCATTATTCCCCTAGCACTGGAGTTCTGCCGTTCTCATTGATCGGTAAACCTGGTCTTGGCTGGCTGTTCTTGCTGATCTTCTGGGGGAGGGGCCTGTTGCCATGGTTCCCAAATGTCTTTGCCAGAGGCAGAATTGCCCCGCCCTTGCCGGGTCCGGGCTAAGTCATCTGCTCGGGTTTGCTCTGGGGAGCTTTTGTTCCCTGCAAGCTTTCCGTAAAGCTTTGGAGGCGGAGAGTGAAAATGGCAGCCTCCCTATCTCCGCCCCAGAGGAGCCGAAAACTTGGGGCCCCGCTCCTCAGTGAGCCCCCAGAGAAAAGCAGTAAGTCACTCCCGTCTTCCCGGTCTCTGGCCGCACTCTGTGCTCACCCGGCCTGTGACCGAGCATCTCTATCTCTGGCACCCGACCCCGTGTGCAGTCTCCAAACCCAGCAGATCCCTGCGATGCGCTCCCACGCCGCTCCTCCCGGGGCAGGAAGGGGAGTCTCCCCGGATCTGCCTCTTGTTGGGTCCCTGCTGGAGGAGCAGTGGCCCGACTGTGCCACCGATCAGTTTATGGCAACCCCGAGCTCAGAGCCCGCTCCTCGGCTCCGTCTCTGCAGCCGGCTTCCCTGCTCCGATCCCTGGGAGCTCTGCCGCACTCAGGCACCCCCGGTCTTCCTGTGACCCGAGGGTCCTGAGACCACACTGTCCCGCGAGGGTTCCACCCCCCGCTTAACCACTGGAGCGACGTCCCTCAGCGGAGCCGACTTCTAAAAGTTCCGACTTTGTGCTCTGCGGCTCTATCACTTGCCAGAAGGGCCAGTGACGGAGGCCCCCTCCCCCGCCCTCTATCCTCCCGAATATCGCCTCAGATTCACTTCTCTGCATGTCCTACCTTCCAGAAAGTGGTTGCTTTTCTGTTCAGAGTGTTGTTGCTATTCTTTTCTTCGATCTCCTGTTGAATTTGTAGGTGTTCAGAATGGTTTGATCCCTATCCAGCTGAATTCCTGAGACCAAACGAAATCCAGGTCTCCTACTCCTCTGCCATCTTGCTCCGCCCCGATGTTGAGCATCTTTTCATGTGTCTATTGGCCATCTGGATGTCTGACTTCTTTGGATATGTCTGTTCCTGTCTTCTGCCCATGTTTTAATTGGGTTATTTGGTTTTTGGGTGTTGAGTTTTTTAAGTTCTTTATATATTTTGGATACTAACCCTTTATTGGGTATGTCATTTGTTGTCATTCAGTAGGCTGTCTTTTAGTTTTGTTGTTTCCTTTTCCATACAGAAGTTTTTTATTTTGATGTAGTCCCAATAGTTCACTTTTGTTTCTGTTTCCCTTGCCTTTGAAAACATGTCTAGCAAGAAGTTGCTGCCTGTGTTCTCTTCTAGGATTTTGATGGATTCCTGTCTCACATTTAGGTCCTTCATCCATTTTTAGTTTATTTTTGTGTATGGTGTAAAAAAAGTGGTCCAGTTTCATTCTTCTGCATGTGGCTGTCCAATTTTCCCAAAACTGTTTATTGAAGAGACTGTCTATTCTTTCTTGTTTTGTTGAAGATTAGATGACCATAGAGTTGAGGGTCCATTTCTAGGTTCTCTATTCTGTTCCATTGATCTGTGTGTCTGTTTTTGTGCCAGTACCATACTGTCTTGATGTTACAGCTTGAGGTCTGGAATTGTGATGCTTCCAGCTTTGTTTTTCTTTTTCAACATTGAGTCTTTAGGATTTTCTTTTTATTTTATTTTATTATATTATGTTAATCACCATACATTACATCATTAGTTTTTTATGTAGTGTTCCATGATTCATTGTTTGCGTATAACACCCAGTGCTCCATTCAATACGTGCCCTCTTTAATACCCATCACCAGGCTAACCCATCCCTCCACCCCCTCCCCTCTAGAACCCTCAGTTTGTTTCTCAGAGTCCATAGTCTCATGGTTCGTCTCCCCCTCCGATTTCCCCCCTTCATTTTTCCCTTCCTACTATCTTCTTCTTTTTTTTTTTTTTTAACATATAATGTATTATTTGTTTCAGAGAGTCTTTAGGATTTTCTAATAGAGTATCATGTCATCTGCAAATAGTGGAAGTTTTACTTCTTCCTTACCAATTTGGATGCTTTTATTCCTTTTTCTTGTCTGATTGCTGTGGCTAGGACTTCCAGTACTATGTTGAATAAAAGTGGTGAGAGTGGACATCCTTGTCCTGTTCCTGATCTTAAGGGGAAAGACTCCAATTTTTCACCATTGAATATGATGTTAGCTGTGGGTTTTTCATAGATGGCCTTTATTATGTTGAGAGTTTTTATCATGAATGGATGTTGTACTTTGTCAAATGATTTTTCTGCACCTATTGAAATGATCATATGGTTTTATTCTTTCCCTTATTGATGTAGGATATCATGTTGACTGATCTACAACTACTGCCACCCTTGCATCCCAGGAATAAATCCCACTTGATTGTGGTGAATGATTTTTTTAATGTATGGCTGGATTTGGTTTGCTAATATTTTGTTGAGAATTTTTGCGTCATGTTCATCAGAGATACTGGCCTGTAGTTCTAAACTAGAGAATTCTTGAAGAAAAGATAATCAAATTTAAGTCTTCTCTAAATAGCTAATTTACTAAAATTTTGAGCTTTTAATCTTATATTATTAAACAAATTTACATTTTGCTTTTATGAAACTAGTTTACTTTTGGTACTTGAAACAACTAGGCTATATCTACCCAATATTATTTTGGGGTCTTTGGTTGGGGCTTGTTGAACTCCTTAGAATGTTTATAGTTTTCAACAAATTTGGCAAATTTTTGTCCAGTATTTCCTCAAATATTGTTTTTCTGTTTCTCACACAAACACCCCACCCAATCTGTGATAGACATGCAGTATGGGTGGGAAAAAACTTTTCCTGTTACAACAAAAATTTAAAAAGATCCTGTAGTTGTTTGTTTCACAGTGTAACTTCTAATTTAAATAATGTACCTTCTGACTGACAATAGTTCAGATAGGGTAAGGAACTATTTTACTATTTACTATTTTACTCCTGGTAGAGAAGGCTATCTCACCTCTTTGAACTTCACCTAGGCTCTAGAATGGTGGCCATATCTAGCAACTTAATTACAAGACCAGAACTTTTTCTTGACTCTTCCAGAACTCAGTCTAAATTCATTATAAAATTTACTTCTGGATATTTTACTAGTTGTCTCTATTGCTAGTCTACAAAATCCATCTTTAATTTTTAGTAACAATTCGAGTGCTCTTAAAATATTTCTATTATGTTCAGGGTAAATTCTTAATTCCCAAATGATTTTATAAAGAGCCAAAGAAATAGCAGGATGGCAAACTGTTGGATTATATTACCTTTTTCTTCTTCATTGTATTTCTAGGCAGTAATCATTTAAAATGTTCCCCCAGGGCGCCTGGGTGGCTCAGTTGGTTAGGCGACTGCCTTCGGCTCAGGTCATGATCCTGGAGTGCCGGGATCGAGTCCCGCATCGGGCTCCCTGCTCTGCAGGGAGTCTGCTCCTCCCTCTGACCCTCCCCCCTCTCATGTGCTCTCTCTCTCATTCTCTCTCTCTCAAATAAATAAATAAAATCTTTAAAAAAAAAAAAAAAAAAAATGTTCCCCCAAACTCCCTCTCAGAAACTGATTTGTTCCCAAAGACTCTTTATTTGAATGTCATAAAGATCTACTCTTGTGAGTGATGGGAGTGCCTCATAGTCTGGCTCTGAAGTTGTTTGCCAACTCTCATTCCTTAATGTAAGTGTAAATGGAGGTAAGAATAAAATACTAGGTTAATGGATCTAATGTGGGGAATCATCAGCACAAAATGCAACTATATTCTGTTCTCTACTTGATATAATGGAAAGAGAGAATCAGAAAAACCCTTCGGATAAAATTTTACAAAGAATTAACAAAATGATCCTGTGATAGATACTCATTTGCCTGAAAGTCCTTAGGGTCTATATGTAAATGTTTGGTAATTTAAATTACTTGTATAAAACTAAGGATGCAAAAAAAATTTAATACTTTTATTGATTACATTGCTAAATACTAACATGGCTTTTGGAAATATAAATCCATACACTTCCTTACCTGGGATTGGAACAAGGTACTCTTTGAGTGTTCACATTATCGCATAAGGGTTCTCCTCCATGATAGATACCTGTTCGAACATAGATCTTAAAAAAGAAAAAGAAAGTTTGTGTATATAAAGACACAACAAATACACACACACACACTACAGAACCAATATTAAACAATATTAAAATAATGTAACTGATATGAATGACAGAATCCATTAAAAGTTTCTGTTCAGATGTTTTTCTGTTCTTCCTTCACATATATAATAAGTTAATACTGATGCAGATTCTTCACCAAACAAAATGTGTTGCTGCCTTTAGGGGGACATCACACTATAAAAAAAATCAATATAGACTCACAATCCCTTTAGGCCAGGTATGTAATTCAGAGTTTTTCATATTTTAGAAAGATAAATTGGTACATATACTAAATATTACTTCATATTCTTAGCTGCTGGAACAGCACCCCATAAAGACATTAATATTTCTGCAACAAAACACATGCATATTTACACTAAATGGGATATATAGAGACTATAAAAATTCCCGCTTCAGGTTAGGTCAGGTTTTGCTGCCACATGAATTCTGTAAAACTCATGGTTTTAAGAACTTAGATATATGGAAATTAGAATTATGAGAATATTAGAATTATGGATATTAGCATTACAGACAAAGAACTGTAAGCCGTGCAACATCTGAGGGAGAGGAGTGGTTTTCTAGCTATCTGAAAACAGTGCAGGTCAACAGATTATTATACATAGTTCAATAAAAAAGTCAATGTAAAATAATTTATATAAATAAGCGTCAACACTTGACTTTACCTTGTCAATGTCTCGAATATTTACATTCACATAGGTCGCACAAAGGATTTTTATTCTGAGTGCACTATTTATAACCCAAAGGGATTTTGTAGATGTTTCTCCATTCATATATGGTGTAGCTGTGGAGATGCGTCTGGAATATGAAGGCATTGTGAAACAGTCCATCGGCAGTTGGGAGTAAAGGCTTTCTTTAGCCATCAGCATCAAATTGGGCATCCTCCCAAGCATTATACAGCTTCTTATGTACTGTAAAAGATTAAGAGGGGAGGGAAAAAGCCATTTCTTATAAGGTGTTTCATTTTAAAAGCAACAAACATGTAAGCAAAAAAAAAAAAAAAGGAACAAAGGAATTAAAAACAATGACTAGAGGATACTCATTATGAAAACACTGTTTATATCTGAACAATGTTAATCAGCTTATCCATATATCTACGGTCAGGCCCCAAATATTAAATATATAAAATCTAAAGGGAAAAAAAGCATCTGCTCTCTCAAATTCAATTCATCATGAATCTCTCAAATTAAATACAGTATATATTTTTTTAAACTTTAAAAAATTTATTTATTTGAGAGAGAGCGGGAGAGAGAGAGCACAAGCAGAAGGAGAGGGAGAAGCAGGCTCCCCACTGAGCAAGGAGCCCTACGCAGGGCTTGATCCCAGGACCCTGAGATGATGATCTGAGCCGAAGGCAGATGCTTAACCACCCAGGTGCCCCAAACAGAGTATTAAAAATAAACTTATGAAGCTATTCACTAATATTAATCACTGAATTTTCAAAAAGTATGTCCTAAAAATACAGATACTTGTCCCCAACTTTTACATTTCCTATTAATATTTTTGAAGCTTGTTACTCACCTTATACTGACTTAGAGGATATTTTTCAAGGAAGTATTCATCACATCCACACACTTTTAAAATATACTTGCCCTGATATTCTAAAACACAGAGTTTTAGTTGTTCAGATGATAGCAACATGCTTCTAGTTTTTTTCCTGATTGCTTCAGCAATTACTTGTTCTGGCACACAGTCATGGTTGATTTTCAGAGTATACTTCTGCTTGTCATTATTTGGAGAAACTATTACCCAAATCACCACTATTATTTGCCCTATAATAGGAAAACATTATTAGATGCAATCACCATATATATTTCATTTTTCAAGAGACAAATTTCAAAAAGTATGTACTACCATTATTCTAACCATAATCAGAAATGACTTATAATCAAACTAATTAAATATAGGTAAATATCAGGTAGAAACCACAAATCTTCAAATATGATAGGGCTGCCAGGCCATGCCCAAATCTCGTGTTTTATGGCAAGCACGCAAAACTGTGACGAGAGTCACAATACCTGAGGCCAAGCTAATTTCCATTCTAAACTGCATCACATACTTCATGAGTACAACTCCTGTGAAGAGCGACTCATGATGGTATCAAAGGTTCAACAGTACCTAAAGTAGAAGAGTTTTTGGTAACTATGGGAAAGAATCATGGAGACTTAATGAAAATGCTGAATCAGAAGGAGAGAAAAGATGGTGGAAGAAGGGAAAGAATATGAACTTTTAAATGTTTTCCTTTTAAGATCAATTAAGCTGGGAGGAGGGGTGAAGATGATGAAAATGGAAAGATTAAAACTATGGTAGGGTGGTCCAGGTGTTCACAGTACAATTCTTTCAACTTTTCTGTAGGGAAATTTTCATAAAGAATGTTGGCCGAAAATGAAAAGAGACTTTCATTTTAAAAGGTATGCTAGAGTAGAAAAGAATTTCAAATGAAGATTTTATGTTATACTGCATTAAACTAGTGTGAATAATATGAGTGAAATAGTAACAAGATGTCTTAACTTATTCTACCAACAGAATTTTAAATTTAAGAGTGTGTGAAAGCTAACTTACTCTAAAACTTCAAATTGAAACCTTCACTTTGTTATGTTGAAAAATACAGATACTCATCTGATACAATGATATTTTCATTTCCTAAACAACAGAGTGTATAAATTTCCATGTTCACTTAATTCTAGAAATTGATAGTGTCAAAAGTCATTCTATATATTATCACTCATGATAAGATTTAATTATTCCATTTATTAAGAAATTTATTTTTCTTCGTATAACAAAAATGTGCAAAGTTTTCCCAAAATTTCATAAAGTATTTCTATTTATACTTTTTTTATTTGTAAAAAGATAATCAGCTATAACTGTATAATAATGAATTTCAAACTCAAAGTTCTTTAGTTTTATTTTAAGATACACAATTCACCGGGATCAGCACTGTATGTGCACAATTCATTCAATCAATAATTTATTACATGCATATATATTTGGCACTCAGCTACATCTTGTCAGTATAAGCAGTCCCTGTCTTCCAGAAGCTTATCATGTAGCTGGGATAAAAAGAGATCGAAATTTTTACTACAGTAACCAATTATGGTAGATTGACAATTTTCTTACCTTTATCTAATTTATTATATATGTGCTTTGGCAGTTCTGGTGAAGATTCTACATTTGGAGGATAGACATACATTGCTCTACTATGAGGTGAGTTAAGATCCCGAAGATCCACAGCTTCTTTACAAACATTCAGAATATTTCGTCGGAAGTCCTGTACTTCCGGATCTTTAACCATATCAAATTCACACACTGGCATGCCAATAGCAAAACCTTAAAAAAATTATATAAAGAATATAACATTCTATTAAACATATAGTATGAACATGTCTCTTACAAATGGGGAACTTGACACATTTGGAAGTTCACAATAAAGAAGTGTCTCTGTGTTTAAAGAAATTTTGATGAATACATAAAGTAAGAGTTGACAAAGACTCAAATATTTTTAACATATAATATATTCAGCAACTTGGAGGAAAGGCAGCAAACATCCATGTAATTTTTTTTTTAAAGAGTAACAAAACAAAACTGGGATATAACAAATCTAAGTCAACCCTACAAATGATATTTCTTAAAGAAAAATTTATAGGATACTACCAAAGTGTTAAAAATAGTTCCTTAGCCAGGTTAGTCAAAAAATACTTTCAATTTGTAATGGTTTTTATTTCAAAATCTATTTATTTAAGGTTACAAAGGTAGTTAACTGATTCAGACAGAAATATTTTAGTAATGAGAAAATAGTTAAGTTTCATGGTTATTTGCTTTTAGAACGACAATGCCATTTAGTCAAAAACTGAGTCATACCAATTTCTCGATTGAGGATCTTTTCTTCTCGGTTGCCTACTGGCTCAATTACTTTTAAAAAGGGTTGAAAAAGCCGAAGGTCACAAAGTCGTCTTGTTTCATCAAAAAATTCTTCCCTTTCTGCTTCTTGGGTAACACTTACGAAAATGTAAGAAGATTCATCTTGAAGAAGTTGATGGAGAGGGTACTTTCTTGCTTCTTTAAATAATTCATGCTTTATAGTTATTAATGTAGCCTCACGGAGGCATTCTAACGTCACTATCATTCCATTTGGTAGTAAACATTCAACTAGGATTCTTGGGGGCATCAAGTGGATGCCCCACAGTTCACCTGATGATGGTCTTGGAGGCATTGTTCTGATCCTTTGCAAGTTTTACATATAAAACTATTTTAAGGAATTAGATGTGTGGCTGTCCCAAAGCAGAAATCTAAACCAAAGGGGAAAAAAACATATGTTAAAAGAAAAACTACAGAAGAATATATTTATGGCATTACTAAATGTAAAAACTCATTTTCTGTAGTTTGAATTGATTAGGGTATTAATAATTTATCTTAAATATTTTGATGGAGACTCTTGCTCCAAATTAGGCTGAAAGAATTGATTCCAAAGCAGGAATTAGAAAAAACACTTGGACTGGAAAGGATCTTTTAGATCATGGGTCCATCGCTCTCATTTTAAAGGTGAGTAAAGGTGAGAGAAGTCAAATCTTCCTTTTCACTCCCTACCACTACCCTGTGGTAATGAGAAATTACATGGCTTGGTTTTTTTCTTAAATTAATCTTTGTGATTTCCTTCTTTGTATTGATTATTGTCTACGTGACATCTTAGACCATTCTGCTTCTAAAGTATAATTTACGTATATATTCACTATAATATAAAGTGTCATCAATACATCCTTGAAATATGATGATGAATTTGAATGATCCATCTACTTTATCAAATAACCCAACCCTAATAATTCTGATTGAAATGATCTACACACAAATGAGACCCACTGACTCTCTTTGTTAGTAAAATATTCCAACAGTGTTAAGTACTTGTAATATTTTTTAAAATACAAAGTATTATTATGATTTGAAGCCCTCATTTTTAAAGATGTCAAAAATCTCCAGGATTCTTTAGAAGATACTGCAAAATCCACAAAGATTTGGGCATGGCCTGGCAGGTTTATTTTTTGCTATTTATATTTATATTTTCTTTTATTCAGCAAGCTACACTGTAAAGGCATAAAAAAAGGTAAGGTGAGAGACATTATAAAAAAGAAATGAAAGTTAAGCTAGAGAAATGAATCAAAAGGGCCCAGATAACTTACTATATTTGATTATTCTATCGGGCACTGTGGACAATAGTCATAAATGACACTTTGTTTATTCACTAAAAATGTACTGGAGCTAAAAAAAAAATGTACTGGGGCTTTTCCACAGGACCATGTTAGGTCCTGGGAATATGATAATGAAGAAGACAGGCATGGCCCTTGCCCTTACAAGGCAAAGTCAAGAGTGTGAAGATTATGGGTTTGTTGGGTATAGGATAATTAAATTCACAGGTAATTAAATCCAGAAACCTATCTTCTCTGACTCCTGTATGTCATACCCATCAACACTAATCCATCAACAAACTTTGTTAATTCTATCTCCCGAATCTGTATACTCCACTACCACTCTTAGTACCTTGGGTCAGGCCACTACTCTTTCTTGTCTGGACCACTGCTAAAGCCTAAATGGTCTCCCTGGATCTAGGTTTGCCCCCTACGATCCATCTTTCACTTTACAGCCAGTGTGAGCTAGACAGGGCAATAGGGTCTACTTTGAGCAGACATTTTTGCTATCTTACTTGCAAACAAGTACTTATAGTATGCTTCAGAGTTCTAATACATGAAGGAGGGGAGAAATAGAAATAGCAAAAATTTCAAGCCCTCCCCCATCTCTAGAAATATAGAAGTCAGTTGGAAGACAATAGAGAATGTAAAACAATTTTTAATAGTTGAAAATCTTTCTTCAAATTTATAAGAGACCCACTGAAGTTATAGGATTTAAAATATAATTATTCTATTTCCTACACTTCTAAATGAAAATTCATTGGTTAGTAAAAAGACCAGATGGATCAATCCGTGTGCATAATTATAGAAGTGACTTAAGCTAAGCTTTTTAAAACATACAAAAATTTGAAGAATGCAAGGGAAATGCCAAATGACTACTTTTAAATGATGATCTGACTGCATAAAAAAGTTCAAATAAAAACCAAACCAAACCACAAGCCACACCAAAACAGCAGCTGTGTTTATAGTTTTCTTTGTTGAATGGCGCTAAGAGGTCCACGTTATGGAGTCATAGGGGCAACTATATAATAAATAACATCTCAGAGTCTCATATGTCCCCTAAGAATTAGCAAAAGAGAAGTCTAGTATAGTAGAGAGATCACTGGTTCTAATCTTTATCCTACTATAGTATATTTATGCTCAGTTAACAATTATTAAATACTCAAGACACACGTTCTCATTAAGAGAATAAATGTGATCATAGCCATAAAACACTTGGGAGATCCTGGAAGGCAGGCACTGGTTGACACTGTGGTAGTACTAAATAGAAGAGAGAGGATGCTAACTTTCTTATATTTCTTCTTATGTCAGGCCCTACTCTGTACAAACCATTACCTCAGAGCTCACATGAACAGAAGCGTAGAAGAGGGGAATGGAACTAACATTGCTAGTCAGTATATATCATGCACTCAGGTGGCAATAACCCTTTCAGGACCATTTTACATATGAGGAAACTGAAGGTCAGAAAAGTGAAGTTATTTGCCACCAGTAAATGTTAGATAACGGATTTTGAATCCAGGGCTAGATAATTTCAAAGTGCACACTGTAACCATGCTGCTCTTTGGGCTTCAGTTATGGCCAGGTAATACTCATTGGTGGTGAATAAGAAAATGGGCTCTAAAGTTACACTGGATTCAAATTCTCACTGCCTTAGTAAATAGCTGCCTTGAGCAGTTTAATTCATCTCATTGAACTTCATTCTCCCCATCCCATTTTGTTAAGTTGGGATAATGGCAGAAAATTCATCAGATTGCTGTATTAGATGAGGTAATATATGAAAAACATGTAAGCAAAGAGACTGGCATACAGTAAGCATTCAGTAAATGTTAAATATTAATAAACCTGTAAAGTACACCCACACTACCTTTTCAAGCTATTATGAATTATCCAGGGCTGGCACCAGATAGGGATGGGAAAAAGAGGTTTGAGTTCTTTTACAGAGGGAGGCAAGTAAATAAGGAGTCTTATAAAGGAGTGCTAGTTTTAAAAGCTGAACTTTGAAGGTAGCACTGGTAATGCAAGGCTCACAGCTGCCTCTAGTTCCCTGGACTCCTAATATTCCTATTTAAATGGTACAGCTATCTACAGCTTAAATAAGGAATCCCTTGCTAACCCCCTCCACCTTTTTTTGGAGAAATATCTACTTGTGCTGGGCTCTGAGCTAAATATGCTATGAAAACTAAGGTAAATAAAATGCTTTCTCTTCGGTTGTTGAGGGACTCATAGTTCATTGAGGAATGAAAGCCAAGAACAACTTTGACAATGGAAAATTGTAGGACAGAGTATGAACTTTAGTAAAGTCACAGGAAATCTCCAACTGCTTGAGGAGGTTAGGGAAGGCATCAGAGAAGTAAAATTTAAGTAGAATATTATAGATTAGTAGGGATCTTGCAGGGAAGGTAAGGGGTAGCTTGGACATGGGGGAGCTAGATGAGGAAAGTGTTTTAGATTGCCACAAGAGTATGTGTGCAAAGTCACAGACCATGAGAGAACACAGCCTGTTACCAGCAATACAAGTTGTTTTTTATTACTTGAGTCTGAAGTGCATGGGAATAGGTAGGGTGTGTGGCAAGGAGGGAGAGGGGAGAAGTAGGCAGGGGCCAGAAAGGTGGACAGACTCTTTATTAAGGAGTTTGAATTTTATGTAGTATGCTGTAAGTAAAGGGGGTCTTCTAAAGTATTTTGAGCGAAAGAATGACATGACATTTTTTTCATGATTTTAAATTTCATATTAAAAACTATTTCTCTTCAAATACAGGATATAATCAAATAAGCATTAAACCAAGGTGTAAAAATGGTATCTTCTCAATTCCTCTAATTTGGGGGGAAAAAATCCCTAAAGTTAAGAAATCAGCATATATACATGTAACATTTTAAATAAAAGGGCCTTTACACTATAGAAGAAATTAAATGCTGATAAAGAAGGTGGAATTACCCAAATGTAAGCGCATAATCTATTTACAAAGGAACTTATTTGAAAAGCAATAGAGGGGGAGAAATCACCATAAAGTTAATATTTAAAATAAGAATCTCTGCAATTTGGCAGTCTGAAGTCACAAATATGTATTTACTAAAAATAAAATACTTTAAGAGTAAGGAACTATTGTTTTTTTCTTTTCTTTTTTTTTACAAACCCTTGTGTTGAGAGCTGACTTCCCATAGACTGCAGCAAGCTATATTCCCCTGCTATGTGGGAAACCCAGACCCAGAAACAGGGTCTGCCAATTGGTTAGCACCAGCTTCCGCATGAATGTGTACTCAGTGACCTGTGAGGGGCAGCCCCCTTTCTGGCTGTGCCCCATTTTCTGGGACAAGGGGCTCTGCATGGGACCCTGGTCTTGACACTGCTGGCCTTTTGAGTTCAGAATGCCAGGACTAAATATTCATATACTGAAAAATCACAATTATTCAGGACTCTTAGGAAATAAATCGGTTTTACTTATCCTAACTTTTTATATATCTAATGATAAGTTATTTCAATTGGGGTGTTCCTGCTTTCTTAAAAAGTATATATAACTCACAATTTCCCCTTTTCTTGATGAATTACAGTCCTCATTATAAAACCAATTACTTTGCTATTCTGAAACACAATACAGCAAAGCACTTCAGTATTATTGAAGAGTCTGAGTGTATTTTTGGCCCTATCCCCAGTGACCCCAGGTTGGAGATGATGCTTTTTAAAATGGCCCCCCCATCTCCTTGTTTTCCAGTAGTCAATGGTCACTTTTCAGCTGTGGCCCCCTGCCTGCGATAGTAGCCTCCTCTTCTTCAGTTACTCATTTCTATAAGCATCAACACTGACTACCATTTTATAATAATCTCTAGACTAGAGACCAACAGACCAAATGGTGACTGTATATGTACAGGAGCACAACATATGTAACAGATACCTTCCTGGTCAGAGGTTTTGTTTACTTCCTTGTTCTGGTGTTAACATTACTGTTAAAAACTGTGTTTGGGCAGGAGACACTGAAAGTCTTTAGTGCTTAGAAGGCCTGAACCCCCATTCGTTTCTTGGTTAGGGCTGGATCTGCATTAGCAGTCCAAGTGAGGGCAATGGTATTGCTCAGCTGGAGTAAAGACAACTTTAAGCACAAAATAAGCAGCAGAAATGAACAGTAGAAAACAGTCTCAGACTCGCCATTGTCATTTGACTTTTGTAAGTTGAGGGTTTCTTAATTCATTGGACAATTTAATTTAAACATCTAATGTGTGCTCTTTCAGCCCAAGAAGACAATGACATTTTGACAATTTGTTTTTTAACTCCTAAATTCAAAGCCTTTCCTTGCCCACATGCCAAATCCAGCTCACCACCTGCTTCTGTTAAATAAATTTAAATGGGAATCCCACCAATAAATTGTGTTCATATATTGTCAACGATGCTTTCCCACTACAACAACAGAGTTGAACAGATGCTATAGAGACGTGGGGCTTAAAACATTTAATATCTGGTCCTTTACAGAAAAAGTTTGCTGGCCTCTGATAAGGTATCAGAATTACCCAATAAATCAACCCGAGAATTTTCTTTCTTTTTTTAAGATTCACTTATTTATTTGAGAGAGAAAGAGCATGTGCGTGAGGGGAGAGACAGGGAGAGGGAGAGAGTCTCAAGCAGATTCCCTGCTGAGCACGGAGCCCAATGTGGGGCTCAATCTCAGGACCCTGAGATCATGATCTGAGGTGAAATCAAGAGTCAGATGCTTAACAACTAAGCCACTGAGGTGCCCTCACTGGAAAATTTTCTAAATGGACATCACTTAATAAATCATCCCTAACCCTGCCTTTTGGACCACAATCCTACACTTTCACTCGAAGTCCTTCAGGGCTGAGGTGGAGAGGAAGCATTAATTTTAAGCCAGTGAAGTTAAAATCCTGAAATAGGAAAGTATCTCAGAAGTCACTATACTGAATATTTTCAGTGTTGGGAGATCACTATCTGATATAGAAGTTTTTGTGGAGCACTTCTAAAGTTATCCCGAACATTATTTCTAAACTTCTTCATTCCATCATTTCTGCCTTTTCTATCTCTTCACATGCTTGTCAGCTATTAGAATTTTCTCTGGGTCTTTTTACCCCCAATTCCTTTAACCATAATTCAAGAGATAGTTTACCATCATCTTTGCCATCACTTAAAGTGTTCTTCTGCTAATTAATATTCATCTCAAAATGCAGCAACCAAAATCTAGTATGTACCTATGAATTATGAGTCTCTATAAATACATCCTAAGACTGCAGAAACCTTTTCTAACTTGATTACTTTAAAATATAATGTATACTTTAGATATTTTAATTCAGGTTTCAATTTCGAAAGTGTATTATATTTAAAAGTTATTTGTTTTTAAAGTAATCAATATTACATCTGCATTAGAAAGTCATTAAAATAAGAAAGCTATTTTGAAGTGTACGCTTGGAAATTTAGGGGGGATATCTAGACTGATTCCACTGGCAGCTTACTCACCTCAGACAGCCTTAATCTGTTAAAATAAGCAGCTTGTGTTTTCTAGATATCTGTGTTCCACAAATATAGAAACTTCGTAAGTATTTACTGAATGAACAAAAGTTTTACAAATACTTATTTCTTATTTAACTGATACATTCAACCAATGTTATTTGAGTTAATGGACACATTACTAAAGGAGTATATTTAGTTGACAAGGTATTTTCCACCCTCATTCTCAGAGAGGTCAACGGGAAAACATTAACATGTAGTTTTGTTGCTAATCAGTTGCACCTTTTTATTTGCTCATTAACTAGAAAATATACTTTCCTGTTTTTTTAAATTACCAAATGAATCCTTACTTTATTCTGATTTAGAACAAAATAAAAAATTTGCCTCTATACTTGCTAAAGAAATAACATGATAAAAATCTGGATTAATAATTCTATGATCTGGTTACTTTCTTTAAAAGTTATTTTAAATATTTCCAGTTAATTACTCTTTCTTAATGTTGCCTCTTAACATATATGTCTTTGATTGTACCTTAATACATTCTTGTTAAAATTATCTATTTCCATATTTGACTTCCTACTAGACTATGAACTTTTTCCGGATAGGATCTTTTTGGGGTCACTACAGTCCTACAGCATAAGAAGTAGGAAATCTAAGTTGTAAAGTTATCCCAGGGAAAGTCCCAGGGCCTGAAACAAAGAGAAGTAGCAATAGTAATAGAAGAAAGAGATGGACGAAGACAGCTTATAAAGGGAAATCAAAAGCACTGAGAGACTAACTGGGTTTGAAGGATAAGAAGCATAATTTTAAACAAATTTCACTGCAGTGGAAATGCATGGGAAGCAAGTGTTTTTCGGTACAATTTTTCATGAGCCCCAGTTAGGGCCTCTAAAATTCTCTTCCTCCAAGAGTCACTGAGCTGTTGTTGGAGTGAGTCCAAAGAGACAGCTGTAATATACACTAGTGCTGGAAGGATGCATTTTATCCACTTCTTTCAAAACGCTGTCCTTCACTGACCTTTACAAGCTGACCATGAGAAAACAGATTTAACTCATTCTCTTAGTTATTCAGAGAGAGACCTTAACAACTTCAGGGTGGAAAATCAAGTTCTCATGACCAGTATGTAGAAAATTAAAATTCCTTTAGAAGGGGATATAATTTATTTTCACTATTAAATTCACAGTGCTGTGAAATACACTTCAGAGATTTAAAAATACATTTCAGAGATTTAATGATTTATTTAAAACAAGGGTTCCCAAATATGAGGTTCATAGATGAGCTTAGGAAGGGTCTGTGCTACTGGATTTTTAAAAAAATGACAAACAATTAAGGTCTAAGTCAGTAATGTCTATGCCAATGTAGACTTTTTTTTAAAGACTTTATTTATTGATTGATTGATTGATTTTGAGAGAGAGAGAGAGTGCACGCATGAGTGGCTGGGGGAGGAGGGGGGCGGCAGAGGGAGAGGGAGAAGCAGACTCCTGGCTGAGCAGGGAGCGCAACGCAGGGCTCGATCCCAGGACCTCGAGATCATGACCTGAGTCGAAGGCAGACGCTTAACTGACTAAGCCACCCAGGTGCTCCTGTGGACTTTTGATTATCAATAAATTCGTGAACAAGGACTTTATTAAGGTGGGTTAAAAGAATCCATTGTGGGGGCGCCTGGGTGGCTCAGTCGTTAAGCGTCTGCCTTCAGCTCAGGTCATGATCCCAGGGTCCTGAGATCGAGCTCCGCATCGCGCTCCCTGCTCAGCAGGAAGCCTGCTTCTCCCTCTCCTACTCCCCCTGCTTGTGTTCCCTCTCTCTCTCTGTCTCTAGGTCAAATAAATAAAATTAAAAAAAAAAAAAAAAGAATCCAGTGTGACTAGCAGAACTGAATGGGATAAATAAGCATAAGAGTCACTAATGAAGTATAGATTAATAAATACCTGATCTTAGATTATTAAATAATGAATTTAAATTCTGTTTTATATAGATATAAAGAAACCTTACCAAATCTCAAAATATGTAGTCACTAATTTCCCCAATTTGAACTTCAAAAATTCAAATTTTAGTGTGTGATAAAATTTCTTAAAATTTAAGCTCAAAAAGAGACTAAATATTAATAGATAGAGGTGATAGAAATATAGACAGGATTATGAGGAAAAGCAAACATAGTTAAACAATGTAGAAAATACAACAAAAGATATTTCATAATATAAAACAATTTAATAAGACAAATGACTCCACAGTGACATAGAGTTTTCCAGAAAATATTTCTTTTCTCTTTGTGAGGGAGTCAAGGCAGGATTATCATAGTTTCACATAAAACAAGCAGCAGGCAGTCAAAAGTCAATAGTAAATTAGGCAACTCTAGAAACCCCATTTATTTTTTAGATCCAGATGGCAGTATTTGGTAAGTTATGATTTCAAAATATAGAACTGAAAGAATGACTAGTACTTCAAATGAAAAATACATTAATATTTTGCCTTATTTTTCTACTAGTAGAATACTTTTGCTCTAACTCTTTGATTCCTCCTTATTAACCAGCCCACCTTGTGACTGATGGCATGTATTGATAAGACAGGTGGACAGAATTAAGGGTGCCTCTTTCTGCCCAAAGAAAAGGACAAAGCTAATGATTCCATAAGGAAAATCTAACCAGCGACTTGAGCTTTAACATCTTAATACCTGGAACAAATAATCAACGGAGCTGAAAACATTTTAGAAACCTCTACATTTTTTTTCAACTATAGTATTATTCAGTGTTTAGTAGCAAAGAAAACAACATATATGAACCCAGTCTAGTTCTAGGGGTAGAGCAGAAATGGTTTAACCAGTGTTTTTGCTTTTGTTCAGATCACTCCTCCATCATCTTCAGCTCTACTGACCCTATGGAGAACTCTGCAATTCTTTTTTTTTTTTTAAGATTTTATTTATTTATTTGAGAGAGAGCAGGGTGAGGGGTGGAAGGGACATAAGGATAGTGAGAAAGAGTCCTAAGCAACTCCGCCCTAAGTGTGGAGCCCAACATGGGCTGGATCTCACAACGCTGAGACCACAACCTGAGCCGAAAGCAAGAGTCCGTCGCCTGACTGCCCCATGCAGGTGCCCCAAGAGAACTCTGAAATTCTTTTTTTTTTTTTTTAAGATTTTATTTATTTATTTGACAGAGAGAGATTCAGCGAGAGAGGGAACACAAGCAGGGGCAGAGGGAGAGGGAGAAGAAGGTTTCCCATGGAGCAGGGAGCCCAATGTGGGGCTTGATCCCAGAACCCTGGGATTATAACTTGAGCCGAAGGCAGACGCTTAACGACTGAGCCACTCAGGCGCCCCGGGAACTCTGCAATTCTTTAGACTTCTCCAAGAGTTTCCTTATTTCCACAAAGTGAATAAAAATAGTTATTACCTCATAATGATTAAAAAGAGTTAAGTGAAACAATACATGTAAAATCCTAGCATACAGTGCCTGGAGCATGGAAATTCAATAAAGGTTCCCTCTCTTATCTATTGGATCCATGCTATCTAGATCCATGGGTCCAGAAAGGAGCCAGAACTTTAGCGTTTCAGGATTATTTTATAATTATTAAAAAATATTTTGATGCAGAATATTTTACTTATGTCTTTGAAATCTGTACAAATGTCTCTGTCCTCATCTTTATATTTGTTTCTGTATTCTTATTGAACTGCAAAATTCCTAAAGGATGAAACCTTTATCTGTTGTTTTTTTTTTTTTTCAAGATTTTATTCATTTATTTGAGAGAGAGAGTGAGCACATGAGCAGGGGAAGGGGCAGAGGGAGAGGGAAAGCAGACTCCTGGCTGAGCGTGGAGCCCTACTGGGCTTGATCCCAGGACCCTGAGATCATGACCTGAGCCAAAGTCAGATGCTTACCTGACTGAGCCACCCAGGCGCCCCTGAGGCCTGTCTGTGTTTAAATCAGTTTATACACTCTCAGTAGAGCATAAGCATTAAATGGACATTTGATATATTTCAATGATAAAACATAAAAACAATCAAATACAAGTCAACACGAGACATAAGAAAATAGCAGAAGAAATATATACAAAAATTCTTATTTTAGAATTATGCTATACATAATTGGCAAAATCTACTTCTTTACATGTATACATGAGATTATATTGATTTTTTTATTTAAAGAAAAAGAGGGAAAATGCAATGAATGTTAGAGATAAAAATGCAAAGTCATAGTAACAAATATTTTTGGTTCTTGGACTGAAAAAAAAATGACGACCAGTTAGGAAAAGAGAGAAGTGAAAGGGTATTACATAGACCATACCACTGATTTTCTCTTCATATTAAATAAATGCCTTTTAATCATATTTGGTTTGATTGAAAATAAGCAGGAATGATTTTTTTTGGGCTAAAACCAACAACACAGCTCATCTCCTACATTAAGTAATATACTATCTGGTTCACTGAAGCAATACTTAAAGGAGATTTGGTATAATGTGGAGAGTAACTTTTTAATGAGAGAAAAAAAAACTTTCTTTATAAATCATTACAAACTAGTCTCTTTTATATATAGAGAGAAGTAACCCTAAAGTATTTAAATTTTACAGCTGTATCTGCATCTTGAAGGGCCAAAAGTATACTTCAACAAAACAGGGAAAATAGAACCCCAATTATGTATCTGGTTGTCTCCATGAAAATTTAACCAATATGAGATCATTGAAGAGACCAGCCCAGCAAGAAAGGAAGGAAATGCAAAATATGGAGGGGATTCTTGAAATGTTACTATTTTCTGCTAAACAAACATCTTAGTTCCCAGGGAACATAAAGAGAAAAGGACCTGAAAGCTTAACCTTTTACAAGTAAGTTTATAACCAAACTTATTACTGATGATAACTAAAATATGGGGCTCATAGTCCTTTGTAATTTCCCTTTACAAATGACACTCAGGTACCATATACTTCAGGAACAAAAGCAATTTATTATTTGGTATTGCACAGATGGTGCCAGCCACACATTGTTTCTTTCTTGATTTATGGGTTAAGAAAAAAAGTATAAAAGGGATCTACTTTTCAGCTTAAAATCAATATGAAAACTAACTCTCCCTGTTTTTCTTTCAAAAGCCTGGGGGCTTCACCAAAAAAAACTTCATTCTTTCTTGCCCTAAAGAAGCTAACACCATCCTGGACTTGGTTGATTTGTAAAATTGTTACTTCCTGGCTGCTAATGATAGAGAAAGAAGAGACAAAAAGTACATCATCCAGGTCCTAGCTAGATAAATTCATTGGGAAGCTTAAGAATATCTAGATTAAACATCTTAAATAAGAACATCTAGAAAAAGGTAACCGTAGCAATGTGTCTTCCAGCTCACTTGACTATTCTTTTAAAGACCTGTAACAAACTGAAGGCAAGATGTTTCCATAAGCCACCAGGAATAAGAACTTACTTCTCTTAAGTTTATCAAATGACTTTTTCTTTTTTCTTTATGTTTTTTCTTGTATAGTGCAAATGCCTTTGTAAGCCTTTCCATGTCTTTGAATACCTCAACAATCTTCTTCCAAGTCTTCCTGCCACTATGGGTTAGGGTGGATGAACTTCTGGAAAACACTTGCTTCACACTATTCCCTTTTGTTTTCTCTATTCATCAAGAATGAACAGCTACCTTATTTCCTTATATCGTGGAATGAAGACATAGTTTAATTTCTACCGGGGCTTCTAGTCAAGTACTATTCCTTCTGGTGGTAGCTCTCTAGTGTCTAGATGCATTAAAACTTATTTGCACTCCACTACTGATTAACCTTATGGTTTTTCTTGACAATGATGAAAAAATGAATCTTGTATACCAACCTTCTACTGCCATTATAAAGTGAAACTTGGGTTAGCTACAGATTTCTCAGTAGATCCAGTTGTTCTCTCTTCCTTGTACAGAACAGGTAGTTTGTGTCCACAAAGAGAAAAGAATCCCAAAATGATAAAATAGTAAATGTTCAGTCTAGTCCAGTCCAATAAAGACAGCTACCTTTGACTGGCGGTACTAGCAGACAATAGATTCACCTAATTGAATCCAGACATATTTCATAGAAAGTCTCTTTGCTTTGGAGTATTATTTTCATTTTTGACCAACTCAACATTCTAAACTCAAAATCTGCCATCTGCTCCATTTTCTGACAATAACAGAATAGTTTAGTATTTAATAGTAATGGTGAAAAAACTCCACTGCAAGTAATTATTGACCAACTTTAATAGTGATTTATCATCCTTCAATATTTGATCTCTGATAAAGGGGCTACTTCACTAAAGCAAAATTTGAAGTAATGCTGAACAGCTGTTTGGCAAGCCAAGGACACAGATCTCCCAGAAGTGCAATGAGAGAGAGAGGAGCTTATTTTCAGCACAAGCACCACCTAGCTAAGATTTGAACAGGAGAGTTCTATGAGTGATAGCAACAGCAATGTGGAGGCATGTAAACACAAATATTTTAAAGATCAATTTTTTGGGGGGGCCTGGGTGGCTCAGTTGTTAAGTGTCTGCCTTCAGCTCAGGTCATGATCCCAGGGTCCTGGGATCAAGCCCCACGTCTGGCTCCCTGCTCATTGGGAAACCTGCTTCTTCCTCTCCCACTCCCCCTGCTTATGTTCCCTCTCTCTCTGTCTCTCTCTCTGCAAAAAATAAAATCTTTAAAAAAATAAAAATAAAAATCAATTTTTTTAAGCCACTACAATATGGGCAACGGTACTTCAGAATCCACTTAATGATGAGAGAGAAATAGTAGATGGTCTTCACTTTGCCTCTTTAAACATTTACTGTTCACTTATACTTAACATGGTGTAATATACCACATATCTGAAAAGCTATAGTTATATACCTTAAAATGATAGCAATGAGAATGACAAATCGAAATGGGAGTAACTGTGTAAAAATAGCAACATAAGTTATCAGTAAGTAGAATATTTCTATTTTATTCACTGATGTTCAATATGTCATCTGTTGACCACTTAAGGCATATTATTAAACAATAAATTACCTTATAATAACTCAATAAGTTAAAGTGCTTCCTTAAAAATGTATCACCTGACAAAAACTTATAAACCAGTTATTTAACCTAAGTCATTAAACTATTATCCCAACAATTGCTTCATACATTACAGTTTATTATATAATCTTGCTGAAATTAAAGGCACAGAGTGAGATGTAAGAAAGTTTGAAACAGAGAACTTAAAGGAGCTAAAGTTCTAAACCTTCACTACAGAGTAATAACTCAAGAAAGGGAATGAATGTAAAGATTAAAGTGAAGAGAGAAGGGAATGTTCTGGAGTTGGAGAGAGATCTCGTGGAGGACAATAATGGAGACTTTTTGAGTCTGTGCTCAATAATGGAGAATGCTGATGTGAAAATGTGGAAAGCATCTATTATGGTACATAAAGAGTACATTCAAAGCTCTATTTCTTAAATGGCAAGGTTAAGGTTAAACTAAAACTAGACCATAAACTTTTACTTACTTATTTATTTTAAAAAGATTGATTTATTTAAGAGAAAGCAAGTAAGCATGGGGAGGGGGGAGGGGGCAGAGAGAGAAGCAGACTCCCTGGGAGCAGGGAGCCCAATGCGGGACTCCATCCCAGGACCCTGGGATCATGACCTGAGCCAAAGGCAGATGCTTAACCGAATGAGCCACCCAGGTGCCCCTAGACTATAAACTTTTAGCTTCATCTAGTCAATACTAATAATTTCTATTACTTGATAGTTGCCTGATGGTCTAAGGAATCACAATCCAATAATCTCATACCAATTTGGTGGGGAATAAGAAAAAAAGGCACAGCAAAAATTCTTTAAAGTATTCCCACTGTCAATACTGAAAGTCAGAAATTCACCTTTTGTCACAAAGACCTCAAAATGATAAAGTTTTTTTCAAAGATAAAAGTATGGGTTCTATATTTATAGCGTAATTAACAAAACCAAAATAATTAGCTTACTAGTTTAAAAAATCTACTTTCACATCTCTAGGAATCAGCTAATTAAAACCTGTGCTTGGTTCCTTTGTTCCAATTGGCTTTACAATACTAGTGTTCTTACCCATCACTAGTCTACTCACAATGGTATCATTAGCACTAAGATCCAAATAACAGTGCTGTATTTATGACTGCACTTTAGTTTACACAAAAGCAAAATTCTGAGAAGAGCATGAGTCATTATCCCCAGGGTAAAAAAATAATGTTTCTTTGGTCAGAATATGAAACTTATTACTGAAACCAGTAATTTAGCCTAGAAATTCCTTTTCTGAATAAATGGAACAGAATGTTTCTTTTCTCTATTTGAACACTCCAAAACTAGCAGAACTGTCCATCTGTCTGCTTTTACTACTCTACATATCTGGTGTGTGGTGACAGAAAAACAACCTTTAGTCTAACTATTTTCAGTACTGCTCTTTTGTTTTGTCCTGTCAGAATGTCATCTTCCCAGGACAAAATACAGAGAGACACAAAGACACACACACACAAACACACACCCCTCTCCCTCACTATTTGGGTAATCTATTACTAAGTCACTGTAAAATATGTAGAGAACATTCTAAAAATGGATATTTATTTCTATAATGTTAAATGTTAGAAAGTTCTCAGGTTCATATTTTATATCTCACCTTAAAATACCTTCATAAATAAAAGGTAAAAGTTACAAAGATAAGGAATTATTGGGGTGCTTGGGTAGCTCAGTTGATTAAGCATCTGCCTTTGGCTCATGTCATGGTCCTGTGGTCCTGGGATTGAGCCCATGTTGGGCTCCCTGCTCAGTGGGGAGTCTGCTTCTCCCTCTGTCTGCTGCTCCCCCTGCTTGTGCTCTCTCTCTCACTCTCTGTCTCTAATAAATAAAGTCTTTAAAAAAAAGATAAGCAACTATTGATGTTTTAAATGATTTAAAGTTTTCCCCCAAATTTTCCCAAAAACAAGTCAAAATAATCTTTCTAGAATATTTTTCTGGCCGCCTTCAATTGTTTCTTTTGTTGGTACCTCTTACTTTGTTTATTCATGATATCACCACTCTCTCAATCTCTAAGGTTGGACACTTTGGAGATCTCAACTCCTTTTGCATGATATCACTTCCCCCATTAAACCACCCACAAACTCATCACTTTTGGGGGGAGCATCTTCTCTATCACTACTAAACTCTAAAGAGTTCTCATATGGAACAATGATAGGTCTCTAATTCAACAAGCATTTATAAAGCCACTGCTATCTACAAGACACTGACAAAGTGAAGAGGGGAAAAAAACCATTCACATGTGTATATAAGTGAAGATGAAAACCTTTATTACCTTACAATCTACAAGGCAGAATATAGTAATTATAGGAGAAAGTGTACATATGTGCTTGTTTAAGGGAAAGAAGCTTAATGACTGGTAGGATTTCTGATAGGTACAAAATGAAGAGCAGGTTAAGTGTGCAGTAAGAGCTAAGGCAAAAAGCCCTGAAAACACAGTATTCAATCCCCTCCCCCAATTGCCTATCCAGTGTCCCTAAAACTGGCTACCTAAAACATGTATCTAATCACATCACTACTCAATTAAAATAATATGGTGAGTTTCTGTTATCTAGAATATACTTCAAACTCAAAGCCTCATCAACCATTACAACTATGCTCTGTCCTTATGCTTTTTCCCCACACTCCAAGCTCTAATCTTTCTAGATCAATCTTTTTCCTTTACAGTTTTCTTTGCCTTTGTAAGGGTCCATGATCTTTCTTCTACATCTATTCCCATTCACTGCCATTTCAATCATACCTTTCCTTTAAATTCAGCCCAATGCTTTCCCTTCTGTCCCTTCACAGTCTCACTAAACTTGGTTTATAATTCCAGATTAACTTTAGAATCATTTTGTGAAATTCAAAAACAAAGATCAAAGCAAGCTTGTTTGTATTTTGATTGAGAAACTATGATTTGTACTAATTTAGGGAGAACTGACATTTTTACAAGCTATCTTTCCTATCCAAGGATGTACTTACACTTATCTGTTTTTCAATGTTCCTTAGTAGTTACTTTTTAATTGTACTATAATTAACATACAGTGAACTGCACAAGCACTTTTTATATCCATGTAACCACCATACAAAACAAGATATAGGACATACTATTAACCTGGAACATTACCTCATGCTCTTTTCCAATTCATTTCTCTCTCTGCCCCTAGATTACTGCATTTTGATTTCTGTAATCATAGGTTACTTTTACAGGTTCTTGACTTCATATAAATTGAATCACAGTGTATACTCTTATGTGTTTGGCTTCTTGCTTAACATGTTGTATCTGAGATTTATCCACGTTGTTAATGTATCAGTAATCAATTCTTTTAAGTTGCCATGTAGCAGTCCAAAATATATTTCAACTTGTTTACCCATTCTCCAGTTGTTGAATATATGGGCTGTTTTGGCTTTGGCCATGAACATTCTTATATTAGTTTTTTTTGTTTTTGTTTTAGTGGACATATACTTTTATCTCTTTTGGTAAATACTTAGGAGTAAAATTCTGGGTTATATGGTATGCAGACTGACTACTTATCCTTAAGAAGGCCTGCTTGCAAGGTTGGCCCCTGGTTGGTGTCTGGGAACTTGGATCATGGATTTTGAAAGACTTTCCACCCCCTACGTGATAAAAGTGGCTCACTGTGCCTGAATTATTTATGAAAACAATATGTTTTATGTTAAATACCTGCTTGCCTTCTGGAATTTGGGTATGTGCTGGGCAGAGGTATCAGGCTCCAAGTATTTGTGTACTGAATCTAACAAGCTTCCCTGGTTGTCTATGTTTCATACATGTTGTCTCAACTTCTTGCTGGGGAAATTAAGTGTATCTTGTGACTCCATTGCAAGAGGACCCTTGGAACCCTGCACCTAATCTACCCTGAATTTCTCCCCATGCACCTTTTCCTTTTGCTGACTGTGGTTTGTATCCTTTTGCTGTAATAAACCATGGTCATAAGCATGATTACACAGAGTCCTATGAGTCCTCTTAGTAAACCATCGAACCTGGCGGTGGTCTTGGTGACCTCCCAAATACATAAGGTAAATGTTATGTTTAACTTTGTAAGAAACTGCCTACCAGTTCTCCAAAGTGACTGCCCATTTTGCATTCCCACCAGCAATAAATGAGAATTCCAGTTACTCTCTATCCTCATAACTAGTTAGTGGTATCAGTTTTTCTATTTTAGCTATTCTAGTGGGTATGTAGTGGTGTATAAAAACACTATGGTTTTAATTTGCATTTACTGATGACTAATGATGTTGAAATTTTTTCATGTGCTTATTGGCCATTTGTTTATCTTCTGTGAAATGTCTGTTTGAGTCTTCACACATTTTTATATTAGGTAGTTGATTTTTTTTAAATGTTGACTTCAGAGGTTCTTTATATATGCTGGATATAACTTTTGTCACTTATAAGTACCGAGAATATTTTTTCCCATTCTGTGGCATATCTATTCATTATAATGTTGTCTTTTGATGAGCACAAATTTTTAATTTTAATAGTCTTATTTATCTCATTTTCTTTTATGATCAGCGCTTCTTATGTCTTGTCCAAGAAATCTTTGCCTTCGTAAGTCTTAAAAGATTTCTTCATGTAAATTCTGCTATGCCTTACTAAGTTTATTTCTTAGATAAGTGATCTTTTTGTTAATTTTATAAATTAGTTCTTCTCTTCCATTATATAACTGGTTATTGTTCATATAAGGGAAAACTATGGTTTATTTATATATTAACATTATAATACCAAGAAGACATACAGGAAAAGGTGGATAAATATGACTAAAAGTAAAAAATCTGGTTTGGCAAAACTACCACAAACCAAATGGAAAGACCACTGGCAAACTGGTAATGATATATTTGTAATACATAGGACAAAAGGCTAATTTTTTGGGGTAATTTACAAATAGCTCAGACAAGTCAATTAGAAAAATATGAGTAAGAAAACAGTACAAATACAGTTTGCAGAAAAGGAAATTTAAATGGGATAAGCTTAAGAAAATAATTTAAAAATACAAATAAAACAATGATATATTTCCATTTTTTACTTATCAGATTGAAAAACATTAAGCTAGTTAAGTGTTAAGTGTCTGCCTTCAGCTCAGGTCATGATTCCAGGGTCCAAGGATGGAGTCCCACATTGGGCTCTTTGCTCAGCAGGGGACCTGCTTCTCCCTCTGCCTGCTGCTCCCCCTGCTTGTATTCTCTCTCTCTCACCCCTCTCTCTTTGGCAAATAAATCAATAAAATCTTAAAAAAAAAAAAAGAAAGGAAAACATTTGAGCTTGATGAAACCCATTACTACAAAGATAGTACTCTTAGAAAGTTGGTGGAAATGTAAACTTTCTAGAAGACAATTTTGACAAAATGATTCAAAATTTAAAATGTACATATTCTTAGACTAGGCAATCCCACCACTAGGAATTTGTTATATGGCTATGTTTGTAAAAAATTCACCAAAAAGTAGGTTAAAGAATATTTAATGAGGCAATGTTCATGAAAGCAAAAGCCAGAAATAACCTATCAACAGGGGAATGGTTATGTAAATTATAGTAGTGCATTTCATGAAATACTATGCAGCTATTAAGATGAATGATATAGAACTGTATGTACTGATATGAAATGATCACCAAAATACAGTAAGGAGTCAAGGAAGAGCAACAGAGCAGTGTGTTTATAAAAAGGGAGGGAACAGACTTTTGATTTCAAAATATCAATGTAAAGACCTTTGTGCCGCAACTCACTCCTAAATAAGGAGAGTAAGAAAAACACCTTCTTTGATAAAGCTAGAAAATTGTCACCTTAAACCATAATATATAGACAGGGTTAAAAAAAAAAAAGAATGATAAATGAGATGAAGAATATTAAATTAAGTGCCTATAGATAAAAAGGAAGCCAATTGTCACAGAACCTCAGAAAGGTTTGGGACTAGGAGATACTTGGAACTATTAGCATTCCAGGTCTCTAACTCCACCTAGTACAGTCAATGACTTCCCAATCCTTCAGAAATCAGAAGGTGTAGTTTCTGGAAAACTTAAACCCAACCGACTTTGGATTTAAATAGACACAGAAGTAGATAAGGGTAAAGCTGTGACTAAAACCAGAAGATTACATGAAGTCTAATGAGACTCAAAGCCCCTTTCTTCAGTATAGCTCTAGAACACAAGCAGGTCTACATAGGAGGTGGTAAATTTTCCCCAGAAAAGGATCCAAAACTGATTAACCTAGAGAAAGATCATGACATTTAGGGATTTCCTGCAGCACAGTCCACCAACAGACAAGAGTTCTGCCCTCAAACTCCACTTTCCACCAGCTTTTAATGATGTTTAAATATAAATGACATGTCGTCAAGGCCTTTTATGCATTTCAGGAAAGTCTCCAATATTAAGGACAGAGACTAAAACATCATGGGAGTGCTGAGAAACAGAATGATGAAACAAAAAAATATCAAGGAAACTAAAATAGTCTAAGAGAAACTATTGTATATCACTAACCAGATGAAGAACCAATAAGAAAAGAACAATCAGACAATAAAAGCTGAAAAGAAGTTCAATAAAAGTTTGAAGTTATAGTCAAGGCAATTTTCCAGAAGGCAGAATAAAAAGATGAGTAAAAGGAGGGCAAGGTAAAAATATAGAAAAAGAAATCCAGGAAGTTTAATACCTGATTTGTAGGAATTCCAGAAAGAACAATGAAAACAGAGGTGAGAAAAATATCAAAAAAGTAAGGCAAGAAAATTTCCAAGAACTGAAGGATGTTAAGTCTGCAGAAAGCAAGGACCTACTTAGCGCACAGCACAATAAATGAAAAATACAATACCTTAAAACTTCAGAACACTAGGCACAAAGAGAAGATAATAAATACTTCCAAAGAGAAAAATAACTAAAAGATCAGGAGCCAGAATGGCACTGGACTACTAAACAGCACAACTGGAAGTCAGAAGGCATTCTAACATTCAACATTGCAAAAATTCTGAGTAAAAATGATTTTCAATCTAGAATTCTACACTCACCTAAAATATCACGTGTAGGAGTAGAAAATGACATATTCAGGCATGTAAAATCTCAAAAAATTTACCTCTCAGTTATCCCTTTTCAGGAAGCCATTCGAGGATATGCTCCTGTAAATGAGGGAATAAACCATGAAGGTATGGGGCACAGGAAATCAAGGCTCCAACACAGGAAGCAGGTGTAGGGAATTTCCAGGATGAGAGCAAAGAGAAGTCTTATGATAACAGCTGTGAAAGAGACCTAGGGAGCAGTCAAGATTAAATCAGAAAAACTGAAGGCTCTAGGAAGGATATCTTAGGAAAATAACCAAACTAATTATCTCACAGGTGAAAGATATTACAAAGATGGATTGAAGTGTGTGGGAAGAAACTCAGATAACAATGGTAAGTAAGCAAATTTTTTTAAAATGAGGTAATTATTTAATAAAAATAAAAACCAGAAAAGATATAACCACATGCACTATTTGCTTCATTACTGAATAATATTTATATGGTCATAATAATGAAAACACTAAGTGTGTATTTAACCAGTAATAACTAAATATATTAGGATATGAGATAAGGCAAAATAAGGCATAAAAAGGGTTAAAATCATGTTACAAGAAGAAATGAATGTCAAATATTGGTGGACCAAGAGATAGTGCCATACCCCATTATTATAAGCTAGAAAATATGAGCTGAAATAGTTGAAAGTGGTTTTCCTGAAGAATTACATAAGGCAAGACAAGTTCAGGGGAGAGGATGGGAAGAAGTAGTAGCAGCAAACTTTTAAATTAATCTTTCAGTAGTAATTTAAAATCACATGATTATATTTTTATTTCAGTTTATTTGAGGTAATTTAAAATTCCACTCAATGTGTCTTGGTAAGTGTGTAACAGTTGTGAAAATTACACCATAATCAAGTTAAAAACAGTCAATTATCTATCCCTAAAAATTTTCTCCCTTTGTAGTCAATCCTCAATCCCCATTCTTACCCCTAGGTAAGGTCCTAGGTAACTACTAATCTGGTTTTTGTCACTGTATATTTTTCTAATTCTGGCATTTCATATAACTGAAATCATTCAGTATGTAATCTTTTGTGTCTAGTTTCTTTCACTTAGCATGATGTTTTCATTTTTAGCATTTATGTTTAGGTCTGGATCCATTTTGAATCAATTTTGGGGTTTGGTGTGAAGACCTTGTTAAGGATCTTTTTTTAAATTCCTCCAAATGGACATCTAGTCATTCTAGAACCATTTTTTGAAAAGATTCTTTCCCCCTTGAATTACATTAGCATCTTTGTAAAAAAATCAATTATCCTATTAAGTATGGTTCTATTTCTAGACTCCAAATTTCTTCCATTCATCTATATGTCTCTAAGGCTAATACTGAACCATTTTGACTACTGTCCCTTCATAGCAAGTCTAAACATCAGGTACTGTAAGTCCTCAGATTCTGTGCTTAAAATTTTTTTCTGCTACTTTATGCCTTTGCATTTCCACATAAATTTTAGAATCATATTGTCAATTTCTATGAAAAAGACTAGCAAGATTTTGACTGGGATTGTACTGACTCTATAGATCAAATTTTTTGAGAATTGCCATCCTTAAAACATTTAGTCTTCCAATTCAAAAACATGGTATATCTCTGAATTAATCTAGGTCTTAATTTCTGTCAGCAATACTTTGCAGTTTTCAGGGTACAGGTTTTGCATATCTTTTGTTGAATTCATTTCAAGGTAATTATATAATGCTACTGGGTTTTGTTTTTGTTTTTTAATTTCATTTTTGGATAGTTCATTTCTAGTATATAGAAATACAATTAGTTCTTATTTATTATCTTGTATTCTACAGCCTTGCTAAATTCACATCATTAGTTCTATTAGTTTTTACTTTTCTTGCAGATTCCTTACAACTTTCTATATACATGTCACCTGACAATAGTTTTACTTCATCCTTTCTATTCTGTAAGTCTTTTCATTTCTTTTTCTTGTCTTAATGCATTAGCTAGGACTCCAGTGTAATGGTGAATAAAGGTGGTGAGAGTAAACGTCCTTGCCTTGGTCTTGATCTTAAATGGAAATGCATAAAATCATTCACCATGAAGTATTTTCCTTTCTTTTTTTTGAGAGAGAGCGCAAGCAAACGTGGGGGGGGGTGGAAGGGGAGAGGGAGAGAGAGGATCTTTTTTTTTTTTAAAGATTTATTTATTTTAGAGGGAGAGCAAGCGAGCGTGCGCACGCGCCAGGGAGGGGCAGAGGGACAGAGGGAAAGAGAATCTCAAGCAGGCTGCCTACTGGGCACAGAGCCCCACTCGGGGCTTGATATCACAACCCCGAGATCATGATCTGACCTGAAATCAAGAGTCAGACGCTTAACCAACTAAGCCACCCAGGCGCCCCAGTATATTGTTTTTTCTTAAGCATCCTTTATTAGGTTAAGGAGGTTGCCTTTAATTCCTACTTTGCTGAGGGTTTTTGAGTTTGTATTGAATTTTGTCAAATACTTTTCTGCATCTACTGAGATGGTCATACGGTTTTTCAACTTTATCTTAGTAGCATGGTATATTACAATGAATTGATTTTTGGAAGTTAAACCAACCTTGCATTGCTAGGATAAATCCCACGTAATTATGATGTATTATCCTTTTTATACATTACTAGATTTAATATGCTAATATTTTGTTAAGGATTTTTGTGTCTATGTTCATGAGGAATATTGTCTGCTCGTTTTTTTTTTTTTTTTCTCGCAATGTCTTTATTTAGCTGTGGTATCTGGGTAATACTGGCCTCAAAAAATGAGTTGTGACATTTTCTACTCCTGTATTTTCTGAAAATCTGGGTAGGACTGTTATTTTTAATTCCTCCGTTGCTTGCCAGAATTACTAGCTATGCCTTTGGGGGCTGGATTTGTTGTTGTTGTTGGAAGGTGTTAAATTACTAATTGAATTTCTTTATAGAAGTCTATTTAGATTTTGGTTTTTCCTTCCTTTTTTAAAAAGATTTATTTATTTATTTTAGAGAGAGAATGTGAGTGAGTGTTGGGGCGAGGGGCAGAGGGAGAAGAGAATCCCAAGCTGACTCCATGCTAAGCACAGAGCCCAATGTGGGGCTGGATCCCAGGACCCCCAGATCACGACCTGAGCTAAAACCAACAGCTGGACGCTTAACCAACTGCACCACCCAGGTACCCCAGATTTTCTATTTCTTCTTGAGTCCATTTTGGTCATTTGTATTTTTCACGGAATTTGTCCACTTCATCTAAGTTGTCATATTGGTTACCGTACAGTTGTTCATGATATTCTTTTATTTTTAAGTATCTATAGTATCTTTAATACTATCCGTTCTTTCATTTTTAATATTGTTAATTTGCATCTTTTTTCCTGATCATTCTAGTTAAAGGTTTACCAATTTTATTGAATTTTTTAAAGAACCAGCTTTTCATTTCATTGATTTTCTTTCTATTATCTATTTCCTTGATTTCTGCTATGATATTTATTATTTCCATTCTTCTATTTACCTTGGGTTTAATTTATTTTTTCTTTTTTAGCTTCTTAAAGCAGCAGGTTAGATATTGATTTTAGACCTTTCTTCTTAGAAGTAGATCTTTAAAGCTGTGTCTTAGCACTGTTTTAGCTATATACTGAATATTTTCATGTTGTATTATTTTCATTCAGTAAAAGTATTTTCTGATTTGCCCTGTGAATTCTTCTTTCACCTATGGGTTACTGAGAAATATGTTATTTATTTTCTACATATTTGGGGATTTTCCTTATTTCTTTCTATCCTGATTTTTTTTTTGGCATTGATTTTTAATTTAATTCCTTGTGGTTGCAGAACACACTGCATAATTTCAATTTCCTCATATTTATTAATACATTTTGCTTGTGGGTCAGTATATGGCTCATCTTGATGAATGTTTCAAGTCCACTTTGAATGTGTTGTTGGGTATAGTTTACTGTAGATGTCAATTACATTGACTTGCCTTACTCAAGTCTTCTTTATCTTGTTTTTCTGCCTACTTATTCTATCAACTGTTGAGAGAAGGTTACTAAAAGCTCCAACTCTAAATGTAGAATTATCTATTGCTCCTTTCAGTTTTTGTTAGCTTTTGCTTCATGTATTTTGTGTTTCTCTTACATTTATATATACTTAGAATTTTTATACTTTCCTGCTGTATTCATTTCTTTATAATTATGAAATGTCCTTCTGTGTATCTAGTATCACTCTTTGTTTTACAATATATCTTCACTGATATTATTATATACTCTAACATTCTTGTGCCTGTTTTTTTTAAAAATTTTTTTATTGTTATGTTAATCCCCATACATTACATCATTAGTTTTAGATATAGTGTTCCATGATTCATTGTTTGTGCATAACACCCAGTGCTCCATGCAGAACGTGCTCTCCTCAATACCCATCACCAGGCTAACCCATCCTCCCACCCCCCTCCCCTCTAGAACCCTCAGTTTGTTTTTCAGGGTCCATCTTCTCTCATGGTTCTTCTCCCCCTCTGATTTCCCCCCCTTCATTCTTCCCCTCCTGCTATATTCTTCTTCTTTTTTCTTTCTTAACATATATTGCATTATTTGTTTCTGAGGTACAGATCTGAGATTCAACAGTCTTGCACAATTCACAGCGCTTACCAGAGCACATACCCTCCCCAGTGTCCATCACCCAGTCACCCCATCCCTCCCACCCCACCCCCCACTCCAGCAACCCTCAGTTTGTTTCCTGAGATTAAGAATTCCTCATATCAGTGAGGTCATATGATACATGTCTTTCTCTGTTTGACTTATTTCGCTCAGCATAATACCCTCCAGTTCCATCCACGTCGTTGCAAATGGCAAGATCTCATTCCTTTTGATGGCTGCATAATATTCCATTGTATATATATACCACATCTTCTTTATCCATTCATCTGTCGATGGACATCTTGGCTCTTTCCACAGTTTGGCTATTGTGGACATTGCTGCTATAAACATTGGGGTGCACGTACCCTTTCGGATCCCTACTTTTGTTATCTTTGGGGTAAATACCCAGTAGTGCAATTGCTGGGTCGTATGGTAGCTCTATTTTCAACTTTTTGAGGAACCTCCATACTGTTTTCCAGAGTGTTGTGCCTGTTTTCTATGGAGGAGAATCACCCAACCTCATCATGCTGTCATTAATGGAAGATCCAATTATTTTAATGATGAAAATTAAATACAAATTTAAAAAGGGAATATAATGGTAGACTCAGAATATATTTTTAAAAAGAAAATGTTGATTATAATTCTATACTAATAAAAATATGGATTAAAAATATATGTAAATATACTTTCCTTTATCCTCTTCTATTTTCCCCCCTAGAATTAGTCACATGCTCTTAACACTGGCTGTACTTTGGAGGGTAGGATATGATTGGGAAGTTAGGAGATGGAAATGGATATACAAAATGGAAACCGAAATTTGCAAATAATGATTTTCTCCTCCTTTATTATACTCATTTTCTTTCCCTTGTTTAACTCCATTAGTATTGTACACCAACACAAATGAGAAGAGTTATTGATTGTTCCTTGTTATTCATAACATGAATGGAGTGTGAATCTTTGATTATTAAGCCCGACTGAAGTTTCTGGTTTGGGATATATATCATTTAGTATGCCAAGGAATAGCTTTCTATTCATATTTTACTAAGGTTGTGTGTTTTTGTGGGAGAGAATGTGTGTGTAAATGTGTGTTACTGATATCCTAAAGTTAAAATGATCCACTGTATTTCTAGCATAAATGCCATTTGATTGTGGAGTGTGCATGTGTATGTTTTCACGAACTACTGAATCCATTAGCTAATAATTTAAGATAAATAATACCTGAAGTGAGGCAGGTCTGTAGTTTTCTTTGTGTGTGTATGAGATAGAGCCTTTAATATAGTGTTAAGAAGTTTTATAATAGCTTTTTTTTTTTAAAGATTTTATTTATTTGACAGAGAGAGATACAGCGAGAGAGGGAACACAAGCAGAGGGAGTGGGAGAGGGAGAAGCAGGCCTCCTGCCGAGCAGGGAGCCCGATGTGGGGCTCGATCCCAGGATCCTGGGATCATGACCTGAGCCGAAGGCAGACGCTTAATGACTGAGCCACCCAGGCGCCCCATAATAGCTTTTAATATACTGAATGTTTAAAAGAATAATGAGGGGACACTAGCCTTAACAGACATTAAAGCTTCAGTTAAAAAAACCAGTATATATAATATTGGCTGATGCAGATCCAGGGAACAGAACTGACTACAGAAATGAACCCAAGTAGTTGTTGCAATTTTGTATGGGAAAAAAACCAGTATCTCTAAGTAAAGTAATAGGATGTATTCTTTAATAGATGATCCTGGTAGAAGTGACTAGCCACTTGGAGGGGGGGAAAAGTTTAATTTTTACTGCTTTAAGATAAAGAAAACTTTAAAATGTTCCTGTATAACATAAACAACTTGAAGGAATGGAAAAACATATCATATTCTTGGATAGCAAGACTTAAGTTCATAAAGATGTCCATTCTCCCTTAAATAATTTATACATTTAACATGATATCAATTAATACTAGTATGATTTGTATGTGCAGAATTTATCATGCTGACTCTAATGTTCAAAAATAAAAATAGAAATAACAGCAGAAAATCCAGGAGAAATTAGGGGAGGGGAGAAAAAGAAAGGAGAGAAAAGGGTCTAGTCCTACTAGATATTAAAATATATTATAAAAGCACAATAATTACAATAGTAAGATATAGCTCATAACAGGTCACACCAATAGAACAGAAAATTTAAAAATAGACACAGAATGTATTATATAATAAGAGTGTCATTTCAAATCAATAGGGAAAAGACCATTTGGAACAACTAGCTGGACACTTAAAGAAAAGAGTGGGCTCCCTATTTACACCTTACATTGAAAGAAATTCTCCTTAGAATAATAATCACAATGTAAGGATAAAACATAAAAGTACTATAAGAAAACATGAGATGATCTTTTTTCATATATGTGAGGAAGTCTTTCCTAAGTGAAATTAAGATGCCATAAAAAGATGAATAAATCCAACTACACAAGAAACAAAAATTACTTCATGTAGGGGAAAACTACCATAGGCAAAGACAAAAGATAAACTACTAAAAATTATCTGCTACTCATATAACTGACGATGGGAGAAATCCCTACAGTATAAATAGGAACAACCCAATAAAAAACGGACAAAAGCATATGAACTGAGAGTTCATAGAAAAAGAAATGTAAGTGACCAAAAAACAGATGATAATTACACATCTTTATTCATAATAAAAGGTAAATTAAGTGATATATTTCACCTACTGGATTTTAACTAAAAAAAAAAACTGCTAAAACACAGAGCAAAAAGAAATATATTGAAAATTAAACAGATATATAAGATGAGTCAGAGGTCCAACAACCAAACATTTATTATTCCAGAAGAAATAAGAGAAAAATGGAGAAAGAAAATTAAAGAAATAAAAAGCATCTGAGCTGGAGAGACTTTCATGTTTAGATTAAAAGAGACAACTGAGCGGATTAATGTAAAAAAAAAAAACAACCAACCAAAACCCTCCATACTAGACAAAAAAGATAAAGATAAAAGCCTAAAAGCATTCACAGGGGAAAATAGGTAATATGTAAAGGAACAATTATCTGACTGGCAACACTCTTCTCATCAATAGTAACAGTAGTGAATACTGTACACCTCAAACTAATATAACACTGTATGTTAACTACACTGGAATTAAACTAAAAAATAATCAGTAGTGAAAAACTCTGCAGTAATTAAAGTCTGTTGGAAAATAATTTGACCAGGATTTCTATACTCAGCAAATATCATGTGTAAAGAAAAAATAAAGGTATTTCCATGGGTTTTACTTCCATGAACTGATTCCGAGGCACCTGATTTATTACTCTAGCCAACCAAAGATGGAGGTCAAGAAAGAGGAAAATATCCTATACAGAAATGGTGGAACTGACCCAGTGACCAAACAATATAAATAATAAGAAAAAGTAATTCTAGAGTAAAGTTTTATCAATTGTAAGAAGTAATAAACCCAAGCTAGCAGATGAAATCTATATGGCCCAAGTAAAAAATATTCAGGACAAAGAATACAACTGGCTCTAAGCAGCAGATAAAGGAATTGAGAAGTTACGTAGTATTAAAGACACATATATGAAGAATGTATATGATTATTTTCACAATAGAAAAAAAGGCAACTGGAAACTTTAGGGAAAAGCCCCCCAAATATACAATAAAATCGTGCTCAAAATGTGAAACAAAACAGCACAATTTTGAGCAATTTGTAGAGCGTATGAAAAGAGGAACCATGTGACTGAAATGCTAAAAATATTCTTTGTATGGTTCATGATGTTGAACACAGAGAAAGAAATCTAATCCTAGTGTTCTACTTAGTTGTGGCATAAAACATTTTTACATAATCATATTCATGTAAATAGTATTTGTTTCAACTATTAAAATCTACCTATAGTCAAAACATAAGCGGGTTAAAGCATGGTTATAATACAGAATATAAATGTTACCATTACTTGACAATGTAAAAATTATATAGTATGTGGTGAAAGGGTAGAAGACTTGAAAGGAAAAATGGAGTAGTATCATTGTCTAACATTGTGTGGAATCAGGACTATTACTGAAAGTTGATGTGATAGAAAATGGAGATTTGAGTATGTTCAAAGTAGAAAGATGACAAAAGCTAAAGAAAGGGAGAATGGAAGGATACTGTGATGCTGATTAAACATGGTAACAAAATTAAGAAACAACAAAATTTCAAAGTGAAATTAAAATGCTCAAATTTACTTTAATTATCTTCAAGTCCAGTGGCTATTCACAGAGGGAATTTTTCAATTCTCAAATGCTCCTATTATTTACCAATGCATATTTCAGCTTAATATTGGGGTTATTATAGATATTTGTTTTTTATAAATATCTTTGAGACACTGACTGAGGAACTCTATTTGGAAATCTTTATAAGATATAACAGTTTTTCAAGTGTTTAATGTATTTCAAAGTATGGTACCCTAATTTCCATTTTCTTGATTTCAGTTCCAGAAATATTGGCAGAAAGAGTAAAAAGCTGACAGCTGGGTATAAGGATATTACAAGATGACTCTAATTATCTAAAATGTTTCTTTTAAAAGAACAGTTGCTACTAAGTATTTCATTGCTAACATTTGGTTCAAGCCATAGATACATGTATTCTATGGCATACTGGATCTGAACTTTGCAGCTGGTGGTTGATTTCCATCAACACCTTAAGACTGAAGTCTATAGTAAGGCTAAACACATTTAAACTATGAAAATGGAGCTTTAAAAAATATGCTGGAAACCTACTTGAATACTTAGACATATATAGCTTTTTGTCTTAACTGTTACAGAATAAAATGTTACCTGCATAAATGTCAGCTGAATTTAATTAAACCAGCATTTGTGGAAACCCCATTATGTACTATAATATGGTTTCTGCAAGGGATACAAGTAAGCATCACAAAGTAGAGCACAGGAGGTTGGATGTGAAACTGAAAGACAAACAGTTTAATATCTAGTAATCAGTTCTTGCTCTGGAGGAATAGGTTTTATTTTATAAAGAATGAATATGATGAGAAAGTTTATTAAAATGCCTTCTGCCCCAAACATAATCAACTGATAAATGAGTGGAGGGAGCTAAAAAGGGGGTGTGTTTGTGTGTAATTTTACTGTGACAGTCTACCTTAACTGTAAGGACCAAAACAGAAAAGAAGCCAGGTATCTTGGGTGTGTGAATCTCAAGTCTATACTTACAAGCTGGGTAACAGTAAGCAAACACTTAACTTTTTAAGACCTCATTTTCCTCACTGAAAAATGGGACTAATCACTCCTTCCCTGTCTTCTTCATTGGATTGTTAATTATATGACACACATTTATTAAGCAGTTATTATGGACCAGGCTTATGCTAGAGGTACAAGATAAATAAAATGACATCCCTGACTTCAAAAGGCTTATAATCTATGAAGGAAGACAGATGTGCAAATAAGCAAGAAAAACTTAGTACAGTGTGTATGTGCTGTAAGAAACAGAGGCTATGAAAAACAGAGGAGGGAGAGATTGACTCTGGTTTAGGAGAGTGGGTCCAGGAATACTTAATGCACATTACACAGAAGCTCAAGACAGTGGGTCAGGTCACGAAGTTATTGGGTAGGAGCAGCCACCGCGATAGGGGCTCTGAGCAGCAGAAACAGCACAAGCATGGTGAGTACAGAAGTTCAGAAAGGCCTAGGTGGGTTTGAGGCAGTTCACAATGGCTAGATTGCAAAGTGTTCAGTGAGGGAAAGTATAGAAACTCCATACAGGAAAGTAGGCTGGTGCCAAACTGTGATAATGATTGTAAATTAATGAGATAGCACTTTATTCCAAGATCATTGTTCCTCAAAATTCTGTCCTGGGATCACATGTAAAGGACCAAGAGTAGGAAGCCTTGTTAAAATGCATGTTCTCAGGCCCACAAAGGCACTGAATCAGATTTTTTAGAGTCTGAGATAATTTACATTGTAACAAATCCCCCTGATGACACCCAAAGCTTGAGAAGCAGCAATGTAGGCCACAAGGAATTACCAAGCTTTAAGCAGATCAATTTTGTATTTTAGGATGAGTGATATTTTGGCAACAGTGTGGAAGCAGTGTCAATCTCTCCCCTGTTCTCTTCCACAGAATCTATTTATTATAGCACATTTATGAAATTCTGCTAGTTATTTACATGTCTGATAATTTTGGCAGCAGTGTGGAAAGTAAAAGAAAAGTGGAGAGACTAGTCAGGGTACTTCAGTGAAACACGAAAGAACTAAAATAAGGCAGTGACTATGAGAAGAGGTGAAAATGAAATCAAAAGACATTTCTCCAATAAAGAAATACCCAAGATTTGGTGATTAGTCAATTTGGTAGTTCAGGCAGGATAGAATAAAGGTTAACAGAAATTTCTAACTTAGCAAGTAATGATATTATTAAAAGGATCATATGAAATAGAATTGTGAAAACATTTTGAAAACTGGAAATCTAAGTGTAAGATATTATTAATCAGGTTCCTTTCTAGAGCACTTCCCACACTTCTCCTTTTCTTAACTTAGATGTGGATTGTTTTCATATTTCTTTTAATGTAAAAGTAACTCATGCTTATTATAGAAATTCATTCACTTAAATACTGACTGAAGTGTCTATTAAGATCCAGGACTGTGCTCTGTGCCTACTTAAAATGCAACAGTGTATGGATGAACAAAGAAAACAAAACAGTGAAAAACACATCTGAGACAACCATTGCTACCCTTTATGATGTTCTCTCTTACGGCTTTTTTTCTACGAATATTTTAGTTTGTTTCTTTGGTTTATATAGTTGTGCTCATATAGTATAATGATTTTTTTTTTTTAAGATTTTATTTATTTATTTGACAGAGAGACACAGCGAGAGAGGGAACACAAGCAGGGGGAGTGGGAGAAGAAGAAGCAGGCTTCCCACGGAGCAGAGAGCTTGATGCGGGGCTCGATCCCAGGACGCTTAATGACTGAGCCACCCAGGCGCCCCTATAGTATAATGATTTTTATCTTGCTTTCACTTCAAAAACATTTCCTCAAACTACTGTAAATTCTTCATAAACAATAGTGTTCTATACCACCTATTTCTATGGGAGATATAGCAGTTTACTTATAGAATACTTAAGCTGTTTTAAATTTTTCATTGTTATATATAATGCTGCAAATGAAATTATGGGATCACAAGGTATGTTAATTTTAAAGGCACAAAAATTCCTGACTTGCTTTCCAAAAGGGTTCTATCAGTTTAGACTGCCAATAAGAAATATATGAACGAGCACATTTCATGGTACCTTCATCAGCAACAAAACCATTAGAAAAAATTTCTTGCTAACTCAAAAAGTAAAAATATATCACTACTTCTTAAAGTTTCCCTTCTTTGATTATCTGTCAGGGAGAAACATTTTCCCATTTGCTTTTATTTTCACTTTAGTAAATGAACCTGTTTTCTCAAGTTCTTTGCTCATTCATGTACAACGAATTGGTGCTTTTGAAAGCATTTGTAGAAAGACCTTAAAATTTAAAGATAAACATTTCGCTTTCTGCAACTGTGAAGCTGGGGAGATCTCAGCCTGGCCCAGTGCATGAGATCTCATTGGTCTCCCAGCCCCTCAACCCTTCCTTCCCTGAAGCCCCCCAATAAAATGGTTTGATCCAAATAAATAAACTAGAGAAAACCTCTCTGCTACATATTTACAAATTTCTAATCCTGCTCTGCACATCTTCAGTTTGTTCATTAGTACTGGGGGAAGGGGGGTGGGAGAAAAGGACATAATAAATGTCAATGTTCTGAGTCAAATGTAATCAACTTCCCTTCATGAGTCCTTCATGCGGCAGGCAGTTCTTTAAAGTTTGGAAGGTATTCCCCCATCCACATAAGTATCTTATGAGACTAGCATAAGGATATTTACTCTATTTCATTTAACTCTTCAATTTACCTGGAATTTATTTTGGTATATAAGATGACATAAAGATTCAAACTTATTTTGAACACTATTTAACACTCTCAAAAACATGCACTGAATGTCTTCCTTTTTCTACTAATTTCCGAGAATTCCTTTATTATATTTAGCATATCTATTTTTGAGATCTCGACTCTTTTACCAACTTTACTATCAATGCTATGTCAGTATCCAACTCTTTTGTTTATTATAGTTTTATAGTATGTTCTGTTATCTATTAGGGCTATAGTGGTTAGTTCTCTGTCACTGTTCTTGGTTTTTCACTTATCTCACTTTTTTCCTCTTTAGTCTCTTGGACAAAACTAAGAATCATATTAATTTCTCAAACACATTTTTAAAAAATCAGAATTCTGCTGAAGCTGTAAGTTAACTTGAGAAAAATGGGTATTTGTAATAGTTGGGACTTCCCATTCAGGCACACGATATTCTTCTCCCTGCACAGCCCCCCCGCCCCGCCTGTATCCCAGTAGTTTTCAGTTTCTTCTTTTTTAAAAGATTTTATTTATTTATTTGTCAGAGAGAGAGAGAGTGAGCACAAGCAGGGGGAGCTGCAGCAGGCAGAGGGAGCACCAGGTTCCCTGTGGAGCAAGGAGCCTGATGCGGGACTCAACCCCCGGACTCTGAGCCACCCAGGCGCCCCTCTACCATACTTTCTAAATGACTACTGCTATTATAAAAGTGAACTACTGAATTTAAAGTATTTGCCTTAAATCTAGTTACTCTATATTCTTATTAGTTGTAATAACTTCTCAGTTGACTCTTGGTTTTCCTGGAATGTAATCATACCACACCAAAAATGGGATTGTGCAGTTTTTCAGTATTTAGTCCTCTTTGTTCTAATTCATGTCTTACTATATTGGTCAGAACTTCCTGAAAAATGTTAATATAATAATGTAGTGATAATGGGTTTCTGAGTTTTTAATAGTCGTTGCTTCTCTAGTGTTTCACCATCAATTATTATTTTAGCTTTTATTTTGATATGTTTTGTTAGGGAAATTTCTCTTCATTCCTGGCTTTTAAAGAGACAAAAGGAAATTATTAATTTCTTTTCCATGTTTGCTGATATGTTTATTTTCCTTATCAGATTCATTGACCTATGCATTATAAAATTTCATATTTAGCCATCTTTGCATTCTTAGATGCTTGATAATTGTAAAGAAGACTTAATGTACTGTTGAATTATTTTTATTTCTATCTTATTCATAGCTGCTATTTGAGTTCTACATTCTTAAAGTTTGCACAAGCTCACTTCTGGGACACAGCACCCTGGAAATATCTCTTTTAGTCACTAGCCATCTAGTGACAACTCTCCAGGCTCATAAAACCTAAGTGGCTTGTTCAGGGTCATGTGGTTGGCAGACAGGTTAGATATTCTGGTTCTGATCTAGAATTATAAGCAAATGTCCCATTTCACTGCGCCAACCCTTTCTTCTCCCCCAGTGTGAGAGAGATCATGTCTTCTTGGCCCAGTAGTCTTATCTTCTGGCCAGCTAGAAAGATTGGCACATGGCAGCGCAGGTTACACTCTTCTCTTTCCAAGGCTCTAGGGGAAGTTCTACCTTCCTGCACAGATCAGACAGGACATTCAAAAAGTGGGTGTCTGTACAAAGGGAATGAGTATTACATAAAGAGGTTAGAGTAACATGTAGATCTGTCCCCTTATTTATATGTCCTATCTTTTAGTTTTTCCATTTCTCTAGGTTCAAGAGTTAGCAGAAACCTACTCAGAGTTTTCATAAAATAATTCTGCATAGTATGGCTGAGTTTCCTTTAGCAAATCCATCCATATACATATAAAAGAAGGGATGGGAGAAAGGAAAGAAACATAACGCTAAGTCCAGTGGTCACATCAGGACCAGATGTTGTGAGATAGCTGTAATTTCTAATATTCTATTTCCATACTGTTCTAAAATTACTTAAGACTAATTCATCTGGGGTATGAAGCAGATTTTTCAAAAGCTTCAAAATTTGAGCTGAGAAAATATGATCACTGCATGTATATTTATATATAAAAAATAAGTAGCTAAGTATTAAAGATTTTTTTCCCAGTGATGCAATAAACTTGTGCTTAGCAGTGTGCTAGACCCTGGGTATTTAGTGGCAAACAATACACAGTCTGGATGTACAGAGTCAAAATTTTCCTTGAAAAATCTCTTAAATCACCCATAAATTACAATGGACACATTTTTTGTATACCACCTTGTACAGAAACATTTTGCATAAAGATAAAATATATTTACAGCAATCTAGAACATGTAATAAAATTATATGTGCAATATATAAAATATGTATTTAAAAGGGTGTGGGTTTATGCATGTACCAGAGAGGTACCAGATGAGGTATGTATGTTCCAGAGAGGATGCACATGTATAGGTGGTGGTTTGCTGTGGCCATATCTGCAGGTCATCTTGCAAATCAACACAATTGCTCAGCAAGTCTAAAACAGCAGTTTCTCTTCCAGCACTGGAATAAATTGCTGTTTCTTTGGTTAAGCACTACAGGTTTGGCATTAGAAGCCATGTTGTATGAACATTACATATGACTAACAGAATCACACTCAACACTGAGATGTTCACTACCCACTGAGATCAGTTGAGGTGACAGAGATTCACATCTTTAATCTCATGTCTATTCTGAAACAAAAGCTCAGTAGTGGGATGTGACTGCATATTTAAATGATTACTTTTGTCATGATTTTACTTTTGGCTGAGTGTACATAGTTGAATTCATGTAAATTAAGTGTGATGAGACTCCACTGTACTGATTAGATGTGGAACTTTAGTTTCCTACTGTGTGTAGTGGAGAGATTACACGTGTACGGAAGTGCTGTTGTGAGGACTAAGGGAGATAACATATACAAAGTCCATAATATTCCTCTTTCCCAGATTCATGATGTTAAAGTTTGGGTCTGAGGTAACTCCAAGTATACATTTAGGAAATCAAGGAAATTTTCTCACGCAGGTTGTCAGCTATGACTCTCCATGATGCCATTTTAAAATAAGTAGTTAATTCTTAACTTCAATGCCTAGGTTAATCATAACCACATAGCACGGCAATAAACTCTTGGTCAGTACTAGAGCAGTCCATTGCCGTGTTTTATTTAGTTTTTGTTTTTTTCATTGCACATACCATTCCTTAAAAGAGATTAAATTCTATAGAGTTTTACAAGTATAAAAAAGGTTTAGAAGTATGCTTAATGATTCTTTAAAAAGTAAAAATGAAAATTTTGAATAACTGTGCCCAAACTATAGATCCTTTCTAAAGCAATCTCCATATAAATTAATAATAATAATGATATATATATAGTTTTAAAAAGTACATGGATTTTATTGTTACTATCAATCTGGTATGAGAGATACAGGTGATGGGGTCATCAGATTGAGAAGAATAAGTTACGGTGTGGGACCATCAAGAGAAGTCTAAATTGCTAAAAAGTAGGAGGTGAGAAAACAAACACTTATATTTACCAAAAATTTAAATATGAACTACCAGTCTGTCTCATTTATGTAAGGTGCCAACGAGATGCTGCTGCAAAAACTTGTATCAATGATGCTATATAGGTAACTTAGTAATTAAAGGCAAAGAATTAGAGACTAAACTCATGGAAAAATCAAAACACATGGTTGCCTTCCTTATTTTCACATAAATGACTTCTAGTTTTATACAATTTCCAATGAGTGTAAACTGGGTATCAAAATCATATACAAAAGAGTATATTACATACAGTATTTACTCTTTTTGTGTAGATTTTGATACACATAACAAGTGTAATGGGTGAGATACAAGCAGCTTTAAAACATGACGAGACTTCTATAAAAGCCATGTAACATAGGGAATATGTGACAATATGACACAACTATGGTCTTTAGTACATGGAGGACAGGGAAAAGAAATGCCTAGTAGCTTGAAACAAGTACTGCTTCAATGGCAGAGTGCTATTAAGATACCTGCTGGGGATTCTGAGATTCCAGGAATTCACAGGGAAAAATAATCCATAAGAAGATCAGACTAGATGTGAAAAATGTACATCCATTTACTTGGTAGCTTCCGTCCATCAAAACCTCATTCGTCTCAAGCTAAATCTCCATAGGCTGACTTCTCTTAGGAGTAGGTATGAAACAGAATTCAGGTTCCTAGAGCTAGAATGAAATTTTAAGAGTTGTAACAGAACAAAAAGCAAGCAGTGATCAAGAAACTTGTTAGAAGGCAACCTTTATTGTTCACTCTCCAGAGACTGGATCCATTAGTAAATCCTCAGAATGGACAAAATTCAATTCACTACATAATGTTAAAGCCCCCAAATAAATTGATGAATATGACATAGTTTGTGCTCTCAAGGAGCCTATAAATATTTACTGAGTGCTTACTACATGCTAGGCACTGTTCTAAATGCTTTAACGTATTAGTCACTTAATCCTCATTACAATGTTATGATGTAGGTACTGTTATCATCCCTCTTTTACAAACAAGGAAATGTGTATTAACCCAGAGAATATTTAACCCAGACAGGTTAAATAACTTGCCCTAAGCTACAAAACTACTAATCTCAATAGTATGGCTCCATAGCACATGTTCTTAACCATTATGACATATATTTTGAAGAAAGAAAAGAAAATTAAAGAAGCCTAAGTACACTGACCATATTTTGTGGATATTCTAAGACTGTCCTAACTTCAAATACTCTGTCCTATTGTCAAATTACTTACCCTCATTTTGGTTGGGAAAAAGATTATTTGCAAGAGAAATGTACTAATTTATATGCCTGATTTTTATACTCAACAAAAAAGATCACAGCATGATATGTTTGCTGTGCTTTAGTAGTTGTACATTAGTAGATACATTTAGCTACACATTAATAGTGCCTGTGAACATAACATGGCTGTAAAAAATGTTGCCTTTTATTGCAAAGAATTAGTCAAAATTATTCAAAGTGATTTTGAAGAAATCTGGAGCCCCATAATATCACTAAGAAACTTGAAATTTGGTCATTTTTAGTGAAGAGAAAACAACCAACCAGTCTCCACACTAATTTTATAGTGTTACTATATTACTAATATTCCAAACTACTTTGAGTGTTACTACCATTATAATTATCAAGTATAGAAGCTGCTTTGGAAAAGTCATGTTCAACTTTTACAACTGCTATATAGTTAGAGAAAAAATACAAATATCTCTTTCATAAATATATTAAGATGCTGCCTATTGGAGTCTCAAATGCAAATAACAGCCATTAGATTTTAAGAAAATGTTCATATGGAAAATAACTTTAAAATGATGTTACTATTAATATTTATGATAAGTAAAAAATGACAGTATGAAACACAGTTCTGTCATATATGGTTTGATTTCAGATTGGCCTTTAGTAGTCCTAATTTCAATCTTTTCCCCCACAATTTTTCCCATTAATGATGCTTTATATTTGATGATGTGCTCTACAAATCTATATTCACAGAATAGTAGCTTATTTAGCAAAAAACTCCAAGATTTTAATTTTTGCACCTGCCAAGAAGCTAACCTCCTAAAGAAAACACACACACACACACTCTTCACTCACTTTTAAGCTAGAGGCAATTAATTGTTTCAAAATGCAATAGTACTTTCAGGTCTAGACCTGAAATAAGTCCATCAGAAAAGTACTTGGAAAAGTACGATCTCTAAAGAAAGATAAGCCACAGAAATGCGCTTAGCTTTGTTGAAAAATGAGTACATACTCAAAATAACTCTCAATAGGGGCACCTGGGTGGCTCAGTCAGTTAAGTGTCTGCCTTCGGCTCAGGTCATGATCTCGGGGTCCTGGGATCGAGCCCGCATCAGGCTCCCTACCCAGCGTAGAGTCTGCTTTTCCCTCTCCCTCTGCCTCGCTCGTGCTTTCTCTAACAAATAAATAAAAATCTTTAAAAAAAACAAAACACTAATATCTCATAATTTGAACAGTTTGCCGGTTAAAAAATATTCAAACCCTATAGGTGAGTAATTTGAATATTTACAGAAACAACAAATCAGTAGCATAAATACCAATGCTTCCCAATCAAGAACAATGATTTTTGTCATCTTTCCTTATATTTGTCTGCACAAAAAGGATAGATCTAAAAAAAAAGAGGCTTACTGTGCCTCTGGAATTATATTCCTAAAATCAGAACACATTTTCTGAAAACCATCTAGTGGGATGGGTCACCAAAGGAAATTGTGGAACATACTTTCCTAGAAGTCTTTAACAAGTAAGGATGGTGACCAGTGGCTATTAAGGGTGCTGTGACAGGTTTGCTGGCCTTCATAACCCTGGCAACTGGTGTGCAAATGGATGACCTACTCTCAATGCTTGTTGTCATGAATGTCACTGAATTGTCAGTCATTCAACTGTTCTCAGTGCCAGTAACCAAAATGGCCATGCAGGCAGTAAGTTTGATTCTCCAAAGTCACTGATGGTTTCAGAAAGAAAAAAAAAATCTTTCCAGTCCATTCTTTTCTGATGGCAGCTTGTCTATGCCACAGAATTTCACACAAGGAACTTCAAATATGTAAAAATTTATAAACAGGCAGACAAAAAGATTTTAGTTTCTGAAAATACAACAAACTGATACAGACTGTCTTCACTTTTTAGGGAATGGCTTACTTACTTTTCCCTGAAATAAAAAATAGACTTCATTTTATTTTTTTAAAGATTTTATTTTTTATTTATTTGAGAGAGAGTGAGAGAGAGTGCGTGCACAAGCTGGGGGAGAGGCAGAGGGAGAGAGAGAGAGAGAAGCAGGCTCCCCGCTGAGCAGGACCCTGGGAATCATGACTGAGCCTAAGGCAGATGCTTAACCAACTGAGCCACCCAGGCGGTTAAGCCAAGTTACCAGTTTGGTACTAAAACCAAACAGTTAATAGTTTAATGTGGAATTCAGATTTTAGATTTCTAATCCAATGTTCTTTTCACCATAGCACACAGCCTCTCCTTAACCTATTAATCTTTGTTAAAAATATCTCCAAATAGCAATAGAAATATGCAACTAGTTAACAAGTTAACAACTTACAGAAAAGTGTTTCTGATATACTTCAGGTCTGTACTCAATAAATGATCAACTAAGATTGGCCCAGAGCAATTTACCTACTTTTCAGATAGTTTAAAGTATATAACTACACACTGATAAAAGATAAGAAAATTATTTTGATTCTCAATTATGATTCTACTGCAAAAGTATCAACGCATATTGGCCACTTACTTTTAGGCACTATGCTAGGTACTGAAGATAACAAGAATGAACATGGTTTCTTCCTGTTAAAAAATTTATGCTTAAAATTATCTTTATAATATTGTTTTAAATTTCTATAGAACTTTGTAAGATGCATCTCCCCATTGAGTCTTACTAACTCCTGAGTTAGTATTGAGTTTGGCAAGAGAAATTATGATCAGAGTATATGATTCTATCCTGTTGCAGCTTTTTTTCAAATCACAACACTGACTTTTTTGACTTCCACTACATAAATATTTAAAATCTGGGGGCACCTGGGTGGCTCAGTTGTTAAGCGTCTGCCTTCAGCTTAGGCCATGATCCCAGGGTCCTGGGATCGAGCCCCGCATCTGGCTCCCTGCTCGGCAGGAAGCCTCCTTCTTCTCCCACTCCCCCTGCTTGTGTTCCCTCTCTCGCTGTCTCTCTCTGTGTCAAATAAATAAATAAAATAAAATAAAATCTGAACTGTACCAGTTAGGTAGGATCTGTAAGAATTCTCACTATTTTTTTTAATCCCACCTTTATTTCAAATGGTAATGCTGGCTTTGATACAAAGACTCCTTCGTAACAATTGCAAGTATATGGTAAGAGTTACTAAAAATTTCTAATAAATGACAATTTTGATAAATTATCAAGATAGCTACTAAAATAATATAGAAGAAATGAGTAATTGTTAGGCTAAATATGAAATATGTTATTCTTGTAGTAGATATAAACTTAGAATAATGATTAGTATGAATATATTCTTCCTTATTAATTTTATGTAATTTGGGATCACTTAAATTATCTCATTAATCATATAAGTTACTTAGCAAGCAACATAATACAATTCCTGTCCTATCAATGAAGAGAAAAGAGGCAAAAATTTGATACATCTGCCTCTTCTTCCCCATACACAAACACAAAGTAGCAGTTTGGGACTGGAATTTAGTCCCTTAGCCCTCTATATCAGAGGTCTATAACAGCTTCACCTTAAGAAATATTAAACTTGAAAAAGCTCTAAGCTACCATATTTATTAAAAACTTACAAATTCTTTATTGGCACATTTTAACTTTAAACTCCCCAAACTATGTATTTGGGGAGAGGGAGAAAGAGCACCTAAAAATTCCTTAACAAGGATCAATCAGTTCACAGTATTACTTAATAAAGTATTAAATGTGAATAAGATAGAACTATAAAACATTATTGATATATCTAAGGTTTAATAACTTTCCCAGTGATGGAAATCTCAAGCCTTCAAGTCGAATCCTCAGACTTCACTCTGTGAAGTATTAAGTATTAGTATTTCTTTTTTATGCCCTAACATTTTAGTTTCTCCTCTCCAATTTTTAATTTTTATCATAGTATTTTTCCCCAATATAGTTGGTAATAAAATTCACTTTATTTTTTTAATTTTTTAAAGATTCTATTTATTTCTTTGAGAGAGAGAGAGCATGAGCAAGGGGGAGGGGCAAAGGGAGAGAGAGAAGCAGACTCCCCGTTGATCAGGGAACCCCATGTGGGACTCAATCCCAGGATCCTGGGATCATGACCTAAGCCGAAGGCAGACGCTTAACTGACTGAGCTACCCAGGTGCCTTAAAATTCACTTTAAACATAAACTTAAGGGAAAACTCAGGCACACCAATTTGATTTATATAAAAATAAAATTGGTATCAAGAAACTTCAGCAAAGAGGGGCGCCTGGGTGGCTCGGTCGTTAAGCGTCTGCCTTCGGCTCAGGTCATGATCCCAGGGTCCTGGGATCAAGCCCCACATTGGGCTCCCTGCTCAGCAGGAAGCCTGCTTTCCCTCTCCCACTCCCCCTGCTTGTGTTCCCTCTTTCATTGTCAAATAAATAAATAAAATCTTAAAAAAAAAAAAAAGAAACTTCAGCAAAGAGGTATTATTACACTGCATGTAAGGTTACTCTCTATTACTAAATAAAGGCTAAGATAACTACATATTTAAAAACATGGCTCCCAAATAGAGAAAAATATCAATAATTTCAGTCTGTTGATATCTGAAATTGCTATCTGACATCAAGAGCAATTTTATCTTATGGATTTGGTCCTGACCAAAGGTATATTTTCTGTATCTCCTAGAAATACCTAAATAATGATCCCTGAATTTTAAGCTTTGGTGAACAGAGAGTTCACCAAAATTTCTGGGTCTTCTTTTATAAATCACCCTTAGTTTTAATTTGTCTCCTTTTGGAATGGTCAGGTCTGATTTCACTTATCTTTGGAGATGGTATAAGGTTTCCAGACTCTCGCCTCCTTCATTTTATTTACTATAGATGTATTGATAGCTTGGCACTTGATATTCTGTCATGGTTGAAACTTCTAGGCACAATTACTTCCCAAGTAGGCTAACACCTGGGTGTTTGACAGTGCAATGGGGTTCTAAAAAAATGAAACTAAAAGCCAGTGTGGTTTTGGCCCCTAGTTACACCTGTGATGCTAGGAGTTAGCAAAGTGGCAAACAGGATTACATTAACTATGTCTTTCTGTTATCTCAGATAAGTCCACTCATGAGATCTAACACCTCCTAAGGGGAAAGGAAATGAACATTTATTAAGTAATACAGGACAAAAACTCTCTTGGATCTATATTTCATTTAATTCCAACAATAACAACTCTACTGAATAGTAATTACTCCCATTATGCAGATTAGGAAATCTGTCCAAAGTAATCCTACCAGTAACTGTAAGAGCCAGGTACTGAACCAAGGAGCTTCAGATTCCAAAGCCAGTATTTTTAGTACTCATAAGATTTATTTTTTTTTTTAAAGATTTTATTTATTTATTTTACAGAGAGAGACACAGCAAGAGAGGGAACACAAGCAGGAGGAGTGGGAGAGGGAGAAGCAGGCTTCCCGCGGAGCAGGGAGCCCGATGTAGGGCTCGATCCCAGGACCCTGGGATCATGACCTGAGCCGAAGGCAGATGCTTAACGACTGAGCCACCCAGGCGCCCCACTACTCATAAGATTTTAAGGCTAGACCACTGAGGAGCATGTAGAGCACCTGGTACAATCTCTCTGTGTTACAGAAGAGGAAACAGAGGCCCAAAAAGATTGAGACTTGCCTAAGGACCTAATGCTTCTGGTGAAACTGGGATTTGAATTCAAGTCTCCTGATTTTCAGTGCAGTTCTGTGCATAATAATGATCCTTATTTTTGCTTGTGTGTGTGTTTGGGGTTGAGTCATGCTTGGTATAATTTATACATAATTTATAATGTCTTGACCCTCCAAATGAAATTATATGCGTGTCAAGTTCAGAGATATACGTTTTTAGTGACCAAAGATATTAAATGTATTTGGCAGGAATAAAAACTTAATTGGTATTTGTAAATTATTACATGTTGTAAAGAAATCTGTTGCCAATATACTTATTTATTCAGTTAATAAGTGCCTATTATGTACTGGCTACTGTGCTTGGCAATAAGAATACAACTGTGTATAAAATAGAAGGATTCCCTATCCTTCTCATGGAATGTATATCCTGGTGGAGGATACAAACAAATAAATAGGCAATTACAATGCAGTGAGTCAATGCTATGACAGTGGGAATACAAGATGCTATGGGAACAGGAAGCAGGGATACCTAACGCAGACTAGACTTTTCGAAGGAGGCGGTATGAAAGACGAGTAGGAGTCAGCTAGTTAAGGAAGAGGTATGGAGTGCGCAAATATTTCAGGAAGAGCACTTGCACAAGACATCAGGGAAAGGCCAAGGAAGCTGTGGGAGGAGAAATGAACCTAGAGAGACAAGCAAGGACCAAATCATACAGGTCCTTGAAAGAAAGGGCTTTATAATCTTATCTATTACTATTACCTGGGGAACTTTAAAACAAACAAACAAATCACAGATGTCTGGGTCCTATCTCAGACCAATTACATCAGGATCTCTGGGAATGAGACCCTGGTACTGGTACTTAAAAAAAAAGCTAACTAGATGATTCTAATGTGTAGCCAGGATTGAAAACTACTGTTTAAGCTATATAGGGAATTTAAAATATATACTTATTACTGGAAATAAAGAAAAAGGTGATCTTAAGTAATTAACTTCTCTGGCACTTAGGATGAAGCAGGTTAGAGGTAGCTTGATATAGTAAAATGAGTCAGAAAACACTGGTTTTGTCAATGAGTCTGTCACCTAACACCTGTGACCTTAGATTAAAATGTCATTTCTCAGAGATAGTAATACTGCCTGCCTACAGGAGTGCTGTAACTCAAGACAACACTTAAGAAAACAGCTTGATAACTGCTAATAAAATATGAACCACAATATTCCATGATTTATGCTGCTAAAAGTGCACAATTTTAAAGATCATAAATATTTTTACCAAAGATGAGATCTTTTATGATGCTTAAGGAACACATTTCACTTAAAGAATCACACCTATCTTGGAATTCAAGATATTAAAATCATAAAATAGAGAACTGATCCTTTTAATGCTACTCTACTTACTAAAGAGATCAACTGGGATTAAGTTAGCTCTTTTCAAATAAACAGATCAACAGAGCAAATGCCCTTTAATGGTAACAACAAATGTTAAAACTCTTTGTTCAGTAAAGGGCTCTAATCAGGAAAGTTACACACAAACTGTTTTAGGAAAAATGTTATTATGATCTATCTTCTTAGCAAGTATTTTACTTATAAACCTAGGTGTTTTGTTTTGTTTTTAAGGGACTACTTATTTGGGATGGAGAGGATCTTATCCTGACAGGAAGGAAGCTCTGCCTCCAGAAGGACTGTTCCATACACAGAGCCAGGCAAAGTCACTGTTCTTTCAGTCTCCCTTTTACATATATCCAGCCCCATGAGAATATACACATTCATGCAGTAATCTTCCAGTTCAAGTACAGTATTGTATCGAGTGACATCTCTTTCATGCTATATCCAATTTATTTAAAATTTAAAAACTTTATATAAAAACACTGTTCTGCATTTACATGTGGTTCATTTTTAATTCTTCAAATAAAACTGAGAGAAATGCCTTTCAAACTTTATACTCGCAGTCAATTGGATATTAAGTTAATATTCATTTACTTTCTTGCTATTTCCTCCACGGAGCTATTACTATTATGATGTGCTATCATTTCTTTCAATCACCTATCTTGTGAAGAAATTTTATAAAGATAAAAAATGCACAAGAAACTTTTGAAAAAAGTTATGGATGACATTTTGATTTCATTGCAAAACACGAGACAAGAAAACTTAAAAAACAAAACAAGCACCAACACACACACACACACACACACACACACACTCTCTCTCTCTCTCTCTTTCTCTCTACTGGGCCCTCTTCAGATAATTTTGGTTGATGACACTGCAGAACAGTTAATCTGATAATTGAAATTTTCCATAACATGTGATGTTTAGCTAGAGATCTATGCTGTCAACCAGAATTCAACACTTCAGTTAAAAAATCTTAAAACTTAAATACACAGACATACTAACAAATTCTTACACTGCAGTTGCTTCAAGGGCCTCTTAATAAAGACATAAAGTATTCTGATTTATCTAAATTAAATTAGCAACATGGTATCTTAAGTATTTTTCAGGTCTTTTCTCAACATCATCACACAATCCAGCATAAAAGCAAATTTGTAAACAAATACCTCCGAGAATCTATTATCTAAGGAGGAAAGCATGCGACCAATACTGCCTGCAGTGGTTCAAATGTGGCCACTGAAATCATCCGACTTGAGTTACCAGGAGTTTATCTACCCAAGTTTTCGAGGGGTTCATCCCAGGCCCCACAAACTAGATTCAAAACATCATCTCGAAAACCCATGTACCGAATGTGCACAAAGGCGCTGGAATGAGGAAGCTTTTCTAAAACGAAATCACAACTCTTATCATTAAAGAATATGCGGGCTGTTTTCCTCAAAGCCCCCCTTGTTGCGCTCCCTTATCCTTCGTATAGCTATGTAAACAGTTCCCTAGTTATTGACATCTAAGAAAATGGCTTTCAATTCCTAAGTCTGGGAACTAGCCACCATCACCACTATTCCTTTAGCATCCTAAAATAAACCCCTCAAGCCGCGGTCAAAACACAAGCTGAACGTCTGGTGTTTACATAGTCCAATCCTGGGCGTACCCTACCTTTCTGAACCACTTAGGAGCTATGAAACGGGCATCACATAATAGACTTAGTAAAGACACAAATCACGAGACAATGTCTCAGGTCTATGAATGAAGATCCAATAGGTTTGATTGTCTCGGTTAAAAGGAAAAAAACAACCTCGAGAGGAAGGGTGGGAGGGGAACTGCGGGGTGGGGAGAGCGGTTTTCCTTCCCTGCCCCAGCCGGGCGATTTAAACTCAGCGTGAGGCAAACGCAGGGTCGCCGGGCTGGCGGGGCCGGAGTCCTGGGGCATGACAGCCCCTACGGAACAGCTCGCGGCTCCGCCAGGGTCCCTCACGCCGCGCTGCTCGCGGCAGCCCCGCCACCCGCGGGCCCGGTGGGCGTGCAAGGGTGAGGGGGACCGAGCTACCGCGACCGGGGCGGCGGCCCTGGGTGCACTTCCTCAGATTCCAGCCGCCCCATCCCAAAAAACGAGAGAGGAAGGAAACCTGGAGCGAGGCTGCAGCCAGGGGGGAAAGGAGAGTAAGCGGCGAGCCCTCGCCTCTGCATCTGGGTGAGGCCAGCGGCAGGCGGGGAACAGGGAGCGGCGATCACAGGCGAACTCCGCCGCGGGCCGACGCTGAGACGACCCGTGGGTAGCCCCCGCCCAATACCACGGGCGCGCCGGAGAGGCCCCCACACCGACCCGTTCCCATCCCGGCCGCGCCCGCTCCCGGCAGGTCCGCGCTCTACTCACGCTCGGGGCTCCTCCAGGCTCCGCGGCTCTAACCGCATCGGGTCCCAGCCCCGCGGGCGGCGGCGGCGGCGGCGGCGCCGAGGGAGAGGAGAGCGGGCGGCACGGCCCCCGCCTCCCGGCCCCTCTCCCCCGCCGCTCCGGAGCTGCCCGGCCGGGCCCGAGCCCTGCCTCGCCGGCGGCCCCAGCCCCAGCGGCCGCGGCAGCAGCAGCCCAAGACCTCAGCGGCCGCAGCGGCGGCACCGGAACTGCCGCTTTCTCCTTCTAGCTCCCTCTCCTCTCTAGCCCCCGCCACACGCCCCCGCCCCCGTCTCCTTTCTCTGTCACCCTGTTTTTTTTCCTTTTGTTTCCAGAATAAACTTTATTGGTCTCTTTTTCCGCTCACATCGTGTAAACAAACAACGAACTCTTCCCCACCCCCTCGACTCCCCCCCTCCTCGGGCAGAGGAGGGTTAGAGCTGAGGAGGGGCTGAGCCTACAATACCCCGGAAGCAGATGTGCAAAGGAGGGGAAGTGAAATTGCTGAGACCGGGAGGGGGAAGTGGGCAAATCGGGTAACAGTGTGCCAGTGCGCCTGCGCCTTGCTTTTCCGCCCGAAGTTCGGGTGGTGGAGGGGTGCTTTTCTGTGGAGCTTGGGTTTATGCCCCGTCTTTTGCAGCAGTGAGACTGTTGTGTCATCCTAGGACGGCATATGTGTTGTGTATCTGTTTCCACGGGAACTAGGCAGGCTAAGGTAGAGATATAGGAGTATTGGGATCGAGTGAGTTGCTTCACTTTCACTCCCGTAGAGGAAATGAGATTTCCTCTTGTTTGGGGGCGAGAGAAGGGGCCCCGGTGGTTCACCGCCGCTGTCAGTGGCTAACCCAAACTGGTTATGGAACTAGAAAGGAGGCATTTTAGGAATAGTTGCTGCGCGTCCTTCTGCCGATGTAAAGTTAAGTTACAGCCCAAATCGGAAGAGGAATACACTGCCATTACCCTCTGCCATCCTTTGACTCACTCCGGGGAGACCTTTTGCAATGCTTTTTAATTCAGATTTGAATCAGCTTGTAGGATTCAATTCTGACTTGAGAAGAAGAGCTTTTTTCGTGTAGTGCCCGAAGTGCACGGAGACTTCAGAAAAGCCATCTTAGCTGTAGATTAGATTCAAGTTTTGGTGCTGCGTGCCACAGAAGCCCACTCCTCCACCCCTTTCTTTGAGAGTAATGGGATCTGTTGCCTTTTGAGATCCCGGCTAGTAAGGGTCCAGTGTTTTGAGTGTTTCTCCCCCTGGTGGTTTTTCATTGTATTGAAAAGACACAGGAGCGTGATTGGAAGTCTGCAATACAAGTCCTCAAACATCCGTTCTTGAATTTTTAGGTAGAGGACTTGGAAGTGATCCACCCTAGAGAGGTTACAGTGTCATTTGTCATCCAAGAGCAAAAACCTGACCAATAAGCAATTTTTGCTCGAACACCACACGTCCGTACGCAATCGTAAATGAGATTCATTCCTTTATATTGTCAAAGTTTCATTTGACTATTTCTTGTTTTCTTTCTTTCTTTTCTTAAGCTCTGGCTTTCATTTCACATTCCAGGGGTCTATGTTTCTAAATATTTTTTTCCGGCAGTTTCAGGACACAATGTTACTTACTCCAGAGCAGGGAATTTAAGGGCGGGGGGTAGGGGGGGAGAGGGAGCAAATAACATTGAATCAGGAGTCAAAGTAAACCTTAAGGCTCCATTTCGAAAACTATGTTTCCATTCCAGGCACAGAGTTTTGTGAGATATTAATAGGTAGTCTTTGCTAGGTATATTTTTCCTTCTAAAATTTATTTTTAAACAAGAAAATGCTAATTACATTGTATAATTTTTGTTATGTGATGATAGGCACTTAAGAAATCGTATCATAGCAGAAAATGCCATACCTGGTACTTGAATGCATGATTATTCACTTTGCAGTAATACCATTTATTGCCCAATTCTCAGTTGATGCATTTGGTTTATTTGGTGACCATTGATCTATCATGTGTTTTATCTTGCTTTCAAAGGTGTTTGCACTATTATGCAGGTATACAGTATGTTAGACATCTATATGACAAAACTCATTGCTCATGTGTCCTGTAGCTATAGGAAGATTTTTTTTTAAAAAGATTGGATTGATTGATTTGACAGAAAGAAACACAGCGAGAGAGGGAACACAAGCAAGGGGAGTGGGAGAGGGAAAGCAGGCTTCCCGCGGAACAGGGAGCCCAATGCCGGCTCCATCCCAGAACCCTGGGACCATGACCTGAGCCCAAGGCAGACGCTTAACATTGAGCCACCCAGGCGCCCCTGTAGGAAGAATGTTTTAAAGGAAAAGTTGAAGTAGCAATTCTCAGACTGTCAATCAAACGAAAAATGGAATACTTCAGAATTTAAGAATTCCATTCTAAGTTTTTCAAAGTTAGAAGGTGAAATGTCCAAGATGAAACAATTATTTTATTCTAACATATAGAAAATATGATAACAGCTACTTGCCTTTTGGATTTATTTCCATTGAAAATAAAGATAACTGATACTCAGAAGTGCACCAAAACATTCTCTAACAGCGCTTAAGTCATTGCTGAGCTTTGAAGTCACTTGAAAACAAGAATCAGTTTGGTTGTGTAGCAATGTACTCTGGATGTATAAAATTGCCAAGTTCAACAGTGAAAACGCACCAAGGGATTACAAAGTGAGCTACTGTATAGCACTTTTTGATTCAGTTATGGTCAGAAAACATAAAATTTAAGTTCTTTTCAATTTGTTAAGTTTGTTTTGCCCCAAAATATCTTACTGAATGTGCCATTTGCACTTACAAAAGATCATTTTATGTGCATTGTTGGGTGGAATGTTCTATAAATGTCAATTATATCAGGTTGGTTTATAATGCTGTTAGGTCTTCTATATGCTTACTGGTTTTCTCTACCAGTTCTATCAATTTCTGGGAGAGGAGCATTATGTCTCCAGCCATAATTGTGGATTTGTCTATTTCTCCTTTCACTTCTATGTATTTTTGCTATATATTGTATATTTTGAAGCTCTGCTGTTAGGTGCACACACATTTAGAATTATGTGTTTTTGATGAATTGACTCTTTTTAACATTATGTACTGTATCTCTTTGTCCCTCATAATAGCCTTGTTCTGAAATCTATTTTGTCTGATATTAATATAGTCACTCCAGCTTTCTTTTGATTAGTGTTCCCATGATATATGTTGGTCTCTCTTTTTATTCATCTATGTTGTTATATTTAAAATGGGTAACTTGTAGACAACACATAGTTGGGGCTTTTTTTTTTTATTTATTCCAATCTGAAAATATCTTTTTACAATTGCTATGGTTAGATGATTTACATTTAATATAATTGTTGATATGGTTGGATTTTGGCCTACCATTTTATTGTTTGTTTTCTGTTTGTTCCTTATGTTTTTTCTGTTTCTACTTTGCTGCATTCTTCTGAATTATTTGAATATTTTTAATTTTATATTTTAATTTATATGGTGTCTTTTTGGACATCATTCTCTCTTTTGTATTTGCTCTGTGGCTTACCATATATGTGCATAAACTTTCACAGTCTACTGAGTGTTAGTATTCCATCACTTCAAGTAAATTGTAGAAAGATACTTTGTAGCCATATAGGTCCTCTCCCCTGAATCATTGACTTTTATGTTATAGTTGGTATATCAATTATATTTATATATATGGAAACCCCTCCAGATAATTTTATAATATTTGCTTTCAACAGTTATACATATTTTAGAGAATTTAAGCAGAAAAGCAGTCTTTTATATTTACTCACCCATTTCTATTTCTTTTCTTTCATTCCTAAAATTCCATGTTTCCTTCTGGTATCATTTCCCTTTAGCCTGAAGATCTTCCTTTAGTGTTTCCCTTAGAATAGGTCTACCGGTGACAAATTCTCTTAGCTTCCCTTCCTTTGAGGATATGTTTATTTTGTTTTTGTTCCTAAGGGATATGTTAGCTGGTTATAGAATTCTGGGTTAACAGGTTTTTTTCCCCCTATGATTTTAGAGATGCTTTTCTACTCTCCTTTGGCTCCACCTGCAGTTGTTCAAATAGTTTTCCCCCATATGTAATTTTTCATTTTTCTCTAGATTATTTCCATATTTAACATTTTTTCTTTCAGTGATTTATGATGTGTCTAGGTGTTTTTTTCTGAGTTTATTCTACCTGGGTTTGCTGAGTTCTTGAATTTGAAAATTTATATATTTTGCTAAATTTGGGAAGTTTTCAACAATTATTTCTTCAAATATTTTCCTACCCCAATTTCTTTCTCCTCTTCTGGGAATCCAAAGACAAGAATGTCAGACATTTTGATATTGTCCTACCTGTCTTTAAGGCTCTGTGCATTGTTTTCAATCTTATCTATCTCTCATATTGGATAATTTCTATTGATCTGTCTTCTAGTTCACTTACTTTTGTCTCTGTTATATCCATTTCTGCTCTTGAGCCCACCCAGGAAATTTTAAAATTTCAGATATTATATTTTTCAATTCTTAATTTTCTAACTGGCTATGGTTTCTATATCTCTGCTAAGAACCTGTATTTTTCCATTCATAAATTTGTTTGTCCTTACCTCAGGGAGCATAGTTAGTAATACCTTGCAGATATTTTTATGAGGTCAGTGGGAGAAATAGCCCTTAAGGGAAGAATAGCCAATTTTACTGTCTTTAAAAAAATCCAACATTGCTAAGAAAACAAATTTTGCACCTTGACCACAACAGAGAACAATTTTCTTATACTCAATAGCTATGGTTAAAATTAATTCTGTAGTTGCTAAAGATATTTTCAATGCCATTGTATAGTCTAAGGATTTGCACACCACTCTGCTAAAATATTTTTACCTAGGAAACAACAAGAATATGTGTATTTATGCTACCCTTGTAGTTAGTCAAACCAGTTGTGTAGGAAGGATAGGATTGTGAGGTTCTGATAGAAGGGCCATTTCAATGTCAGGTAAAACAAATCTTTTAATTTAACCAAGTAATTTTTAGTGTTCCTTAACTCATACATACCTGAATATTGAAAAACCAGCAGTTTATTTTCTTCTTCCCTTTGGTGAAACATTCTCATGTGAAACAGAATTTTTACATTATGTGACAATAAAAGCAAATTGTAGAGATGAACTCGAGATTGCAATGAGTAAGAGTGTCCACTTCAACAAACATCATTCCTGGCAGTTAGTAGGTTATATGATAATAAGGCAGAAACCTCTATTCTTATTAAAATGTTGGGTTTTGACAAATGTAGTTTTATAAGAGCTTCCTCACTCAAATGTTATTTTTATTTCTTTAAAAATAATACATAACAATAAAGAAATGTTTAAAGAGAAAAAAGGTATTCCTAAAAGATAAAAGATGGTTATTTTTACTTCTGTGTGCATCTTCCTAGTCTTTTTTTCCCAATGTATACCCACGAAAATTATTTTGCAAAATAAGTAACCAAAAATTACAACCAACTTAAATAGTAATCAGCAGTAAAAAGGAGCAAACTACTGATACATACAACAATTTGGATGGATCTCCAGAGATTCACCTTTTGTAAATGATTTATTGTGCCTCTTTGCCATTTTCCTGGTCTCTTCATTTATTTGAAGTGCTGTATTTTTCATGTAATAAATTCCTATATGTATCTGAATCTGTTTCTGGATTTACTGTGTTCCATTAATCTCTGTCTATGCTAGCATGGCAGTATTTGAATTATGGTAGCTTTATTATTCATTTTGATATCTGATAGGTCAATTCGGTTCTCACTATTCTCTTAAAAAATGTATTGACTAACCTTTTTGAGAAATTTTAAATTCAGTAAACTACAAAAAAAATAATATAACAACACCCATTTTCCTGCTACCCAGAATTAACAATTGTTTAACAGTCTGTTATACTTGAGTGAAATTAATTGTTTTACATCCAAGAAATAAAACATTGCAATAAAGCTGAAGTATCATTTGACCCCTACCCAAGTTCCATTCCAATTTCTCTTCCCCAGAACCAAACACTATTTTTAATTTGGTATTTTTCCTTCTTAGTTTTACCTGTATTTTTCATACTTTTGCCTACTTATATCTAGGAACAAGAAATAGTATTATCATGTGGTACTTTTACAGCTTTTTTTACTCAACATTATCTTTTTTTTTAAAGATTTTATTTATTTATTTGACAGAGAGAGACACAGTGAGAGAGGGAACACAAGCAGGGGGAGTGGGAGAGGGAGAAGCAGGCTTCCCGCCGAGCGGGAGCCCAATGCGGGGCTCGATCCCAGGACCCTGGGATCATGACCTGAGCCGAAGGCAGATGCTTAACCACTGAGCCACCCAGGCACCCCTCAACATTATCTTTTTGACATATATGTTGATCTAGTTTACCTATTTTAAAGGCCTGGTACACTTATCTCCTCACCCTCAACTCCTATATTCTCTTGGCTTGCTCACTTATTTTTTTCAAGTCTTTATTCCAAATGTCAGTATGGATTTCCCTGTCCATCCTTTGAAACATTATACACACACTCTTTCCCAGGGCTCCTGTTATCCCTTCCCAGCCTTGCTCTATCGCTCATATTACCATCTAAAATATTATTTACTTCTTAATTTATCATGTCTCCCATGAGCATGTAAGCTGCATAAAGGCAAGGATTTTTGTCTGTATTATTAACTGCTGTTTCCAGTTTTCAGAACAGTGCTTGACGCATAGCAGCCGTTCTGTAAATATTTGTTGAATGAACAAATGAATTTTAGTGATATGCCAATCAGTAGACAATTAAGTTATTTTCAATTTCCATATTATTTAAAAATTTCCATATTACAAGCAATGCTAGGTAGCTATCCTTCTATGTCTCATGTATGAATGTAAATTTCTAGGTGGTAGTGTGTGCACATTTTCAATTTTACTAGATTGCTAAATTGCTTTCCATAGTCACTACACAAATTTACTATTCTATCAGTTGTGAATTTCCCCTTATCTTTCCTAACTATTGATAATGTTAGAGTTTTAAACTTTTGCTAATTATTGAGTAAAAACTGACATCCCATCACCAATTTGTTTTCTTTTAACATTATTGCTGTTGAGTTTCCTTCTGTTCTTTTTTTAAAAAAACTTTTAATGCAGTTACACATGCACATAGTTGAAAAGAATATAATACAAAAAAGATTATATAAAAAAACAGTAGTTCCCCATAACTTCTATTTTATTTTTGAAGACAAATCCATTAAACTTTTCAGTTATTCCAGAAATTCATATTATAGAACTATTTTGCAATTTCTTGTTTTAGCTCCTTTGAGTAGACACAAATATACTCTTCCCTTATCCTATACTCTCAGTATAATTATAATTTTCAGTTAAAAATTAATATTTACACTATGACTATATTAATATTGTTAACTTCATAGCTAAGTAGTACATGTTTTTCTGTCTTGATACGCCTTTAATTTTCTTGAAGGACATAATTGCATCATTTATCATATGTATAACTTTTCTATATAGCTATTCTTATGTTTTTTCCCCCCACTTACACAACAATTATGTCATATGCCTAGTACTAGTTCTCTTCCTCATTGCTCAGATATATCAGATAATACATCAATTCCACTTGGTCCGAGACCTCTTCCTGGAGCCCTTCATCCTCTCGCTCCAGTCTGGACTGGTTACTTCCTAAGCTCCTGCTGTCATCTGGGACTGCCCTTTGCTATTTCCTATTTTACTGTCTTTGTTTCCTGAGTCCTGTGTTTTCCTCTTTCTCACTACTTCCTCATTTCAGAGGAGTACTCCTCTAGTAGCTTCTTGAGAAAGGGTGAATTGGAAGTAAATTCTTTGAGACTTTGGATATCTGAAAAGGTTTTTATTCTATTCCAGTGGTTTTCAACACTGGTGAATATTAGAATTACAAGGGAGAGCCTTAAAAACAAAAACAAAAAAACCTTCTCAGGCTCTGCCTCAGACCAACTAAATGAGGAGTCTGATATTAGGATCTAATAGTTTTTGAGGAGACTCTAATATGATACCAGAGTTGAGAAACAGATTGCCTCAAACTTGAAATGAAGGTTTGGTTGGATGTGATAAGCAGAATTCTAAGATGGCCCTCAAGATTTCTTCTCCTTGGGGCGCCTGGGTGGCCCAGTCGTTAAGCGCCTGCCTTTGGCTTGGGTCATGTGGGATCGAACCCCGACGTTGGACTCCCTGCTCCGCGGGAAGCCTGCTTCTCCCTCTCCCACTCCCCCTGCTTGTGTTCCCTCTCGCTGTGTCTCTCTCTGTCAAATAAATAATAAAATCTTAAGAAAAAAAAAAAAAAGATTTCTTCTCCTTGATGTACATGACTTGCATAATACCCTTCAATTGAGTGTGGGTGATACTAGTACATATAATGGGATATTATTCCATGAATAAGTTGCTAATCAGTTGAGAGATTATCCTGGTTGAGTCTACCTAATTAGGTGAGTCTTCCAAGAGAGGAGTTTATTTATATTTTTCAAGAATCCATTTAATGTCATTTTAATTTTTTTTAATGTTTTTTAAAAAAGATTTTATTTATTAGAGAGAGAGAGCGCGCGAGCGAGCGAGAAAGTACAAGCGGAAGGAGGGGCAGGGGGAGAAGCGGGCTCCTCGCTCATCAGGGAGCCAGACACTATGGCAGCGGCTGGCCCCATGTCAGGACTCCAGGATCATGACCTGAGCCAAAGACAGACGCTTAACTGAGTCACCCAGGTGCCCCGATTTAAAGTCATTTTTAGATGGGAATTTGGAGGGAGAGGAATTAAACTTCTATAGTCAATGTGCCATCTGCTTCTATTTCAATGTATTATTCTTCTTGATAGGAACTTATAATCAGTTTTCTATGTTATTCTAACTGACCTACCCATCTACAGACACGGGATTTTATTTAGAATTGCATTAAATCTATAGGTTAATTTGAGAGGAACTGATATCTTTATAATACTAAGTCTTTTGTTCTGGCATTATTTATTTATTCAAATGTTTTTTGATTTAGTTCAGTAAATTACCACCAGCTTCCTCATATAGAGCTTGTATATGTCCTGTAATCTTGATAGATATTTCATCTTTTTTTTTTTTGCTCTAGGGGATAGAACCTTACTCAAACCTCCCCATTACATTTTTTAAACTGATTATAGAAAAGATTTATATATTTATTTTTTATCTGATCACCTTAATAAACTACTGCAAGTTCTAAAAAATATAGTTGATTGTTTTATTTAAATATGTATAAACCTAATTTGTAAATGTGTATCATGTTTTATAATAAAAATTTGAGATGAAAGCTATTTTACTAAGCTTGATAAATTTTGTTAATAAATATTATTTCTTTGTTTTCTTGGAGCAATTATTCTGTGAAAATTTTTTTTCTATTTCCCTTTTATGAAAGTAAGCATTATACATTGGAAGTTCCTCTTGATGGAGATATATTCACATACCTTCATTTGAGAAATATTCTGTAATCAAATAAATTTGAAAAATGCTGTCTTGAAATACTCAACACCTAATACAGTGCCAGGCACTTAGCAGTAGCTCAATAAGAACTTATTGTATAAATGAATGTATTCAGACTCCTAACCATCTTTCCTTCAGGCTTATTCTCCAAACTCAGACAGATGGGATATGTTTTCTAAAAACTCTCCAAGGTGAAAATTTTATAACATCCCTAGATCCTATGTTAGTGTTTAACAAACCTCAATGTCAGGAAACTTCCTTACCCTAGGTCTATTTTGCTGTAGTTTAAGTCATTTCCTTTTATTCTTCCTTTAGTGCTGTTAGAGAACAGGTTACCAATCCTTGTGTATAAATCTCAGAAGAATGTTACATGGAACTAAAATTTAGTTTAAGATGTGCTTTAAAAATTCTTTTCTCCTCCCTCCACCATGACTCTATAAAATGAGGAAAATTCTGCCATATATTTTAAAAAGTGGATTAATTTATAGCAGAATATTAGAAAAATATGTCCAACAATTTTAGAGAAAGGAGATACTTAAATATGAAGATGTTTATCTCATTCTCCTCAAAACTCTTTAAATCAATGATTCTAAGCTTGGCTAATCTTTAAAAATGCCTGAGGAACTTAATAGATATAAAGATTTTTAGTCCCCTTTGCAAACATACTGAATTTGAATACCAGATGGGTGGTGCTTGGAAACTTGTAATTAAAAAAAAAAAAATCTATTCTAGAAGCTTTCAGTATCTCTTCTTTATTTCTAGTGTTACCATGTTTTCGTTTGGGTCATTTTTTATACTTTGTACTGGCAGTAAGGAAGCCCTTTTATAAAGTTGGAGATTTGTATCTTTTGAGTCTGGGAAAATTTTGTCTTTAATTATTTTCCCCCTTTTGTTTTCTTTGTTTTCTCTTTCTGAAATTCCAACTAGTTGGGAATTTGAGCTTCTGGATTAAAGCTCTATTTTTCATCCCATTTTTCATATGGTAGCCATCTCTGATTTTTGTCAATTTTTCTCAACTTTACCTTTTAATGCTTCTATTGAATTTTTATTTTGATGGTCATACTTTGGTCATATTTAATTTCCTGGAGCTATTCTTCTTCTTGTGTGGTGATTTAAAGTATGTCCACAAATTCTTTGATGCTCCCCTCAGAAAATAGAGCCAAATAATACTACCTGTGAATGTGGGCTGGACTTAGTGACCTGCTTCTAGTGAGTAGAAAAAAAGTACAAGTGATAGTGTGTGACTTTTGGATACCAGGTCATAAGGACACTATGGCTTTCTTATTGTTCTTTTCTGGATTACTTTCTCTGGGGGAATCCAGTTGCTATGTTGTAAGAACACACATGGTGTTGTGGAAAGTTTCATGTAGTGAGGAACTGAGGTATTCTGCCAACAGCCATATAGTGAGCCATCTTAAAGAGGATCCTCTAGCCCCTGTCAAGGTCTCAGAGAATTGCAGTCCCAGTTGACAGCTTGACTACAATCTCACGAGGGACCCTGAGCCAGAACCATCTGCTAAATTGCTTCCAGATTTTTGATCCACAGAAACTGTGAGATAGTAAATGTTTGTTGCAAGTTGCTAAGTTTTGGAGTAATTTGTCATGCAGCAATAGATAAGTAACATATCTTGCCTCTAAGTGTTCCTTTTTATAGCATCCTATTCTTGTTTCGTAAATGCTTATCTTCTATAATTTTGCAGCACATTAATAATTTTTATTTGTTTATTTTAAATTTCTTTTCCTCACTTCATTGTCTCTTTTTTCCTCCAAGTTTTTGTTTAAATTCCAGTTAGTTAACATACAGTGTAATATTAGTTTCAGGTGTAGAATTTACTGATTCAACACTTACATACATCACCCAGTGCTCATCATGGCAAGTGCACTCATTAATATCCATCACCCATTTAACCCATCCCCCTACCACCTCCCCTCTGGTAACCATTAATTTGTTCTCTATAATTAAGAGCCTGTTTCTTGGTTTCTCTCTCTCTCTCTTTCTCCTCTTTTTCTCTTTGCTCACTTGTTTTGTTTCTTAAATTCCACATGTGAGTGAAATCTATGGTATTTGGCTTTCTCTGACTGACTTATTTCACTTAGCATAATATTCTCTAGCTCCATCCATGTTGTTGCAAATGGCAAGATTTCATTCTTTTTTAAGGCTGAGTACTATTCCACTGTGCACATATATATATACATATATATATATATATACATATATATATGTATATATATATACACACATACACACACACACACCACCTCTTCTTTATCCATTCATCGATCGATGGACATTTGGAGTCTTTCCATAATTTGGCTATTGTTGATAAAGCTGCTATAAACATTGAGGTGCATATATCTGTTCAAATTAGTATTTTTGTATCCTTTGGGTAACTACCTAGTAGTGCAATTGCTGGGTTGTAGGGTAATACTATTTTTAACTTTTTGAGGAAACGCCATACCGTTTTCCAGAGTGGCTGCCCCAGTTTGCATTCCCACCAACAGTGTAAGAGGGTTCCCCTTTCTCTGCATCCTCGCCAACACCTGTTTTTTTCCTGTGTTGTTAATTTTATTATTTATTTTTAAAAGATTTTATTCATTTAAGAGAGAGCAAGTGCAGGGGGAGGGGCAGAGGGAGAGAGAATCTCAAGCAGATTCCACACTGAGCACAGACCCCGAGGCAGGGCTCTATCCCAAGACCCCAAGATTGTGACCTGAACCGAAATCAAGAGTCTGACACTCAACTGACTGAACCACCCTAGTGCCCCTCCTGTGTTGTTCATTTTAGCCATCTGACAGGTGTGAGGCGATATCTCATTGGAGTTTTGATTTGTATTTCCCTGAGATGAGTGATGTTGAGCATCTTTTTGTGTATCTATTGGCCATCTGGATATCTTCTTTGGAGAAATGTCTATTCATGTCTTCTGCCCATTTTTTAACTGGATTATTTGTTTGGGTGCTGAGTTGATAAGTTCTTTATGGATTTTGGATACTATGTCCTCTCCCATTCCGTAGATTGCCTTTTAGTTCTGTTGATCGTTTCCTTTGCTGTGCAGACGCTTTTTATCTGGATGAAGTCCCAATCTTTGCTTTTGTTTTCCTTGCCTCAGGAGACATATCTAGTAAGAAGTTGTTCCAGCTGGTGTCAAAGAGGTTACTTGCCTGTGTTCTCCTCTAGGATTTTAATGGTTTTCTATCTCACATTTAGGTCCTTAATCCATTTTGAATTTATTTTTGTGTATGGTGTAAGAAAGTGGTTCAGTTTCATTCTTCTGCATGTTGCTGTCCAGTTTTCCCAACACCATTTGTTGAAGAGACTGTCTTTTTCCCATTGGATATTCTTTCCTGCTTTGTTGAAGATTAGTTGACCATATACTTGAAGGGCCATTTTTGGGTTTTCTATTCTGTTCCATTGATCTATGTGTCTGTTTTTGTGCCAGTACCATACTGCCTTGATCACTGCAGTTTTGTAATATAGCCGTAAGTCTGGAATTGTGATGCCTCCAGCCTTGCTTTTCTTTTTCAAGACTGCTTTGTCTATTCAGGGTCTTTTGTGGTTCCCTACAAATTTTAGGATTGTTTATTCTAGCTCTGTGAAAAATGCTGGTGGTATTTTGATAGGGATTGCATTAAATGTGTAGATTGCTTTGGGTAGGATAGACATTTTAACAATATTTGTTCTTAAAATCCGTCAGCATGAATGTTTTTCCATTTCTTTGTGTCATCTTCAATTTCCTTCATCAGTGTTTTATAGTTTTCAGAGTACAGATCTTTTACCTATTTGGTTAGGTTTATTCCTAGGTAACTTATATTTTTTGGTGCAACTGTAAATGGGATCGATCCCTTGATTTCTCTTTCTGCTGCTTCCTTACTGGGGTATAGAAAACTGCAATGTCTCTAATTCCTTTGAGATTTATTTTTTTTTAAATTCAGGATAGTTGACAAAAAGCCAAAGAAATGGAAGGGGATACAGATTCTGGGAGTGAAGTAGGTGGGGGGTGGGGGGTGGAGAGGAGGCAAACAAATGGCAAGTGTCTTCTACAGGAATCAAGAAAAGTAAAGTTGGAGGAAAAGATTGAATATCCTATAAGAGAAAGAGATATATGAATATATTCTAGAAGCTTTTTTGTCTGTTTGTTTTGCTCATAATTTCATCACCTATCACTGCATTCAAATTCCATAATCCACACCATCTTTGGCAAAGATTTTTATTATAGTGTAAGTTAGAAGTACTTAATGGTGATTTTACACTATTTTACTTGAATTTCCCTGTTCCTAAAGCTGTATGATTGAAAAACCAAGAAGTTACATGGCTCTGTTAAGAAAACCTACATGTTATTTGTATAATAGATCGGGTGTTGAATTAGTATGACAGTGGTTTCCAGACAAAGCTAAAGGTCAGTGGAATCACTGGAGACCCCATCACTGTCTATGAGTTTGAGTAAGTTTCCCAAATTTTAAGAGACTCTTTTGTAATATGGGAATATTAATGGTATCTACCTTAGGGGTGTTATAAAGATTTAATCAAGTAAGATCCTTAGAATAGCGTCTGGCACAGTGTTCTGGGCCTGTCTGTTTCCCTCTTCTCCTTTTGCTTCCCCTGACTCTCTTCTTTCTTTTCCTCCTATTCTCATTCTTCTTCTCTGTTTCTGCTTTTCTTCCTTGACCTCATATCTCTCTTCAGTATTAATATTATAAAACAACGTATTCTTATGAAACTTGAATCTGTCTTGCAGGCACTTCTGGCTTTTTGGCCACTTTCACAAGTCTTATCCATATGTTACCACATCACATTATAAAATATTGGTACCTATTTGTAAGTTATAATCAGACCTCTAACATAGAAACTTGATTTCCTGTAACACACCCAAATCTCTTAACAAAATTTTACAGAAGGCCTACTCTGTGAAAGAGACTGTGCTGGATAGCGGCTATATAAAAACACTGCTCATAGTCTAGTGGAGGAGACAGTCAGCTATAACACAGAACTCTCCACGATTACAGGCATTCTCAGAATTCTGTGACAACATGGAAGAGGGACCTCTGCTTTGCTTGTGATGGTCATTGAAGCCTTGGCAAAGAGAAAGCACTCGAAAGGGGTGATAGTGGAGTGTGTATGTGGGGCATTGGACATAATTCCAGATATAGAACATCATATACAAACTACAGAGGTATGAACTCTCGTGTTGTGATTGGAAACTAGCAAGTAACTGAGTGTGAAATCTGAGGACCTACTATATATCAGTTATCTAGTAAACAGGGAGTATTCAAAGACCAAAACATTGTTCTCGCTTGTAAAGAGCAACAAGTAGTCCTCATATGCTGTTTGAGGATTATAAAATCAGCATGAAGTACTCCCATTGCCCTTTGTAATAGTCAAAGTATTTGTTAGTGTTTTTTTTGAGTGAAGGAATAAATAAATGGTAAATCCTAGAGAATGTTCAGGAGTCAAGTAGAAGTTTTATTTTTCTTTCTCAAATATTATCATTATTTCTTTATTTACTCCCATGCTTCAACATTTATGTGATACTCAAATGTTTTCTTTTATTTGGTCCTTCTAATTACTTGCTGCCACCTAGTGTAATAAAATTGATGTTGTCATTTTTTTCCAGTTTTACTGAAAAATAATTGACATACATCATTGTATAAGTTTAAGGCATACAGCAAGATGGCTTGATTTACATATATAGTGAAATGATTACCATTGGTTCAGCTAACATCCATCTTCCCATATAGATGCAATAAAAAGAAAAGAAAAAAGGGAAAAAATGTTCTCCTTTTGGTGAGAACTCATAGGACTTGCTCTTTTAACAACTTTTCTATGTATCATACATCAGTGTTCACTATAGTCATCATGTTGTACATTACATCCCTGGTACTTATTTATCATATAACCACAAGTTTGTACCTTTTGACCACCTTCCTTTATTCCCCTCCCCCACTCTGCCTCTGGGAACTACAAGTCTGATTTTTTTCTATGAATTTCTTTCTTTTTTTTTTTTTTTAGGTTCCACACATAAGTGAGATTATACAGTATTTGTCTTTCTCTGATTTATTTCCCTTAGAATGATGCCTTCAAGTTCCACCCATGATGTCCCCAATATTAGGATTTCCTCCTTATTTTTTATGGCTGAATAGTATTTCACTGTGTGTGTGTGTGTGTGTGTGTGTGTGTGTACAATTTCTTCATTAATCCATCAGTGGACACTTTAGGTTATTTCCTTGTCTTGGTTATTATAAATAATATTGCTAAGAACATAGGGGTGCAAACATCTTTTTTAGTGTTTTTGTTTCCTTTGGGTATATTCTCAGAAGTGGAATTGCTGGCTTATATGGTAGTTCTATTTTTAATTTTTTGAGTATCTTCTATACTGTTTTCCATTATGGCTGCACTAATTTACAATCCCACCAAGAGTGCACAAGGGTTTTCTTTTCTCCATATCCACGCCAACACTTTCTTGTCTTTTTGATGATGATCATTCTAACAGGTGTGAGCTGATATCTCATTGTTGTTTTAATTTGCATTTCTCTAATGACTGGTGATGTTGAACATCTTTTCATGTACTTGTTGGCCTTTTGTATATCTTGTTTGTAATGTTGTTTTTAATCAACATGATTCTCTGTTGGTTTTTGAGAAGTACTGCCCTTCATAACTCATTTTAAAATTTAAGCCCTAATTAAAATTTTTAAAAAAGTAGGAAAGTGTCATAAATGATGGTGTTTTTTGATAGTGTGTAATGATGAGTTTTCAGATTGGAGGCTATGTATTAAAGCTAAGTCAGTAGAAGAATTTGATATAAAATTCAAGGGATGGTAGATACAGAAAAACTAATATAATTAAAAAAATTAAGAACACTCTAAAGTAATATAATGGAATTTGATGCAATTTGGAGTAACCTTCTGTCCTGTGTTGCTGTCCCCTTGGTTCCTGTACTCTGTCTGTTCAAAGTTTGTTAATGTTTTCCTAATGATAATTTTTAATGTTTTTAGAGAGAGAGAGAACATGAGCAGGGAGGGGCAGAAGGAAAAGGAGAGAGAATCCCAAGCAGGCTCCACACTCAGTCCAGAGCCTGAGGCAGGGCTCAATCTCACGACACTGAGATCAGGACATGAGCCGTAATCGAGAGTTGGATGCTGAACCGACTGAGTCACCCAGGTGCCCTGATCATTTTTAATGTTTAAAAATTAGGTAGATCATGTAATTTTTTTGATAATTGAAAATCCTAAGTAAATTAAGGTCAGAAAAGACCATTTAATTTATTCCCTGGCTTTAATTGTTATATATCTATCACACTGTTATTTTCTATTTCTCCCTCCATCCCCTCTCCTTTCCTTTTGCATTCTGTGCGAAGGAAAATACTGTTTTGGTTTTTATCTCACTTTTAGAAAACTTGTGGCCCTGAAGGAAATGTTGGCTGGGTAGGTCTGCCATGACATCATTATTAGACTTTCAAGACAAGTGTAAAATTAAGTTGTTTTGAAGCCATCACTTGCTCTGATGGAAGAGACTCAGGAAGGAGGACTTCCTGCCCTTCCAGACTTAGGGCCCCTCAGAGTTTCCTCTCAGAGGTACCAAATTAGAATGGGAATGCTTTATTCGAATATTTCATCTTCCTTCTTTTTCCCAATTCTCTCTTCAGTTGTACCATTAACCTCATGGATTCCTACACAGGAGAAACTCTTAAGTTGATGCCAGGAGACCTGGAATTCTAATCCTGGCTCCTGTAGTGAGTGGTGGTAAGACATTAGTTAAGACACATGGGCTACTCTGGGCCCCACTTTCCTCTTTTAGAAATTCAAGTAATTAGTTTAGACTTTTTTTTTTTGGTCCTTTCCATCTTCAAGATGCAGTGATTTTTCTTACCATTTACTAAACTTTATTTATTTTCCAGACTTGAAAGGAATGCAAACCGTGATTAGAAAACAATTCCTGAAGAGGAGGGATCAGCAGTGGAAGAGCTGCTGGAGAAATAAGGAACGTTAACTGGTTGTCATTCCTCCCTTAGGTCCATCTGTTAAAAGGTAGCAGAAGAGTTTTAGACATCCTCTCACGATTTAAAAGCCTGGTTGGATGAAGTCTGAACATGCATTTCTGTTAGTAGAAGGATACAATATGCAGTGTTGGGAAAGGTGTGAGTTCACACTATGCAGTTTATCACAGAGAGCCTAGCGCTCAAGTGAGATAAAATGGAATGGAAGGCACAGGACAGTCCTGGAGGCATGCTGAAACATTCAAAACTCCATAGGAGACGGAGAATATCCTGACTCCTCACTGATAAGTTGCAGGCTGTAACCATCTACTTGTATTACTTGTGGAAACTGGAGCTCTTTTTTATGAAGTAATTACTGATTTTCTGGAGTGGTTTATGAAAATTGGTCTTATTATCGGCTCATAAATAGGATATTAGACTTAATGAACACATTCTTCAGATTATCTGAGAACAGAAAGAATTTCACCTTTAAAAGTGAGGCAATTTTACTTCATTTGGAGATAGCAGCATGGAACCACTTGACCTTATAAAGAAAATAAAGAATTATGTGTCAGACTGAGAGTCTATCACCGTTAAGAACCTTTCCTAGGAGCTTGTATTATGGAAAAGAAGATTCAAGCCCTTCACTGTTTCTTTTCTATTTTCTTCTTTTTGGCTTCTATAATCTATCCAAAAACATTTATTTAGCACAAGTGGTTCCCCATTATTTCAAGGGCCCCTTTTAAAAACCATTAAAACAGGGGCGCCTGGGTGGCTCAGTTGGTTAAGCGGCTGCTTTCGGCTCAGGTCATGACCCAGGGTCCTGGGATTGAGCCCCGCATTGAGCCCCACATCGGGCTCCCTGCTCGGTGGGAAGCCTGCTTCTCCCTCTCCCACTCCCCCTGCTTGTGTTCCCTCTCTCGCTGTCTCTCTCTCTGTCAAATAAATAAATAAAATCTTAAAAAAAAAATAAAATAAATTAAAACCATTAAAACAATTATAAGATGAGGGCGCCTGAGTGGCTCAGTTGGTTAAGTGTCTACCTTCAGCTCAGGTCATGATCTCAGGGTCCTGGGACAGAGCCCTGAGTCGGGCTCTCTGCTCAGCAGGGAGTCTGCTTCTTCCCCTCCCTCTGTGCTCTCTCTCTCTCAAATAAATAAAATATTTAAAAAAGCCTCTAAAACAATTATGAGATGTTCCTCTCATAGTAATGATATTTTTGTATCTAGTAATTAGAAGATGACACAATATGTAAAAACCTGCCATGAATTTAGACCACTTTAATGGAATTTGATTAATTATGCCTTCCGATTCTACACATTTGAAACATAGTGTATATGTTTCCTGGAGATACTCTTCAGACTATAGATCATGTTAAGTGAGCAGAAGGATTCGATAATCTCTTGTATTGTTTCTAAGGTCCAAAGTTAGGAACCTGTCTACTGCTTTGAAACAATGAAACTCAACCAGGTTGGGGAGGGGAAGCCCTGAGTTGCAAGTTGGTTGAGATTTTGCTTCTGTAGTTTGTGTTATGAAAACAAAGGTTGTATTGAAAGTATGTATGTTCTTCCCCCTCAGACATTCCTTCCCCTGCCTTGAGATTTGTGCACTGCTTTTCCAACTCCCTCACCATCCCTCAATACTTCTCTAGGAACCCAGGTTCCTGCAGAGCGGTTTCATACACTGGGAACATTTAATAAGACAAAACCAAACAAAACCACATAAGTGCTAGGAGAAATGAGAAAATGGTATGATTAAGAATATTAAAAAAAAAAAAAAAACAACCCATACCACAATACACTATCATTATATTTTAAAAGAAGATGCATCAAGATTATAAAGAACATAATCTTGGGGCGCCGAGGTGGCTCAGTGGATTAAGCTTCTGCCTTCCACTCAGGTCATGATCCCAGAGTCCTGGGATTGAGTCCCACATCGGGCTCCCTGCTCAGCGGGGAGCCTGTTTCTCCCTCTTCTCCCTGCTCATGCTCTCTTTTGATATCTCTGTCGCTATCGCTGTCTCTCTCTCTCAAATAAATAAATAAAATCTTAAAAAAAAGAACATAATCTCAACATAAACAAGTTTATTTTTTTCAAGTTTTTATTTAAATTCCACCTAGTAACCAACAGTGTAATATTAATTTCAGGTGTAGAACTTAGTGATTTATCACTTACATACAATACCCAGTGATCATCACAAGTGCCCTCCTTAATCCCCATCACCCATTTAACCCATTCCCCTACTCACTTAACCTCCAGTAACCATCAGTTTATTGTCTATAGTTAAGAGTCTGTTTTCTGGTTTGCGCTCTCTCTTTTTCCCTATGTTCATCTGTTTTGTTTCTTAAATTCCACATATGAGTGAAATAATATAGTATTTGTCTTTCTCTGGCTGACTTATTTTGCTTAGCATAATACTCTCTAGCTCAATCCACATCACTGTAAATGGCAAGATTTCATTCTTTTTATGGCCAAATAATATTCCATATATATATATACACCTCTTCTTTATCCATTCATCAGTCGATGGACATTTGGGCTCTTTCCATAATTTAGCTATTGTTGATAATGCTGTTATAAACGTTGGGGTGCATGTGCCCCTTCGAGTCAGTATTTTTGTATCCTTTGGGTAAATACCTAGTAGTGCAATAGCTGGATTGTAGGGTAGTTCTATTTTTAACTTTTTGAGGAAACTCCATACTATTTTCCAGAGTGGCTGCCCCAGTTTGCATTCCCACCAACAGTGTAAGAGGGCTCCCCTTTCTCTGCATCCTCGCCAATACCTGTTGTTTCCTGTGTTGTTAATTTTAGCCCTTCTGACAGGTGTAAGGTGATATCTCACTGTAGTTTTGAATTGTATTTCCCTGATGATGAGTGATGTTGAGCGTGTTTTCATGTATCTGTTGGCCATCTGGATGTCTTCTTTGGAAAAATGTCTGTTTATCAACATAAACAAATTTAAATTGAATAAATTTAATTTAATGGAAAATGACTGTATTGCCCTCATTTTTCTTGTTTTCTAGCGGACTGGTGAAAATATCTCTTATAGACTGGTTATTTGGAATCATTATGCAGAGGATAAAAATATAATCTTTGTTTCAAATAACTTATAATTTGTGAATATTTTTATTTTTTCCTAGAACTTATATTCAAATCCTTTAAGAAAGACTCAGATAATAACTTTGTTGCTTCCATGTTGAAAAAAGCTTCAAGCTTGGGTCTAGCTGCAATGTTTATTTATTTGTTTGTTTATGTATTTATTTATTTATTTTTCCTTATTCTGTTAACTTCCCCTGGTTATAGTTCTTCATTTCATCATAAAAAATACTTTGCTTAATTCCTAAAATACTATTTGAAGTGGCTTATATCATATATTGTAATACAATTAAATAAATAGAAGAGGAAATTGAAATAAGTGAAAAATGAAAATAAGGAAATAATATCAAAACACAAAAATATATGTTGAGAGTCCTGTAGAAATTTCAGAAGTGAGCCTCATATTTGAATTTAGGATTCCTAACAGACAAAAAGAGAAGCAGATTGATAAACTATTATTGTATAACAGATTACCTCAAAATTTATCTGCTTAAAAAAATTTTTTTGTTACCTCTGAAATCCAGGAGTGGTATAGCTGGAGGGTTCTGGCTCAGGTTTTTCATGAAGCTGAAGTTAAGATGAGAGATGGGGCTGCAATTGTTTGAAGGCTTGACTGGGGCTGCAGGATCTACTTCCAAGATAGCTCATCACATGGCTGTTGGCTGAGATTGATGGCCTCAGTTGCTCAATGGCTGCTAGCAGAAGGCATTAATTCCTCACCACATCTCTCTCCACAGGGTTGCCTAGGTGCCTTTACAACATGGAACTGGATTTTCCAGAGTGAGTGATTCAAGAAAGAAGTCAGGAGACATATTGCCTTTAATGATTTAGTATTGGAAATGACATACTATTACTTCTATGGTATTCTGTTTGGTGACACAGACCAACTCTATTACATTGTGGGATGCAACTGCATGAGAATGTATCAGGAGATGGGGATCATTGGAGTTATCTTGGTGGATGGCTCCACAGTTATCAAATTAAAGGATTCAATGTTACTAATTTAAGAAACAAAGCAGTTTTGTGGGAAAAAGTTGTCCCCTGAGATATAAAAGAAATTTATTTCATGGAACTACATAAAGGGGACGTTATGTGAAATTATAAAAGATGGTCTCAACAATCTAAAAGAGCTCTAGTGTGAGTTGCATATGAATGTTTTTTATGGGAACTGAAAGATTTCGTCCTCCCAAAATGCATATGTTAAAATTCTAACCCCCAGTGTGATGATATTAGGAGGTGGGGCTTTGAGGAGGTAACTAGGTTTAGAGGAGATCATAGGGATGGGCTCCTCATAATGGGAATTGTGCCCTCATGAGAAGAGACCAGAGAGCACTCTCTATCAGCCAAGTGAGGATACAGCAAGAAGATGGCTATCTGCCAACTGGGAAAGGGGCTCTCACCACACATTGAGTCTGCTGGAATCTGGATCTTGGATTTCTCAGCCTCTAGAACTGTAAGAAATAAATTTCTGTTGTTTAAGTCACCCAATCTACGGTATTCTGTTAAAGCAGCCTGAACTAAGACAGCCCTTAGTGTAAACAAAGTATCACTAAGTGAAAGCACTGATATGAGAAATCTATACAATCAGTCAAGACTCAAAGTGTTCAAACACATAATACAAGGACAATCTTTAGGTAAACTAGAGTGATGCTTCTCAAATTGGGGTAATTTTATCCTGAAAATCATACATACCAGTGTGTTGAGGATACTTGAAACCAAAGAATTAACATGTCCCGTCTTTCTGAAGTATTAAATTTACATAAATATTACAGAGAAAAATTGTGAATATTTTTTTTTTTTTTTTTAAAGATTTTATTTATTTATTTGACAGAGAGAGAGACAGCGAGAGAGGGAACACAAGCAGGGGGAGTGGGAAAGGGAGAAGCAGGCTTCCTGCCGAGCCGGGAGCCCGATGTGGGACTCGATCCTGGGACTCCAGGATCATGACCTGAGCCGAAGGCAGTTGCTTAACCAACTGAGCCACCCAGGCGCCCCTATTTTTTTTATTAAAACATTTTGTCACATAAATCTACAAGAAAGATCAGCAGTTTATCTTGTTTTATGTTTTTACGTGTGTGTATTTTATCAATATTGTTTTACATGTATTCAATTTTTGTGTGTTTTAATATATTTACGTACCAGGAATTACTGGGAAATTTGGACTTTTGTGTCATTAAAGAAATCTGGTTTATTTGTTCCTTCCCTCCTCCCAGTTGGGTGCATTATGACTGTGAGCCCACCTCCTCCCTGTTATCCACCCTCTGGCTCTTCCTCCAAAGTAGTGCTTAGAACAGGACCATGTGCTTTTTCAGCCTGTGAAGGTTCACACATTAAGGGTTTTTGTTTTTTTTTTTTAAGATTTTATTTATTTATTTGAGAGAGAGAGAGAGAGTACGAGGGTGGGGGGAGGAGCAGAGGGAGAGGGACAAGTAGACTCCATGCTAAGCGTGAAGCCCAATCCTGGGATCCATCCCACCACCCTGAGATCATGACCTGAGCCAAAATCAAGAGTTGGACGATAATAGACTGAGACATCCAGGGGCCCCCACACATTAAGTATTTTGAAGAACAAGGTGGCCTCTTTTTAAACCCCTACATGTATTTGTGTATTTATTTATTTTTGATTTTAATCATAGAAAATAATTTTCTTACAAATCAGCTCAACTTCCTTACACAATTTCCCGTAATCAAGTCTTTGTTTACAAATATAAAACTTCACTTAATGTTACTTCCCATGGGAGTAAGTTACTTTGTAATACAAATATACCTGAAATTCTGCTTTAAAATGACTGTAATGCCTCTCTTTGTCTTCTTAAAAATGTAATATTTAAAACTGTATTCAATTTCAATTCAATTTCCAATTGAATTGAAACTATTCGTGGTGGCAAATGAAAATTTTGATGATTAAGCTTAAAACCTATGGATATGTAAACTGTTTATACTCAAACAAAGAAAGTAATGGAAATGATCAAAGCTTGTGAGCAAGTGGCATTTTCCTTAAAGACTCCCTCATTGGCAGAAAAAATAAAGCATTATTCCAATCATAGTAGTGAGTCAGCTGCAGTAAGAAGCAGCAGTTAATAAAAAATGTAGAATATATTCGGAAGCTAGGTTATATGTGGTAGCAAATTAACCTCAAAATCTTATGGACTTAACAGACTTAACAGTGGCTATTTATCACTTGATCCCAGCCCAAAACTAGTCACACAGGCTTACCTACCTGCAAATGTATCAGGAAATGTGGATGAGAACATGTATATTTGGTGAGCAGTATATGTCTCTGTCATGGATGCATCTCTATGCATGAGTATTACTATTATGGAGATACAAAATAGCTTGAACCTTAGTATGACTTACAGGGATAATTTTTTTTTTTTTTTTTTTTTTTTTGAGTACATAAAGCCACCCATCTTTCAGGGGCTTTTAAAAACAAACTGCATTAATCATGAAGAAAAAAATCACTAAAAAAGTTAAACAAAAACAAAATATAAAATCAGTTTCAGAATTCTTGTTGGCAATGAAGCTGCCAAATAGGAGAAAATTTGGTGAAGATTTGGTCAAAATGTTTTGCTTCAAAAATTGGTATCCAAGCTGAAACAATGGAATTTTTTTAACTATACCATCAAAAGACAGACTTTGATATGCTTAAAACATGTAGTCCAACAAACATAACACTATTATGTTGAAGACAAGTTATTGATCTACTTTTCATTGATTTTTCTTTACTATTGTTTGCCATGAGAATATTTGTGAAATCATCTTTATTTGCCAAGGGCAAACAAATATTTTCAACAAGATATGTGAATTTTAAGTGAATAGAGGGGGAACTGAAAAAAATGAATAAATGGATATCACACATAAAGCTGTAGGAGTGCTTATTTCCTGAATTTATTAACTAATCCTGCATTATTTACTGAGAACATTTCATCTGAAAAAATTTGCCTCTCTACTTAGCATGTTTAACAGGATGGCAGAAATGACAGGCTGTGAACATTTTTATCAAAAACAGTAGCATTGCTTCAATGAAAAATGATTTTTGAGAGTATGTGAAGAAAGTTGATCTTGAGGATCATGAACCATTTGAGACTTAAATTTACATGTGATAAAAATTATAGATTTAATGGTAAAAGCTCACTTTCTTCATTGAAAATATCTTTTGACAATTAATCCCAAAATTGTAAAAGGTACTGACCCTGGATTAAGTCTTTCTTATGTCACTAGGAACATGTTCTCATAGGATGCTTGACATTAGCCTGGATTTCTGCTTGCATCCTATTATCTTGGTAGCTGCGTTCTGAGTGTCTCCTCTTGATGATTTCCCTTCATAGCTTGTGATGTAGTAAAAACAAACATACAAATAAACATTTTGTCAGGCTCTGTCCACAGATTTATGGGATTCTAGGGTCTCCAAAATATTGTTACCTCAAGAGAGAAGAGAAATTGACAAGAAATTGAAAACATGTTTGGTAGGAGCTTGCTTCAATCCAATTTTATAAAATCGATGCATTCACTGCTATAACATTTTGTCCACTTACCACAGGACATGCTGTTACTCATCCCCGCCCCCCCCCCCCCCCCCCCCCGGCAGTAACTAATTTAAAACATTGTTTCTATATTCAAACAGACATATTATAAGATAGGATGCAAGAGTTCTAATAGAGGTTTTTATCCTGCCCATTGGGCTGATTAAGACTTTCAGATCTGCATTGTTTCTTGAAGACTTTCCTGCCTAGTCCTGCTTCATTCCCTTTAAATTTCAGACATTAACCTCCAATAAATCTCTTGCCCTCCTAATATTACCTTAGTGCCTGTCTACTCAAGCACCTGAAGTGATGCAGTGAGGCACCAGCTGTGAAGCCTGGGGATTAGATCATTCACCAATTGGCTGGCAATGACAGCCCCATTCTAGGTGGTATATGAGGCCAAGAGAGTTTATATACAAAATGGCAGCCAAATTGCAACAACTTCCACTAGTGGTGATCTGGGAAAACGTTCTTTTGGAGGTGAGCACCTTCAATGGTGCAGTAATTCAGGCTTTTGAAAAGTGGCTGGCGGTGGGTAGACAGGCCTACTGAAACTGGTTGACTGTTACTAAGTTGCATTGCTGCCCTGACAACAGAGGGATAATGGAATGTTGAGGGCAATTAACAAACAATTGAAAACTAGGTGTGCCGGTCATAGGGCCTCTTTGGTAACTCCTAAAGGCCTTTATTCCTTGAACTGAGAGAGCAGAGATTGCTGAAAACCATACTGGAGGGATTTAACATTTTGATCACCAAGCTACAGAGACAATTGAGTACTCAGCTAAGGGCAGGACTGCTACGCTACAGTCGGGGCTGTGGTTGGGAAGCGTGGGTCCCTGACACATGGGATGGGAACATTTGTGCGGATAACCCCAAAGATTTTGAATCCCCAGATTCCTCTGAACTCTCAGAGCCAGCACAGGTTGCCCTCCCTATTAAGAACTATAGCACTCCCATCTCTTATTCTCATGGCCCCTCCTCTGCGAGGGGCAGCAGAGGCTCCCTCAAGCTCTGCCCTTGCTTACTCTCCTGGCTTTCAGGCCAATAACTAAGACTGAATCACAGCATAGCCAGTCCAGGGACATACTAGACTTGACCAAAAAGGGGAAGGAAGATCATACCACAAAGGAGCTGCAAGAATTGGCCAGCAGGTACTGGCAGGACCCAGGGAAAGTTCTTGATCAAAATGGCTAAAATTTAAGACTGGATACGGAAGAGGTTATTGACCTGGGACCACTGTCTTGGGATATGAGATTTAACATCATGACAAGGACCCCAGAGCATGATGTAAAGTCATTGCTAGGGTGACTGTAAGAAGCTTGAAGAAGACAAGGGCCCATGCTGAATGAAATTGAGATGCCTGAATTACCGTGGCTAATGGTGGAGGAAGGGATTAAAAGGCTTAGAGACGGGGCATGCCAAAATGTTCACATTATATGCTGCCAGAAAACCCACCAGGGAATTAAGGTCTAAGACCCAGAGGACACACTATTTACCAAGGCCATCATGAATGCACAAGTGAGAGGGGCATCACCAACTAGGTCAGCGGTGGTTCTCCTTTGCGGTCTATGATCAGTGGTAGGAGAGGCTATCGCATAGCTTGGCTCATGGTAGAAATGGGGACAATGGGGCCTCAAAGCTATAGAGCCCAGGGGGTAATGCTTATATGCCAGAAGCTGAGGAGTTCCAATTATTGTAATGTCCAGAGAGGCTGGAGTGGCAGCTGTCTTGCTCAGTTTGGGTTACTAAAACAAATACCATACACTGACTGGCTTACACAACAGAAATTTATTTCTCACACTCCTGGAGGCTAGAAGTCAGCAATCAGGGTGTCAGTATGGGTCGTGGTTTCTGGTGAAGGCCCTCTCTTTGGTTTGCAGACAGCCTTTTTCTTGCTGTATCCTCACATGGTAGAGGGAGGAAGCTCTGGTCTCCTCTTCTTGCAAGGACACTAATCCCAACATGGAGGCTTTCTCTCACGACTTCATCTAAACCTAATTACCTCTCAAAAACTCTACCAAATACCATCACATTGGGTTTTAAGGCTTTCAACACACAGCTTTTGGGCGGACACAAACATTCAATTCATAGTAGCAGGCTTGAGCTACAGAGAATTGAGGAGATGGTTAATAGAGCATGATATCCCTAGGGACAAATGTAATATTTTGTGAGATTGAAACATCATCTTGCTTGATGCATATGATTTAGAGACCTCCATAGGGCACTGCGTTCCCAATAGGAAGTACACATGCACCCAGGATCCAAGGGATTGAGATAGGACCAAGCCTCACTTAACATTATTCATAATGATCCATTGGAGGAAATAGTGCTTCCTATCCCTGAAATCCTCCTGCAACTGTGAGGTAGAGGTCCTGGTCCCTAAAAGGGATGCACTATCCAGGGCACACAGCTATAATCTCATTGAACTACAAGATATGGCTATTGCCTAGGCACTTTGGATATTGTTTACCTAGGAATCTGCAGGTGAGAAGAGCAGTCACCGTCTTGACAGGGGTAATTATCTCTGATCAGTAGGATACTGTTATATCATGGGAAACAATATGGGAAGAACAATGTGGAACTCAAGCCCAATTGGAGCTGTGACTGGAGAAGTACAGCAACTATAGCCTGAAAAGTGAATGGTTACCCAGGGCTCAGACCCCTCAGGAATGAAGGTGTAGTTCACACCTAAAGGTAAGCCATCAAGACCTGCAGGGATGACAGGTGAGGATGAGGGAGAATGGAGGACGTTAGAGGATGAAGATCAGTTGCAGTCTGGAGATTACCTATAAGAAAGGGGCTGTAGTTTGTTCTACTAACATCCTTCTACTAATTTTCTCCATTAGCAAGAGAGGAGAAGCTGCTTCCTAAATGAGTGTGAAATAGTGGATCTACTGGGTGCAAGGGAGGGACTGTGGCAGACTTGAAGTTGGGCTACTCAGATCTTCGTTTCAGAAAGAACTTGCCATTCAACAGTGAGGTGTGCAGTTGGCTGGCAGCCTCCACTGTAGCAGCTATGGAATCTACTGCAGCATTTGAGACATAGGCACACTCTTTAGCCTATGACTAGGTGTGTGGGGATACTGGTCGGATTTTTTCGTTGCCTGCTTCTGTTGGGCAATCTCTGCCTTCAAGTTTCTCCTTGGGTTGGATGATGAGACTTATTAGATCTGCATTGTTTTAAGAGAATGTTACATCTTTTGTAGTTGTTCCACAGCCCTTGGACATTCTGTTTTGTTTGTTTTCCCCCCCCCACAGTCTTTTTTCTCTTTGCTTTTCAGTTTTAGAGGTTTCAGTTGAGATATCCTCAAGCTCAGACATTCTTTTCTTTGGCATGTCCAGTTTCCTAATAAACACATAAAGGCATTCTTCATTTCTGTTACAGTGGTTTTGATCTGTTAGAGCCCTTAAAATATTAATCATAGTTGTTTTAAATTCCCATTCTGATAATTCCAACATCCTGCCATATCTGAGTCTGGTTCTGATGCTTGTTCTTTCTCTCCAAATTATTATTATTATTATTATTATTATTTTGCCTTTTAGTATGCCTTGTAATTTTTTTGTCTTGGTATCTGGACATGATATCCTGGGCAGAATGAACTGCTATAAATAGGCTTTAATGATGTGGTGGTAGGTGAGGAGGTGGGGGAAGTGTTCTATAGTCCTCTGAGTCTGTCTTAGTCTTTTAGTGAGCCTGTGCCTCTAGACTGTGAACTTCACACATGCTTCTTAGTCACCCCCACTTCCTTGCACCCCTTAGGTGGGACAACTTGGCTAGAGTGGACTGGAGTTGGGTTCTTCTCTTCTCCCAGGTCAGTTAGGCTTTGTTAAGACCCTGGCAGGTTAGTCTCTGGTTAAATAGTATCTCCTGAGGGCAGATCTTATTAAGGACAGAATGCTCTTGCATATTTCAAAAACAGTTCCTTTTACCTCCCCGCTGCTGGAAGAGCAAGAGGATTTTTCTCACTTTGAGAACCTGGTAGAACTCCCAAGAGCTAAAACTTACAAAAGTGTGCCCCTCCCCGTCACCCCTTCACTGGGTCCTCCTGGAGTTTTTAACTCTCAGAATGGTCTATAGCAAACTTCCGGTAATTTGTCAATTACAGTTTAGCTTTGCCTACTCCAGCCACTAGCATCCAAGGAGGTTTTTGATTATGGGTTTTTGCTCCACTAAGTTGTGATTCTTTGTATTCTCTTGTTGGTCTCTCTAATTTTAGGGACAGTGATTTACCCTTGACCTCATTTATCTTCAACTCTGAGGAGAGTTGTTGATTTTTCAGTTTATTCAGTTTTTTACTTGTTGTTAGGGTGAAGTGGTGACTTCCCAGCTTCTTACATGCCAGACTGGAAACCGGAAGTGCTAATTTTTAAAATCATAAACAGATCTTGCATTTTTAATCAAACGCTTTTCCTGCATCTATTGAAATTATCACGGATTTCCTCTTTTAGTTTGCTAACATGCTTAATTACATAATTGGTTTTCTAATGTTAAGCTAATATATTTTTGGAATCAATCCAATGTGGCAGGCCATTTTTTAAAAAAAATTTTTAAGTGATCTCTACACTCGACACTCGACATGGGGCTTGAACTCACCACGTCAAGATCAAGAGTCACTTGTTCTACCAAATGAGCCAGCCAGGCACCTCCAGGCCATTTTTCACACAGTTAATAAAGTGATCATAAAAGTAAGAATCAGATCGTGTTATTCTCTGTTCAAAAGAATTCAACCTTCTCATTGCACTTAGCATAAAACTCAAATTCTTTCCGTGGCTTCCATGATCTGGCCTTGTCTCTTTTTCCAACATCATCTTCTATCATTCCCTTTTAATTCGTATTGAACTTTTTTCTATTTCTCCACCACATCATACTAATTCCTGCCTTAGGCTTCTTGCCTTCTGACTGTAATGTTTTTCTTTTAAATCTTCAAGTGACAGACCTCTTCCGCTTATTCAGGCTTCTGTTCAACTATTACCTTCTTAGAAATATCTTCCCTACTGACCCTTCTCTCAGGTTTCTTCTGTTATGCATTCTCTAGTCACTTTTTTAAAAAGACACATTTTCTTCATAGCACCATAGCCTTTTGATATTATTTTATCCATGTCTTTATTTTGCATTTATTATTTATCTTCTTAATTAGCATGTAAGTACCAAGAACTCCGGGATCTTGTTTGCCTTCATTCTCTGCTGTATCCCCAGCACCTAGAACAATGTCTGAAACATAGCAGACTTTGATGTTTGTTAAATGAATGAGGTGACAGAATCCTTTAAAGTAATAGCAAACTTCTTGGAAGCTAGTTGGCAGGGTCTTTTCTATTCATACCTTTCCAGCTAAAACTTCAACCGTGGATATGTTTTTCTTACTTGTGGTGATTGTTTATAGGCCCCTGCTTATAAAGCAAAGGGAGGGTGGGGTTGTCCTGCTCAAAAATAAAAACTAATTTGACAGTATAAGCCAGGGACAGGTGACAACAAACCACAAATAGTTGTCAACTTTGAGTGCACTCTCCTTTCAAAGGCGACTTGTGAGCCACACTGACCGATGTTAAAGAACACTAGCCCTGGAATGGATCATTGGGACCTCATCAGGTGTGCCTGCCATTCTTTAATCGCTTGGAAAATACTAATGGAAGATGGTGCCATTTGAGAGATTTTTTTTTTCCCAAAAAGCTAACAGTTAAACTGGAACGAATTCTACATTTTTTATCACATATATGTATAGACTCATAAAATCTTATATTTGGATATGAGCTCAGATCTCTAATCCAAAGCACTTATTATGCAAATAAGGAAGACGATGCTCCAAGCTATTAAGTGATTTACCCACAGTCACTTAGAAAACTAGTGTCACAACTGGGACGAGTACCTAGGTTTCTTCCACTTCTTTCCTTTGGCACTAATGTCTTTCACTGTAGTCATCACCAATTGACTCAATGAAGTAGCTGGTACTTCACTAGCAATACCATCTTCTCTGAGCCCCTGCCCTTCTGACCGGTGGTGTTGGATTCAAGGGTGGACATCTGACCCACTCTGATCCAAGGAAATTCTGTTTCAAGGGTTTTAAAATTTGAACCCGAAAGATAGAGCCTAGACTCAGCCTTCTCTGATGGTGGAAATCTTAAACTGTAATGTTTGGGAACTATTGGCATCCAAGTCTCCTACCCGTGGGACACAAGACTGCAGTGAAACAGTGTGAATCCCATTTGCCCTAGGAGAGAAACGGATCCTAGAGAGAGATTCCCAGCAGCAACTGAGTCCTTGGTTCCAGGAGCCCAGCTGCCTTTCTTATAGTTGGACTACCAGGAAATCCCCAAGATCCTTCCATTCCTTCTGCCTAAATCAGTTTTAGTTGTTTCTGTCATTGACACCAAGAAGTACACCTATTGAACAGCTATAAATTTTATAGCAATATTCTAAGTTCTCAAGAAGAGGCAAATCAAGGAGAGGCCTCTGTTATTTGTCACATACTGGACATACATTATCTTTTTATCCTAACAATCCTGTGAAGCTGGTCTTATTTTCTCCATATTTCAAACTAAGGAACTAAGGTTCAGAAAGAATCTATGCTAGGTTAGTTAGATTAGGCTGTTAAGTAACTGCACTAGAATTTGAGTTCAGATGATCAAATTCCAAAGCCTATGCTCCTTCCAATGAGTCAGATTGTCTTAAATTCCGTGCAGTCTGTTTTGCTACTCAAAGTGTGGTATAGAGACTACCACCCGGGAGCTTGTTGGAAATGTAGAATCTCAGTCCTTATCTCAGACCTACAGAAACGTTACCTGCATTTTAACAAGATCTTCAGGTGACTTGTGTGCATATTTAGAGTTTGAGAAGCTCTGATTGAGTGGAAATCAAGACTTTGGGGTCCAAGAGATCTAAATTGAACAACCTTGAACTAGAATCTAGGGTTTCAGAATCATTTCCCTCATCTATGAAATGGATAAATGAATACCTACCTCATTGGAGTTGTTGTAAGGATCATAAAGCCACCCGTACAGGGGCTGACATAGTACGCTTGTATTTCCCATTAGTGTCCTTCCTTTTCAATGTTAAATAAATGTACCATTCTTGCCATTATTAGATATCACTCATAAGCACATACACAAAATGGTACAGATAAGAATATGTGGATGCACAATGATTTCTCCCAAACAGAATAGTGACTGCAAGGGTGAAGGGTCAGGAAAAAGTATGGTTTGGCTTTTTTATAATGGGTGTGCAAAATTGAGATCACATTAGTGATGTCAGTGATAAGAAACAGATGGAAACTAACTGGTCAGAGTAAGAAAGGCATTTTTACTTATTTATTTATGTATTTATGTATTCATGTATTTTTAAAGATTTTATTTATTTGAGAGAGAGAATGAGATAAAGAGAGAGAGCATGAGGGGGGGAGGGTCAGAGGGAGAAGCAGACTCCCTGCTGAGCAGGGAGCCCCATGCGGGACTCGATCCTGGGACTCCAGGATCATAACCTGAGCCGAAGGCAGTCGCTTAACCAACTGAGCCACCCAGGCACCCCAAGAAAGGCATTTTTGAAGCAAAAGTTAACTCTAGTATTTTTTAGAATTGACAGAGTAAGTTATATAGATTGTGAAAGGAGAAGGATATTAGGCGAGGGCAGAAATATGGAGTTTTTAGGAAAGTAGCCAATTATTTCTGCTGCTTGTAGATTTTAAGACCTAAATTGGATAATCTTAAAACTCACAGGATACAGAAAAGAAATATGATTGCCATGATATTTAAAGTATTCATTTTCTCTCTTGTATATTGATAAATCTACCCACAAGGCAGAATGTACAACTCTAGTGATAGCACAAGCAGATAATAAAGTTACTTAAATGCTTGAGTATAATACAAGGCTTTGCTAATTTTTCTTTTTTTTTTGCTAATTTTTCTATATGCCAGCAATAATTACTAAAAGAAAATAGGTTTCATTCAGTAAAACAAAATGTGTATTTCACTTATTTCAATAATTGTAATAATACATAAAATAATGTACCTATTGATAAAAAAATATCACAAGATCTTAGTGAAGGACATACAAGTCTTGAATCATTGTAGAACGGCTAGGAAGAGAATGCTGTAAAATTTTAACTTCTCCCCAAATTAATAATTAATTAATTAATTAATTGGTTGATGCAGTTTGGATTAAAAGCCCAATGGGGTTTGTTTTTTTGGGAATTTGACAATGTGATTCTAACATTAATCGGAAAGTATAAACAGCAAAGAATAATAAGCAAGAAAACAACACCAAAAAAGAGTAGTGAGATATATATTTTTATATATATAAACTATATATAGTTTACAAAATTTTTAAAAGGGGCAGGCTTATATTGGTTATCTTTGCTTAACAAATTAACCAATTTTAGCAGCTTAAAACAGCATTCATTATATCACATGGTGTGATTATTAATTTTATGTGTCAACTTGGCTGGATCACGAGATGTCTACATATCTGTTTAAAACATTATTTCAGGGTGTCTCAAGGGTGTTTCTGTAAGAGATTGGCATTCGAGTCAGTAGACTGAGCAAAGTGAATTCCTCCCAACCCCTGAAATGTGGGTGGGCATTATCCAATATATTGAGGACTGACTATAACAAAAAGATGGAGGAAGAAGAATTTGCTTTCTCTCTTCCTGACTGCTTGAGCTGAATATTAGTCTTCTCTTGCCCTTGGTGCTCCTAGCTCTATAGAGATTTCTTCCTCCTGGAGGGAAATGTTAATCTGCAGGTTAAAGACTTTAACAAATATTCCACCCCCCTTCTTTCCGTCCCCATTTTGCTGTGTAATTTAATCTTAAAGAAATCAGGTCATTTGTCCTATGTCTGGATTTTGTTGAGTGCATCCCCATAATGCAATTTAACATGTTTCTCTGCCCTCTGTTATGCCTTGCTAGTTTGGCATTGAATCTACAGGTTTGATCAGGAGCTGAAGGATAGGTGGTTTAAGATACATTTTCAACTTCAGGCTTTAGAGCTCATTCTTCTCTTTTCCTCATGTTATGTTCACCAGCTCCTGGCTTACTTTCTGAGATCTCCTGGCTCCTTCCTCTCTTCAATTCTGGATCATCTCTTTCCTATTTCTCTAATCTGCACTATTTGCATTCTATTCCCAGCACTTTCTCCTCAGTTTGGGAATGGAGTTAGGGTTAGTGAACTCTGAGAGTTGATGGGCCTCAAAGTGCTCCATTCCTTTCAGAACTCAGTACCCATTGCATGCATCTGCTCCTGGACTGGGCGGGGCTCCTTTCAGTTTCAGCTGCTGTCCTCAGATCGGCCCACTGAGCTTTCCAGTGAGTCCCAGTCAGCTAGTTTCTCAGTCTGTCCGATGTCCCTGCTGTTTCTCTCTGCTTTCTCTTGCTGAAACCACACAGCTCTGTAGCTCTTGGTGGTTTGCCGTATCATCACTTGTATTTTGGGTTGTGGGGATACTTTATGGTAGTTGTTGTCTACAGAGTTTTGGGTTTTGCTACTTTGTCTAGTTTTTTAATCAGGGTAATTTAGGGAGGTTAAAAACTCATGTCAGGGCTATCACCATTTTCCCACTATTTCTTCACACTTTATTTTTAAGTAAAAAATGTTAAAATGCTATTAAAATGCCTGAGAGATTATTTTGTTTGATTTTTGTTGTACTGCTTTGATTAGAAAGGAAGGATTGTGTTGAAAAGCAGGGGTTAGTGTGAGAGACAAATAATTTTAGAGGTTTTCTCTACAATTTAAAGAATGAAGGAGATCTGGAAGATATAATGTGTCACAGCCTGGGCATGAGAGTAAAGGATGTAGTCTCAAAGAATGACGGAAATTTACATTCCAAAGGGATCTGACTTGACAAATTACATCAGTCCATGGAGAGGAATGAGTATTTCCCTTTTTTTCTGATTTTGGGAATAGCATGAAGCCTCCTGGTTTAGATTCCCCATAGGCTCAAGCCATGACACCAAAAGTATGTTGGAACCATCTTCTTGGTAAATAAACTCATGCAAAATGTAGATTTTCTCAGTAAGGGATCTAACGTAATGAAAAATAACTATCCTTATTTCAATATGGGAGTTTCCTTCTGATAAGTTCAGAGAGTTTTCCACATAATAGTTTCACCAAGGAGACAACATTCCTATGAAGTATAATTGTAGGCACTATAATCCCTATTATAGAGGGGAGGAAACAGAAATATCTCATTCATTCATTTATTCATTCATCCATTTATCCAATCAAGCATGGTGATACAAAATATACTAGTTATGTTAAATCAGGTCATAAAACTCAAGAGTGCAAAATATTTTAAAAAAATAATTGAAATTAGTCTCAATGTCAAGATCTAACTCTTCCTAAAGCTAGAAAACTTAACTTGGCCAATTCCACATGTACTTCTGTTACCCACAAATCTCTCCTGTCCCCAAATCAATTCTGGTTAAAATGTAATCCCTTTATAATGATCTGACTCCCCCTTGTTCTTCTCAGGGTAGCCACTAAATTCTTTGGGGTGGGGTGTGGAGGCAGGTGGCAAGGGGAGATACCTGGTTCACAGATGCAAACGCCCTTGGCTTTACCTCAGAAACTGATGTCTACTTTTCCATTGCTTTATGCACTTAGCTCTGTCCTTCTTCGTTTTGACCTCTAAGTCATTCCACCCTTTATAGTCCTCTCTCAGCCCCTTTGAATGGTCTTTAATGCCATAGATACTAAAGAACAGGTGTTGGGGCATTCCTCTGGCTCTTCATACTCAAATACTTCATGCTAACACGCTGCTCTCTGTTGGCTTATTAAAGAGAAGCCCCAGGACCTTGGTTGTTTTTCTGATCTCCACCCTAGCAATAGAACTCAGATCTCCGTTGTCTTCAGATCTTAGAAAGGTATCTGGGGGGTTCTGTTTTTTCTGACTCCATAGTTTCTTTCAAGCTAATCTTGACTATGAGGGGGAGGTATAAACCCCTTCTTGAAGATATACACCAAAACCTCTAGGATGAGAAAAATGCTTCCCTGAGTTTGTGGCAGATTGCATGATTGTTTATAATTAACCACCACCCACCACCGCTCTGTAAGATTATAATCCATGTCCATTGACATGTGATTTGCCTATGGAAGCTATAGACTTCTCCACTGACTTGGGGTTTGACCGTATGAAAGGTTTTGGCCAATAGGATTTGAGTGGACATATGACACACTGAAAAAACAGCTATAAGAGGCCTCATGTGTTTCTGTCAGCTCTCTGGTCCTTCCCATATGTCATGAGAATTGCCAAGTCCCATACAGGGGCTGTTTTTTCAGCCTGGGGCCTGAAACAAGAAGACCTACAGAGCTGATCTACAGCACGTTACTAATATAAGCAAGAAATAAACCTTTGTGGCAATTATCCATTGGGATTTGGGAGTTGTTTGCTTTTACAACAGAGCTGACTTATACATTGTGGTCTAATTTCTTTTTTTCTTTCAGCTCCTAAAGAGCTATTCCAAATCCAAACCTTTGACTTATAAGACTATTGTCACATCATGAGCTTCAAATATCTATTAAACAAACATCTGAGACTTGCCTTCTTCTTTCTCCCTGAGGCAGGAGGAAATGCCCTGTCTGGGAAGAGTAGAACACCAGAGGCAGAGGACATGGAAATGTATGTGTATGTACAGAGCTGGATGGTGAGGTACCTCAGTTAATATTTCAGATTTTTATCCTGACATACAGCACTGAATGAAAGAATGAAATACACAATTTGAAAACTCCCAAGATATGTATCCTTTCTGTGCTTAAGGAATTTGTAGGGCAGATTAGTGATTTCTTTAAGTAACTATAATACGGAGCAATAAATATTAAGTGTGTCATCAAGGTGTGCAGAGAAGTGCTATGGAGCTCATTGAAGAAGAGGCCTTGAAGGATAGGTAGGATTTAGAAATACAGGGATGGGGACAAAAAGCACTTTGCATTCAAGATACAGATAGAGCTAAGTTACAGAGGCAGAGAAGTGAGTGCCATGGATGGGGCCTATCCATGAGTAAACGAGTAAATATGAGTGACTCTATTTTGTTCATTATTAGGAGACTAGTGGGAGGGGCAGGTCAGAAAGGCTAGTAGAGGTCCAGTTGCAGTCCTAGCTAAAGAGTGTAGACTGTGACATGACTAAAGACCGTGCAGAAAAAGGGCTGGAAAGTGGATTTCAGCAGCATTTATTATAAAAACAATGTGTCCCTTTAAGGTTTTGACACATACAGTATGTATACATAAACAGAGAATCAATTCAGAAAAATTCTGTTTTCTACCTAGGCATGATAGATCACTCCCCAAATGGCCTGTGTACACTAGCTGTGTGTGCATGATTCCTAAATAATCATTGTGTTTATTAAGTCATTTCTGGAAAACAGTCCAATCTGGTTTGTTGGTGGTGGTACTGGATGGTGTGTTTCCGTCAAAGAAACAGCCTTAATTTCCTGCAGTAGTTGCCTACTACCAGGGCACATCTTGCTGTACTTAGATCTCCTTGACATTTTAATTAATGATTAAAAAATAAGCACATGGCCATATGAATATACTTAATGGCACTGAACTATACACTTAAAATGGTGAAAACAGTAAATTTATGTATATTTTGCCCCCCCCCCCCCCCGCAAATCTTCCTATGGAATAGTTTACAAATTAATAGAAATTTGGAGCTGGAAATTCCTCAGTTCATCTCTCAATGCCAACCCTACAGGTGTCGGGGTTGACTAGGAGAAGATGTGACATTCTAGCATCAGCCAATCTCTTCCTGGTCTTTTCTGTCCTGCAGGTAAGGATCCAGGGGTCAGGAGAAAGTCTTCTCTATCTCTTGCCCACTGTAGTATAGGAGTCTGTGTGTGTGTGTGTGTGTGTGTGTGTACACACGTGCGCGCACACACGCGCTCTCGTGTGATTGGAGACCACTTAACCGCAGTCACGCTCCTCTTTCTCCATCCTGGGAAGAGGTGCCGTTTAAAGGTTCTGTCACGGCACTTTAAAGGATCCCGGACAATTTGGCAGGACCTTACGCGGCAACCAGCGGACTGAGGGCGCGGCTGGAGTGAAGAAGGTTTGGATCTCAATGACAGGAGATGAAAGTTGCAAAAGCTCTACCCAAGCGTCTGCTCTGGATCAACTTTCCAGGGTGTACGTGAGGAACAGCTAGCTCTTAGGACCTGTCCGCTGGGTGGTGCACCCTCCTTCTGCCTTGTGCTTGTTTCCCATCCCGCCCCAGCGCCCCTGCGCTCCCGGTGCCCGCACCTGTCCGGCGCGCACTTGGCCTGTCAGGGATGCTGGAGCCACCCGCGCGACCGCCGCCGACACTGTTGCTGCTGCTGCCGCCGCCGCCGCCGTCGCCGTCGCCACCGCCTGGCCTGCCCTGCCTGGCACATGCGCAGTGGCGACGCCGGGCCGGCGCCTTCAGTCTCCTCCTCCGCCGCCTCCCGGTTCCGCAGTCACTTCCTGCAGCTGTTTCCCTGTGGGTCCGGCTGGACTGACTTTTGACAGTCAGCCTTTAGCTGCGGCGGGGGCTTGGCGGGGGCCAGCCGGGAAAGTTGCGCCGAGGGAGGCGGAGTTGAGCCGGGCCGAGCCGGGCGCGCGGGGCAGACGGCGGAGGGGTCGCCGGCTGGACGCGGCGCCCAGACTCCCGGCGCGTCCGGAGGGTTCCGGTAAGTGCGGGAGATCGCCAGCCTGGGGCATTTAGGACGAGCCCGGGAGCGAAGGCGACTAGCGGTTCCTTTCGGGTGCGGGCTTCCCACCTGCCCTCCACGTGACAGACTTGCGCTGCTTTTATCTATCTGTTTGTTTTTGAGCTTTTCACGTGTACCGTTTGGATCGTCTAGGCGTGCTGCTGCCTTGGCCCTCGCGCTCCCCCCGCCCGGTGGGAGACGGGGGATTCCATCTTCCGTGATGGCATCCTTACGGGATTGAGGTGCGTGTGTGTGCGCGCTCGTGTGTATGCAGGCACATATTAGGAATGTAAGGTATATGTGGGCGATGCTGAAGTGTCTGTAGCTTAGATCCAAATGTATAAACGATTCCCTTGGATTAGGAACCGTCATAGCGGAGACTGGAAAACATTCGCCAATTCACCAAGGCCTCTTCTCCCCCAGATCCCTGCGTTCTTTTGAGTCTTCCTTACATGATATACCTTGCCTCAGCTGATTATTTTTCATATTTCTCTCTCTCTCATTCCTTCCCGATGCGTTCTGATGACCTCTGAATAATGCTCACTGTTTTCCCCTCGTTTCCAGAATTCCCAATTACTGTACAGACTTCCCTAGTTTGCTGAGGTGCCAATAACCTGTTCCTTTACACTGTTCTCTTTCCTCTGTAGATTTCTCCAAATGAGAAAGTGATTGTCTTTAATACAGTATGTGAAGAGTAGGCCCCAGTCCGATCCTGAAAACTATGCTATAATCATCCGTTTTCTTTAAACAGGGTACACCATGAAGCTTTGGCATTCTTTATTGTCTCCTCAAAAACCCCTTCCAAACCAGGACATTCACCACCATAAATCCTTCATTTATGTCACTTCAAGCATCAAATTGAATGGTTTTTAAGATCTGAGGAATATTTTATTTACATCAGCTATCGAGTTAGTTTCTTTTCATCTAATGCAGTAGTTGAACGGATCCTTGTAGTCGCCTATGCTTTGGGTCTCTCTCTATTCCACCATTCAGGCTTTCACTAAAGGCTTGGTTTTATTTCTTTTAGATTTAGCCAGTTTTTGTTTGCTAGCATAGTAAGACCTGATGTAGTTGTCATGCACAGAGCCTTTTTGGGAGTTACATTATCATTTCGATTGTTGAATATTACAAGAAATAATTTTGGAATATCTAGCTATTCTTTAAAAATTATAAAGATAAAATGTGATAATGGGTACGTCTGTACTGGGCAAGAATTTTTTCTGTAATGCAGGGGATTTTATCACTTCTGGAAGGGGGCCTCTCGTACCTCTGGGCTTTGAGACTGGCCTTTATTTTGATGGAAACCTGTAGACCACACTGGGAGAGATGCGTGCTGGAATTTCCTCAAGTGGGAGTGAGCTTTCATAAAACAAGTCCAGACATGTCTAGGCAATCGGTAGTATTTGATTTTGTTTATATTGTTGATTTCCTTTATACAGATGTTTCAACACCCTCCTCCATTTTCTCTTCTGAACTGGAAGCTTGTTTGTGGCAGTTTGGTATCAGTATGTCTCTGTACAGGTGGTATGTGTAGTCTTTTAATATTATGAATTATTATAATTAGGTAGTTAACTTTTTGAATAAGGCCTGGAGAAGACAGACCTGGCTACTGGGGACAGTGCCTCTCCACCCTTTTGTCTCCTTAGTTTTCCTTTTTAAAATGTCCATGCCTGTCTTGGCTTGATTTAATTGAGAGGAATAATATGATTACAGAGAATCTGACTTTTTAAAGGTCCTCAGTCTGTATTGCTTTTCTTTATGTTACCAGAGATATGGACAGCATACTTCTGCTTAAGAATAAAAAATACTGTTCTTTTAAGTGTTATAATGAATGAGAAGTATCATTGAATATTATGACTAATTTTTGTACTTTGCCTTTAACTACTTTATTTTCCCATCACACTGATATCCTCTGCTGCCCCCAGACCCTGAATTGAGTATAAAAGTTGTTACTTGATTGCAGTTTCCATGTGTATACTTATTAAATGTGGTAAAAGAGAGTTTTAACTTTTTAAAATTGTGGTTAATTTTAGTAAATGTATTATCGTCAGAAAATATACATATTTCTCTTGCAGATGGAAAATTTCAGCCGTTTAAAATAGCCATATTTTATTGACCAAGGAAAGAGGTTTTAATAGTATTGAGAGAGTGGAAGGAATTGTGTATTTTGGAATAGGGATTTTAATTTGGGTTAATTAGAATCATGGGAACTCAGAACGTGTACTGTGGTTCATTTTGAGATACTCAGGGCTAGAAGGCACCATCTGGGTGGGAGGCAGAAGAAATCATGTATAAAATCGAAGAGGTATTGGAACATATTGGATCTTTTCTGAGTGAAACGGAGTAACAGTTACTTAATAAAAAGGGAAAAGGAAATTGCTGAAAGACTGAGGAATTAGAATTTAATGGGGGCTTCTGGCAGTGTGATCCATTACCTCAGAGGACATTTGCTTGATACATTGTTTTATGCAGGTAATTTATGGCTAGAGGGAGAGAAGATACTCTGATTTTATAGCAGACTCATGAATATAGTTTAAGGCCATATGAGGTGGGGTCCTGAACTCAAAGGCCTACAGGAAGCAGGTAAGTAACACAAATACAGATAGCAGGCTAAGTGGGAAGCAGGTGGCCTGGAGAAGACAGACCTGGCTACTGGGGACAGTGCCTCTCCACCCTATCTAGGTAATTGTCCATGTAGGACCATGTGTCAAATGTTGCCAGATCATCCTTTTATCAGGAGGAGCCATGAATCTCTTGATTTTAAAATGTTGATGACTAATTCAATTTAAAAAGTGAAAGCAAAACACAACACTCTATGTTCCAAACAGAGCACATCTGAGGCTGCATGTGGCCTACACGTTGCCTGTGGCTCTGCTGTGAGGAATCACTGGCTTACCTATTTAAATATTACTGGTTGATGGGGCGCCTGGGTGGCTCAGTCGTTAAGCGTCTGCCTTCGGCTCAGGTCATGATCCCAGGGTCCTGGGATCGAGCGCTGCATCGAGCCCCACATCGAGCCCTGCATCCATCCCCGCATTGAGCCCCCACATCGAATCCCCGCATCCAGCTCCCTGCTCGGCGGGAAACCTGCTTCTCCCTCTCCCACTCCCCCTGCTTGTGTTCCCTTTCTTGCTGTGTCTGTCTCTGTCAAATAAGTAAATAAAATCTTAAAAAAAAAAAAAAAATTACTGGTTGATGGGAAGGAACTCTTTTATTTACTTTTGTTACATAGTAACTGAGTTATTCCTAGGTTTCCTTGATATTTTAGCTAGCTCTAGAGGTGTTTTAAGGGTTCTGAGGCATGGAAGTCTTTATTTCGCTCTTTTTGATTCATCTGGATGGAGAGACTAGTTTGGATGGAAAGGAGACATTTGCTGAGGTTCATAACTGGTGGTGTTTTTGTCTATGCATAATTTTCATTGATTGTAGTTAAGTGTAAGTGTGCCTGAGGGACGGGGTCTGGACTAGGTGACCTTTGATGTCCATTTCAGCCGTGTGACTTGTAGATTTAATTAGCCATGGATGCAATGCTATTAATGTTCCTGGGTCAGAGGGGCCACAGTTGGAACTGTGCCAAGCAAAATAAAGCAAAATCTATAAAGCTGTTCTCCGTGGAAGAGCATAGTGTCAGCGTGGATTAACAGATAGGGGAAGTCTGCTAGATGAGGCAAAAAGAAATCCAAAGGTGGTTTGGAGAAGTAGAGGAAGGGGTCAGGTGGTGTGTGGTCATTTACATATTGTATTGCTGAGGTCGCATTTTTAAGTGAGCATTTTTTTTTTTTTTTTTGCTGTTGATTCAGATTTGAAGACCTGAGTTCTCCTCACACATTGGATTATGCCCAAGACTTTCCTACCCAATGATCCTCTTGCAACACGCCGGGCTTCCTCTGCCTAAGCGGCCCTCATCCTCTCCTCCTATGTCAGTGGCCCCCCGGTCTACAGGAACCTTGCAGCTTCCGCCACAGAAGCCTTTTGGGCAGGAGGCTTCCTTGCCTCTGGCAGGGGAAGAAGAGTTACCGAAGGGAGGGGAGCAAGACTCTGCCCTGGAGGAGCTATGTAAGCCCCTGTACTGCAAACTCTGCAATGTCACCTTGAACTCCGCACAGCAGGCCCAGGCTCATTATCAGGTAAGCGGAGAAAAGAAGGCCAGGCATTTAGTGAGAGAAACTTTTAGGGCTTTGCCCATTTCAGTCTTCTCTCCAGATATGACCAGTTGTGCCTGGAATAATCAAGATGGCTTAGTGAACAACTTAGACATTAGTTTGTTTGATTAAAAGCATAATGTTCCTACATTAAAAGAATGCATCACTTTTCACAGAATGAGGTCTCAACCTAACTGTGTGGCTTTTGATAGCTTACTAGTCGTTGTAGGCTAATGTACATTATCTATGCTTGTGTACAAACCTGTGATCCTAAGGTGAACAGTTTTTGAAACACGATGTACCAAACTCAATTCAGTGTCAAATTGTTTAGGAGAATTAGCCTTATGAATATTCTCTTCCAGCTAATACAGTTTGCATCAGTTCAAGGTAATCTGTCTATGAATGTTATGCTTTTTCTCTTGGACCTCTGACTCTTCTTATATAACCTATTGCTGCTAAGGAAAACACAGGTATTTTTCTGTAGTTGGAATAAAATGACATTGGAATATTGAACCTTACCCTTCATAGGAAGCATACTCTGACCTGATAATCGTTTCTAAGATTTAAAGCTTTCACCTCCATGTAGAATATCTAGTGGGAAGGACAATTTTAAAGGGTGTTATTACCTAAGAACAAATAGAAAGCTAACCTTTGGCTAGAAAGAGAGAGTACAGTATTTCTTTTTATTCTAGATTGCTATCCGTATACAATTATATAGTTTCCTTTTTTTGGAGAAAGGGGACCTGAGAAGCAATTGAGGCCAAATGCCACTGAATGAAAGGATGTCTTCTGGGTCAGCATTGATTTGACTCTTTATTCTCTGCATGAATAGCTGCAATCATAAGACATATGGTAGAAAGATGACTTAACACAGGTATTTCTTCTATCGTGATGCTCTGTCTCTAACGTAAAGTTGTTATTTACTCTAGGTGGAAATCTGTTTCTGTTTTGTTTGGATCCTAAAGACTGATGATTGTGTCACTTTGGGATTGTACCTCAGAAATATTTTGAGGGTATATCGTTTTCCCTGGGATTGAGGGGAAGATATAATGTGTTGCTTCCCTGGAGTTCCCTTTATTTGGGTTTGTTTTGCCCTCAGGTGCAGAGCATTGAGTTAATTATAACTCAGATCCTGGCACATGTCCTCAGTGGTGCATAAAGGCATCTTCTGGTTTTATTTTTACATTTTCCCCCCTCCTTCAACCTCACTCTCATTCCCTCTGTGTATCAGTCTCCAAATCACAGTGGTTTGGTACAGGGTCTTCCTTTGCCTATTTTGCTATTTGAGGGGAGCTGGTTAGGATGATGCTTCTCAAACCCAAGACACAGTGCTACCTTTCCTCTTCATTTATTCCTGTGAAATATTCAGTGTTATAGCCTAAGACTCACTTTGAAAAATCAAGCTTGAGTTCTAAAGTTTTGATTTTTAGCTGTATAAAGCCCCTCGTAAGACATTAACTTGAGAGGAAACCCACCTTTTTGCCCTTTAAAGAAGAGTTGTTTACTTTTATGAGGTAAAACTCTTGGGCAATGTGTAATTTTAATATGTGTGTTACCTGTATCTCCTGCCTTTTTTTCCTCCTAATATCACTTTCTGTCTCTATAGACAGTGATGGATGCTTCTGGTTATGCATAGAGAGGATTCAATTTGAGCAGGGTCATTGGATTATAAGGCTTAAACTAGATAAGAAACAGAATCTGCATTTATTTGGGTTTTTTTCTTTGATTCTACGTTTTCATGTGCACACGTGCGCTGTGAACTTTTTAGTTGACAAGATTAGTAATTATACTTAATTTCAGCTCTGTCCAAGATATGGTAAATATAGGAATTAGAAAATATGAGAATAGGGAAGTGAAATTTAGGTAAATGTCTCAATAATCAGAATTTTTTTTTTTTTAAGATTTTTTATTTATTTGACAGAGAGAGACACAGCGAGAGAGGGAACACAAGCAGGGGGAGTGGGAGAGGGAGAAGCAGGCTTCCCGCCGAGCAGGGAGCCCAATGTGGGGCTCAATCCCAGAACCCTGGGATCATGACCTGAGCCGAAGGCAGACGCTTAACGACTGAGCCACCCAGGAGCCCCAATAATCAGAATTTTTAAGTGGAAAAGTTAGAGGAGAAGGACAGCCTGTCATAGTGGATAATTTAAGCAGCCAAAAACTAGGGTAAAGATAGAGTAAAGAAGAAGTTAGTGGGTATTAAGAAAGTAGAACCTAATGGAAAATTAAAAGTTTGGGTTTTTTTCCTAAGAGCTTGTTTCTAAGAGCTTAGAAGCAAAGATTTGAATGAAATCAATGTTATTCTTGAAGAAGGAGTTTTTTTTTTTTCTTTACAGAGAAACAAGCCAAAGCAGTTAGTATATGAAAGTACGGAGGGGCGCCTGGGTGGCTCAGTCGTTAAGCATCTATGCCTTCGGCTCAGGTCATGATCCCAGGGTCCTGGGATCGAGCCCCGCATCGGGCTCCTTGCTCGGTGGGAAGCCTGCTTCTCCCTCTCCCACTCCCCCTGCTTGTGTTCCCTCTCTCGCTGCGTCTCTCTCTGTCAAATAAGTAGAATCTTAAAAAAAAAAAGTATGGAACAATTTCACTGGGATAGTATAGAAGAAAGTTAACTTTAGAGGTAAAATCTGGATTTCAAGAAAGATATGGTCAAGATGAGAGAGTGTGGATCAAAGAGCAGATCAGAATAATAAACAATCAGAGCATGAACATAACTTAGAGGTGGGTGAAACCACCATAAGGGAAACATAGAAATATCAGCCCGAAAGATGCGGCAAAGGCGCCATTCACGGTATATAAATAGGCAGTGATTAAAAAAGGCTACTGAAGACAAGGGTAGGACCAGCGAGTAAGGCTTACCAAGAGCCAGGAATAGGTAGATTGGCAATGATTCTAAGTAGACTAATACAACAAAGTGGTAGATGAGATGATGGAAAGTTTTATTTCTGAAAACCTGCTTTATAATTTTTAATACAGAGTGATACCAAGACCACAAATTCACTATTTCAGTTATGTGTGAGATAAAGGGGGTCAGTGGTAGCCTGTTTATAAGCTAGAAACACATTTGTGTGAAGTGATAAATCACTGTTGATTACATTTCTCCGAACGGTTGAGTGAGTTGGTACCGTTGTTGAAATCGCAAAGTTTCAGATGCCCATGGTATTGTAAACAACCTTCAGTCTGATGTGAGCAGTGTTATACTGGAGTCTAACTGTATCATATTCCAGAAATCCAGGACACACATTGGAAGCTGCTCAATAAATGCTTCCCTTTAAACTTACTACCTTCTTTCTCTGATGTCCTGCCGTTCCTAAGTTGGGGCTGCCTTAGTAATGACCCATGTATATCTGTGGTCACCACAGATTTAGTTTTATTCCCGGGACTTGTCACCCTGAATTGTTGTTTTGTTTTTAATGAGATTACTTATTTTTACAGTCTCAAAATTATGGCTTTAGTTATATCTTAAAATAAAACCTTTGGAAGAAAAAATCATGTCTTCATTTTATTAAAATCTGTCCACAGGCTTCAGGTTACTTAGGGCAAGCCTGGCATGGAGTAACACAACACTGTTTTAGCAGCATACACGCCCAGAGGAAGAACTACTTCGGATGGAAGGTCGTTAACAGAAATAAAACAAGCAAAAAACAAAAATGGATAAATTTTGCTAGGGCACCCACAGTGTAAAATAACGTCAACCCATGTATCTGCTAATTTGTGTGTCCATTTGAAAAATAACTACTCAGTTATTCAAAGTACATTTCTAAAGTTTGTCATAAACATAGATTTCTGTTTGTAATACTTAGCAGCCAAATAGCAATGTACTGTATTAATTAGATTAATTTGAAAGGGAGACAGAATGCAGGTTAAAAAAAAAAGTAGTTCTAGAGTTATGATGCTGATTGTAGTGATCTTAATTCATCATGCAGAGAATGCAATTGATGTTATCCCAAAATTTAGAATACTGGTTTTAGCACTTATATTTTAACATTGGTCACTCAGGTTTGGATGGCATGATCAGCAACTCTAATCTCAGCTAATTTTATGTTTTCAAAATTCTCCCACCTGGTTGTTTTCCAGATGAACTTGCAATGGAGAATAGTCAAATGCACTTCATTAGGGAGCAGAAGTTCTCCATGACGCTGCTGGTAGCTGCGTCTCGGCAGCTCTCTGCCTCCCCATCCCAGTGCCCCTACCTCGTTTCTTCTTAGTTCCAAAGAGTACATATCTCTTCTTCTGACAGGCTGATTCCTCACCCTAAGTGTGGATTTCATCACCTGTCATCACTTCTTTACTTCGATCAAATTAAAAACCTGCTCAAGTTTTTTCTATGTAAATAAAAATAGCAACAGCCGCCTTCCCTTTGCTTTTAATCCCTCTCGTTGGCAACTTTTCTCCTCTCCTTAGAGTTCTGACAGGTATAATTGTCCTCTCCTGGTCTTCATTTCCCATCCATTCCCCAGCCCACCACTGCGTTCTGGTTTCATTCCAATATTCTACTGGGAGGGTCCTCTCCATGGTCTCCTATGACCTTACAGGCCAAATCTAGCTCTTTCTCACTTGACCTTTTGTAGCATTTGCCACTGGTAGCAGCTTCCTCAAAACATCTAAAGAAATTTTAACTCAGAACAATGCCTATGGGGGCGCCTGAGTGGCTCAGTTGTTAAGCATCTGCCTTCGGCTCAGGTCATGATCCCAGGGTCCTGGGATCGAGCCCCACATCGGGCTCCCTGCTCCGCGGGAAGCCTGCTTCTCCCTCTCCCACTCCCCCTGCTTGTGTTCCCTCTCTCACTCTGTCTCTCTCTGTCACATAAATAAATAAAAAAAATCTTTAAAAAAAAAAACAATGCCTATGGAACAAAGGGCGTATAATGAAAAGCAGTAATCACCTGTGCTCCCTTCCTCTTCCATCCCCACCTTTTCTTCTCCATTCTCCCTTCCACCTCTCATCTTGCCTTGGCTATAGTTTTCCTTTGACACTGTTAAGGTTGATCACATTTTTGTTTACTCAATAGTCAAATTAAGTTTTCCATGCTCTATTTGTAGGTTGATTCTAATGGTTGGAAATTGACATTCAGCATTTGCATTGCTATAGGTGGGGAAATATTGTTCACTGAAGAGCTGTTTTCTTCTCTGTGTTTCCAATGTCATGAACCCATGCTACTCAAGAGGGATGTTCAAATGGATGACCCTTTTTTTTTTTTTTAAGATTTTATTTATTTGACAGAGAGAGACACACTGAGAGAGGGAACACAAGCAGGGGGAGTGGGAGAGGGAGAAGCAGGCTTCCCACCAAGCAAGGAGCCCGATGCGGGGCTCGATCCCAGGACCCTGGGATCATGACCTGAGCTGAAGTCAGGTGCTTTACGACTGAGCCACCCAGGAGCCCCTGGATGACCCTTTTTTTTAAAAAAAGATTTTATTTAGTTATTTGACAGAGAGAGTGAGAGAGCACAAGCAGGGGGAGCAGTAGAAGGAGAGGGAGAAACAGGCTCCCCGCCGAGCAGGAAGCCCGATGTGGGGCTCCATGCGGGGCTCCATGCGGGGCTCCATCCCAGGACCCTGGGATCATGACCTGAGCTGAAGGCAGACGCTTAACCATCTGAGCCACCCGGGTGCCCCAGGATGACCCTTTCTTGAATGCTACCAATTGCTCAAAATCATGCCCTTTTTAGTTTGTTTCATATGTGGATTGTAACTTAGAAATAACCTTTTGTTTTTCCTTGAGTTTCTGACACTTTAAAAAACAGGGAGAAGAATCTTATGCATTTATAAGAAACAACTACTAGCTTCTGAATCTTTCTTTTTATTGCTTAAAATCCATTTCATTTATCTTCATTAAACCCACTGATTTCCTGTTCTAATTTGGGCTAGTTGTTTCGTAACTGGATCATGACTTCATTGTGTAGCTTATTGTATATCCTAGAGTTTTTAATTGCTTTTCTTCTTTTTCTTCTTTTTCTCTCATAATGTATCTTTATCATAACCCCATTCCCCCCTCTAAACTCTCACACTTTCCATTGTGTGGAATCCCTGCTTTATCCTAGATCCCCCCAACTTCCTGTTCCATTTGCAACTGATTGCCACCTGGGTTTGCTACACAGCTGTCAAATTTGGATTTCTCTTCATTGCCCTCTGGCTTGGGCTATAATTTTCTAAATATGCATGCTTTCTTTTTATTTTTCAATCTTGTTTTGTTGGAGTACATCTTCACATTACTTGAAGGAAGAAGAATTTTATTTTATTTTATTTTATTTTTTTAAAAGATTTTATTTATTTATTTGACCTAGAGAGATACAGCAAGAGAGGGAACACAAGCAGGGGGAGTGGGAGAGGGAGAAGCAGGCTTCCTGCCGAGCAGGGAGCCCAATGTGGGGCTTGATCCCAGGACCCTGGGATCATGACCTGAGCCGAAGGCAGACGCTTAACGACTGAGCCACGCAGGCGCCCCAAAGGAAGAAGAATTTTAAATATAAATGTATGTTACAACACATCTCTGTCTTTAAAATAAGCGAGAGAGTAATAAGAAATAAATTTTTCTGAGCCCTCGTATGTCTAAAAATGTGTGTATTATGTCTTCATATGTGACCATTCATTTTCTGGTTGAAAATTACTTTTCCTAAGAATATTAAAGGCTTACTTAATTGTGTGTGCATGTGTGTGTTTGCTTGTTTTTTTTTTTTTTTTTTAATCTAGTATTGCTGAAGAGAAATCTTACTCTAATTCTTATTCTTTTGTGGGTGACCTACTTTAATTTTGGGCTTTTTTCCTCCTGAAAGCTCTTAGGCTCTCCTTTTGATCCTTGGTATCTGAAATTTTACAATGATAGCTGTGTTTAGTTGTGCATCTTTCTTTCATTTGTCTTGGTCAGCACTGGTAATTCCTTTCAGTTTGAATATTCCTGTTTCTCTTGAGCTCTGGGGAGTTTTCTTTGATACTGTTTCCTTGATAATATTCTTCTCTGTATTTTCTCTGTCTTTTTTCCTGGTAATTCTATTAGTGCTAGCCTGGACTAGCTGGCTTGATTCTTTATATTGCTTATCTCTTCTCTCTTTTATCATTCCTTTATTCCTGAGAGGTGTTCTTTTTTTTTTAAATTTTATTATGTTATGTTAATCACCACACAGTACATCATTAGTTTTTGATGTAGTGTTCCATGATTCATTGTTTGCATTATAACACCCAGTGCTCCATTCAGTACGTGCCCTCTTTAATACCCATCACCAGGCTGACCCATCCCCCCACCCCCCTCCCCTCTAGAACCCTCAGTTTGTTTCTCAGAGTCCATAGTCTCTCATGGTTCGTCTCCCCCTCCGATTTCCCCCCCTTCATTTTTCCCTTCCTATTATCTTCTTCTTCTTCTTCTTTTTTTTTAACATATAATGTATTATTTGTTCCTGAGAGGTATTCTTGAATTCTAACCCTATATTGATTTTTTTTTAAATTTTGACATTTATGTCCTTAATTTTTAAGGGTTTTTTGTTTCTTATTATTCCCTTTGCTAGCATCTGTTTTATAGGCTATGAAATCATGGACTGTCGGGTCAGACTAGTCTTCAGATTGTAGTCTTACTACTTACTAGATGTAGGTCATTGGAAGAAATATTTCCTAACTTCTCTGTGTCTCATGAAGAGGAATTTGATGATGATACTAATGATACCTGCTCACTAGTATGTATAAGACATTTAGAACAGTTCCTGGTATCTGAGATGGTCTCTAATACTGTTGGGTTTTCCTAGGGTGCAGTGGAACATGGTGGCATGGGCTCTGGAATGAGATTGTCCCCAGCTCTGCCATTTACTTGTGGCTTTGGGCAAGTTTTATTTTATTTTATTAACTTTTCAGTTTGAATAACATTTAACTTACAAACCAGTTCCAAAAGCATTACAAAAAATTCCTGCATGTACCTCATCCAGATTCCTGAAATGTTAATATTTACGTAACTGCCCTAGGGTTATCAAAATCAGGAAATTAACCCTGATAACAATAATATTATCTAATCTACAGACTGCATTTCATCAATTATCTAATGGTGTCCTTTTTTCTGGTTCCAGGATCTGATCCATGATGAAATTTTGCATGTGGCTGTTTTGTCTCCTTTAATTTGGACAGGTTTAGTTTTTCTTTGCTTTTTTTTTTTCCCCTCTTCTTTTTAAAAAAATTTTTTATTGTTATGTTAATCACCATACATTACATCATTAGTTTTTGATGTAGTGTTACATGATTCATTGTTTCTGCATAACACCCAGCGCTCCATGCAGAACGTGCCCTCTTTAATACCCATCACCAGGCTAACCCATCCTCCCATCCCCCTCCCCTCTAGAACCCTCAGTTTGTTTTTTTTCCAGTCTTGCAATTTTTGAAGAGTTGTTTTGTAGAATATCCCAATTTGGGTTTGATTGATGTTTTCTCATGATTGAATTCAGGTTATTTTATTTTATTTTTTTTTGGCAAGAATACCACAGAAGTGATGTTGTGTCTTTCCCAGTGCATCATATTAGGAAGGATGTGAATATTTTGCATCACTGGTACTATCTATTACTTTGGTCACTGGTTAAGATGGTGTCTGCTAGGGTTCTTCTTTGTAAAGTTACTGTTTTTCTTCTTGTGTTTAGTAAGTATCATGTGGGGAGATACTTTGAGACTATGTAAATATTTTATTTCTTATGGTGTTTTCATTCAGTAATTTTAGTATTCATTGATGATTCTTCCCTACAGTGATTATTACTATGATGTCTGCCAAATGGTGATTTTTCTGTTTTAATTATTCTTTCTACATTTATTGGTTGGAATTTTACTTTAAGGAAGAACTTTCTGCTTTCATTCATTCATCATTCATTCAATCACCATGGATTATGGATTCTTGTTTTATTCTGGGATATAATCTATTACTATCATTATTTATCCTGATGTTTATTTTTTTCCAGATTTGACCAGTGTGAGCCCCTTCTGGTTGGTGCTTGTGTCCTTTTGACAGGTCCCTGTAATTTTTGTCATACTTCCTTAATTCCTGAATACCAAAGATTCCAGGATTTTCTTGTATTTTCCCCAGGCCAGCCATTTCTTCAAGGAGCCAGGTTTCTTTTTTTGGAAAATGGTATCTAAAATCTGATTTTGGGTGGTTTATGAGAGTCTTAATTCAATGGCAATCTCTTTTATAACTGTAGTAAAGTTCACTTGTTCAATAATTTTTTGTTTTGTTTTGTTTTGTTTTTTGGTTTTGTGGTGGTCAGGGGAGGGTTTGTATGTCCTCCAGTTTTTGTTTTTGTTTTTTTGCTCTTTTTTGTTTTGTAGGATGCTAGCTTTTCCTGTTTTGCTTTTTACCCCCCTTCACCTCCCAGTTGCCAAAAGGGGCCTCTTCCTTCTTTTTTTCTCTTTCTCCTCCAGAAGCCACTTTGCCACTTCAGGTCATGTGTACATTTAATCCCCTGTCCAGCAGTCAGTGCTCTGCTCCACCAGATCATGGTTTAGTATTTACAGACAGGGTGGGTTTATTTTTCCTGGTGGTGGCTTGAAAGCAATTCTAGGCCTGTTGCTAGCTCCCTTCTCTCTTTCCTGCAGTTTTGGTCAGACTGGTCTCGCTTGCTGTGAATGCTTGTGGCAGGAGCATGAGCGATTGCTCACTGGGATTTGATGTTTTTCCCTTTTTTACTTACAATTATTTTGAAGTCTGGGCATTCTGTGGCTTCTGGTTCTGTGGAGGGCATGGCTTCTCTGTATTTTATTTGTTTTTCTTACTATCCTGCATTGTTTGTAGAGGGCAGATGGGGACACACAAACCCAGGCACCTGCTACCAAGCTTGCTGGAAACTCTTGGGCAAGTTTTTAACTCTCCGAGTTTAGTTTCCTCATATGTAAAGTGGGGATAATAATTTTACCTACCTGATAGAGATTTCATGAAGATTGCACGAGATAGTATTTACGAAGTATTTAGAACACTGCCTGTCATATAAGTGCTCAAAAATTGTTAGTTGCCATTATTATCATTATGTTATAGATGTAATATTGGCTTGAAAACTGTGAATACTGCTTTGGAAATAAAATACTTGATACTATCTAAAGTTGACCCTTCCTGCAGTGCTGTGTACCCGATCTTCTGCCTTTTCACGGACATGCTTTAGTGCCTGCACCATCTGTTCTTTGGTTCTTACTGACTTCTTCTGTTGTCATGCAAATGAGCCTAAGTAAAACCCATCTTTAAGACCAATCTTCCATTTACCCATTTCCCCCTTCTAACTCTCAACCCTATCTCTCTGCTCCCTGTCACAGAACTCTTCTAAAAAATAAATAAATAAATAAATAAATAAGTAAATAGTTGCCTATACTGGTTCTTTCTACTTTCACATCTCCCATTGTCTCCCCAAGCCACTCTGTGTGACTTTTTAATCCCTAATACTCTAATGGTTCTAAGTTATTCTTGACCTCTCATTTTAAATCCAAGCATTACTTCTCTGTCCCGATGTTACTAACCGCTCAGTAGCATTCGACCTGGTGAACAACTCCTTTTTTTTTGTTAGTGTTATTTTAAATTATTATGAAATACTAAAGACATAAAAAAGTACAAAAATAATATAATGAACATATATATTGCCATCTAGCTGAAAGAGTGAAAACTGTTCATTCAACTGAAGCTCCCAAGCATCCCTTCCCAATTGTATCCTTTCCTGTACTCCTAGATGTAGCTACTATACTGAATTGATATTTATTGTTCCGCTACTTCTTTTGCACTTTTGTTACATATGTGTTTTCTTATGTAATATGTGGTGGTTTTCATGTTTTTAAGTCCCATATTAAAAAAATTATTCTCACATATCTTTTTTTGCAACTTGTTCTTTTCATTTAGCATTTTGTTAGGAGAATCATTAATGTTGCCATGCATGGCCCTGGAATGTTTATTTTCACTACTGTATAGTGTTCCATTGTATGAATAGACTATAATTTATGCGTTATCCTGTAGTGGATACTTCAGTTATTTTTTTATTTTTTAAAGATTTATTTGTTTATTTTAGAGACAGAGAGAGTTTGAGGGGGAGGGGGAGAGTTTGAGAGGGAGAAAGAGCGAGAGAGAGAGAGAAGTAGACTCCCTACTGAGCATGGAGCCTGATGCAGGGCTTGATCCCATGACCCTGAGATCATGACCTGGGCCGAAATCAAGAGTTGGACTCTTAACGGACTGAGCTACCCAGGTGCCCTGACACTTCAATTATTTTTACTTTTCAGTGTAACTACTAGTCCTCCTAGGAGCATTCTTATAGATACCTCCTTGTATGTGAGTTTCTGTTTGGTGATACCTAGAAGTATAGTTCCTGGGTCATAATGTATCTAACTAGATTCTTCTTTTGAAACACCTTATTCTAGGCTTCCATCATACCCCCCACTTGTCCGGTTTTCATTTATTTGATAGGCCAGACATTCTCAATCTCATTTTCTGGATCCTCATTCTCTATATTATACTGTCCTGGGGCTTTGTCCTTAGCTGTCTTCTGTCTACCCAGCTCTAGCTTGATCTACCCTCATTTATCCCCCATGCTAATGCCAGGTTGATTTTTATCAAATGCAATCTAATCATATAACTACTTTGCTTAAAGTCCTTCAGAGGCTCCCTTCTGTTTCACCATTAAGCTCCCTAAGTATCTCAACTCCTACTCTTCTCCAAAGGATCCAGAAGACCATCTCTCCTTGTGGCTTCTCACCATAGCAGGCTGGACTTTTGATCATAGTATTTTCTCTGTTCACAATTTTCTTTCCCCTTACTCCTTACCTGCCTGGTAAACTTTTGCTCATTTTAAAAGATGACTTGATTTTCTCCTTTTCAGGGAAGCCTTCTCTGACACATTTAGGCAGAAGTAAGAAATTCCTTCTCTCTGTTTTCCTGGCAGTTTATTCATTATCTCCATTATAATACTTGGTTCATTTACTCAACAAATCTTACTGATGGCCCACTGTATGCTAGAAAGTGTTCTAGATATCGGGGATAGAAGAGTAAACAAGACAGGTCCTTATTTTCAAGGAGTCTACATTCCAGAGAGTACAAAACAGAAACAAACAAGTAAACAATATTTTAGATTGTTCTAAGTTGCAGTAGGATAAACCAGACTGTGTGATAGAGAGCGTGTTGTGTAGAGTAGGGGAGAATGGCGGGACACTTCAGATTCAGAGAGATGCCATTTGAGTTAAGATCTGAAAGGTAAGAAGGAGCCAGCCAAGCAGAGATCTGAGAGAAGAAGCTTCTAGGCAAAAGGAACAGCAAGTACAAAGGACCTGGAGCTAGAATGAGTTTTATGTCTCACAGTGTATATTCTGATCTCTAAAGTCTGAGATCAGAATAATAGCATGGTTGGGTTCCAGTAAGGTTCTCTTCCACACTGTAGACAGCCAAGTTCTCCTTGGATCCTCACATGGCAGAATGAGGGAGAGGGAGCTCTTGGGCTTCTTTTTAGAAGGGCACTAATTACCCTCATGACCTAATCCCCTCCCAAAGGCCCCATGTCCAGATACCATCACATTGGGATTAGATGTCCACATAGGAATTTTGGTGGGACATAGTATTCAGTCCGTAACAGAGGTGGAGGTAGATAATTTGGGAGCTACTAATTTGTCAATTATATTTTAATGCTATGAGACAGGGGAAAATAATGTAGATGGAGAAGAGAGCCAAGGGTGGAGCTTTGGATGTTGCAGGGTGAGAGAATGAGAAGTGGTGGGGTAAGAGGGCATCCTAGGAGACAATAGGAGGGAGTATCCATGGTGTTGTGCTGCCTAGAGTTAGAACACAGTGAAGCCACAGATGTGACCCCTGGATTTGACTCCCTGGAGGTCACCGCGACCATGGCAAGAGCACCTGTAGGGCATTCCAGTGATCAGAAGATAGAACTCATCTCCTTACTTTAATTAACTGCTTACGTATCTGTCTTCTCCTCTTGAGCGTGTGCTAGTCCTTTTTATTTCTAGGGCTTAGCATATACTAGATGGTGGAAGAAAGTTTGCATACAGGTTTGAAGTTTACAGTGCAGTCTGAAGAGTAACATATTGTTTCACCCTCATTTAGAATGCTTTCAGACCACTGCCCCTTCCCGCAAGTTTCTGTCAGTTCAAGGAATATAATAATGTGAATAACTACTTAAACAAAACGTGCTGAGAGAGGCAAGTGCATTTTAATAGAGGTTCACAGTGCCTCCTGAAGCCATCCTGAAGTAGCACCAAAGGGTCTTGCTTTGGATTCAGAGGGCCTGCCTGAGTCTCTGGCTCCATTACCTAGCCCAGCTGAAGGAAGGTGCCAGGGCAAGTCCTCCACACTCTGTGGATTGCAGCTCCTCAGCTGTCATATGTGGATAATATTAACAACTTCCTCTTACAGGAATTTTTTTGTGAGCAGCAAATGAGCTAATGCACACGAGAGCCCTTTGCAAGTAAAAAGATACTCTGTAAGTGCTATTTTTGTAAAAATAATTGGATTATCCATTTCATTACTGACTTATAAAATAGATTAGATCATAGTGTAATAAAATTTGTATTTAGGCAGTGGCATATGAATGGCAACAAGTTGGGGGAGGAAGTAGATCACTGGAAAGTGTGATACTTTTCCAGAAATATATAGGAAATTAACTTCTTTTGGCTTTGTTCTCTTATCTTTCCCAGATAAATCATTCTGTTAGAACCAAAGCGTAGACTCTTTTACTTTAAGATCTAGTGGGCTCTTTGCCCCAGTGTTGCGTATATTTGCAAGAATAAAATGTAGTTAATATTGCTTGGGCTTTTTTCCTCCATTTTTTCTATTTTTTTAAATGAATACGTGAACTTGAATTGACACTTTTTTTTAAAAGATTTTATTTATTTGTCAGAGAGAGAGTACAAGCATGGGGGAAGGGCAGGCAGAGGGAGAGGGAGAAGCAGGCTCCCCACTGAGCAGGGAGCCCGATGTGGGGCTGGATCCCAGGACCCTGGGATCATGACCTGAGCTGAAGGCAGACGCTTAACGACTGAGCCACCCAGGCGCGCGGCACATTTTTTTCATGTTGATTACTCATTTCATTTTACTTCTAGGGTAAAAATCATGGTAAGAAACTCCGAAATTACTATGCAGCTAACAGCTGTCCTCCTCCTGCCAGAATGAGCAATGTGGTAGAACCTGTGCCTACTCCAGCTGTTCCCGTCCCCCCGCAGGTGAGACACATGTATCAGGGTGGGAGTTGTCCTCTGCACACATGCTCATGGATGAAGTTTGTCATCCAAGGAGCCCATCAAGGTACAGATGGGCAGATACTCCTGCAGGGTTCTACTTGGCACTTTTAACTCCTCAAACTGTAGTGCCAGGTTTAAAGCATGCCAACATCCGTGACCTTGAGATTTCTCATTGGCTTTGGTTGTGATGCATGAAATGAAGGAAGAAATATTGTTACGTGTGTCTTTTTCTTGGCATGTCTCAGAATTCTGGGTTAAAAGACCCTGAATGTCTAGGCTATGCCCTGAATGAAAAGAGCGGTTTTTCAACATTTATTTCTTTGTTGTAGTTAATCCCATTTACTTTATATTTGCCTTCCAGCAAGGTCAGTTTTTTGAGATTGCCCCTTTCTTACCTCTACGGAGATAGACTGTATAAACTTTTTCTGGACTTCAGTATAATGACACACACTTGAGATCCAAGTTCCTTTCACTGTTTGGTAGATAAAGTACGTTTTTAGGCAAGATAATGCTGTACTTTAATAGCCTCTGAAATATGGATTGTATTCCTTAATCAGTCTTTGTCCATAGAACAATATGTGGTCATAAATAATAATAACTCTAATTGAGTACTTACTATGCTGAGCGCTCTGCTAAGCGCTTTTCATACATTGCTTCATTTAGGGCTGGGACTAAGGTGAGGTGAAGGATGCACTTGACTGAGGCACAAAATTTAAGAGGGAGCCAAAACACTCAGTAATGAAGATAAATATTTTAATGTAATATTTTAAAAATCAAATTAATATGAAAAAATCAGTGGTAAACAAAATGTCAAAAACTTAAAGCTGGGGTAAGTATTACTGATTTTCCTTTTGCTTCAGGCTGCAGTATGGCTTGGGATGGCACTGTGACTGATCCTGTCTTTATTTAAAATCTTGATATTTTGTTTACAATGATTTCTTGTATTAGGTTTGATTTGTATAAATGGTCCATTAACATATTATTTATCTTGATTGCTGAAATTTTTGATGCACTCTTAAATTTCATGCCCATGGTAAATGCTTGCCTTGCCTCCTTCTAGTCCTGGGCCCTAAACTTCATTTCATGCTTCCGAGAGCTTAGAGGTATTGGCCTTGTTACTTGGAGTGTAATTCATGGGCCAGCAGCATTTGTCTCACCTGGAAGTTTATTAGAAGCTCAGAGAAGCTAAGAAACTTGTCCATGGTGTTATGCATTTTGTGAAATAGTGGAAGAAGAATTTCTTTGACCTTGAACCTCTCCTCCTAACCACCAGGGTGTAAGTTTACTTTTCCGAACATCAATTTTCCAGTCTTTAAAACGTGGATGGCAATACCAGCTGTTCCTCCATCCTCACGAATTTGTGGGGTAAATGAGAGAGGATAAAAACAGAATCAGAGAACAGGAAAATACCCAGACAGATCTTCAGGCTGAGCTGTTTTCAGAGCCCCGATTCCTGCTCTGGACAGGACAGCCGCTCCCAACTGTTTTCCCCAGCCCCCTCCCTGAGCAAATAGCCTTTCCTAGCATAGCCCTTTGTGGTTTTTGGAGACTGCTTTTCTGTCCCCCAGGAAGTCTTCCCATCCTGGTGAAACAGTGCTGTTTCCTTCAGCTGGTCCTGCTAGGATATGCTCTCAGACTCTTTATTATGTATTTTATTCTCCTCTAGCCAAAATCTAGTTTGTCTTTTTTTGTTAGCCCATCAGTATTTATTGAGTATATACTATCTTCCAGGCCTGTGTTAGGTTTCTCTGAACTCGTTTCTCAGCCTGAATACAGTTGCCTGAATCTGCTGGTTATTTTTCCCTAGTTATATTATATCCACAGCTATTTTGTAGACTTTTTGGGGGACAGAGGCTCATTTGTAAATATATGTCTACGTATCTCTTCTGCATTAGGTAGCAAGCCCTATAAACAGTAGGCATTCATTAAATTCTCGTTGATGGATTCTAGAAGGACTTTGCCTTTCTGGTAATGTGATTTTAGGCTTTCCCTATACTGCCCTGAATCTTCTATGCTTCTTTTTAAAATATTTCTCCATGGAGATAGCAACAAGCCATTAACCGGTTTGGTACAAAGGTGATTGTAATACAAAACCATGATTGTCTCCCAGCCTTTTTTTCTTTTTCTCTTTGTTGTTGTTTTTTTTCTGGAATGAATTACATCCTCTCCTTATAAAGCTGAGTGCTTGTGGTCATACTGTCACCTTTGGTTATCTTTCAACTCTTAGAAGGAATTTTGAGGGCAGGGAGGGCATAAGCTCCACATTTTTTTAACTTTGTCTCTTGTGTCTTTGATGTCAGATGGGCTCCTTTAAGCCGGGAGGCAGAGTGATCCTGGCCACAGAGAACGATTACTGTAAGCTCTGTGATGCCTCCTTTAGTTCTCCGGCTGTGGCTCAGGCTCACTATCAAGGGAAGAATCATGCCAAGAGGCTGCGGCTGGCGGAAGCTCAGAGTAACTCATTCTCGTAGGTATTGCCATTTTCTCTCAGGCCAAAGTGCTATGTAAGACTGACTGTCTTTAGAGAAAAAGAGTCCAAAGGGATCCTTGTTTAGAAGTCTCACGCTTTTAAAATCTCTTTTCTCCAGGGAATCCTCAGAGGCCGGTCAGCGGCGGACCCGGAAAGAAGGGAATGAGTATAAGATGATGCCTAATAGGAGGAATATGTATACAGTACAGAATAATTCAGGTATCCTGTGGATTTCCATGTACCTTGGCTACATTCTGCAAATGGTCTTCTTTATTTTTATTTCCTTTAACGGTAATAGATAGCCCTGAGAATTTGGGGTTAGCTAATTGTTTTCTTCCATTTGTCTAGTGGCTTTTCAAGCTGGTGTTTATTTCAGGTCTTATTTCTTATTTATTTATTTATTTATTTTCGGTTTAATATATTATTTGTTTTGATTTTAAATCATAGTTTATGTTTTAAGGTCTTTGATCATAGTCCCTTTATACTGCTTCTGATGTTTGCCAGCTGAGAAATGTAAAATTCATTATAAAAATGGGCTGTTTGGTTTAAAGTTGCACCATGTTAAATCTCCATTTGTTGGGGAAAATAAAAAGATTGAGCAGTGGCTTTAAACTGAGGTAGTGAATCAGAATTACTGGGGGAGTTTTTACAAAATACACATGCCTGAACCATGACTTAGAGATTTTCAGTCAGTAAATTCGGAGTGGGACCCAAGCATATGTGTGTTTTGAAAATGCTTGCTCAGTGATTCTGATATACACCTTCAGTTCAGAACTGCTGCGGTATAGGAATGTTTTCTGCATTTTCTGATTATCTCCAGTAGGGAGAGTTGAACTGAATAGTACTTCATCCTCCCCCTGCCACAGCCTCCAACGCACACATACACCAGCAGGGGTAACTCATGTGAACAGTAAGTCAAATGAAAAACAAAAAAGTTAATTGGAAAGGCAAGAGAAACATAGAAAAAGGGACTTATAGAAAGCATAATGTAATATGATTGATAAAAGTTGAAACATGTATAAGTGTAAATTTATTGAAGTCCCAGTTAAAAGACAAAGATTATAAGACTGGATTAAAAAATTCAGCTGAGGGATGCCTGGGTGGCTCAGTTGGTTAAGCTTCTGCCTTTGGCTCAGGTCATGATCCAGGGTTCCTTGCTCAGCGGGGAGCCTGCTTCTCCTTCTCCCTCTGCTGCTCCCCCTGCTTGTGCTCTCTCTTTCTCTCTCTGACAAATTAATAAATAAAATCTTTAAAAAAAAGGTTCCACTTAGATGTAATGAACACTGGGTGTTACATAAGACTGATGAATCACTGAACTCTACCTCTAAAACTAATAATACTCCATATGTTAATTAATTGAATTTAAATTAAAAAATTTAAAAAACGAAAAAATAAAAAATAAAATAAAAAAATTAGCTAACATGAAGGAAGCTGAGACAGCTGTGTTAATATTAGATAAAATAAACTTCAGGACAGAGGGCAGTTTAGACTACATTTTCTGGCTGGAGTACAATTAAATGAGAGGTCAACAACAAAAAATATATTTAAAAAACCCTACAAAATTTCCATTTGTTTGGAAATTTTAAAACACTTCTAAATAACTCCTGGATCAAAGAAGAAATCATACTGGAAATTAAAAATTCTTTTTTTAAAAGATTTTATTTATTTATTTGAGAGAGAGAGAGCACTTGTGCATGAACAGGGGGGAGGGTCAGAGGAAGAGGGAGAAGCAGACTCCTAGCTAAGCAGACAGCCTGAGGCTATGCGGGACTTGATCCCAGGACCTTGGGATCATGACCTGAGCTGAAGGCAGATGGTTAACTGACTGAGCCACCCAGGCACCCGGAAATTTAAAATTCTTAAAATCAAACAGTAATAAAAATATATTAAACTTTGTAGGATACAATGAAAGTAATATTTTGAGAAAAGTCTTAAATATTTATTATAGTAGAAAAGAAAGCAGAGAATTAATAAGCAATGGTCCAACTTAAGAATTCAGTTATATAACTGGGTATTTACCCAAAGAAAACAAAAACACTGTTTTGAAAAGATACATGCACTCCTGTGTTCATTGCAGTGTTATTTACAATAGCCAAGATATGGAAGCAATCCAAGTATCCCTTGATAGATGAATGGATAAAGATGTGGTGTGTACACACACACACACACACACACACACACACAGACACACACGGAGTCATAACAATGGATGAGATCTTGCTATTTGCAACAACATGGATGGACCTAGAGGGTATTATGCTAAGTAAATACAGAGAACAAATGGTTGCCAGGGGAGGGGAGGGTAGCTTTGGCAAAACAGTGAAGGGGAGTGGGAGATACAGGCTTCCAGTTATTGAGTGAATAAGTCAGGGGATAAAGATACAGCATAGGGCATATAGTCAGTGGTACTGTAATAGTGTTGTATGGTGACAGATGGGCTATACTGTGTGAACATAGCATAATGTATAGAGTTGTTGAATCACTATGTTGTTCACCTGAAACTAATGTAACAGTGTGTGTCAGCTATACTTCAATAAAAACAAACAAACAAAACCCCCCAAACCTAAAATACATTAGTTTTAATTTGGTTTACCTACAAATAAGTCACATTGAGTATTTTCAATGCTGAAGGAGAATTTATTCAGGTAATTATAGATTAGCTTTTTTTTTTTTTAATGCAACAGGCCAGTAAATTCAGCTTAACATAGTTAAAAAGAAGTCAGTTATGTAAAAAGAAAAAAAATTACCAATAATTCCACCAACATTTTTGTATATGTCATTCCCATCTCTCTGTATATTACTTCTTTGAAGTAGAAATGTGATTATATTTTGTGATATTCTTGTTTCACTTAATAGCATAATCACATTTTCATGTAATCAAAGAAAATCAAAGAGTTTTCATTACTTACAGTGACTGCATGGTTTTCCGTTGCATTCATTACCATAATTTTTCAAATCATGTATTTGATCTCTCCCTTTCCCACATCCTCCCATAAAAACTTGTATGCACACTGATGAAATAATGTCCTTGTTGATAAATCTCCATGCAAAAATTCTTGGTGTTTTCTTAGGATAATTCTTAGAAGTAGAATTTTTGGATTAAAGAGTTAGCATAATTATAAAACTTTTCATATAATGTCTAGAAGTTAAACAATTTTTAAAATTTTATTTACTTTTTAGAGACATTGTCATTTGGAGCTGGGGCTGGGGTTTGGCTCTACAGTAACCTTTCTGACAGTGGTTGGAGGAATCATTTTCACTTCTTAGATGGAACCTGTATAAAATTGTAATTTATTTTATTTTATTTTTTTTAAAGATTTTATTTATTTATTTGAGAGAGAGAGAGACTGAGAGAGAGAGCACATGAGAGGGGGGAGGGTCAGGAGGGTCAGAGGGAGAAGCAGACTCCCCGCTGAGCAGGGAGCCCGATTCGGGACTCGATCCAGGGACTCCAGGATCACGACCTGAGCCGAAGGCAGTCGCCCAACCAACTGAGCCACCCAGGTGCCCTAAAATTGTAATTTAAAAAAATCTATTAATTTTGCATTCATTTAAAGCTGAGAGTCCGTGAATTTTATAATCTGAGCTCAGCATGGCAAATTACAGTGATAATCAGACTGTTGTCATTTGTTTAGTGAATGTTTTGAAGTGGATACATCATTTTTATCTCTTGCTTTAGCAGGTCCTTACTTCAATCCCCGCTCTCGGCAGAGAATCCCGCGTGATCTGGCCATGTGTGTTACTCCCAGCGGCCAGTTTTACTGCTCCATGTGTAATGTTGGGGCTGGTGAAGAGATGGAGTTCCGGCAGCATTTAGAGAGCAAGCAACATAAAAGCAAGGTGTCTGAACAGCGGTACAGAAACGAGATGGAGAATCTAGGATATGTATAGTGGTCGTTGTATTCAGATAGAGCAGCTTTTCCTGCCTGTTGTTTGCCTTCTGTCAATATGCCCTGCTTTTGTGGTCCTTTTGATCTGAGTCCATTCCTCTGCTTAATGTTAATACGTGTAACCTGCAGTGGTACCATGAGATGTCAAAACTGGGGAAGGAAAAGAATGTGCTTCTTAGGTCATGATGCGTTTTCAGGTCAGTTGTGTTGAGTTACTTAGAGCATGTGACCTACCTACCCCACGAGAAATAACTTTTTATCTTGACCAAGTTCTGGTCAACTAGTAGCCTGATCACTTAGAGCTTTAACTATTTAAAAACTTCACCTTCTTTTGCAGTTTTAGTTTTATGTACTGTTAAGTAAAGAATTTTATTGATTCCTTCAGATAACGGTAAAAACTGGTAAGCAGAGATTTTGGTTTCCCAAGTTTTCTTTGGAACCACCTCAACGCAATGCCTTGCCAGTAGGATATACGATTATAAGCAGCATTAGGGTCTTTCCCAGTACGTGTTTTCCCCTTGTCTTCCCATTATTGATTGAAATGCAGATTTTCTTGGATTCATACACTTCCAGTGTGCTTGTAGACTTCCAAATGGTGAAATTTCATTTTCATTTGTGGATTTCACACATTTAAATGTGGGCTTCTTCCTTCCTCCCCCCTTCCCCCACCCTGCCCCAGTTGAATTAGCTTGTTTAATAGGCTCATTTTCATGCCCCAGCTATGTTGTGAGCTTTCCAAGCCCCCTGTTCCAATATCCAATGTGTTTAAGATAGATATGCTATTTTTTTAAAAAATATTTTTCAGGTGGTTTTGGGAAATGTAAAGATGTGTTTGATTTTTCAATTTAGAGTTATTCATTGATAATAATGTACTTATATGATGGTCTCGATTTTAAGTTCAGATCTCTTGATATTTGTTTTGGCAGACTTTTTGAATGAACTGATCCTTAGGGTTTATTTACATTCTTTCCTGTCTTGCCAGTTGGTTGGTTGCCCTGAAAAATACTACCCCCTTCCTGTTTCATAGATAGAGAGGAGTTTAAAAAAAAAAAAAAAGTTAACCAGATTTTAGTATCATCATTTCCATAGTAAAATACATGAACTTTGGTTTCCTTCTTTATAATTCAGCTTCCTTGAAAGGTCATAGAAATACATTATGGATTACTTTGGTATCTGATAATTATAACAGTATTATTATTATTATTATTATTTTTTTAAATAAGCTCTAGTGTATGGCTAGATAAACGAATGGAGTACCCTATGAACTTTCATTAGTTGTATTTTATCTACGTACTATATTTACATGGATAAGACTGGTGCTCATCCATACTTTTTTTGAAAGGCCACATCCACCAGGAAGTTTATAATGAGTAGTATCTTTGCACTATGGTCAACTCACATTTGATTGCTTTTATTACTAATTAAAAATGAAACTCCTATTATTCTTTGAGAATTCTATAGGCAAAGAGATGGGGAGAAGGAAATTATAATCATCATTCCTTTCCTTTAATCTTTATGAACAGTTTTTGAGCAACCTAGATCCATATTTAAAATTCAGTTTTGGGATAACCACTGGTAAAATATCAAGTTGCTCTTCTGTTGAAGTGGTGGTTTTTTGAAAAATAGAACCTACATTTTTTTTTTCCCTCCCAGAAACAGGAGAATGAAATAACATTATTGAGATTCTATCTAGAACTGTGACTCTGAGTATAATAATCCTTTTATACAATCGATTAATTTAGGGCAATTTAGAACTTATTTTATTGGTCAGTAGGTTACTCATTTTGCTGCTAAGTATAACTTGTGGGTAGAATTTAATATTACAGTGCTGGCCACTTGGTTCTATAATTATTTAAAAATCTTATTTTTCCCCTTTGTAGTCTGTGTGTGTGTGTATATATATATACGCATATATGTATGTATATATACACACATATATACACACATACATGTATATTTATGTGATACCATAGAGAAGATTTCATTGGATCCTTATTTCAGGTAATAGTAAAAGATCGTGGATAAGAATTTACAGTTTGTAAAAGTGGCATTTTTCCACTTTCAGTTTTTCCTTTGCAAACAAAATTGAAGGATTTCCCCCACTCTCCCCACTTAACAATTTTGTTACATATATACAAAAAGCAGTGGACTTAAAGGCCTTGATATTTTTCCTGGCCTTGCATATTCAGGTTTCCAATCTCCCAGTGCCCTTAATGGATGTTATGAATGCATAAATGCATTTTCTTTAAAGAAAAAAGTTAGATTTATAGTGTTATTTCTTACTTGTTCTATTTCTTTGCACTAAAAAAGAGCTGTGTTTGTTTTATATGACACTTTAGATACCATATTGCCTACAATAACTCGGTTTGTTCCTTAATTCCCAAACTGTAGGAAGTTGATAACTTCCATGATCATTTATAGAGGTTACATACACATCCCCCCCCCAAAAAAAAAATCGCAAATCTCTATGACAGTGGGTTATTTTGAGCTTGTTACCTTGCAGTATTCTCCTGTGCTCCATAGGTGATACAAAGGTGACAGAGGTTGTCAGAAAGGAAATACCTAAATAAATACATGTCTGCATGGTACAGTTTCTCATCTTCATGCATTCCTATTAGACAGTGTTTTTTCCCTGTTGAAGAAGGCCATTATTACCACCATAGTCAGTGATACGTGATCTCCGTTGGTTTCCTTTTGTGCAGTCCAGTCCTGCTTTGTAATGTGCTCTAGAATCTGCACCCTGTGCTGCCCAGGAGTCACGTTAGTATCTTTTTATATGCTGTATACAAGGACGGACAGAGGCCTAAACAATGGAAGACCTTTAGTCAAGTCAATAGATTTTAGTAATCATCCGCAAGAACTCATAGCATCCAAGTCTCTTTTCTCTGTGAATATCTCTGTGTAAGTTGTCATTTGAAGTCCATGTTAGAAGATAACAATTAGAAACTCTTCTTAAGATATTGAGGGCCAAGAAGTTGTAAAGGAAAAATTCCATGTTCCAATTAAAAGATTGGACTGCCTATGCAGCGTTTGAAGTGTTTTTTTCAACAAGTTAAGCTACAAAACGGAGTGTACCATGTAAATCCTTTTGGCTCCACACTGAACAGAAAATACTTTGTTGGTCTTGTCTTTGTATATCATGTACTACAACTTGTAAATATGTGCATGTTTTTTATTACATTTGTCTGCTTGTCTCTTATTGCACTGAATTCTGCAAGATGCATAATATTTTATACTGTTCATTTAGAAAAAGTTCCTTCTCCAACTCTTCCTCATTATTTCCCCTCCTAATGAGTCTTAGAAAACCATTTAGGATTTTTTGAAACTCTAAGATTGAATGAAGAATCATGGCTGTCTGAGACCATTCTTACGTTCCTCTGACTTACACAGCTGAGGGGAAGCATGAGATCTTCCTTCCACCTTATTTTATAGAACTGATATCTTATAGTTACTGTCTACACTTTCAATGAGGGGAATGGGAGAAATATGTTTGAGCAAACATATATTTGCTTAAATCTTCCTCTGTAGATAGATTCTAAGGATTAGCGGTGGGATTTATGACTCCTTCACTCCTGAGTTGGCTGGGACTGTGAGCAACGACAGTTTGAGGACTGTCCAGTGACCTGTGTAAAATGAGTCTTGCTTGTGTCAGGGGAGACATAACTGTTGGGCATGGTATCCTCTACAGAGAGGCCTAGGGATGGTGTGAAACCTGTTTTGTTTCCCTGATATTGGAACGTAGGCTGAAAGTGCTCTCTAAAGAACTTGGTGAGGCATATATAAGACAATAGAACTTTAGAAATAGAAATATTTTGTCAATATAGGCAAAAGTTTAGTGCAGGCTTTTGAACAAATGCTTAAGAAATATTCCACCTTACCAACTATTTTTTTTTTTTTAACCAGCCAAATTATTGTTCAGGAGTTTCGTACATAATAGTGTTTTGTTGTTGCTTTTGTTTTTTGGGGGTTTTTCTTGGCTGTAGACCTCTCTCATCGGAAGCTGTTACTGGCAGTCTAGCTGAATGGACAAATAGCTGTGTAAATAGCTTCTCATATGACGTTTCTGCTGATAGCTGTTTGACTTTTTCTTCCCATTATGAATGGGAGGATCATTTGTAAATTCCCTTTCTGGGTAGCTACCAAAAAAAAAAAAAATACTGGCTTATGGTCCCATGTGACCCTGTCCCCATTAAGCCCAGAATATGAGTGCCTTTAGCAGGTTTTAGCATTTCACAGAGAGAAGAGATGATAGAATTATTGCCATTAATCAGAATTCATAAAACAGAAGCTTGGAATAGCAAAGGTCTGTGTAAATTCTGCATTCTGCATTTTTTTTTTTTTTTTTTTGGCCTAATGCGATTTCAATTTGAAACTGAGTAAAACTGTTAACATTATTGATCAGGAACCATACACCCTGAAAATAAATCCAGTTGTCCCAGGCTGACAATAGTCATAGATTATTTTTCACCTTGATCTGTGTTGCCTTTATATTTAGTGAATAGTAGTATGGTGGATTGGGAAGGGCTTGACGCTGATATTTGGAAAAACTTTATTCCAGTGGTCTTTTCAAAACTTGTCTATTCTGTAGGGAGGAGAGAATTATTTACTTGCAAATGAGGTGTGTGAAGAAGAGACTGTCTTTTCCACAATACTTACTGTGTTAGTTCATCTCTATGTTAAAGAAAGGATCTTCAGAAATTGGGTTTGAGGCCTTAAGCAAAAATTCCCACTTCAGTTAATTTACAATTCTAAATTGCCTGAGTCTTTAAAACACACTGCTAAATTAATTTTATTGTAGAAAGAGTAACATTTCCCTCAACATTTTATTATGAAAAATTTTAAACATACATTGGAGTCAAATTTTTTTTTACAATATATCCACCAGTAAATTCTAACATCAACACTTTACTAGGCTTGTATTACCACATATCTGTCCATCCCTCTATCCATCCATCCATGGAGTTTTTAAAAATATATATTTCAGTGTGAATTTCAGACAATACATTTCCCTTAAATACTTCAGCATAGGTGTCATTAACTAGAGTTTATTATCTGTTTAATATGACTATCTTTTAAAAAGCAGTGTATGAAGTTGATAACTGGAACCAAATAACATACATTATTTTCTCTTGTGGACTTTAGCCTTCTGGTTTCTGTTTTTATGTGTGCTTAGCGTGAAGGAAGACCACTCCTTTCCAACCTCAAGTTTTCTGGTGTTGGTCATTTTAAATGCTTGGTTGTCACACCTTTTAAAGTTCCATTAAGAATTTTTTTCTTTATCCCTCTTCTATGATATATTTTTGCTGAACTATGCAGCTTCTTTAAAATAACTGTAAGTTATGGATTGGGGTTTATTAAATCAGCTTATACCTCATTTCATTCTATGGATGCTTTTCTCCATGAAACCATGTCTCTGTCATTACTTTCACTTGCTCTACCAGCACATAGAGAGGTGGAGAAAGTCAAACCCATAGATGATTAGCTGTTTTAAACAACTCAAGAAGATTTTGTAGTTTTGAAAGTTGAAACCATTAACTTCTCTAAAGCCTTTGAATTCCCTGAGAATTGTCATTGCCCATGCTGCCTCTAGCCATAATTAGCAGGATCAAAAATGATTGTACTGTACAATGAGTTGTTGAAATTGTGAGCCTTAGTAACCATCTTTAGCTTTACTCTAGTACTGTTTAGAAAAAAAAATTTTTTTGACACATGCCTTTATTTTTATGCCAATTTTTTTTTTTTTGGACAAAATCTGAAGAATTTAAGTCACTTGCTCCAGGTCATGAAGATTCAATGGATAAGTCAGAATCGGAACTTCACTGTTCCTGATTCATATTCTTGTGCTTGTGTGATAAGCATCATGGCTTCCAAGATAACTGAACATTCCTTTGGGGACCTTAAAATGAAAGTATGTATTTTTTACTGATTATTTAGTTTTTAGGCATTTCATGATTCTTTGAACTTAAAGATTTTTTTCATGGTCATGTTCCTCATTAAGCCAATGTAATTGCTAAAAACCTCACTTCACTGTTGAATACCAACTAATAATGCAGGTTTTATCAGATTTCTTTTTGCATTTAAATAACCTTCATGATTACTCATAACTTTTTCTATGTAAGTGCTTAAGTGACCCCGTCACTAGTGAAAATAAATGTTCTATATCACTGATTCAATGTATATTCTCTACATGATATATTTTTTTAAGGAAAAGTAACCCCACGTGTCAGGATGAGTGATATCCTAGGGCAAAGCACATATAAAGTTTATTTCTACTCTGCAAATCTGGCATTTACGGGAACAAAACTCTTTTAGAGTGGCTGGTCATTGTTTTGCCTTCCTTTGGTACTTGAGCACCCTTCTGTGGTTTTGTAAATCAGTGTGTCATTTTGTAAGAATTTCATGTTGATTCTGTGTTAATTGGTGTTCACCTTGTGGTATCCTCAGCTGACCATAATAATTTAGTTTGGGTATGGTGTATCTGCTTTGAAATGCCTTACTAGAGCATGTCAGATTCTGCTCTAAAGCATTCCATGTATCTGCTAGGGCAATAAGTTGCCTCTCTTGGATGTATGCTCTAGATCCAGAAGCAAAACTGATTTTGCTTTCACTGTTAAGGTTGCATTTTAGTGTAGTTATTGTTTTAAATTAGAGAATAAAATCATAAAAAAACAAACAAGGGAGACTTTAGAACCCTTCATTTAATGGCATGGCAAACTTTTAAAACTGCTTTTGCTATTTCACTAGAAAAATATCTAGTAAAGGATATGGCTAAAAACCGCCAGCCAGAACTGTATGAAATTGGGGTTGTTTCCTAAAATTTTTTCTAAATGTCATACAGGGGTTTAACATCTGTGTATGTTGTTGGGGCTAAGTGCCAGTCACCAATTTGGAAATCTGTTTGCATTCTGGGGCTATAAAATGGCAAAAGTATCATGGGATTAAAACCAATCAGCTGTGAATTGTGAAATTGAAATTGCTTTTTTGGTTTTATTTTCTTCCGCATATTGAATATAGAAATCCAAAAGTTATTTAAAATTTACAGTGCTTATGTTGATGGCTCATTTTGGCTGTGTATCCTCACTTATGTACTGATTTCTGATAAAAGCTTGACATTATTATAACAGGTATTTTGTGTTCAATTTAATAAAACAGTTTCTGAGTCTTGTCTGCACATTGTTTTGTTCTGAGTTGGAGATCAAGGGAAAAAGATACACTGTCCGCACTGATGTGTTATTTTCAGTGCCAATGGTCAGTGGCTGTAGGTTCACCGTTCATCAGTCTGCACGTGATCTGCTGTGGACTTCTTGAACTTGTGCAGAGTATTGTCAGCTCTTGGGCTTACAGTAGACTTGACCTAACTGGTCCCACTTCTTCTTCCCTGCATCACTGGAGTTAGCCTGAGACTGGAGCGAGTTCTCAATTTTATTGATATGTTTTAAAATTTATCTTCCCTTCAAATTCTGAGAAATTTTGGGCTTAGCAGGACCATAATCACTGCTTCTGAAAATAAACACATATGAAAAGGCATCTACCCATTAATCTTTTGGGTGTTTCACATATAAAAATAATCTTATAATTAGCTTATATATACAATATATTATTGGGCTATGGTCATTTAAGAACTCTGGTTTACTCAGTGCAATGTGCTTTTGATTTTAAATGCTCATTTTAAAAAGTAGATTATAGGCCTGGGAAGGTGCTGTTATGGTTTGTTTAATCAGGATGCAAGACACATACACTTACTGTCGTGGGAAAAATTCTTGTGTCTGCACAAAAAAATGTTTCTGAATGAAGTGAATAGATCACATTGAATCTGTGTGTTGTAAAAACACTCAAGGCAGCACATTTTATTAAATCATCTCTAAGAGATTTTTAGCTTAAAAGAAAGCTATGATAATGGGCATCAAAAAATAGAGCCTTAAACCACTAGCTTTTCTTTTCTTCAGGCATTTCTGAGGATTATTTGCTGAAAATCTATTCAAGATCAATCGCTGGGTGTTACCCTTTAAAATTGTCTGTATGTAGAAGACTAGCAGTGAAATTTCCCAGTCTGTTATAAATTGATAAGATTGTAAAGAGATCAGAAATAGATCTTTTTGTGATGAGTTTTAAGATATTTATCATCTGAGTTGAGACTTAACCCATCAAATTTTATACCTTCTTGTGGGATATTCATGAACTGTTGAAATTTGGGAACTTAGAAAAAGATGAAGACAGGCAACAATTGTGCACTTTAAAAATTATTTAATAGGGATGTGATTATGAATCTTGCCCCCCCCATCACCTAAAAATACACTCCATGGTGTAGATGCATATGTGTACCTATGTGTGAGAGAAAGAGAGATGGAGATAGATGGACAGAGAGAGAAATGTGTATTAGGAGGAAATGTGTGGAAATATGTTGTATGTATGTTGTAATGAAGTATGTCCGAAGGAACAGAGGTATGTTTGCCACTGGAAGAAATAGGCTTCGTCATAGGAGTCTGTAATATCCGCTTGGCATTTTGGATGTCTTTAAGTATGTAATTAGAGCTTCAAATATGCTTTGGCTGGCAGCCATCCTTCCAGATAGAAACAAGATGTCTTTCATACTAGCTTTAATTTTTAATCTTTGCTAATGCCAGAGGCTCTTCTCTCTTCCTGTTTTTTAGAAATAGCTTACTGGGTTATAGACTTTGACCAAAGGTATCTAGTGCCACCATGTGGACTCTTTAAATCTTACAGTTAGCAGTTCAAATGTGGTTGGTACGCTACCTCGGCAGCAGGCTCTTTGGCTAAAAACCACCTAGTGGAGGAGAGGAGTTTTTAATCCATAAAGCAAGGGCAGACATCATGTCTTTAGGATAACAAGGAGTGTATTCTTTTACACCATTGGCTACTAAAGTATGCAGAATGGGAAAAGCAGTGGATTGGGAATCAGAATACATACATACGTGTGTGTGTGTGTGTGTGTGTATGATTTTTTGTGATTTTTATTTTTTTTTTTAAGATTTTATTTATTTATTTGACAGAGAGATAGCACAGATAGGCAGAGTGGCAGGCAGAGGGAGAAGCAGGCTCTCCGCCAAGCAGAGAGCCCAACGCGGGGCTCAATCCCAGGACTCTGGGATCATGACCTGAGCTGAAGGCAGACGCTCAACGACTGAGCCACCCAGGCGCCCCGATTTTTTTGATTTTTAAAAATGTCTATTTTGCTTTAAAAGAATCCATTATCCATGCACTTTTGGGCATGTGAACAGCAAACATGGAAACTAAATAGGAATAATTGTCAACGAAAGCCTCAAATTGGAAGCAAAGGACTAGAAAAATCTCTTATCAAAGGAGATTGTTAAAAATAAAAAATTACGTATGGGGCAAATGTTACCATATATGTGGAAATGATGCTGACAATACAAAAACTAAACTACAAAATGAAAAATACAAAAAGTTTTCCCAAACATAATTCATTTTGGGGAAAACAATGTTTTCTGTTTCAATAAGTTGGCAATATAGAAGTAGACATATTTTTAAGTCTTTTGTAAAATATTTCGAACATTTAGAAATAGTGTGCACTAGGATAACTTTGGGCCTATTCTGTCACCCGTGTGCTCCTGGACATACCACTTAACTCTTCAGTTATTCCAAATTGGGGTATTAAGTGTGAATTTCAGTTATTTCTTTTCATCCCTCTAGGAGAATGATGACTTAGAGAATTGATCTTTAAAAATTGGTTGCGTTTTTTTGAATAGTTAGGTCCAGAGCTTACCTCTGAACTCACGCTCCCATGTTTTCCTCCCCAGAAATGATGGCAGTTACCAGTTTCTTAGGTATTTTCGAGAGATATTCTATGCAATATGGAAGGTGGCATTGCATACACACTTTAATTTCTAGTGACCAGTGTGCCTGGGCAATCATTCCATACCAGCACATGTGGACTTTATTCTTTTTGACTGTATGGTATTCCCTCATATGATTTCCAAAATATCTTTTACTGGTCCTTCTTTGATTGTCCTCCTTGATTTTTTTTTAAACTGAAAGCTTTAAAAAATTGTGGTGAAATGAACATAATATAAACTTTATCATTTTAACCATTTTCAAGTCTGCAGTTCAGTGGCATTAAGTACACTCATACTGTTGGGCATTGTCACCACCAACCATTTCCAGAACTTTTCTCATCTTCTCATACTGAAACCCCATAATCCATTAAGCAATAGCACCCATTTCTCCCTCTCTCCAGCCCCATGGCAACCATCATTCTACTCTCTATGAGTTTAACTACTCTAGGTACCTCATCCAAGTGGGATCGTACAGTATTTGTTGTCTTGTGGCTGGTTTATTTTATTTAGCATAATATTTCCAAGGTTCATATGGTAGCATATGTCAAAATTTTCTTCCTTTTAAGGCTGAGTAATATTCCAGTGTATGTACATACCACATTTTGTTTATTCATTCATCTGTTGATGGACATTTGGGCTGCTTCACCTTTTGGCTATTGTGGATAATGTTGCTCTGAACACAAGTATACATAAATTAAAAACTTTTAAAAATTTAGCAATTATTTCAAAGATGCAAAGTATAGAAGATAATGAAATAGACACTCAGGTGCTCATCACCAAACTCTCCAGCACCATCAAATCCTAGCATTTTGCTGTATGTGTTATTTTTAGGAGAAATAAAACATGGTATCAGCTGAAGCCCGCTGTGTACCTCTCCCCAGTTCTAATATTTCTCCCTCCCCAGATAAAACACAGTCTTGAATCTGGTATTTATTATTTTCATGTATATTATTATATTAATACCATATGTACCCATAAACAATCCATAGTGTTGTTTATGCTTTCAAAACTAATGTAAATGGCATCACAATGTGCAAATGCCTTTGTGTTTTTTTCTCAACATTTTGAGATTTATCTATGATGATAGCCATAATTTATCCATTTTAAATGCTATATAGTGTTCCATTGTCTGCATATACCACAATTAATTCATCGTCCTGTTGATGGACATTTAGGTGGCTTTAAATATTTCCTTATTACAAGCAATACTGCAGTGAATGCAAGTTTTTTACATATCTTCATAGGCATCTGTGTGAAAGGCTCTAGAAACCAGATCCTTGCTACATCACCTTGGAGCTCATTAGAGATACACCATCCCAGGCCCCACTCCACACCTACTGAATTAGACCTTATCTTTAGTAAGATCTTCCTTTACGTAAGGTGCTCATAGGCATATTGAAGTTTGAGCAGTTGGTCTCAAACTTAGTGGCACATTGGAATCATCTGGGAAGTTAAAAAAAAAAAAAAGCAAAAACAGCCTTATGCCTGGGTCATATCCCCAGAGGTTCTGACTTAATTGCTCTAGGGTGTGCCCAGGTCTCTAGGGATTTTTAAAAGCTCCTTAGATGATTCTAATATGTAGCGAAGATTTAGAATGACTGCTTGGACCAATAGAACTGTGACTGCATTGTACGTGTCGCTTGGCTTTTGCTGGGATGCCACTCCAGAAAGGAGAGTTTTACCCATAATGGCCTATGTCAGGCAGGTAGAGACTATAATGGAACTTTAATCCAGGAAATTATCAAAACACTCGAGCAAATGCTTCATCCTATTTTAAGTACAATTCGTTTTTAGTCAACAGAGTCTAATTTACTTAACAAACACTTGGAAGGCACTAACTATGTATCAGATAATCTCCTAGAAAGCACTTTCTTAATACTATTTCTCTTAATATTTGTTGGAAAATTTCCTTTCCACTTTAGAAAACCTTGAAATTTTGCGTGGGATAGTGCAGTTTATCAGAAAGTCAGAAGAACCTGTTAAGAAGGAGGAAGAACGCACTCCAGGATGGTGAATCCCTCTGCTCTGTGCCCAGAGAGGCCCTGCGGCACCCGTGACTCAACCTCCAGCCTGGGACACCTGCAGAGCGAAGCTGCCCTCCGCTCATCCCACAGGGCATGTTCAGGGAGCACACAGAGCTCCTGCTTCCAGAAGGAAGATAACTCAGTACTTTGTCGTTTAGTGGTGTGAGCTTTTCTCCCCAACAGTGTATCATTGTAGTCAAAACTGGGAAAACTCCTGGGGAGGCTTGGGGCTAATTATTCATCTATCCCATCACTCTGCATTTTTGTGAATAGTTGTACAACAGAGTTCTTGAGTCACAACTGGATTTCAGAGTATATTTATGTGACCTGAAGGAACTTTCTCGGAGACAGGAAATTCTTTTTTTCCATTACTCAAATTCATGTTCAAGCACATAAGGAGACATACATACATTTTCGCTGTCTAATATTCAACACTTTTGTAAAGGGGAAATACTCCTTAAACTCCCCATTTTCCCAATCCCACTTTTTCCTTCCTAGAGGTAACTGGTATTATTAGCAGAATGCTTATCCTTCCAAGCCTTTTTCTGTGTATTTCTAAATATATTGTTTCACACTTTATGGAGAAGAATTTCTATGCCCTCTACTTGTAATATTTATTATAGTGCATCTTATTTAACCTTATACAATAATGCTGGCCAAGATGGGCAGAAATCCAAATTTTTATGTTAAGTCTCTTGACCTTGGTCTTTTGGTAATTCTCTTTCCTCTAAAACACGTTGGGGCCAAACAAAACATATCTGCAAGACAAACTCCGTGCTGCTTTGTGGCCTCTGCTTTAAGAAGGCTTTGATTTAATTCTGTAATAGAAGTAAAATTTTTGGCACTGGCTCACCAGTGAAAGTTTTAAAGCCAAATGATGTTATGATGAGATTTTATTTGGAAATGTGCCCCTTCTTCACATGCTTCGCTATTGTTCTTTGGCCCATCAGCCCATAAATTCCCAAGTGGCGACCACCTGCAATAGGGCAGTTAGGAGGGAGCATGCAGATCTGTCCTAAAATCCGGCACAGGCCCCAGTTTTCCTGATAGTGACTTTGCAAAGTCCTTGAGCCCAGAGACGAAATCCTGTTTTGCTTGCCAGCTACCAAGTGATAAAATGGTGATCACATGCAAAGAAATATGAAGCCGCTCATTCCTGTTCTTTGGTCCACTAAGAGGGACTTGGCAGGAGGGTATGTTGGTGGAATGCTCAATTGCAGAACACAATGACTATTTCCTATGGCCCCTGCTGGAAACACAAACCCATTGGCTGGGTGCTATCCTGTCAGCAATCAAAGAGTATTCCTACGAAACTAAATTCATCACTCCTGCAGAGGTGGAAGAAGGGAGCAGAGGAAGAACAGTCTCATGCTCAGCAAATGAAAATCTCCCAAGCTGCTGGTTAAGTGAGCCTCTGGCACTAGAGAACAAGGGAGTTTGGAAGCAAAAATAGAGGCACATCTCTCATCCCCAGGAAAGGCTGTGGCCCTACAGTTTTGTCCACCTAAAACAAGACATGTCTTTTAAAATATAATTCTGCAACAACAATGAACTCTTCAACATTGGTTGTCTTAATTCTCTGGAGTATGTTTAAAAAAACTTTTTTAAATGTTTTTAATTTTTTTTAAGGGTTTTATTTATTTGAAAGAGAGAGAGAGAATGAGCAGGCGGAGGGGCAGAGCGAGAAGCAGACTGCCCAGGGAGCAGGGAGCCTAACGCAGGACCCTGGGATCATGACCTGAGCCGAAGGCATACGCTTAACCAACTGAGCCACCCAGGCATCTCTGTCTAGAGTAGGTTTTTAAGCTGTATCCTGGGTGAACGAATTCACAGCTAGAATAGCACATGGTTAAATAAGAGGCTGCTTTACAACTTCCCTTCTGCTGTGAGCTGGGAGGCAGGAAGGAGGTCACTAATCTTTGTGGTACAGGTGCCTGTAAGTGTGAAAGTGTTAATGCCCTATGGGCAAATTTTGAGTAAAAAGGATCAAGAGCTAGTTGATCGGTGCGCCCCACTTTTACGTCTCAGGTGGGGAATGCGGAGGTGTGTTCTATATTAGTAATTCTACATAGCTCTTCAAGAGTCCCCGGTGGACAGGAGCCTGTTTTCCGCAACAATATTGGCTTCCTCTCCTTGTTTCACTCTTCCTGATTCCTCACTCTCATTCCTTGGGAACACCTCCTAAAATAAACGCTCCACACTTGGGCCCCCATTGCAGGCTCTGCTTTTAGGTGGGAACCGAGGCTAAGACCTCCTCCATCCCCAAATTTCCTAACCCAGCTTACTTGACGCATTCAGTTCACCTTCCTGGCTCTGGAGGCACTTGTGGCTACGACCCTGCCTTAGCGACCCCTCGAGGAACCCATCCCCTGTGTTCAACACCATGACTGCCCTGAGCAGCTAACTCCTCAAGCACTGCATGCAGTAGCAAGGCTCGTGGCTGGCGCGGTTTCCTCTGTGGGAGGCCCACTCTTGCTGCCCGCCCCCCCTCAAATTTCCTGCTACCCTCCTTTTCATGAAGCAGATTCCTACTTGATCTTCAAGGCCAGCTTCAGTTTAACTTCCTCTGTGGACCCTTCTCTAACTCGTCCACTACAAGCATCTTTAAAGGCTAAGGAGAGGTTGCTAAAGGAGAGGGAGAGATCTGCAAACGGGAAGAAGACGCTCATGGGGCAGCTCTTGTTGGAGAAGAGAATGGCATCAGGGGCGCAGCCTACCTCCAAAGAAGAAGGATCCTTCATTCTCCGGGACTGGAACAGCGATGGCAAACACTGACATATACCTACTCTGTGCCAACCTCTGTTCCAAGTGCTTTCAAAATATTTAGTCAATGTTAGCCTCTCTTCCAAGGACTTTCTGAGCTATGTATGTGTGTAATTATTGTCCCCATTTTTCAGATTAGGAAACAGAGGCACAGAAAGGTTGAGTAACTGCCCAAGATCACACAGCTGATGGGTAGTCAGGATGCCAGGTAGTTTGGTTTCAGAGTTCATGCTCTTGACCACTATGTCTTATCACTTCTTAAGGGAAGCTAACGTAGAAAATAAATACATGGGGAAAAGAGAGCCGAGGTGGTTTATGTCTGTTGGCCTACATTTTCTCAGTGAAACAGGAGACAAGGCCAGCTAATGTGACCGTAGGAGGCGGTGACCCTGTTTGAATTTGACTAGGCAGAAAAAAAAAAAAAAAAGAAGCAGGAAGAGTAAATTGGCCTTTGTCTTATTTTGCAAAAGATCCTGAACCACCAGTAATACTTTACCTGCCTCTTAGCGCATTGCCAAGTATTTGGCAACTAAACTACTTTTACCAAATGGCATCATTCCTCTTTTGTTGGTGTTCCCTGTGGCACTTCCAGAAAGCACAGTACTTGAGGCTCTGGTATGTTTTGGAAATGATAGTTACAGGATTGCACCTCACACTGTTCAGAAGCCTCAGTCCAGGAGGAGCATGCTTCTGGAGAAAGGACCTTTGCTTTTCCCAGCATTGCTGTGAACACCTAGGAAGGATTTGGTGGTATTTTGTAGTCAGGCATAGGCTGGGTGGTTTCCAGAACAGATAGGCATCAGATCTCCACGAGAATGGAAAAGACATCCCATACCTAGCAAATTCTCATCCTCGGGAGGGTGGTTTAACCACAGCAGTGCATCTCCCTGTGGAATGTGGTGGAGACCTGGAAAGTTTTGCTTCTATTTGTACTATTGCCAGCTTTATACAACCCCCTTTGAGGTTTTCATATCCTCCGCCATTAAAGAAACTTAATATCCTTGGTGTCTGTGGGAATCTTGCCACCATCGGATCACCATCCTGTGGGGACACACAACCGATTTACACAGGCAGGAATATAGTTGTGTGGAGCCATGGTAGGATAGTGTGCCTGATTTGGGGATGTAATACTCAAACTTAAGACATTTTACCAATTTAACCTAGAGCTTAAGCCGAAGTGAACAAACCAGTGTGTGGATGCATATGTGGGTAAAGTAATGGAAAAGAAAATGTGGGAGAGGGAAATGGCATTTTCCCATTTCCCCATTATGGCTGTTTTTTTCCCACATTTATTTTTGTGAAACACTTGGTCTGTCATGGTGTTGTGTCATCCTTGCCTTATTGAGAAGCCTAAAAGCCCTTCAGTGTGGCACTTACCTTTCACTCATGTGATGGTAACAGAAGGGAGGATAAGAATGAGGGATAAAAGGCAACATTCTGTGTCACTGTCAATTTCTTTCATCAATGTTTTATGGTTTTCAGAGTACAGGTCTTTCACGTCTTTTGTTAGATGTATTCCTAGGTACTTTTTTGGTGCAATTGTAAATAGGATTGTTTTCTTAATTTCTCTTTCTGCTGCTCCATTAGTAGTGCGTAGAAATGCAACTGACATCTGTATGGTGGTTTTGTATCCTGTGACCTTACTGAATTCATTTATCAGTTCTAGCAGATTTTTTTTGATGGAGTCTTTAGGGTTTTCTATATAGAGTATCATGTCATTTGCAAATAGTAGAAATTTTACTCCTTCCTTACCAATTTGGATGTCTTTTATTTCTTTATGTTGTCTGATTGCTGTGGCTAGGGCTTGCAGTACTATGTTGAATAAAAGTGGTAAGAATGGACATCCTTGTCTTGTTCCTGACCTTAGGGGAAAAGCGCTAGTTTTTCCCCACTGAGGATGATGTTAGCTGTGGATTTTTCATATAAGGCCTTTATCATGTTGAGGTATGTTCTCTCTAAACCTACTTTGTTGAGAGTTTTTATCATGAATGGATGTTGTACTTTGTCAAATGATTTTTCTGCATCTATTGAAATGATCATATGGTTTTTATCTTTTCTGTTACGGATGTGAGGTATCACATTGACTGATTTGAGAATACTGAACCATGTTTGCATCCAAGGAATAAATCCCACTTGATCATGGGAATGATTTTTTTAATGTGTTGTTGGATTCGGTTTGCTAGTATTTTGTTGAGGATTTTTCACATCTATGTTCATCAACAGACACGTGAAAAGTTGCTCAACATCAATCATCATCAGGGAACTGCAAATCAAAACTACAATGAGATATCACCTCGCATCTGTCAGAATGGCTAAAATAAAAAACATAAGAAACAACTGTTGGTGAGGATGTGGAGAAAAGGAGCCCTTGTGCACTGTTGATGGGAATGCAAACTGGGGAAGCCACTGTGGGAAACAGTATGGAGGTTCCTCAAAAAGTTAAAAATAGAATTACCTTATGATCCAGCAATCACACTGCTGGGTATTTACCCAAAGAATACAAAAACACTAATTCAAAGGGATACATGAACCCCTATGTTTATCCCCTGTGTTTATTGCAGCATTATTTACAATAGCCAAATTATGGAAGCAGCCCAAGTGTCCATCAATAGATGAATGGGTAAAGAAGACGTGGCATATATCTACAATGGAATATAATTCAGCCATGAAATCTCACCATTTGTAACAACATGGATAGAACTAGAGAGTCATAATGCTAATTGAAAAGAGTCAGAGAAAGACAAATACCATATGATTTCACTTGTATGTGGAATTTAAGAAACAAAACAAATGGGCAAAGGGAAAGAGAAAGAGGGGCCAGGGAGAGTAGAAGAGGAAGAGAGGGAGAGAGGGAGAGAAGGGGAGAGGGGGAGGGGGAAGAGAGAGAAACCAAGAAACAGACTCTTAATTATAGAGAACAAATTGATCGTTACCAAGGGGAAGGAGGGTGAGGAATTGGGTGAACTATGTGAAGGGGATTAAGGAGTGCACTTGTCGTGATGAGCACCAGGTGATGCATTCAATCGCTATATCATGCACCTGAAACTAATATAACACTGTATGTTAACTATACTGGAATTAAAGTGAGAAAGTTAATTAAAACAAGGCAACATTCTGAAAACAACCAGAGGGCTCTTTGCCCTTGGAGGCTTCTTGGGATGGAGACTGTAGTTCTCAAGCTTCAGGGTGCAGTAGAACCCCGAGTGCTTGTTCTTTAGCCCCACCTTCCATGATATGGATTAAGTAGACCAGGGCTTGAGTCCATGATTCTGCATTTTGAACACGTACTTAAGGTGAACCTGATGGAGGGAGGCCCACACTGGTTTAGAGGGAATATTTATGTTTTGTTTTAAAGGATAAGAAAATAGGGGCATCTGGTGGCTCAGTCGGTTAAGCATCTGCCTTCAGCTCAGGTCATGATCCCAGGGTCCTGGGATTGAGCCCCGCATTGGACTCCTTGCTCATTGGGAAGTCTTTTTCTCCCTCTCCCTTTGCTGCTTCCCCTGCTTGTGCTCTCTCTCTCGCTATCTCTCTGTGTCAAATAAATAAATAAAATCTTTAAAAAAAAAGATAAGAAAATAAATAAAAAGAAGGCATTGCTTTAATGCTTCAATTAACCCATTGCTGGGATTATTAAAATGAGTAGACTGGCACTATATTGATACCTCAGGTGAGTTGTAAAAGTTTGTGTTTTTGAAGATATGGTTTTCTTTGTCTTAGTTGTCAATGTTTGTTATGTGTGTTGAGTCATTCATAATATTCCCTTATTATCCTTTTGCTGACTGCAGAGTCTGTAGTGATATCCCCATTTTTATTCTTGATATTGGTAACTTGTGTCTTCTCTTTTTTTATTTTTGTCTATCTTGTTAGAGGTTTGTCAATTTTTTAAAGTTTTTATTTTAATTCCAGTTAGTTAATATACAGTGTAATATTAGTTTCAGGTGTACAATATAGTGATTCAGCACTTCCGTACATCACCTGGTGCTCATCACAGCAAGTGCACTCCTTAATCCCCATCATCTATTTCACCCATTTGTTCTCTATAGTTAAGAGTTTGTTTCTTGGTTTCACTCTCTTTCTTTCCCTTTGCTCATTTGTTTTGTTTCTTAAATTCCCCATATGAGCATATGAGTGAAATCATATGGTATTTGTCTTTCTCTGACTCTTTTCGCTTAGCATTATACTCTCTAGCTCCATCTATGACATTGAAAATGGCAAGATTTCATTCTTTTTTATGGATGAATAATATTCATTGTGTATATATACATATACCACATCTTTATCCATTCATCTATTGATGGACACTTGGGCTGCTTCCATAATTTGGCTATTGTAAATAATGCTACAATAAACATTCCTTTGAATTAGTGTTTTTGTATTCTTTGGTCAGTTTAATATATATATATTTAATATATATATATTTCACTCGAGACTTCCTCTTTGACTCATGGATTATTTAAGAGTGAAGAATGTATTAAGTTCCAAGGGTTTGGAGATTTTGTTATTTTTCTATTGTTGATTTCTAGTTTGGTAACACTTTGGTCAAAGAATAACTCTGTCTGATTTCACTTTTTTTTTTGAAAGATTTATTTATTTTGATAGAGAGCAAGAGCGCACATAAGCGGGAGGGGCAGAGGGAGAATCTGAAGCAGGCCCAGCGCAGAGTTCAACACGGGGCTCAATCTCACAAGCCGGAGATCATGACCTGAGCCGAAACCAAGAGTCGGCACTTAACCGACTGTGCCACCCAGGTGCCCCTGATTTCACTTTTTAAAAATTTGCTGAGTTGGGGGGGAGGAGCAAGATGGCAGAGGAGTAGGAGACCTAAATTTCATCTGGTCCCAGGAATTCACAGCTACAAACTCAACAGGAGATCGAAGAAAATAGCAGCAACTCTCTGAACAGAAAAGTGACCACTTTCTGGAAGGTAGGATGTGCGAAGTGAATCCGAGGCGATATTCGGGAGGATAGATGGCGGGGGAGGGGACCTCCATGGGCAGCTTCTGGCAAGTGATAGAGCTGCGGAGCACAAAATCAGAACTTTTAGAAGTCTGCTCCGCTGAGGGACGTCACTCCGGTGGCTAAGCGGGGGGTGGAGCCCTCGCGGGACAGTGTGGTCTCAGGACCCTCGGGGTCACAGGAAGACCGGGGGTGCCTGAGTGTGGCAGAGCTCCCAGGTATCGGAGCGGGGAAGCCGGCTGCAGAGACGGAGCCGAGGAGCGGGCTCTCAGCTCGGGTTGCCATAAACCTTGATCCGCAGCACAGTCGGGCTACTGCTCCTCCAGCAGGGACCCAACAAGCAGCAGATCCGGGAAGACTCCCCTTCCACCCCCGGGAGGAGTGGTGTGGGAGTGCACTGCAGGGATCTGCTGGGTTTGGAGACTCCACACCAAGTCGGGTGCCAGAGATAGAAACGCTAGGTCACAGGCCGGGTGAGCACGGAGTGCGGCAGGAGACTGGGGAGACGGGAGTGATTGACTGCTTTTCTCTGGGGGCGCACTGAGGAGTGGGGCCCCGAGTTCTTGGCTCCTCCGGGCAGAGACTGGGAAGCCGCCATTTTCACTCTCTTCCTCCAAAGCTGTACGGAAAGCTTGCAGGGAACAAAAGCTCCTGAGAGCAAACCCCAGCAGATTACTTAGCCCGGACCGGCAAGGGCAGGGCAATTCCGCCTCCCACAAAGACATTTGGGAACCATGGCAACAGGCCCCTCCCCCAGAAGATCAGCAAGAACAGCCAGCCAAGACCAAGTTTACCAATCAATGAGAACGGCAGAACTCCAGCGCTAGGGGAATAATGCACATAGAATCCATGGCTTTTTTACCATGATTCTTTAGTCTTCCAAAGTTATTTTTTTTTAACTTTTTTTTTTTGAATTTTTCTTTTTCCCTTTTTCAACCAACATCTTATCAGTCCCTTTTTTAAAAAACATTTTTATTTTTCATTTTTAGAGTCATATTCTATCCGTTCAGAGTAGATACCCTTATTTTTGGCATATATATATATAAGTTGTTCTCTTTTTAAAATTTTGAGATAGTTTCTTCTAACAGATCAAAATATACCCTAAATCTCTAGTGTATGGCTTTGTTCTAGTCTCCTGCCTGACCACATTCTCTCCTTTTTTTTTTTTAAATTCTCTTCTTTCTTTTTATTTTTCTTTTAAAGATTTTATTTATTTATTTGACAGAGAGACACAGCGAGAGCAGGAACACAAGCAGGGGGAGTGGGAGAGGGAGAAGCAGGCTTCCCGCCGAGCAGGGAGCCCGATGCGGGGCTCGATCCCAGGACCCTGGGATCATGACCTGAGCCGAAGGCAGATGCTTAATGACTGAGCCACCCAGGCGCCCCTATTCTTTCTTTTTTCAACCAACTTCTTATCTTATCAATTCCTTTTATAAAATCTTTTATAATTTTCATCTTTACAGTCATATTCCATCCCTTCATTGCATTTACCCTTACTTTTGTACCTATATAAGTTTTTCTTTCTTTAAAATTTTGGGAGGCACTTTCTTCTAACAGACCAAAATATGCCCAAAATCTAGTGTGTGGCACTGATCTATGCACTAGCCTGATCAGATTTGATCATATTCTGGTTTTTTGTTTGTTTGTTTGTTTTTATCTTTTTCTTTTTCTTTTTTCTTTTTTCTTTCTTTCCCTTTCTTTCCCCCCGGTTTCAGGTCTCTTCTGATTTGTTTAGTGTATATTTTTCTGGGGACGTTGTTACCCTGTTAGCATTTTGTTCTCTCATTCATCTATTCTCCTCTGGACAAAATAACAAGATGGAAAAAATCACCTCAAAAAAAGAACAAGAGGCAGTACCGACTGCCAGGGACCTAATCAATACAGACATTAGTAAGATGTTGGAACTAGAGTTCAGAATGATGATTTTAAAGATACTAGCTGGGTTTGAAAAAAGCATGGAAGATATTAGAGAAACCCTTTCTGGAGAAATAAAAGAACTAAAATCTAACCAAGTCAAAATCAAAAAGGCTATTAATGAGATGCAATAAAAAATGGAGGCTCTAACTGCTAGGATAAATGAGACAGAGGGAGGAGAGAATTAGTGATATAGAAGACCAGATGATGGAGAATAAAGAAGCTGAGAAAAAGAGAGATAAACAACTACAGGATCATGAGAGCAGAATTCAGGAGATAAGTGATACCATAAGATGAAACAATATTAGAATAATTGGGATCCCAGAAGAAGAAAGAGAGAGAGGGGCAGAAGGTATATTGGAGCAAATTATAGCAGAGAACGTCCTTAATTTGGGGAAGGAAACAGGCATCAAAATCCAGGAGGCACAGAGAACCCCCCTCAAAATCAATAAAAATAGGTCAACACCCCGACATCTAATAGTAAAACTCACGAGTCTCAGAGACAAGGAGAAAATACTGAAAGCAGCTCGGGAGGAGAGATCTGTAACTACAATGGTAGAAACATTAGATTGGCAACAGACCTACCCAGAGAGACCTGGCAGGCCAGAAAGGACTGGCAGGATATAGCAGGGCACTAAATGAGAAAAATATGCAGCCAAGAATACTATATCCAGCTAGGCTGTCATTGAAAATAAAAGGAGAGATAAAAAGCTTCCAGGACAAACAAAAACTAAAGGAATTTGCAAACATGAAACGAGCCCTACAAGAAATTTTGAAAGGGGTCCTCTAAGCAAAGAGGGAGCCTAACATAGACCAGAAAGGAACACAGACAATATACAGTAACAGTCACCTTATAGGCAAACAATGGCACTAAATTCATATCTCTAAATAGTTACCCTGAATGTAAATGGGCTAAATGCCCCAATCAAAAGACACAGGGTATCAGATTGGATAAAAAAACAAGACCCATCGATATGCTGTCTGCAAGAGACTCATTTTAGACCCAAAGACACCCTCAGATTGAAAGTGAGGGGGTGGAAAACCATTTACCATGCTAATGGACACCAAAAGAAAGCTGGGGTGGCAATCCTTATATCAGACAAATTAGATTTTAAGCCAAAGACTATAATAAGAGATGAGGAAGGACATTATATCATACTTAAAGGGTCTATCCAACAAGAAGATCTAACAACTGTAAATATCTATGCCCCTAACATGGGAGCAGCCAATTATATAAGCCAATTAATAACAAAAGCAAAGAAACACATTGACAACAATACAATAATAGTGGGGGACTATAACATCCCCCTCACTGAAATGGACAGATCATCTAAGCAAAAGATCAACAAAGAAATAAAGGCTTTAAATGACACACTGGACCAAACGGACTTCACAGATATATTCAGAACATTCCATCCCAAAGCAACAGAATACACATTCTTCTCTAGTGCCCATGGAACATTCTCCAGAATAGATCACATCCTAGGTCACAAATCAAGTCTCAACTGGTACCATAAGATTGGGATCATTCCCTGATATTTTTGGACCACAATGTTTTGAAACTAGAACTCAATCACAAGAGGAAAGTCAGAAAGAACTCAAATACATGGAGGCTAAAGAGCATCCTACTAAAGAATGAATGGGTCAACCAGGAAATTAAAGAAGAATTAAAAAAATTCATGGAAACCAATGAAAATGAAAACACAACTGTTCAAAATCTTTGGGATTCAGCAAAGTCAGTCCTAAGAGGAAAGTATATAGCAATACAAGCCTTTCTCAAGAAACAAGAAAGGTTTCAAATACACAACCTAACCTTACACCTAAAGGACTTGGAGAAAGAACAGCAAATAAAGTCTAAACCCAGCAGAAGAAGAGAAATAATAAAGATGAGAGCAGAAATCAATGAAATAGAAACCAAAAGAACAGTAGAACAGATCAACAAAACTAGGAGCTGGTTCTTTGAAAGAATTAACAAGATAGATAAACCCCTGGCCAGACTTATCAAAAAGAAAAGAGAAAGGACCCAAATAAATAAAATCATGAATGAAAGAGGAGAGATCACAACCAACACCAAAGAAATACAAACAATTATAAGAACATATTATGAGCAACTCTACGCCAGCAAATTAGATAACCCTGAAGAAATGGATGCATTCCTAGAGATGTATCAACTACCAAAACCGAACCAGGAAGAAATAGAAAACCTGAACAGACCTATAACCACTAAGGAAATTGAAGCAGTAATCCACAATCTCCCAACAAACAAGAGCCGAGGGCCAGATGGCTTCCCAGGGGAATTCTACCAAACATTTAAAGAAGAATTAATACCTATTCTTCTGAAACTGTTCCAAAAAATAGAAATGGAAGGAAAACTTCCAAACTCATTTTATGAGGCCAGCATTACCTTGATCCCAAAATGAGACAAAGACCCCATCAAAAAGGAGAATTACAGACCAATATCCTTGATGAACATGGATGCAAAAATTCTCACCAAAATACTAGCCAATAGGATCCAACAGTACAGTAAAAGGATTATTCACCATGACCAAGTGGGATTTATCCCTGGGTGCAAGGTTGGTTCAACATCCGCAAATCAATCAATGTGATACAATACATTAATAAAAGAAAGAACAAGGACCATATGATCCTCTCAATAGATGCAGAAAAAGCATTTGACAAAGTACAGCATCCTCTCTTGATTAAAACTCGTCACAGTGTAGGGATAGAGGGTACATACCTTAATGTTATAAAAGATATCTATGAAAAACACACAGCGAATATCATTCTCAATGGGGACAAACTGAGAGCTTTCCCCCTAAGGTCAGGAATACGGCAGGGATGTCCACTATCACCACTGCTATTCAATATAGTATTAGAAGTCCTAGCTTCAGCAATCAGACAACAAAAAGGAATAAAATGCATCCGAATCGGCAAAGAAGAAGTCAAACTCTCACTCTTTGCAGATGATAGGATACTTTATGTGGAAAACCCAAAAGACTCCACCCCAAAACTGCTAGAACTCATACAGGAATTCAGTAAAGTGGCAGGATATAAAATCAATGCACAGAAATCAGTGGCATTCCTATACACCAACAAGAAGACAGAAGAAAGAGAAATTAAGGAGTTGATCCCATTTACAATTGCACCCAAAACCATAAGATACCTAGAAATAAATCTAACCAAAGAGGCAAAGAATCTGTACTCAGAAAACTATAAAATACTCATGAAAGAAATTGAAGAAGACACAAAGAAATGGAAAAACGTTCCATGCTCATGGATTAGAAGAACAAATATTGTGAAGATGTCAATGCTACCTAGAGCAATCTACACATTCAAAGCAATCCCTACCAAAGTACCATCAACTTTTTTCAAAGAAATGGAACAAATAATCCTAAAATTTCTATGGAACCAGAAAAGACCCCGAATAGCCAGAAAAATGTTGAAAAAGAAAAGCAAAGCTGGTGGCATCACAATTCCGGACTTCAAGCTCTATTACAAAGCTGTTATCATCAAGACAGTATGGTACTGGCACAAAAACAGACACATAGACCAATGGCACAGAATAGAGAGCCCAGAAATGGACCCTCAACTCTATGGTCAACTAGTCTTCGACAAAGCAGGAAAGAATGTCCAATGGAAAAAAGACAGTCTCTTCAACAAATGGTGTTGGGAAAATTGGACAGCCACATGCAGAAGAATGAAACTGGACCATTTCTTTGCACCACACACAAAAATAGCCTCAAAATGGATGAAAGACCTCAATGTGAGGCAGGAGTCCATCAAAATCCTAAAGGAGAGCAAAGGCAGCAGCTTCTTCGACCTCAGCCACAGCAACTTCTTCCTAGAAACATCGCCAGAGGCAAGGGAAGCAAGGGCAAAAATGAACTATTGGGACTTCATCAAGATAAAAAGCTTTTGCACAGCAAAAGAAACAGTCAACAAAACCAAAAGACAACTGACAGAACGGGAGAAGATATTTGCAAATGACATATCAGATAAAGGACTAGTATCCAAAATCTATAAAGAACTTCTTAAACTCAACACCCAAAGAACAAATGATCCAATCAAGAAATGGGCAGAAGACATGAAGAGACATTTTTCCAAGGAAGATATCCAAATGGCCAACAGACACATGAAAAAGTGCTCAACATCACTCAGCATCAGGGAAATCCAAATCAAAACCTCAATGAGAAACCACCTCACATCAGTCAGAATGGCTAAAATTAACAAGTCAGGAAATGACAGATGTTGGCAGGGATGCGGAGAAAGCGGAACCCTCCTACACTGTTGGTGGGAATGCAAGCTGGTGCAACCACTGTGGAAAACAGTATGGAGGTTCCTCAAAAAGCTGAAAATAGAGCTACCATATGACCCAGCAATTGCACTACTGGGTATTTGCCCCAAAGATACAAATGTAGGGATCTGAAGGGGTACGTGCACCCTGACGTTTATAGCAGCAATGTCCACAATAGCCAAACTGTGGAAAGAGCCAAGATGTCCATCGACAGATGAATGGCTAAAGAAGATGTGTTATATATATACAGTGGAATATTATGCAGCCATCAAAAGGCATGAAATCTTGCCATTTGCAATGATGTGGATGGAACTGGAGGGTATTATGCTGAACGAAATAAGTCAATCAGAGAAAGACATGTATCATATGACCTCACTGATATGAGGAATTCTTAATCTCAGGAAACAAACTAAGGGTTGCTGGAGTGGTGGGGGGTGGGAGGGATGGGGTGGCTGGATGATAGACATTGGGAAGGGAATGTGCTATGGTGAGCACTGTGAATTGTGTAAGACTGTTGAATCACAGACCTGTACCTCTGAAACAAATAATACATTATATGTTAAAAAAAAAAAAAAAAGAAGATAGCAGGAAGGGAAGAATGAAGGGGGGGAATCGGAGGGGGAGATGAACCATGAGAGACTATGGACTCTGAGAAACAAACTGAGGGTTCTAGAAGGGAGGGGGGTGGGGGAATGGGTTAGCCTGGTGATGGGTATTAAAGAGGGCACATACTGCATGGAGCACTGGGTGTTATAAGCAAAGAATGAATCATGGAACACTACATCAAAAACTAATGATGTAATGTATGGTGATTAACATAACATAATAAAAAAAATGAAAATTTGCTGAGTTTTGTTTCACGGCCTGGAATATGGTCTATCTTGGTATATGTTCTGTGGTAACATGAAAAGAATGTGTATTATGTTATTGAGTGGAATATTTTATAAATGTTGATTTAGATCATGTTGATCGATGTGTTTTTGAGTTCCAAATCCTTGCTGATTTTCTCTCCAGTTGTTCTGGTAATTGTGGAAAGAGGAATGTTGAGATCTCCATCTGTGATTGTGGATTTGTCTATTTCTCTTTTTAGTTTGATCAGTTTTTGCAGCTTTATTGTTTGGTGTATCTATATTTAGGACAGCTATATCTTCTTGGTGGATTGATCCCTTTATCATTATGTAATGCCTCTCTTTGTCTCCAGTATGTTTCTTTGTTCCAAAGTCTTCTTTATCTGATATTCATATAGCTACTACTGCTTTTTTTTTTTGATGAGTATTTTCATGGTAAAATTTTTTTCTATCCTTTTACTTTCAACATGCTTATATTGCTATAGTTAAAGTGAGTTTTTTGTTGACAACATATAGTTAAGTCATGATTTTTAATCCACTCTGTCAATCTTTGTCTTTTAATTGTTGTATTTAGACCAGCTCCATTAAATGTAATTATTGGTATGGTAGGGCTTAAATCTTCCATTTTATTTTGTTTTCTGTTATTTTCTCTGCTTTTTCTTTCTCTGTTTTCCTTTTCCTACCTTCCTGTGTGTTGCTTGAATGTTGTTTAGATAAATTTGATTTATCTATAGTGTTCTGGTACTATCTTCTTTATATAACCTTCTGGTGTTTGCTTTAGCTATTACATTATATACACCTTAGTTACCACAGTTTACTGGTGTTATCTTTTTACTAGTTCAAGTGAAGTATAGAAACTTTACCCACTGTTATGTTCTTTTGCCCTCCACCATTTATAATTGTCTTGATGGTTTCCTCCTATACATTTAGAACCACAACAAATAGTGTTATAATTTTTGCTTCAACCCTCAAACATAATTTAGAAAATGGAAGAGCAGAGGAGTCTATCGTATTTACCCATATTTTTGGTTATTGTGTTTTTTCTTTTCTCCTGATGTTCCAACATTCTGATTTTTATCATTTCCTTTTTGTTTCAAGAACTTCCTGTAGCTGTTTATTTAAGGTAGGTTTGCTGGTGACCCATTCTCTTAGTTTTCTTCCACCTGGGAATGACCTGATTTTCTTTTCCTTCCTACAGGTTATTTTTGCTGGGTATAGGATTTGGGGTTGACATTTCTTTCTTTCAGCATTTGCAAAATGTTATGTCATTTCCTCTGGTCTCTAAGGTTTCTGATGAAAAATACACTATCATCCAAATTGTCCACTGCAATAGATAACATGCATTTTTTTCTCTTACTATTTTCAAAAGTTTTTTTTTTTTTTTCAGAAATTTGACATGATGTGTCTTGGTGTGGATTTCTTTGGATTTTCCTCTTTAGGATTTTAATGCTTCTTGAATCAGTAGGTTTATGTCTTTTGCCAAATTTGGGAAGTTTTCAGCCATTACCACCTTTAGGCCTTTTTCAGCCCCATCTTCTTTCTCCTCTTTTTACAATTCTGATGATACAAATGTTTGAGTTCTTTTTATAGTCCCACATGTCCCTGAGGCTATGTTCATTTCTTAAAAAATCTGTTTATTTTTGGTTGTTCAGATTTGATAATTTCTACTGCTATATTTTCTATTTCACTGATTCTTTCCTTTGTCATTTTCCTTCTCCAGGGCAGTGGTGAAGATCCTACCTCATCTGTAGGCCACCTCTGACACCACACCAGTGGGGAGGGTGGGGAAAGTCCAGGCTCCCATGGGATTTCTCCTGACACTGTTGGAGAGGAGGCTCATTACTGGCTGAGGGGATGAAATTCAAGGCTCTTATTTGACCTTTTTGGACACAATTCTGGCAGGGATATTGCACCCTGGTGAGGCTAGAAGTCTGGGCTTCCTACTCAGCCTTTGTTGGCATAGGTAGGGTGGGGACTACAGTGTTTTTCTCTGGTGTAGGATGGAGTAGAGCAGTTATTGTCTAAAAGTTTTCTATCTTGCTTGGCTCCCCCTTTCCTAGTCTTTTAGCAAGACATCAGGCGTTTAAAAAATCTGCATTTGTTGGTGTTTACTTGGCACCTGACTTCCTTAGCTGCAAGTCTGAGATATATGAGGTAAACAGAAAATCCAGAGAACTCATGACCATATTATTCCTTGGGTCTTGGGATCCCTTGCCATTCTGCTTTCTTTTCTCCACCTTTCTGATTATTCTTGTGTTTGTTTTTCATAAAATGTTCAGAGCTTTTTGTTGTACTGAGCAGGAAGAATAGGGAAAAATACACCTACTCCATCTTCCCAGGAGCAGAAGTTCAGAGCTCTGTAAATATATCTCCACAAAAAAAAAAAAAAAAAGTGAGCTATGAACTATAGTTGCTCTTTATACTTAACATTTTATTATAGGGATCCTCTTTAGGCTATAATGCCTGAAAAATGTCACTTTTAATTGTTGTATAAAGAGCATTGCTTTGTTGGATCTCAGTTTATTAAACTAATCTCTTATTTTTAAAAATATTTAGGCTATTTTCAATTTTTCACTCATTTAGATAACACTAAGTAAACGTGCTTTTTTCATAATAAGTGCCTGATTTTCTAATTATTTTCTTAGTATATATTTCTGGAAGGGGAGTTGCTAGAAGAGAGGGTATGAAACATTAAAAGGTCCTTGATCACATTTGTTCCCAGAACACTTGTACTGATTTGACTTCTAAGAGCAGCATTCTTCTAAGAGAGAATGCCTGACTTACTATACTCTGAAGTTAAATACTATCAGTTAAAAACTTCGCTGATTTAAAGGGAAAAAAGAGGATTTTAAATAGGATTTCTTTGATTAATAGTGAGGTTGAACATCACTACAATGCTAATTCAATAACTTTACCAAAAATATGGAAGTATAAAGAATAAATCACCATATTTAGGAAATTTAAAGCTTGATAATATTATCATGATATGATCTTATGTATCATAATGTATCATGATAATGTATCACGATATAGTATTACATGAATCTATATATATGATAAAATTACATAAAACTACACACACACAAACACATACAAACGAGTGCATATAAAACAAATGAAATCATACACTTGTTATGAGTACTGGGTAATGTATGGAAGTGTTGAATCACTATATTGTATACCTGAAACTAATAGTACACTGTATGTTAACTAATTGGAATTTGAATAAAAACTTAAAAAAAATCCAGATTTATTTATTTATTTGAAAATTATATTTAATTTTTTGAGAGAGAGAACATGAGGGGGAGGGGGCGGGGGCAGGGCAGAGGGAGAGGTAGAAGCAGGCTCCCCACCGAGCAGGGAGCCCAACTTGGGGCACCATCCTGTGACCTCAGGATCTTGACCTGAGCTGAAGATAGATGCTTAACAGAATGAGCCACCCAGGTAACCCCTAAAAATTCAGGTATTTTTAAAAGGAAAAAAAAAACCCAGGTGAAATCTGTGTAAGATCTGTGACTTGTACCAATGTTAATTTCTTCATTTTGATATTATATTATAGTTGTATAAATTCTAACCTTTGGAGGAAACTGCTTGATGCGTACATGGGACCTCTCTGAACTATTTTATGAATGTTGATAATCAGTATCTTCTGTCTTATTTCCATAAACATTATTCTTTTGGAGTGTCTGAACCAGCCTTGCTCTTGAACAAGTTTCTTCCAAAGTTTCTCTGCTTAGATCAGAGTCAGGAAAAGTCTCTATTCTAGTCAACACACCTGAATCTGATATGGACACTTGTCCTTGCTCATGGGGAGGCCTCACTCCTGTGGGGCATATCAGATATCTGGCCCGGACAGTGCATCATACCTTGTTCCTGACTCATACTTGAACCCGGAGTTTCTACTTTCCACTTCACTATTCTGCTGGGTAGGACACTGTATCTCTTGCCATTTAACCCCAGCCAAAAATAGTCTGTTCTGTCCTTTGTTTTTCCCAGAAGAGGATCTTGTAATTTTCAACAGAACTTGTGACATTGGGAGGTTATGAAGAATTTTGACAGGGTGGTCTCTGATCAAAAGTAAGAACAGCCATATAAAATGATTAACTTTTAAAATAGTAAATAGCTTTCTGAAACTAAAATAATAGTAAAGAAAAATTTCTACTAGAAATAGATCAGCATATAAAAATATTCCTAGGCTGTCAGGATTTTTCCCTGTCAGGCAGGACCAGAGTCAGGACTTGAAAGTTTGCTTTTGAAATATGTCTGCATCTATCATAATATACATCTTAATACAACTTTCATCATTCTGATTTGGGTCATACATAAAGCATACTCAGTTAGATATCAAAGTTAATGTGCCTTGCAGTTATATTCTCTAAGGACAGAACTGACAAAATATTTTATACAAAAGAGGTGAGGCTTTGGCAAGAGACATGTGTGTTGAGATAAGAGAAGGTAATGGTCTCATTGGACCCTGAATTAGTAGGAGGGAGTTTGGAATACCATGTCCAGTTTGTGGTATCTTTCTTTAATGTGGCAAGGATATACTAGTGCACTTTCTCAAGTATGGCCTTAGGCTACCTGCATCAGGAAGGGAGACCTACATATTCTGGTTGAGGACCCATTCCAGATATCCCAACTGCATCAGAACATGGTGGGGGATTGGGTGACTGGCAGTCTTCATCTTTAACAAGCATTTCAGGTATTCTTAAGCACACTGAAATCTTATGTCAAAACATAGCCTCTAGGGTTTTTGAGAGATCTAGAAACCATACCATCTGAGTTTCAAAGAGAACTGTAACTGGTTTGGAGAAAAGCAGGCTTGTAGAGGGACTGATAACTATTTTTATTTTTCAAGACCTGTCACGGACACTTATTCTCATTATTGCAGAAGTCCTAGCTTCCGTAGATGTGAGTTATACGGTGGCAGATTTCAGCCCAATGTAAAAAGAAAAGAAATATTTTAAATTAGCATTTAAAAATGTAAGATTGCCTTGCTAGTAACCTTCTGGACATTGGAAATTTTCAGTCAAAGGGTATGGAGCCATGTTGAGTAGAATCAGTGTCTACATCTCTAAAACATTTTCCAAGAATCTGTGATTCCTTGTCACTTAATTGGTTCTTCTGCCCTCAGGATATATGTCCCCCAAATCTACAGCATTTACATCTTCCCTTGTTAAGCCTTGGAAAACCTATGTGTTAACTACTTTCTGTTTTGAGGTACTTTTTTAGATGAGACTTATCCCTCTTGATATGTTGTGCCTCTTTCTAGACCCCATAGGTCTATCTAAAGAAAAGTTTCTAGGCACCACTGTGTTATTGATGCCTTCCACTATCTTTCTGCTTCTTAAATGGCAGCCCTGCTTGGTAAGAAAATGTCACTGACAATGAAGCCTCCTGTTTCTTATCCATTTTGTAATTACAACCCCTTTTACCCCTCAACTTTACTTTTGAAAAAATATCTGGAGTTATTTCTGTCTACTCTTTCACTTTTCTGAGATGATTTTGGATTTGTTGCTTTGAGTAAATGTCTGAACTCAGGGGCCTGGGATTACTCTTGGGCCTTGAGTGGCTACTGTGAATTTAGGGATTCTCTTATCCATTCCATCTATGTCCATGAAGCTTACTATCAGCAAGTTCAGGGTCAGAACTGTGTGTATGCTCTCATACACTGTGTGTGTGCATGTGTGTGTGTGCGTGCGCATGTGTGTGTGTGATGTGGTGCGTGATGAGAACTGATTGACAGCAATAGGCCCCATGATCCTCATCTTGCTAGGTGTCCTAGAAGATGGGGAGAAGGGTATGATGAGAGAGGAATGTTACATTTTCCATGTTAATACTATCACTATTTTTTATTTATTTATTTATTTATTTTAAAAACCTCTGCAATTATTAGTTTATTAGTATCATCCAGGACTCAGATGTTCAGTATTCATCTTACTCATCATCATCATCTTCTTCTTCATCTTCATCTTCTTCATCTTCCTCCTCCTCCTCATCCTCTTCATCTTCCTCATCTTCCTTCTTTTTCTTGCTCTTTTCAGCCTTGACAACTCCCTTTTTTGCCGCATCAGGCTTTCCTTTCACTTGATATGCAGCAATATCCTTTTCATATTTTTCCTTCAGCTTAGCAGCCTTCTTTTCATAAGGCTGCTTGTCATCTGCAGCAGTGTTATTCCACATCTCTCCCAGTTTCTTTGCAACATCACCAATGGATAGGCTGGGATGTTCTCCTTTGATTTTTGGGTGATACTCAGAACAAAACAAGAAAAAGGCCAAAGGAGGGCGCCTGGGTGGCTTAGTTGGTTAAGCGACTGCCTTCGGCTCAGGTCATGATCCTGGAGTCCCTGGATCGAGTCCCGCATCGGGCTCCCTGCTCGGCAGGGAGCCTGCTTCTCCCTCTGACCCTCCCCCCTCTCATGTGCTCTCTCTCTCTCTCATTCTCTCTGTCTCAAATAAATAAATAAAATCTTTAAAAAAAAAAAAAAAGAAAAAGAAAAAGGCCGAAGGAGGCCTCTTGGGTGCATTGGGATCCTTGAACTTCTTTTGTGTTTCCCCTTTAGGGGGGATATAAGTTTTCATTTCTCTTTCATAACGGGCCTTGTCCGCTTTTGCCACGTCTTCAAATTTTCCTTTCTCTTTAGCAGATGTGGTCTTCCACCTTTCTGAGCACTTCTTAGAAAACTCTGAGAAGTTGACTGAAGCATCTGGGTGCTTCTTCTTGTGCTCCTCTCGGCAAGTTTGCACAAAGAATACATATGATGACATTTTGCCTCTCGGCTTCTTAGGATCTCCTTTGCCCATGTTTAATTATTTTCCTCAGCGAGGCACAGAGTTGCCCAGTACCCATCTGGCTCTCACTTGTCCCAGTGCTGTCTCTGTGGAGCTCAATGTACTGCAATGGCTGTAATAATACTATTACTATTTATCACAAGGGCAAATTATAGGAGAAGGCCGAGTCCCTATGTAGCCAGCATTTCAAAAAGGAATTGGTACTTCCAAGTAAAGAGAACGTGCATGCTTCCTGATAGAGGACTCTTTTCCCTGGCTTTGTGTAGAAATGCCTAAATATCCCTTCTATTGTCAACAGTTCTGACACCACATGTGTGGGTTTTCAACACCAAGCAATTCTCCAGTTCTCTCTCAACACCAACTGGATGTCCTATACTTTAATTCAACTCTGGTACTAACTACCCAGAGTTAAGAGAACTCATAGTCCCATAAGCCTGCCCCCAACTTAACATGCCAATTGCAAGTAGTGGGTCCCCAGGTAACCCACACTTTGATCTGACTTGACTACAAATCGGGGGTTCCCATGACCCCCTCCCCAGGTTTAGTAATTCATTGTAAGGGCTCACAGGACTCAGGAAAACACTTTACTTACCATGACCAGTTTATTATAAAGGATACAAATATACAGCTTGATGAAGAGGTACATAAGGTGAGATCCAGACAAGTCCTGAGTGCAGGAGCTTCTGTCCCAGTGGAGTTTGGGGTGTGCCACTTTCCTGGCACATGAATACATTCACCAACCTGGAGGGTCTTGGAATCCTACTATCTAGGTTTTTTATGAAGGTTTCATTATGTAGGCACAAATGATTAAATCATTGGCCGTTGATGATTAACTGAATTTCCAGCCCTTCTCCCCTCCTTAAAGGTCAGGAATGGGTACTGAAAATTCCAACCTTCTAATCACATGATTGGCTCCCCTGGCAACTAACTCTCATCCAAAGCTATCCAGCAGCCAGCACTTTAGCACAAACTCAGGTAGGGTTGGAAGGGGCTTATTTTGAATAACAAGACACTTCTCTCACCCCTATCACTCAGGAAATTACTAGGGTTTTTGGAGTCCTGTGCGAGAACTGGGCATGAAAATAAAATATAAATTTGTTATTATATTTCGGTTCCATTTATTCTTGTTTTGTTTAAATTTTCCCTTTCTTAAAAGTAGGTAACTAATCACAATGACCACTTCCTATGGGAGAAGGTGATTAACTAATGAGGTTAAACTTATTTGAAGTTCTTGGAGAAGACTGCTTTGGAAGAGAAAGCCTTATTGGTGTTAAAAGTGTTATTTACCTTTTTTGAAATGGTTACTTTTTTCTAAATAATTATAAACAAATTCTGAGATTTTCACCCCCCATCCCCCCATTTAAAAAATTAAATATCATATCTATGTCTTCTGTATAGAGCTGCCAATTCTGGAGTCTTTGTTGAAGCTGGAGGTCACTTGCTGTTAGTCACCTGGTCTTTACCTCTAACACTGTAGAAGCCCTTCACAGTCCAGCAAGCGTGTTCACGGACGTTGTCCCCCTGGACCCTGTGGTGACCTAGTGAAGAACGCTGAGGCTTGGGTGGCTGGGGCTTTGAGGTTTGCCATAATGTGATTCTGCTGTTCAGTGTGCTGAACACCCTGGTCCAGACTTACTTTGTGCTTTTGCAGGCTTCCCCTCCACACCTGCCTGTGGAGGGGACACTGGGCTATGCATCATTGCCTTGCTTACCCCCAACTCTTCCTATCAATGGTAGGTGAGTCTATGCCACAGAGAGGTCTTCTCAACTGAACAACAACTTAAGATTCTGCATGATTATTTTCCAAAAGGGTCTCAACGATGGGTTTTGAGTCTTCTTTCTTCTTCCTATGCCCTGTTTTCTTTATTTCCTGGAGGGTAAAGAATAAAGAGGGTGAAATGAAAAGCAATAAAAATCTCATTGATTTGGTAACGTTTTCCAGTTGTAACCAGAGAGTGTGAGGCATATGGTAGATGGCCAATACGGAGGTGATGAATAAATGAATGCATAACAATACTTGCCATCCATACTGGAAGGCAGTGTATGTAAAGGTGGTGGTGTGAGCTTTGGACCCACACTAACTGGGTCTGAATCTCAGAGGTTCCACGTAGTAGCTGGGAGACCTGGCAAGTGACTTAATCTCTCTGCCTCAGTTTTCTATCTGTAAAATAGGGATAAAACTATCTTTATAAAGTCGTGAGGATTAAATGAGTCAATAAATAATAAGTGTGAAGAATACTATCAAAGTGCATTTCCATATGTATCTCATTTTATCCTAACAGCCACCTGATGATCTAACTGAAACAGGTATTTCTGACTCTTACAGTGGAGGGATCTCAAGTTCTCGGGATTGGTAAGTACTAGAGAGGTGTCTAAAATTCTGCTCCGATTCCAAAGTTTAATCTTCTAGATCAGAGTTGTTTGTTTAGTTTTGAAGATAATAAAAAGACAAAAAAAGCAATTAGCTTTGACTTCAGTTAAGTGTACAGGTCTTACATGAGGACAAAATCACTTTCTGTAGTCAAATGAGATGAAAAGAGTTTGTATGGGGGTGCCTGGGTGGCTCAGTCTGGTAAGCTTCGATTCTTGCTTTTGGCTCAGGTCATGATCTCAGGTTGTGAGATCGAGCCCCGCATTGGGCTCTGCACTCAGCGCAGAGTCTGCTTGGGATTCTCTCTCTCTCCCTCTCCCTTTCCCCTGCCCATCTCTAAAATAAATACAGCTTTAAAAAAAGAGGTTGTATGAAGTAACAAAGATGAGAACTGGTAGTCTGCAGAAATAATGAGCCCTTATCAAAACACCTCAGTGACTCCAGGGAAGAGGCAAAGAAGCAGTTTAGAATGACCAAGGAAAGAATCAATCAATCCAATTTAACACTAAATAATACCTTCTTTATTCGTTAGTGTCAGCACTGAGCTTTTGCTGAAAAATCGCTTTGCTCTAAAATGGCCTAATTTTTCCTTTTAATTTGCATTTCCTTCCTGCCCAGATGCAACTGGCTGCAGCCCAGCGGCAGTTCCACTAAAACAACTGAGCTCCAGCACCTCAATTTAGATCTCCGAACTGTCCTTTTACGTTTGTTTCTTTGCACAATTTGTGAAACTTTGCAAGCTGCACACCCAAAGCCTGCCAACAAAGAACAGAAAGTTTGGGCCATCCTTCTGGGTTGACTGTTATCTTATTGGTTTTTCAGCAACTGGAATCAAGCCCTGGTGAAAGTATTAACATATTAGCAGTTTGGAATTGTGCTCTAGGCTTCTGGGCAATGAATAAAAAAAAAAAAAAAAAGCCTGAGCAGCAAGGAGACTTGGGCACATTATTTATACATTTGGTGAGCTCATTCATTCGCCCAGGGAAATCAGGCGCACAGCCGCCCGCCCAAGGTTAATTTTATTTTCTTTTCAGCCAGGAACAGGGTGTGCTATTACACAGAGAGAGGAATGAGGACTTTTTAATTGGCAAAGAGGAACTTCTGCTGCATAAGGAAATATGCCGGTTGGTGGAGGTCAATAGAAGTGCTTTAGGATTTTAAAATCCTGCTGTGTTCACAGTTTAATATGAAATCCTCCAAACTGCTGGGATTCAAAACACCCTTGCATTAACTGTTTAGAAACAGAAGAGGGCATCTCATCATGCCTTATTTCAGGCGTGTGTGTGTGTGTGTGTGTGTGTGTGTGTGTGTGTGTTTTAAGAATGAAAAGGAAGCTGGTCTTTGAAAACGAGCAGCGTTTCCTTTTCAGAATGAATGAATGAAAATATTCTGTTAATGTTTTCAAAAGCTTAATTATGACTAAAATGCTGGATTTGTCTTCTAGTTTCAAGAGATCTGAATTTTAGCTGGAGACTAGCTGTATTAAGGTTTATTATATCATAAAGTGGCTGTCAAATATGATGCCTTTAGATTTTAAGCAAAATACCACATGGATACCCTTCTCCCCTCACTGGCTAGGAAGCTCCCATTATGTAACTCCCCACCCCCTTACTTCCCGTCTTCAAATTCTAGTTTTTCTCAAAATTTAATCTTTCTAAGGGTTTGTGAATCTTCTAAAATTGTATGCAAAATGTGTGTTTGTGTATTTTTCTAGAGGAGGTTTGTAGTTGTAAACATACCATCTTCCCTCTTTCTCAGGTTAAACCCCTAGAAGTTTCCATGTTTAATTCTACCTTGTACTAGTTGGTTCTTTACTCTATATACTGCATATATTTAAAGGTTCAGTTTGGGATACCCTGGATGAAGTCTGTTATAATAAACACCACTGAACTGAAAAATCTCAGAATTTGCTTAATAATTTTAAACAACCATTGTGGAATATAGCAACAAGCCTTTTGAAAGTCTTTGGTATTCTTGGTATTAAGTTCTTGTCAGAGCCGAAACAAACTATTTTTTAATCTAATCTAGCCACTTCACTTACTGGTCTAAGAGAGGAGCAGTGTTCTGTGCAGGGTTACCCAGGCAGGGTGTCAGCGTTCAGGATTAGATTCCAGTCTTTGACCTTTTGCTCTGCCCTTTATTTCCCTCGGTCTTGCTTGGTCCAGAGCTTGCATTGGTCCAGAAACACATGGGACCCTTTTTTGCACTGCTCATGCGTATGTGTTGGTTTTTGTGTGTGTGTTTTATAGTTTTGTGGGTATATTTTATTTTCTAAGTGCATAAGAGCAGAAAAATATATTTTGTTTCTTTTCCAGTTGTCCTAAATTATTTAATCCAGCAGGGCTTAATTTAGTTTTATGAAAAGGTGAATTTAATGTGGGCAAGGTGAGTTTGGAAGCAGGGAGGGTTTGTTGGACAGAGTAGGGTAGGAAAAGTTGGTTCTTGATTTGACCCCTGGACTTTTTATAATACTTGTTATATGGCAGGAACTTAATGTTCATTGTTTTATTAATGTCTTCTTTAGTGGCCACATTTGAAACTCACAACTGCCTGTTGTAGCACCCTCTCTATTTCCATGGAAGCATCTAGAACATCCAAGTTGGTAATTTTCTAAGAACCATTAAACTTTCAGGAGAAAAAAAATTCATTGTTATATGAGATGTCTCATTCCTGAAGCTTACCCTTAATCCCTGAGCCCCAGGACTAGGGTAAAGATGAGGAATATTTGTAGGTTACATTAGTAGATAATTAAAAAAAATACTTTTACATTTTGATGTGGCTATTTTGACTTGATTGGTCAAATCAGTCAATATAATATCTTGCTTTGCTCTGGGAGTCTCCAGTAGACCTTATAAATTGCCCTGGAGTTGAAAGTAGAGCCTTTGGGAACCAGAATGGCCTAGGAAGTGTTCTTCATGTGTGGGTTAGGACTAAAGTACAAGGATCTCCCTGTCCTGCTGGGCAATGTTTCAGCATATAGGTTGCTTCCAGGAGAGATCATTAAGACTCATTATGCTTTTTTCAATGATATTCATGTCCATGTATTTCCCCTTAGTGCATTTATGGAATGCATATGAGACAATATAATAGTTGCTTAGGTTCTCTTCTTTATAAAATTACAATCGGTGTTTTCCTTTATATTAGGTCCATGATTTATTTTCTTTCCTTTCCTTGCCCCATATCACACCTCCACCCTGCCATCCATAAGCCCCTGACCATCCAAGTAGAGGTTTTGGGGCAATGAGAAGGAAGTTTGTTGTAAGCACTTCCTTTTGGAAGGGAAAAGTCAGAGGTAGAAACATGAGCTCAAGGGACTTCTAGTTAGATGGGGCATCAGTATTTGTAGTGCCATGGGGGAACTTCATAATTGTTATTGTTTTTAGGGGCGCTTGGGTGACTCAGTTGGTTAAGCATCTGCTTTCAGCTCAGGTCATGATCCCAGGGTCCTGGGATTGAGCCCTGCATCAAGCTCCTTGCCCAGCAGAGAACCCGCCTCTCCCTCTCCCTCTGCCTGCCACTCCCCCTGCCTGTGCTCTCTCTCTCTGTCAAGTAAATAAATAAAATAAATAATTGTTACTGTTTTTAACAAGTTATTTGTTTATTTTTAAATTAGGACTATGTAGGCAAAGTGAGGAATTTGGAGAGTTGATGTAGATATTTAGACATTTCGGGACCTGAGCTCTATTACCTGCTTTATAAGGTTAAAAAAAATTAGGACCTGAATTATCAAGGCAAATTAACTGTCTACATTAGTTCAATTTCTTCAGTAATTGCTTTGCTATTTAATTTTAATTGTGTAGACATAATTTCATCAAAGTGTTTATATGTATTCTGGGGGTTGATAATTTTACAGAGTACGATTACCAATTACACTGACACTGGACAAGGTGGGAATGTTTACAGGGACAGTTACTTTCTTATAATAATAATAGCGAACACACTGTCAAAAATCAAACTCTGCTTACTGAATACAACAAAGCAGAACGATGAGTTTATTGCAAAACTTTTGACCTGCAAGCTTGGAAACTCAAGGCTATGGGAGCAATGAGTTCTGAGTTGCTCACAGACTATGGGATTTTCATAGGATAAACATGGAAGTTATTTGACTTTGTCAGCTAACTGGTTGCCTAGTGGTCTTCTTGCTTATTTGGATCAGGGTAGCTGAGTCAGGAGGATAAGGAAGTTCAGAGATGGCAAGAACAGATTTGGTGTTTGAGGATTGGCTGGTGTCCTCTGATGATTTCTGAGAAGAGCTGTAAGTATCTAAAGGAATAGGTTTCTTTTATGCACCTGCGTTGAGCATCTTTGTTTTGTCTTTGACATAAGGGACTCCATTTTAGTTTGGTCTATAATGTATATAATGTTTACTACTTACCAGGCACCATTCTGAGCACTTAATTTTACCCTCAAATGACCCTACGAGGTAGATGCTATTATTATCCTCATTTTAGCAAAAGGACAGCTGAATCTCAGAGACTTAAATAATTTGCCCAAGACCACAAAATACATAATGGCAAAGTCAGGATTTGAGCTTAAGTATCTTGCTCTAGAATCTGGGCATGTGACTATTAGACTATATAATCAATTTACCTTTGGACAGCTTCTTGATTCCCTTCTGGCATAGGCCATCCTGACAAGCAAGAACCCCGCAATCTTGAATTATTTTTATTTCAAGAGATTATTTGGTTCTCATCTAGGAATAAAAAGTGGTGATCACAAACTCAAATGTCTAGACAGGGCCAGACAGGGAGCATTATTAAGTAAGCAGGACTGGGCAAAGGATAATCAAACATCCCCTCTTAGTTTCTATTTTTTCTTCCCATTTAAAATAGATATTTTTAGAGGCAATATTTCTCTGCCATGGAAAGGAAAATAATGCAAGTGAAATGATTAGTGGTAGCTGATGTTGGTTCTTAGTGTTAGGGAGACTACCGGGACAGGTGGGGATTCCATATGGAAGGTTGCTTGCCTTGTTTAAAAAGGGCAGACAGGGATGCCTGGGTGGCTCAGTTGGTTAAGCGTCCGCCTTCAGCTCAGGTCATGATCCCAAGGTCCTGGGATCGAGCCCCGCATTGGGCTCCCTGCTCAGCGGGGAGTTTGCTTCTCCCTCTCCCTCTCCCTGCCACTCCCCCTGCTTGTGCATGTATGTGCTCTCTCTCTCTAGCAAATAAATAAATAAAATCTTTAAAAAAATAATAGAAAGGGTGGACATTTTAGGTCTGATATCACCAAATCTTTTCTCAAAAAAAAAAAAAAAAAGGAAAGGCAGGTACTCATATTTTTATATGAAATATGTACATTTTTAATTGTTAGCTCCATATTTAAAAAGTTATAATAAGAGCTAAATAAAGCTATTTTTCATCCAGAGGCTACCAACTTGTAGCATCTGAAGAAGGAATATCTTGTGGTTGTGTTTATGGATATGTGCAGGTAAAAGAATAGATGAGAAAATAGACTTCCTTTGTACCTTAATAGCCCTGAAGTCAATAATAACTGATTACATTTATCACCTTGGAGCTGGACTGTATTATAAATAGGAGTGGTTTTCAATGACTTGGCTTCCTAGTCAGAGAAAGAAGAGCTACGGAAACTTCGTAATAACAGGTTTATAGATTTATAAAGTAAAAAAAAAAACAAAACTTCATAAATATTTAAAGTGAATCAATATGGTCCATGGATAATAATAACAGGCAAATATTTTTCTCTGTGCATACAGAGTGATCTGCAATTGCTGTAGCAATTTGCATCTTGATGGATGGATTATTCTATGTAGATTTTGAACTCTTCCTTTTATTCTGTAAAATATAGGTTTAGGCGATTCTACCCTTTTCTTTTACTATTGAGATATTGAGATGTGTAGACAATAAACATGCTTGAAGGAAAAGAGAAATGAAATTGTTATCAATTCCTGTTCCATCCAGTCCCATCCTAACTGTGCAGAGTGCGCATTTCTGGAGACTTCTCTTTCCTTCCACTAATGAGAGTACAATTGCAATGTGGCAATGGCTCCTTTTAAAGTGAATATTAGAGACTGGGGAGTGAGGCTTTTGCAATGGTACAGGGACAGGCATAGCAAATCCTCTTCCCCCAAAACAGTGGTAAACCTGGATAATACTACCAAAAACAACCTTGTTAGAAACCCGGAAATTGGCTAATGGCATACAACAAATTGATAAGTGTTTATTTAATGAGAACTGCTGAGCCTCCAGTATAAGCGATGGAGTCTGGGATGCTCCTCTTCTGTCGTCTGTAGTTCTATCACGTGATAATTTGGCCGGGGTGGTGAGCCATGAACAAGGGGAGCTTAGCTGCCGGAGGGGCCTGATTTGATTTGGAGAGGGGAGTGCAAAACCCCATGCTCTCAATTATTGTCAGAAATAGTCAAGAAATAAACAAGGAAGGCTCATGATGCAGCTAGCTTAAGTGGTGCTCCTAGGTGGGATAAGCAAGGAACCAAGGGACTGGCAAGAAATGTAACAGGGAGGGCGCCTGGGTGGCTCAGTTGGTTAAGTGACTGCCTTCGGCTCAGGTCATGATCCTGGAGTCCCTGGATCGAGTCCCGCATCGGGCTCCCTGCTCAGCAAGGAGCCTGCTTCTCCCTCTGACCCTCCCCCCTCTCATGTGCTCTCTCTCTCTCATTCTCTCTGTCTCAAATAAATAAATAAAATCTTAAAAAAAAAAAAAAAAAAAAAAAAAAAGAAATGTAACAGGGAGATGAAGGGAATGAAATAGCCATAGCACAACTTGGTAAGCTCCCCCTTGTCCCTGATGCTCTGGAAGAAGGCCTGCGTGCCCAAAGCTGTGCTCATGCCAAGGAGTTCTCCACAAATCCCTGGGTGAATTTGAGGCCTTTAGCCAAGAGGTAAAAGTTGGAACAGGCTTGAAAAACAATCTGCCTTGTGTACTGGGTTGAATAGTATCCACCCAAAGGTTAAGTCCAAGTCCTAACCCCAGGCACCTGTGAATGTGACCTTATTTGGAAATAGAGTCTTTGCAGATGTAATTATGTGAAGGTTCTTGAGATACTCCTGAATTTAGAGTAGACCCTAAATCAATGACTGTTTCTTTTTTTAAAAATTTTTTATTAACATATATTATTTGTTTCAGGGGTACAGATCTGTGATTCATCAGTCTTATACAATTCACAGCACTCACCATAGCACATACCCTCCCCAGTGTCCATCACCCAGCCATCCCATCCCTCCCACCCCCCTCCACTCCAGCAACCCTCAGTTTCTTTCCTGAGATTAAGAGTCTCTTATGGTTTGTCTCCCTCTCTGGTTTCATCTTGTTTCATTTTTCCCTCCCTTGCCCTGTGATCCTCTGCCTTGTTTCTCAAATTCCACATATCAGTGAGATGATATGATACTTGTCTTTCTCTGATTGACTTATTTCACTTAGCATAATGCCCTCTAGTTCCATCCACGTCATTGCAAATGGCAAGATTTCATTTTTTTGATGGCTGCATAATATTCCATTGAATATATATATATATATATATATATATATACACACACACACACACACACACACACACACACACACACACATACACCACATGTTCTTTATCCATTAATCTATTGATGGACATCTAGGCTCTTTCCATAGTTTGGCTATTGCAGATATTGCTGCTATAAACATTGGGGTGCATGTGCCCCTTCGGATCACTACATTTGTATCTTTGGGGTAAATACCCAGTAGTGCAATTGCTGGGTCATAGGGTAGCTCTATTTTCAACTTTCTGAGGAACCTCCATACTGTTTTCCAGAGTGGCTGCACAAGCTTGCATTCCCACCAACAGTGTAGGAGGGTTCCCCTTTCTCCGCATCCTCGCCAATATCTGTTGTTTCCTGACTTGTTAATTTTAGCCATTCTGACTGGTGTGAGGTGGTATCTCATTGAGGTTTTGATTTGTATTTCCCTGATGCCGAGTGATGTTGAGCACTTTTTCATGTGTCTGTTGGCCATTTGGATGTCTTCTTTGCAGAAATGTCTCTTCACGTCTTCTGTCCATTTCTTGATTGGATTATTTGTTCTTTGGGTGTTGAGTTTGATAAATTCTTTATAGATTTTGGATAGTAACCCTTTATCTGATATGAATGTTTCTTTTTAAGAGAAAGGAGAGGGGGAGTTTAAGACACATAGACACAAAGGAGAAACACGGAGGAGAAGGCCAGGAGAAGGTGGAAGCAGAGAATGGAAGGCTGGATCTACAAACCCAGGAGCACAAGGATTGTTAGCATCTACCACAAGCCAGGAGAGAGACATGGAACAGACCCTCCTCTCAGCCTCCAGAAGGGCCCAGCCCTGCTGACATCTCAATTTCAGGTATCTGGTCTCCAGAACTGTGAGAGAATACATTTCTATTGTTATAGGCCACCAAATTTGTGGAAATTTGTTACAGTAGCCCTAGGAAATGAATACACTTGGTGTTGGAAATGCACAAATGAAAATGTCCATTTCCCATGATGGAAAGGGGGGGAAAGTTAGGCTCAGAGAGACCTGTCTTGTCTGGTTTCTGGATCCACCAAATACTAGTTTGTGATCCTGACTTTGAACTTCTGTAAACCTCAGTTTCCTTATCTGTAAAATGGGCCTCCTTACAGAAGCCTTCCTCTAAATCCAGCCGGTAATAAACTCTGGTTCTCCAGGCAAACTTTCCCTTTCTCTCTCTACTCAGCTCCTTATGTTGAACTATTTTTGTACATAAGCTATTTCCTGCGTTTCAAAATTCCCATTATGCCATTTCACTTTGACGAAAGACCTACATTGGTGCCTGTTTTCTAACTGAAATCTCAAAAGGATTTTTGATTTTACGACAAAAGGTGAAATGCGTTATTCAGCGTTACTTTGCAACGGAGCCGAGCTGTCCTAGAGGCAGCACATCGCGAGCAGTGAGAGTTGCCCTGCCCCTCTCCTGCCCCAGGAACTGCACTCTGTGTCTCGGCCTCAAGCTGCCCTGGCTTTGACCTGTGCCTGTGACCATCTGTGCTTTATCTGGATGTATTGTGTGCACCTGGTAGCAAGATGCGCTCGAAGGTATCAGAAAAGCCTAAGAGAGTTATTTTTTTGGGTCTGGAAATACTAAAAAAATTTCCTTATAAATTAATGGTAAGTGCTTCTTTGCTTTACAACCATTTTGGCTTAGTGAAAGATTTTATAGGAATACTTTGCTTTCCAGATAGCGGGGGAAATCTGTATTTGATTCTATTAGACTGAAAATTCTCTAAGGGCAGAGACTATATTTACCTTGGTGGTCACAGTATCTGTAACTTAGTAGGTAGGTGTAATCAATCCATGCTTGTAAGGTTGATATGAGGAGTAAGTCTGGTACTTTGTAGCAATGGTACCTATGATTATTATTTATGTTTGTCTTTAAGGTTTGTATTCCCCCTTTTTATTTTTAGCTACACCTGTGTACATCCCTCAGGAAAAAGGCAGCATTTGAACTGTTCTTTGAGCAATGTGTAGGCCTTAGGCTGGTGGAGAGTTTCAGGGAGGATGCTCCAGGTGAAAGAAATAATAGGACCCATCAAGGTCTGCTCACAGGTTGCTAGGAGCCTACCTGCTTGGAGGGGAAGCTGAAACCTTGCCTAAAAAAATGCCCAAGGTACTCCTAGCTGTACTGTAAATCCCTTCTTTCTTAAAGCGTGGTGTGCAAACTTTACAAAATAGGGCCCACATTTCTGCACATATGCTTTATGCTTATTAAACTTCTTAGTTCATACACCTGCCCTTCATGTGTTTGTGGTCTAGGGTCGTATGTGGTAAAACCAAATGGGATCACAGATCTCAGAAAGAGACCAGCTGTCTGAATCTGGGATTATGTCCAGTTATAGATAGTGACTGGGCACAGAATCAACTAGCAAAATTAAGGGGTAGAGGGCTTGGGTATTTGAGGAAAAGAAGGAAAGAGTGCCAAGAAACCCAAGTGCTACAAATTAACCCTCCAGGAACAAGAGCAGTGGAACGCTGTAGGCAACTGCAATTGATGGCAATAAATTTGGTCTGAAAGGAAATGTATGAAATGGTAACGAGGAAAATACAGGAAAGAGCCTGTTTTGACAAGCAAACACCCCTCTGAATCAGAGCTGTGCCCCTTCCTTTAAAAAATAATTTAAAAGCGGGTGCCTGGGTGGCATAGTTGGTTAAGCATCTGCCTCTTGATTTTGGCTCAGGTCATGATATCAGCCCAGCACGGAGTCTGCTTAAGATTCTTTCTCTCCCTCTGCCCCTCCCCCCCCGCTACCACACTCGCTCTCTTGCGCTCTCTCTCTCAAATAAATAAATCTTCAAAAAAAAAAAATTAAAAAAATGTCACTTTTTAAGGAAATTATTTGTGGAAAAATGTGAGTTAAGTTTATAAAACAAGAACACTACAACAAAAACTTATGATGTACTATATGCTGGCTGACTGAACATAATAAAAAAACAAGTACGAAAATAAAGCTAGCATGTAAAAGGTTTTTTTGTGTGTGTGTACATGTCATAACAACCTTAATGTGCTTTTTTTTTCTTTAAGAAAGCATCATATGTTGTTTAACTTTCTGGAATCATAAAAATTATCGGTAGAATTAGAAAGCTACTTAATTGTTATTTTGGTAAAAAATTATTATACATGTAATACACATATAAGTGCATCTAAGTGGCAGAAAAATTTAAAGCTCTAGCTAAGCATACATTTTTTTCAAAATTACTCATTTCCCGCCACCCAAAGGTAGCAGCATACATGTTTTCATGTGGATCCTCCTAGATAATTATACGTATCATGCTAAATGGACTTCCACACTCTTATTAAATGCTTGAGATTTGTTTGAATATTGTACAGTGATCATTTTCAGTCCTGGTCAGAGGGGTTTAATTTAGGTAGACATGCATGTATTTCTTTACGTTGCTCAAATACCTTACTTGCTGTGGACGAGGGTTTATTTATCTGCCTGTCTGGATAGTTGGCTAGCTTTCCTGGATCTGGACCCCTTCCGACGTCTGGGGCAGTGCTGTGGCCGAGCTCGCCTTCCATGGTAGAAGCTGAAAAGCCCGGATGCATGTTCCTCAACCTGCCCTTGCAGCTAGGGCTTGGGCGCAGGGCCTCTCTTGGACCATTCTTTGAACCCTGAAGCAATAGCCAGGGCTGGTAGAGAATCCAGTCTGGGGCGATGGCGGCGGGCGGAACTGCGCAGGCTCCAGAGAGCACTGGCTGCTGTGGTGGTGACGCCGTGAGTCCAGCCTGTCGCTTCATTTCCGTTGTGGTCTCGGCTGCTACCTCACTTCCCTTGTTCCTGTCTGTTTTCCTAGCCCGTTTCTCTATAGTTTCTGGTGATTCTGGAAACTACCCGGAAATCGTTTATAAAATCCTTTTCCTTTGTACATCAGCCAGTCTTTCGTTACTTGGAACGAAGAGCTCGGATTGATGGAGCGCCCCTCTCCGTTCCACCCAGAAAGTGGAAGGCCTACCTGTGTTTTGGAAGATAGTGAGCCATCTAAACTTTAACCATCTTCAGGGAGGCTAGAAATGTAGACTAGAAAGAGCTTTGGAGATGGTCTTGTCATGTGCATATACTGAGGGTATTTATTGGTCTGCAGCAAAGAGAGCTAGAAGGCCTGTCACCTGCTAGCTGCAGGATATTAGGAAAATCGGGGAATTCCCGGGTAAATATGTATGTGTATGTGTGTATGTAAATGACCTCTAAAGTGACGGAGTCAGACTTGAATTTCTTTCAGATTTGGAATTCTATGACTTTTAAGCAGATCCGGAAATGTTAGACTTCAGACCATAGCTCCTAATTCTGAATTCTCAGTCCCAGTAATTACATAATGCCGAGTAAGTATAAATAATAATTAAAACATCAAGGAGGCATACAGGGAGTAAATCTACATCCTTCTTTTGAAAGTTTGAGCTCATTTGATCTTTTGGTGAATCAGTAACTGCACAGATATCCAGATGGAATAATTTATATGGACAAAGGAGCACTGTGTGTCCTGTTCATTGCTAAAGACATAAATTAGTCTTTCACAATAGTAAGTTATTAGTTTCCTGTATTGTAGCTTCTCAACTTATAAAAGAAAGTTCTTAAATGCTGTTAATACTGTGTGTGTTAAGTATGTCCTTCCCAAGAGCACCTCAAGGACCCCCAAAATCTTACCTCAGGTGAAACCCTGAAGATTAAAACTGGCCATAGTTGACCTGTGTGTTCCTAGTCGGGCACAGGCAGTCAACTTTACAGTGTCCCGTTCATGTTTGGAGAATGAGTATTCGTCTGCTTCCTGTGTTGCAAAACTTGAGGTTGGCAGAAGCATGAATATTCATAGTATTTTCATGCTAGAAAGGATCTTGTTCAACTTCTGTACTTTAGAGATGAGAATAAAGAGGCTGGGAGAATAAGTGACTTATCTAAGGTCATACAGGTCATATAATTACTCAGGTTTAGTGGTAGATTGGAGACTGGAACCCAGAACTTATACCTTAAATAGTGTGATGGCTGAGACCAAGTTTCTCCAGGTTGCTGTTGGAGCCCAGAGACTTGTACATAGCAGGCACTCAATCACTAAATGTTGACTATCAATCAATTCCAGCACAGTATAATTTTTGCTGTGACATGTATATTGAGGAATCTGAAAAATATTCAAAGATTTACGTTTTTAAAACTAGGACTGAATATTTTAATTCTGGGAGACAGTGATTTATTTTAGTACTTAGGTTTAGATTCAAGCTGCTCAAGTCTGTGACTGTTAATCCTATACAGAAATAGATGCTAACTGACCAATGTCTTTCTTTCTGAAAGCTCGAGTTGGTGTAGGACGGTGGTGACATTGCTTGTCTCTTTAGTTTATCAGAATATTAATGTTGATGTCGAGCAGGTGTTGGGGCCATTTAACCGGTGCTCTGATTAATAGGCCATTAGTACTCCATCAAGGTATCTGACAAACGCACAGCATGGCTCAGTGATGGTGTTCTTATCCTGGCTGGGGAAGGATTATTTGCTTAGGTTTTGATCTGAAATACTTATGGTGTATTAAATAGCGCTGACACTTATTTGAATGTGACTAAAGCAGAATAGCAAATCTTCTCCAACAGTGTCTGATGCTTGTTAAAATATAATTTATCAGATGAGATTGATAGGTTCTGACAATAATACTCCAATCAAGTTAAAGGGGAGCAGAGATCAAACCCACCGAGGATAAATTCAGAAGTATGTGTCTAGGTTAATTTTGGAATCTTGGTGATTATGACACAGCTGATCTGATTTCTTAGATCTCCTCTGCCTCCTTCCATACTTCACTGTCATCTCTTCCCAGTTTAAGGCTCCTCTTTCATTTTCTGCTTTAGTGTGCTGACAGTTTCTTCTTTTCCAGCAAGAAGGGATTGGACCTCTTTTCATACATAAAGAAGTAGTCTTTTATATCTTAAGGTTTGCAGTTAGTTCTCTGCAGTTTGAGGTCTATTTGAATAAGGTACAATGAAAAAAAAAGTATATTCTTCAATACTTATGGATCCAGAGTTTTCATATTAGGGATATTTTCTGGTAAAAGACAAGTGGCGTTGGATACTCCAGGGAAAGAACTCTGCTCTGAGATCTTTCATGGAGGGATTCCCCCTTCATGGAGTTCAGACTGTGGCAGGGACCTTTCCTGGGTTCTGTGTTCTACATAGTGCTGTGAACATTATCTATACATTGATGTTAGCTAGCAGATGGGAGAGGAGCAGAAATGACCTTGGATCTATAGTCACCGCCATGAAAGAAGCTGAAAGGAAGTGGAATGTGTAACTGCCAAAGGAAGATCACATTGTATTTTCAACAAACATTCTGTTATCTAACATGCTAGTAATTCAATCGCTCCATTACTGGGCAGAGAATAATAACAACAACAACAACGATAATAATAATAACCAGAGGCACTGTGAGATTAAGTCCTTTTAAAAAACTGGGTTTTCAGAATTAAAAAAAAAATTAGTGGAAATCTTTCAAAAATGAAATCGTGTATGAAACCTACACAATAAACAGAAGAAGCAGCGCTCTTTGCTGCTTCTAGGGTTTGTAGGAGTGGAGGGGCTGAGCCTGGCTTATTTGGCCCCCTGTATCTGCTCACCCCAGGCCTGGATTCCCTGCACAGTGTTTGCAAACACCCCTTTATAATTTCAACGAAAATATCCACCTCATTTGGCATCATTTTAATGTAGCATATTTAAAAAATCCAATTCTGATTTGGAAAATACCAATCTATATATTTCATGTATGTTGAGATTCTCTATGAACTAAAATAGAAAACCCATTTTCAGACCTTGCCAGATAACAGTATATTATCTAAGTAGATTGTATAAGTGGTTTCAGTAAGTGGCTTCATTTATGATTACATTTGAAGGTGTCAAAAAGCCTGTGGGCAAAAATATCTCCCTTTTATAAGATTAGAAGCCACACCTGAATTTGATTTAAGACCCTTGATTTAAGTGGCTTAAGTAATTACCTTATCTGGGTAGGTAATATATTAGCAGGGAATTCAATAAATGTGAGGGGAATGTGTTGAATGTCTATGATGTGTGAGGTACTGTACTATCTTTCTGGAATACAAAGGTGAGTAGGCATTTCTTTTCCTCAGAAAGTTTATGGTTTGGTAGTGGATCCTGGCAAGTATACACTTACTTATATGATATAATTCTTGTTCGTGGCAAGAAGAACTATTTTGGTGGAAGGATACTGGTGCACTTAAGGGAGGCCATGCTGCTGAGAGAGGGTGGAGGTCACAGTTCTTTGGAATTCACGGGTAAATTATTGAATTTGATATCAGTCAATGAAATCTATGTCATAAAGATAAGGTAAGGAATATTATAAACAAACTTTTTTTTTTTTTAAAGATTTTATTTATTTATTTGACAGAGGGAGCGAGAGAGCACAAGCAGGGGGAGCAGGAGAAGGAGAGGGAGAAGCAGGCTGCTAGACACTTGAATTTTACACCCCAGTGCTATTGGAGTGTGGCTGGGAGAGACCAGCTGATTGGCCGTCAAGAAATCTAACAGGGTAGAATTTACCTTGGTTAATTTATTCAAATCCAAGATTTAGCCCTTAGCTCTGTAGACTCAGAATCTCTATGTGATCTCCCAGACCTGATGAAACCCGGGGATATTGCCTCAACTTTGCAAAGCTTGCAAGAGATTGATATTTAAAGCTGTAGTGGAATGACAATGATTAATTTGCTATAAAAATATATCATTGTTGGGGCGCCTGGGTGGCTCAGTCGTTAAGCGTCTGCCTTCGGCTCAGGTCATGATCCCAGGGTCCTGGGATCGAGCCCCGCATTGGGCTCCCTGCTTGGCAGGAAGCCTGCTTCTCCCTCTCCCACTTCCCCTGCTTGTGTTCCCTCTCTTGCTGTGTCTCTCTGTCAAATAAATAAATAAAATCTTAAAAAAAATATATATATCATTGTCAAGTGGATAGTCTGCAGAATGAATTCTCTGTCTGGAGAAAGTTTCAGAATGTTGTTGGGTGATCATGAAATCAGAATAAGAAGAATTATTTTTGTGATTTAAATATTTAATAGCATCAGGCTCTAATGCTGCCATCTTAACATTAGGCCTATACTTGGTGGTTGATAGGATATTTGGACCTTTGGGTAAAAATTCTGTCTTGGATTTTCTGTCTCCTAATTACCATATTCCCCACTCTGTTCTCCCTGAGGGTATAAATTTCTTGTGTATCTTCCCAGAGATACTCTGTGTATATCATAGCAAATATATATGTGTGTATATATATACATACATACACACATATATATTTCGTTTAAATGATGGCTAAACACACTATCATGCAACTTGTTTTTTTTCCGCTTAACAATATATATTGAGGACATTTTTCCTATTAGTAAAGTACTTACTCATTATGTTCTTTTTTAACAGCTGCAAAGAATTCTACTGTAGACGGTGTCATGATTTATTTAACCAGTCCCATAATGACGGGCATTGATTATTTTAAATCTTTTGCTACGACAAACAACGTAGCCATGGAATATCCTCTACCTCTTTGTCAATCTCAGTTGACTGTAGTGGTACCAGTTCCTTTTCTTCTTCAATTTGATGTTCCTCAAGATTTACCCTCTTCACTTCTCACAGTATACTCACTGACCCTGGGAAATCTTCATTCTCTTGACTTTATCATCTATATGCTGATGATTCTTACATCCGTATTTCTAACCCCGATTTGCCCTCTCCTGTCCAGAACTATATGTGAATTGCCTGTGGTATAATTCCATTGGGATGTTCGGCACGAATGTCAAGTTTGTGATGTGTACTTCACTGGCTCTCTTGATATGCACCACTTCCCTGCCCCCATCAAATATGTTCTTCCTCAGTATTCCCTACCTTGATGACTGACGCCACAAACTCCCAGTGGCTCAAGGTAGAAAGTTGAAAAGAACCTCAAAGCCTCCCTTCTCTTCAACATCTTCGTGCAGTCGGTCATCAAGTATTTTGATTTCTCTTCTTGTATACTTTCACATATCTTTTATGTTCCTACAGTCCTGTGGTTCTCAAAGTGTGGTCCCTTGACCAGCAGCATTAGCATCACCTGGGAACTTACTAGAAATGCAAATTCTTGAGTCGCCTCCTCAAACATACTGAATAAGAGACTCTATGGCTCGTAGGGTCCAGTGGTTTAACAAGTACTCCATGTGATTTGGATGTGTGCTGAAGTTTGAAAAGCATTCCTCCAGGCCCAATTTCTTAGTTTAGCAATTGGTTCTCTTTTGTTTCTGGATGACTTTAGCAGCCACATAGGTGGTTTCCTTGTCTCCAGACTTATTCACCAGAAATCTCCACACAGAAGCCAGAGTCATGTTTCTGAAATGCAAATCTGACCACATTATGTGTGTTTAGAAGTCCTTGGGATTTTCACAATAAAGCTCAAGCTCTCCTTAGTATGATGTGATGCTCTGGCCCCTAGTTTCTTCCCTAGACTCATCATCTCTCATCAACTCCTTCTTTACGCTCCAAAGACTGGCTTTGCTGAAATACTTGCAATTCCCAAACGTGAATCATTTTCTCTCTCCTTCATTTGTCCCTCTACCTAGCATGTTCTCTTTTTCCCTTTGTCACCACCTTTCTTTTTTCCCTCAGTTACATTATTTAGTTCTTTTACTGGCTACTCTTGTCCCTGTAAATAATATCTTTAAACCCCTATTTCTCGTTCCCTCAGTGATTGATGACTCTGTGGCTAGAGTAGGTTTCTCTGCTGTGGTATGAGGATCTCACCCTGGAGTAGGGATCCTGACTGGCATCTCCCTATAAATCGGTGGCACATTTACTTTGATAGACTTCACTTCAGGGGAGTGGGATTGAGAGGGCAGTGATTATCTGGCTTCTCATCAATACTTCCTGCTGTGTTTGATGGTTTTGCACCCCGTAGGCTCCGGTGTACCCTGTATCCTCCTAACTTCCTTTCCTCTGCTAAATGTTTTTCAAAGGTTTGTGAAATCTGTATGATTCCCTGCCATTTAATTGCCCCCATCCCCTGAGGCTACTTTTGCAGTACTTTTTTCCAGTGAGATTTCAGAAAGTACAAGAAGTGTTTGTGTGTGTGTGTGTGTGTGTGTGTGTGTGCGTATGAGAGTATGAGAATCCCTTCCTAAACTGGAAGCACTGGTGAATTTTTATTTTCATTTGGGTATAAGGAACACACGTTCACAATTGTGTAACTAGTAGTTATGGGTCAGAGATTGTCATTTAGTTACTCATTCATAGAATATGCAGAGAACAAACACCCATTCAATCGCTTAGCCGCATTTGGCCAATGAAGTGTTTACATTTGGTTTGCATTCTTAGTATCTTAGTGTTTTCTTACCTTTTAGTAGGCAGGCACATTAAAAATGTGTCACATTGATATTTAGAAGTATCACTTTAGTAGTGTCCTTAGTGTATCTCTCAGTGTCCTCTAGTTCTTCAGGATTTGCGTAATGATGATATCATATCATTTCTTTTCATTTACTGGCTGGAATACTTCTCTAAAGAGAAACATTCCCTTGTCCATTGTTTGGTTAGAACAGTGGTGCAGTTTGAGTAGTAAAGGCAGAATCAGTATTTGATTTTTTTCCTTTATGTATAAGACTTGGTTTCCTATCATTCTCCAAGGGGACAAATAAGGGTTTTTTTCCCCCCCTCTAGGTATTACTGGGAACTCATGGGATTTAAATAAATTTGATGTGTTTTAATCAACTGCTCTTATTATTCCTATTGATGCACAAATTTTCCCATCTTTGGTCAGTGCAAATCCCTTCACGTGGCCTGCTGAGTCCTTCTGACATGGCCTCAGTCATCTATGATAGTCATAGCTGCCTTGCTATCTGGCATAACAAGATTTTCCAGGTTAGCTTCTATATTTCCTTCCCATTTATCAAAAGTTAAGAGGAAAACACAAACATTTCTCAAAAATGTTCCTGATCCAGAATGGCAAGGTCGAGTTTCAGTGGTTCTTCATGGTATTAACCTTCACAGGACAAACCCTCCGAGGCACCGGTTTCGAATGTGAGTCTGTGCTACACAGAAGCATAGCAATCTTGGACCATGCTTACCCTCACTGGCACTGTGCCGAGTTCTTGTCTGAGCCACTTTTGCCAGCCTTAGGTCATGTTGTTTCTTCACAGAATAAATACTGCCATGCCAGGGGATTCTCCAGCAAAGATGTCATCATTCAAGAGGAAGCGATTCATTACACATATCTTGTCCTGAATTGCAAATGACTCACTTCTCTTTTAAAACTGTCAAGTTTCTCTGACTTATATATTTCTCCTCTCATCACTGTAAGGACTTATGTTCCCTCAAAAGATATATTGAAGTACTAACTAACCCTGATACCTCAGAATGTGACCTTATTTGGAAATAGGATCATTGTGCATGTAATTAGTTAAGTGGGGGTCATACCGGAGTCAGGCGGGCCCTTAATCAAATATGACTGGTGTTCATGTAAGAAGAGGGAAGATGATGTGAAGAGAGACACAGGGAGAACAGGATGCAACAATGAAGGACGAGGTTGGAGTGATGTGGCTGCAAGCCAGGGAATGCAGACAGCTGATGGCTACCTTCAGAAGCTAAGAAGAGGCAAAGGAAGATTCAATCCAGAGCCTCAGAGGGAGCGTAGCCCTGCTGACACCTTGGTTTTGGACTTCTAGCTTCTAGAACTGTGAGAGAATACCTTTCTGTTGTTTTAAGCCACCCAGTTTGTAGTATTTTGCTACAGCAGCCCTGGGAAACTCATATAATCATCTTCAGCAATAATGTACTGCCCTGACCAGTCTACGTATTGAATTATTGAGTCAATAGTAGAAGGTGTTTTTTCAAAAACGTGGATGTTTTCAAGATTAGAAAAGAAATTGTAGCATTTCTTAGTTTGCACTTAGCACAGAGTGGCTCAAACCCTCATTGAATTGATGGGGAAAAGGAAGCCTCCAGGAGAAAAGTGATTTGCCCAAGGTCACACAGGTATTGTGTAGACAAAACAGAACCAGAACCCAGATCTCAGAATGTGTAGTTCAATGCCTTTTCCATTATATACATTTGAACAATTCCAATTATTTTCAAGTTCCTTTTAGCTCTATAGTCTTTCTCTTTGCCTCCTTCTTTTTATCTTTGCAGTGAAAATTTAATAACATGCAATGCAGTGTGCCTAATCAATGGAGTATAGCATGAAGTTCAGAGGATAGTTCATCCTTATACCTAAAAATAAATCCTTTTACTATATTCACACTGATTTTGTGAAGGCAGATTTTGGTTTTACTGAGCATCCTTGTAATCCCTCTATGTCTCTAGAGGTCAATGTGGCTTAAAGAAACTTTGTTTCAAACTATATTGAGTTAACATTTAATTCAAGGCACTTTAATCAAAGGTGACTATAAAATAGTGGCCCAGAGAAACTTAAATTAATTCAAAATAACAAATCCTATAAACACTAATATGTATAATACTGATTTTGACACATGGAACTTTTCACTGAACCGATAGATCTTAATGTATTTGTAAATAATTGAGCTAATTCCTATACCTTTTAAAGTGTAAAATATTATCTTTTTGCTTAAAAATATATGACTCAATCATTCTAAATTCCTTTTAGAAAGAAATGTTTGCACTTCTATTGAAGGCTGTTTGAATGAACATTTATGACTAGTCATATTATTTCTCTATGATGACATTATGAAGCAGTTATGTCTTCGTGTTCATGTGGCATTTCATGAAGAATAGGCTTTGTGAGCTACTTGGGATAGAGAATTTCTGTGGGGAAAACAAGTGATGCTATTGACAAGTTTGGTAAAGCCCTATCCAAGTCACCATAGCCTACATGATAGCAGAAAGTAATAGAAGAGTTCAGAGAAAGGAGGAATTATGGAGTTGGATTTGTCAGGAAAGGAGTCACAAGCAAGTACAACAGATACTCAGCTATTTATCAAATCCATTTTCTCTTACCTGGGCCCACAGCCTCCTTTACAATTTTAGGTGTGACCAAGTAAAGGAGTTCTAGCCAATGGAATATTAATAGTCAAGATGTGGGCCATTGTTAGGCCTACTTCATAAAGTCCTCCTACACGTGATCCTCCATACACTTTATCTGCAGCAACAACACTGGAAGCCAAGTGTTAAAGATGGGAGAGCCATCAGATGGAAGGAGCCTGGGTTCCTTGGTTCCTAATCATTGCTTGGAGGACAGCCAGTGACAACCAGTCACACCCACTTAAGACCTTATGAGAGCAAGAAATAAACTTCCATTGTGCTAAACCATTGATATTTTGGTGTTTTTCCATTATAGCAGCTGACATTATCTAACTAATATGGAAAGTGAGACTGGAACAGAATGTTGAAGAACGTTAAAGGATATGTAGGATATAGACAATGACAGAAGATACTGAGGGTATCTCAGACAGAACGGGTGGACTGAGCAGTGTCATGGGGAAGGGAACTCAACACAAGTGGTCAGAATGGAATATTAAAGAAGGAGGTCACAGAGTCAGGTAGCTACCTCAGCTTGTAGAGATTAAAGGGTCTAGACCTGATTTTACTGCTGAGGTGACAATTGAAAAGGTAAAGAAATACACTATTATACCTTAGGATAATAAAGGTTTGTTCATTCAGTGCTGGTTGAAGCATGTTCTGGGAAAATTCATCTGGTGGCAATATATGGAATCGATTGGTTATTGGAGATGTCAGAGTGGAGCTAGAGAGGCCTTCTAGAAGACTGAGTGAGCACCTGGATTGGGTGATTGGTGGGGGAGGGGATCAGAGCTGAATGAGTGAGGTGGTGTTAAGTATGAGTGTGCCTGACTAACTGTGGGAGCACTGAGAGAGGAAGGAAGGAATGTGACTTCCACTTCTGTATGTTAGCTCAGAAGAGTGAGTAATGCTTCCAAGTATGAACTTGGGATATAAAATAAGAGTGTAAAGTTTATTGCTGTCCTTAGGAAAGCAAGATAGTATATAACATATTCTAGAAAGATTACTGTTACGGTAGTTAACATACAAAAATGTCAGTATATGGCATTCTCACAAATCTATTTTATCTTTCTGGGCACACAGAAAGACTACATTTCCCAGCCTTCCCTGCAGCAAGATGAATGTGGCTGAGTTCTAGCCAAAGGAATATGGATGTAGATGGTGTATGCCATTTCTAGCTCTATCCATAAAACTGTGCTTGATTTCCCAGCCTCTCTTCTCCTTCTGTGGCAGGCTTGGAAGCTACCTGTTCCAAATAATGAGCTGCCATCTGGAAGAATCCTGGATCCCTGAGTTATCACTTGGATGAGGGCTTTCCAAAATTGATACCTAACCACATTGGACCATGACTTGAGAGAGAAATGAAATCTTTATTGTTTTAACTTCTGAGATTTTAGGGCGTATTAATTATAGCAGCATAGCTAATCTCTTTCTGAATTACACTTAACACTTACTCAGTCATTCAGCAAACTTTTATTGAGCATCTAATATGTTCAAAGAATAGGCTAGCCTAAAGTCAAACTTTATTCATAATATCGCCTGGTGAAATATTTCCATGACAGTACTGTTCCAACAGGTTTTTATAATCTAGAAATTCATTAAAATTTTGAAGTTATGCACCTCCTGTTTACTCTCAACCTCCCATTCTTTTTGATCTTAGTTATTAAATTCTAACACTTGTGTCAGTTTTTTTAAATAGGAGAGTTGACTGTGTATTTTGACCTTGCCTTTTATTAAATTCCTTTTTGACAAAATTTCCACTAAACAGATGAGGGAGGCTTAAAATAAGAAAAACTTATCTTACAATATCTTGTCTAAGATAGTTTTGGGGGTGTTGACAGATACAGTGTAGAGTTTCTTTTATTTATCCTTTATCTGACACTCATTGACTTAATGATGCCAAAACATCCGCCCACATGAACTGGAGATCTGAGCAGAGATTAAAAACCTTGATCACCTTGGGAATTCTGGTTCTGCTGCAAGAAGTTAAAAAAACCTAAATTTTTATTGAAATGGATATATATGTCTTCTCTCTGTCAGATCCAACTTCACATTTGAATGTGGGAGTCTGATGTGAACACCCATCTAAGAATAAATTAGCTTCCAATGTATTTTTAAATCCTCATCATTATTTTCATTGAACAGTGCTGAGTAATAACCAGATACCATTCTTTGTATGGAAACTGTAGGTAGACCTAATCTCTGGAAAACAGACTGTTGTTCTTAAATGGTGTCACTTCATACTTTCACTGAAATGAAGTTGTAGGTGGTTTGGAATGTGATAGCTAATACACAGATTTGACATTTTTCCCTAAATAAAAGCAGTTATAGTGGGGTGCCTGGGTGGCTCAGTTGGTTGAGCGTCTGACTAGTGATTTCGGCTCAGGTCGCAGTCTCATGGGTCTTGGGATGGAGCCCCTCCTGTGGAGCTCTGCACTCACTGGGGAGTCTGCTTGGGATTCTCTCTCTCCCTCTGCCACTCTCTCCACTTGTGCATGCACGCTCTCTCTCTCTCACAAATAAATAAATAAATCTTTAAAGAAAAAGCAGTTGTATTATCTCTATGATTATAAATACCCTATGTGAACATTTAAAAATTGGAGCAGTATAGAGAACATGAGAACAAAGAGAGGAATACCCCAAAACCTAGAAAGAAGAGAGAATTGCTAGGAATATTTTGGGGTATATCCCTTCAGCCTTCTTTATTCACAAACAAAAACACACATACACTCGAAGTCAGACAGTTTTACATAAATAGAATTGCACTACAGATATTTTTTAATTTAAATTTTTACTCACAAATCTGACATGGATGTGTTTACCTATCAATAAATCTAGAGGTACAAAATCATCTTAAGAACTATAAATTCCCTTGTAGGAAAATAAAATAATATAACAAGTCTTCTGTTGATGGATATTCAGGTTGTTTTCAGTTTTTCACTATTATATGGTACAAAAAAATTATAAAGAATGGTGCCATGAACTTATGTGTATATATCTTTGAATTTGTGTGAGTAGTATAAATTATGAGGGTGAAAGTGCTGGGAGGATTTGATATTCCCAAGTTTAATATTGCTGGAAGGAGAGCATATTTGTCATTTTGGCTAATGCATTGGCAAGATAGTGGAGAGAAGAAGGATGACTAAATTTCCAGGGCCTGAGAGTAGGTGATTCCCTCTTCCAGTCTACCAGGAGCCAGTCAAAACCACCTGAGATATATGAGAGCCTGGGCTGCTTCTAAACACCATCCTGTAGGTCTTTAAACTCTTTTTTTGTTATGGAGGTTTGTATTGCAATATGCAACAATCTTTGGTGTATCAGGCAATTTATCAAAGTTGAAGCCAAGATGTGAATTTCATATGGGTGGCAAGAAGGGGAGGGATTTTGTTGGAGTAGAGTAATGCCACACATCATTTGCAGTTCACCTGCTTCTTCTCTTGCTCCCAGCCATCTGTGGAATCCCCTGTGACACAGTTCACTTGTGGTGTGTGGTGAAGTCATCCATGAGCTCCTGGAGGTTTCCATGTAGCTGCTTCATTCCCACACCTCTGCTGAAGAAGAGGCATCTGCTGTCTTTATTTCCTCATCTCTTTCCACTGCTCGCATTAGATAAGTACTCTGAAAAGGCCAAGTTGGAAGAGGTTGGAGTTTTAGGGTTGAGACCACAGGATCTGTAGTCTGTATTAGTCAAGGCTATGGTAACAACAACAAACCCACAAAACATCTGAAGTCTTAAGGGATTAGCACATCACAAGTTTGTTTTGCGATTTCAGAAAGTCTGATGCACATCGCAAAATTCCCACAGCAACTCTCCTCCACGTGGTGTCACCTGGATCCAGGCTTTTTCTCTGTTTCGAGATTCTGCCATCTCATCTCAACTCATGGCTTCTGGGGTTGCCCTCTTCCATGCCTCAGTTCAGAAGGGACACACGTCAATGCCATTTGCACATAATTTGTTCTGCATTGGCCGCATGACCGCAGCTGAACCACATGGAGGCCTGGAAATTCAGTGCAGCATGCCGACTAATTGGTGAGCACTCTGTCAGGTGCCGGCAGACCTGGTATAAATTCATAGTTCTGCTTCTTGCTGATTTGTGAACCTGGGCAAGTTTGTTATCATTTCTGTGCCTCAGTTTCCTCACTTGTAAAATGGGGGGGCAGAATACCTCTTTCACGTGGTGTTGAATGAGATAATATGCGTAAAGACACACAGTAAGTTCTCAAGAAAAGAAATAATAGCTTCTAGTACTAGTGGGAGCCACCCTGGGAAATGAATATAATTACAACTGATCATGGCTTGAATTGTTATAAAGAATGTGTACTAAGAGATCAGAGTGGCGAGAGTTTACTCCCAGTAAGGTTGACAAAGGAAAGCCTCATAGTGGAGAAAGCATTTGAGTTGGGTTCTGAAAAATTTGCTCCTCCTCCTTTAAATCCCTGGAGGAAAAAGCAGTGTTGTAGAGACTGAGGCATTAGGGGGAATTAAATTAGTGCTGAGGAGATTTCAGTGTGTTCTGACCTGAAATGAAAAACAAATTATGAGTAAATGACTAGTAAGCTGGTATTAGTTATGAGTCAGTAGTCTGTGCTTTATAAACAAAAGACTTCAATCCTGGTTACATTATTTTGGGGTCTGCTATGAATCTGGGTAGAAATCATGTCCCTCTGAGTTAGGATAACCACAGGATTTGATCTCCAAAATTCCGAGCTAGGGGATAAAACAACCCTATAAGGAGGAGCCTGGTTCTCCCACAAGAAGTTTGAAGCACACTGATAGCTAGATTTAAAAAAAAAATACCTTTTCAAACAAAAGAAATTTACTGAGCTTAATTACGGGGATGAAGGGTGAATAAAGCTCATACGGTATTTCTAACAACCCTGGAAGGTATTATGCTCAGTGAAACGTCAGAGAAAGACAAATACCATATGGTTTCACTTATATGTGGAGTCTAAAAAAACAAATGAACAAAAGCAGAAACAGATCCATAAATACAAAGAACAAACTGATGGCTGCCACATGGGGGAAATAGGCAAAATGGGTAAAGGAGAGAGGGAGGTACAGACTTCCAGTCATGGAATGACTAAGTCGTGGGGATGAAAAACCTAGCAGAGGGAATACAGTCAATAATATTGTAATAACATTGTATGACGACATGGTAACTACACTGATTGTGGTGAGTATTGCGTACTGTATAGAACTGTCAAATCACTATGTTGTACACTCGAAAATAATATAACATTGTATGTCAACTCTACTTCAATTAAAAAAATAATTAAAAAAATGGTGAATAAGGTATTTCCTTGCTTCTGGAACCAGCCTGGTCCCTGGCTCTCTGATCTTTGATTTCAGAGCTCACCTTGCGAACTTCACATTTCTCCCTTGATTTGGAGGACTTGTAAAGTAGAAACTCTCGGGTTTGCTTGACTTGCCTTTCCCCTCAATTCTTGACCCTGCTTATTTGCCCAATTTTGGGGGCTCCTCACAACTTTTGGTATCAATCTTAGTTGGTCCATGCCTCAGAAAGCCCCTTTGGCCTGGCTGAGCCAGGACTCTCTACCAGCTCAATCCTAGGAAACCCAGTTTGTTGCTTTTGTACTGGTGGTGTCAAGAGTGAATGCCCCGGAGGCAGGCCACCTGTGTCTAGAATCCTGTGTCTGCCACTTACTGGCCTAATGATCTGAGTCAAGACACTCAATCTCTTTGTGCCTCAGTTTTCTCACTTAGAAAATGGGGATGATAATAATAATAGGACTGGCTTCATGGGTTGTTGTGAAGATTAAGTGAGGATTAAATTGAGTGCCTGGCCTGTAGTAAGTGCTTAATTATTTCCATCTGGTATTATTTAGAGCAAGGGTGCCCTGGGAGCACAAGGAAGGAAGCCATTAATGTGGCCTAAGAGAAGCTAGAAAAGCTCCACAGAAATAATGATACTTGGACAGGACCTGGATCGATGAGTGATTTCACAGAGGAGGACTTTGAGTGAGGATAATCTAAGAAGAGAGAAAGACTGATGCACAAAGCTCAGGTCTGAGACATAAAATGGAAGTTCATCCAACTCATGGAGCACTGGATGAATGGAGAGGGCCGGAGAGGAAGAGGCATGACAAGTGTCAAGGCTGGACAGGTAGGAAAAAGGGAAATTAGGACTTGAAGGCTAAAGCAGTGAGTTAGTACTTTACTCCTAGGCAGCAGGAAGCCAATGGAGATCTTCAGGCAGGGAGGTGATTACGGTCAGGTTTGTAAGATCGCACTGGCTGTGGTGTGGAGGACGGATTATAGCGAACTGGAGGGTTAGCAAGAAGTCCAACTGAGGAGGCTGTTTCATTAATCCGGATGGAGAAATCATGTGAGAGCTTTATATAATGGAACATTAGTAATGACTACCCTCCCCCTTCCTTCTTCCTATTGGATTTTTGGATGGTGCATGAGATTTTTTTGCTTGTTGTTTTTTTCTGTTACTGTATATTTATGTTTTGTCCCAAAAGCATAATATGAAAAAAGTCAGTCCTTATAGAAAAAGTTCACAGTATAAATCTAATACACTTCTTTCTCTCCACTCACCCATTTAGTCAACTTGAAAACCTTCCTATGGCCAGTGCAGCCTGTGATGGGTTAAAATGTATTTGATGCAATACCGTAGCTTTTAGTATGTGTGAGCTTCAGTGGCCCAGCATTTAGCCCTTCCTCTGCTTCACTTGTCACACTATTAGCAATATCCCTGGGTGAGTGACCTAAGGTTAAGGATTAAGTTTAAAAACCATCTTGGCATTTTTCTGCTTGCATTGGTTGGACTTAGACTGAGATTTCATTAAATATTTAATTTTATTTGGTTGCTGCAAGGTAAAGTCTAGAAGAACTCCAAATGGTCTTTTATTTTTACATTTTACCTGCACTTCTTGTTACTCTTAAATGAAAGGATCTTGCTTTCAGACGCAAAGTTATTTCAAGAATTTTACTAACATGCATTACTTCAAGTGTTTTGAATTATGTTACCTATAGAACTAATCCATCAAGAGCTTTGTAAAAGCCCTACAAAGTTTTGGAGAGTGTGTCCAATTGGAATTCTAAGCCATATTTCCTGTTCAAACCTTCCCTTCATTTATAAAACTCACGTCCCCCCGCCCTTGCTTGGCACCTCCTGAAAAAGTAGCAAACCTACCTATGGTTTTAGAAATTCCTTTTCTCAGGGCAGCTAGAGCAAAAATCTACAAAGATAGAAGAAAACTCTGGCAGAGATCTTTTTTTTTTTTTAATTTTTTTAAGATTTTTTTTTTTAAATTTATTTGACAGAGAGAGAGATAACGAGAGCAGGAACACAAGCAGGGGGAGTGGGAGAGGGAGAAGCAGGCTTCCTGCAGAGCAGGGAGCCCGATGTGGGACTCGATCCCAGGACCCTGGGATCATGACCTGAGCCGAAGGCAGATGCTTAACGACTGAGCCACCCAGGCGCCCTGGCAGAGATCTTTTTTTTCAAACATGTTTCTGTTTAGCTCGGGAAAACTATACACATGCCATGCAATGCAGTGTTCCTTTTCATTAATACTGAATAAAAGGTTTTTAGAGTCACCCCATTCACCACTCTTTGAAACATTCCTCTTCATTAAACAACCCTTAGAAATGTTTGGTCCAACCTGAATAGTAATCAGGTTCCTCTTCCCTTTCTCTTTTTGCTCGGGTCTTCAGAGTAGAAGGTAACTGGTGCTGCCTCCCAAAGGGGTTCCCCCAGAGGCAATTAATTAATGTAGTGAAATCGCTGTAGGAAGTATCCCCCCCTTCCCTTGGAGGATTTTGGGTTTTTCAGTGGGCTTTTTGGGGGAGACCTCCAGCTGACACTGAAGACTCTTCTTTGTTATTAGCATCTTTTGTGACTCTGGGTGTGCTGGAAAGATCCAAGGAATTACAGACCATCTGTGCTTCCAAAGCCACTAGAGGTCCCCCTTAATTTTTCTTTTCTTCACACCTACATTACCATCTTCATTGAGAAACCATCTCTCAGTTTCTGTGCAGCCAGCCTCTGGAGGAATATGAGAGCTGTCTTCAGATATATGAAAGTCCATTAAATGGAGGAGGATTTAAGGTTTTGATATACAGCTCTGAGTGATAGTACCAGGATATGTAGGTGAAAATGTCAGGAGGCAAGCGTTTTCCCCAGTGTATGATCTGCAGGTCCGCAGAATGTTAATGGGTACTAGGGTTAGAGTGTGGAGGGTTTCAGGGTTAAATAAATTAGGAAATACTGCATTAAAGTGGTTAAACGGATTTCTTTATCAAAGCCAATGGATGTTGTAAGTATCTAAAAGGAGCATATGATATATGCTTATTTGACCATGGAATGTTTCATGGAGCAGATTAAAGGATAAGTACTCCTGAGTTAAGCACTGAGAAAGTTGATTTGTTGCCTACCATGAGGATACATTTTACTATTTTAAGTTAGAAGCCTTAGATGTGAGTTATAGATGCAATCAAATGCTGTGGGACCCCGAACATAAATATAAACACCTGGGGATTCAGTTTATTTATAAAACAGGAAGTAGAACTGAATATCCCAGAGGTCCCTACTGGCTTCAAATTGCTATGTATGACATCGGGACATACAGACCCTCCCATCTGTTGAGGTGTTCACATCTGGATCGGACCCCACAGATGGGCATTTGCACAGGGCGTTCATGCTGGTTGTTAAACGCATTTACCAGCATACCACTCACTTCCAGAGCCTTATCTTTCAGATGTGTCTCTTCTGAAGTTGCGCATAAATGCATTGCCAATATTACTACAATTAACTGCAAAATGAAGTTAACGATAGTGTTGATTTCACTGTTAGATATTTGGGGTTTACTTTATTTAATAAGTGATTAAAGATTGGTTCAAAGATATATATTATTCTGCTAGAATATGGTAATGATATTATGATTATGATATTATAAAAGGTGACTCATTTTAGTTTGGAATTTAAAGACTAGAAGAGTTTGTATTGTTAACATCCATAGTGGTTGAAAGTAAGTATCATGGTATTATTTAAAACTAGGTTCTTTCCAGCCATGTATAAGGGACATTTAGAATGGGGGAAAGAACATGGGAAGTTGATGTTTTGCAACAAAGACATTTTATCTCTTCCTGTAGGTAAATCTAACATAAAGTGCTTCTTAACTCTGCCCCAATAACTGTTGGGGGAGATCATTTTAATCAGCAACGAGTACCATAAATGTCCTGTGTCTGTAAGCGGAATGAATATGCTCCTAGATTGTCTGATATGTGAGACAGAGAGATGACAGTTGTGTTCAACCCGACACTGAGCAGTTTGGACCCTCTCTTGGCTATTACTATTTTTTTTAAAGCGTAGTTTTAGGTTTATGATAAAATTGAAAGGGAGGTACGGAGATTTATACCCCTCGTATGTCCTGCCCCCACATATGCATAGCCTCCCCACTATCCATATCCCCTGCCAGAGTGGTGCTTTCTTTTTTTTTTTAAGAGAGAGGGTGGGGAGGAGCAGAGGGAGGAGAGAGAGAATCTTAAGCTGGGCATGGAGCCTGACACAGGGCTTGATCTCATGACCCTGAGATCATGACCTGAGCTGAAACCAAGAGTTGGATGCTCAACTGACTGAACCACGCAGGTGTCCCACAGTGGTACATTTTTTGCCAAGGATGAACCTATATTGACACATCATAATCACCCAAAGTCCATAGTTTACATTGTAGTTTACTCTTGGTGTTGTACATTCTATGAGTTTGAATGAATGATATATATCCACCGTTATAATATCATGCAGAGTATTTTCACTGTCCTAAAAAGTCTCTGTATTCTGTCTATTCATCTCCCTCACCCTGACCTGTCGGTTCCTGATCTTTTTATTTTTCTCATAGTTCTGCTTTTTTCAGAATGTCATATAGTTGGAATCATGCAGTATGATGTATTGTATGGTGACTAACATAATAAAATAAAATAAAAACAACAACAACAACAAAAAAACCTTTTGAGGCATAGAAGCCAGGGTCTGGAAGTGCCAGTTACAGGACTGCTCTGCCATCCAGCCGTATGTCTAGGCATTCTTGTATGTTCTGCATATTTTGTCAAGATATCACAACCTGGAATAACTCAATGAGACCTTCGTTTTGTTTTTAAAGCAAGTACATATGAAGCATCTATTTTGCCCCAGCTAGGAACTATACTGAAGCTGGCCATGTTTCACAGTTATAAGAGAGAACAATTTTCAATCATTATTTCATTGGAACCAATTTTCAATTCAATATACCAAAGATTTCTATTCACTGATCATTCTAAAACTAAGGGTTTTGTTCCTGGAGCTGAGAAATTTCACAGTGCCCTGATGTACTTCAGAAATGTCTCTTTTGTGAACAATTTGTGAAGGAATGAGGCCAGGAAAACATCTATCTAGTTCCTAGTTGGGAACATTGAGATGAGACTAATTTTTATTGAACTGGCTGCATGAATTTATAATCATATATAATAAATATTGCAGTTGAAAGCTATAATATTTGTTAATGTTGGCAGCATGGAAGCTAATTAATCATTCTCTCTTTATGCTTTAGATAGGCATGGTTTGCATATTCATCATAGGCCATGAATGACACTCCAAAGAGGTTGGAGCTCAAGTTGAAAAACATGTTGACTGTTATAGGATCAAGTGTCTCCTGGGTAGGATTAGTGTGATAATTTAATTTAATTTATTAATTTATTCAGAATTTAATTCCAGGATAATATTGTTTTTCCAAATATGTTTTCTTTCCTTCTTCTCTCCCTTCCTCCTTCTCTTCCTCTCTATAATAAAATTGGTGTCATCCAATTTTTCTTCATGTTTTCATGTCTGCCACCAAGCTGGGAACTAAATTTAGTATTCAGTTATGGAAAGTCACTCATTCATAATTCCTAGTTGACTGTTCTCTCATCTTTTTAATGATCATGATTGTAGGTCTATTTCAGCTATTTTGTTTTATATACATCTTTATATTATATATTCCTTCAAATTTATTTTTAGAAACGAGCAGAATCTACATGATACATACATTTAAAAAATGCAGGCAGAAAAAGTGCTATTAATAGATGAAATTGTTTGCATTGCACTAGTAGCTTTGGATGTCTTAAGCTTTGCATTTCACACCAGAGAATCAGGCTCTATCATAAGGAACCATCTTGTATGAAAATATTAAACATGAGTTAAGACAAGGATGGGTGCCATCTGCTTAGTGTTTTCATATTAAGTAGAACTTTCCACTACTTGGAGAGTTTTTCCAAAAAAAATCCTTTGATTCTCTTTGCCAATTTCCCCGTCTCCCATGATAAGCAGAAATAATTATATAATTGTATATAGATCTTCAAATTTAGAAAGCTACTACATCCTAGACAGGGCTAGAGCTGTTGGAGAGGGGCACATGGAAGGTTGATGTCTATGGAGAGCACATGGGCCCGGCTCAGGGGGTGCAGCAGCAGAAGTGGTCTAGAGAGAGTTGATGGGATGTACCTGGTAGAAGCTCTAATGCCAGAGAAGTCATCAGTAGGGTGGGAACATCTAGCAGATGCTTGGAGGGCTGGTTATCAAATTTGGCTATGCATTGGAATCATCTGGGAAGCTTTAGAAATTACTGAACCCTGGAAGAGTGGCAAGGTCAGTGTGGTACAGATTTTTTTTGGGGGGGTCAAGGGCTTTTTTTCCTGCAGCATAACCGTCTATACCATTACTAGCCTTTGGAGGATGTGGGGGTGCCTTCCATAGGGGTTAGGATGGGAAGGAAGCTGGGATTTTTTTTCTTTAGAAAGACACTGGTGAGTAGTCCTCATGGTTCTGTGGTAGGGAACTATTCTATTTTTGTTTGGATAATGTGGCCCCTTTAATGCTGGCTTTAATGTAACCTCTGCCTTATTCTTCAGGGACAGAGACTGTGTCCACAGAAAGAAATCATCTGTTTGCTTATTTCAAATGACACTTCATAATCAATACATATGAAATGCTTGTGGTGAAGTATGCAGGACCTGAAGTTGACTGCCTCGTTGGGAATGCTTTCTCCACCTCTTACTAGCATTGTGACTCTGGGCTAGTTCCTTAACGCCCTTATGTGTAGAATGCATATGTTAATAATGCCAACTTCTTAGGTTTTTATTGTAAGCATGAGATAATATAATGTAGGTAAACAGTGCAGAAGATGGCCTGGGCTATAGTTAACACCAGGTCAGTGGGTGTCCAAGTGTCATTCTTAGACCAGAAGCATTAGGGTCACCTGGGGACTTGTCGGAAATGGAGATTCTCTGTGCCCACCACAGACTTACTGAGACTTACTGATTCAAAAACTCTGGGGGGTGAGGGTGGGGCAGCAATTTCTGTTTTAACCTTCCAAAAGATTCTGATGTTGACTAAAGTTTGACAGCCACTGTGTTAAAGATTACTTGTGGTTTTTAAATTAATTCCCACCAGCACACATTTTAAATAGCAAATTCAATCTGGTGGTTATTACACTGTCTAAAGAGAAACATCCTCTTGTAACTAATTAAACTACTTACAGTTAAATAGTCAAACTATTCTGCTCAATTCATAATTCAAACAATTACTTTAAAGTGATTTATTTATAATTATCACTTTCATCACTGAGAAACCACTACAAATTTTCCACCTGGGGTATACCAGTTCAGGAGAAAATTTTTCTGTTCAGAGAGTTGTTGCTATTCTTTTCTTTGATCTCCTGTTGAGTTTGTAGGTGTTCAGAATGGTTTGATCCCTATCCAGCTGAATTCCTGAGACCAGACGAAATCCAGATCTCCTACTCCTCCACCATCTTGCTCTCCAGGAGAAAATTTTTCAACATTGCTCTGGGAAACACATTTGGAGAACTTTAGGAATAAGGGTAGCTGACTAGAGCCTTCCAAATTGTGATAAACCAAACTGGGTGGGACGATGCCATTTATGAAAGGCCTGAACATCAGGGAAAGTAAGCTTGATCTAGTAAAAATCAACCATGACCTTTGAACTTTTTTGAGTATAGAAGTAGTGCAATAAATGGAAAGTGGAAAGGTTGAATTATAGTCGGCAGAGCTGGATACCCAGGGCCAGGGTGTTAGAGCTGGCCAAGCTCTGAGGATTGTGGAGGTTTCAGAGGTCCTAGAATATAGGGGTGGGGAAGAGGCTGGGAGAGAAACTCACTGGACTCTACCAGGGACTCTATGTCAAATTACAATAAAAGCAGTGAGATGACTAGGCCCAAGGATGTCATCCAAAGGGGCATCTTCTCCTGGAGGTTATGAAGCTTACAGGGTTTCTTAGACGTAGGCTAGGCAATTGCTTTTATTTCCAGGTGATCTTTTCTCATTGGTTAGTGGGTAGAGCACAGGCTGACAAGACAAGTGATCTGGACCTCATCACACGTCCCAAGATTGGGGGGGAAACTTCAGTTCAGAGCATGACTTTTCCGGGGTTTGTGCCAACTGTACTGGATGTGGACCATCCAGACTCTGGTGCCCTATGTGTGTATGTGAGGGCGGGTGTGTATGTGTGTGTATGTGAGATTGAGAGAGAGAGAGAGAGAGAGGTGCTCTCCTTGTTTATTCTTTTCCTTATTTTGTGAGTCACTCTGGGTGTGGGTTGTTTTCTCAGGAAAAGCTGGGCGTTCTGTGTACTAGAGCCTTTCCTTACAGGGTCTAAGTGGGAATTAGGTTGACTTCTGCCCCTTGGGAAATCCTTGCTTAACGTTTTTTAGGTGTGCCGAATCAGTTGCCTTTTATTCCATGGTTCTGGGACCTGCAGCTGTTGGGTGTGGAGTATGACAGAATTTAATTTTTGCCAGGGTCACTGTAACGTGAAAGTTTTCCTCCTGAGTAGATTTTGTGTTAGGGATAGGGAAGCAGACCCATGATTTCTAGAGATGCCTTACTTTGGCCTTATCTGTTGTAATAAGGTACACTTAGTACTGTGATTATTGATTTGTGGAAAGGTTTGGGCATTAGACACCAAATAAGTCTGGGGAGTTATTTAGGTCATGTTCAAAGTTATCACTTGGGTTTTGGTAGGTGGAGTTGCCCAAGGTCACCAGGATTGCCTCCACCTATTTTATGAATTCCATTTGTCAAACAGGGAAAACCATCAGCCAGCAGGAATATTGGAGGTATCTCTCCTTCTTGCCCCTCTTCCCCCTCTCCCTTTCTCTCTTTCTTCCCCTTCTTCTCTCTCTCTCTCTCTGTCATCTATCATCTATCCTGTGTCTATCATCTACCTGATCTATCTTTGTTTAGCAAGGATCACACAATCACAGCGTATGTGATGAAGATATTTCTGTTGTCAGAATAAGTAAATTATTCCTCTTTAAAGCTTTATTTAGCCTTTAGAGGTCTATTAAAAAAACAGCATGTGATCCTTTAAATGACACTCTAAGTTATTGTTTCAGTTCAAAAAGCTGTTTCAGTGAAATAGGAGTGAGTCTGAATACAGTGCTAGTTCAATGCTTTCCCATTGGCCAACGTTCCACCTGGTCTTTCTAGCACCACCACCTACTGAGATAAGCACCAGGGTCCTTTGATGCAGAGGAACAATGGGGATGTAGGAACCCCCTTTCAAGAGGAGGATGAAAGGATCCAACGGGCATTTAGTTTTCTTTTATTCCTGAACCATTCTTCTTAATAATAACTGAAAGGTCACCCTTGGAGTTCAGAAGAGTCAGAATGTTACGAGTGATAGAGGATCTTAAGAAAAAGAGTACAGACTCACTAGGAGGAAAACAGTAACCAGTTGTTCAAGTGTGTGTGTGTGTGTGTGTGTGTGTGTGTGTGTGTGTGTGTGTGTGTGGCGGGGGGGGGCAGAGAAAGAGAGAGAGCACTTACACTTGGGTGTGCATAGAGCGCCTCATGCATTAAACATCTTAGAAAGTGTAGGCACAGCTGGTGCCCGGACAGTGAGTCATGTGATCTCTGAAGCATCAAATAATCTTTTTCTGTTCATCTACTTCGTAATTACGGCCTGCCAAATTTCCTTTTGGTATTTATTTTAAAAATAAATACCCAGCCAGAGCAATTTAACCCTTTGCATCCTTTCCAGCTGTTCCATTTGCATCATTGACTCAAATGTCACCCTGAGCTGTTGAAACCTGCCTGTGAGGCATTATATTCCATAACCTCTCATTTCACGTAGGTCAACACTTGGCTCTTAACTGATAGTACATTTCAGGCACTACTGATTCAGGCTGGGCAGCTAGAGGTGAAAGGCTTTATCTCTCTGGAATCCTTGTGAAAGAGCCAGTCACTCAGAAAGCAATTTTGAATCTTTTACACAAAGCAGAAAAAATAACACTGTTACCGAGGTGACGTAAAGGGGATACATCTGCTATCAAACGAGTAGCTTTTTCATTGCCTCATTCTTGTAATGGAGGTTACTCTGAGTTGCTGGCTAGGTTCTGTGGTCTTTTGGAAGCTTGACCCATGGGCAGGTAAATGTGCTCTTTAGTCCTGTCATTATTATTGTGATTTTTTTCAATCACCATTTGGATGCAGGGATAGCAATCCATCAAGTTTATCTTTTCACATCAAAGCCTCAGTTAAATTTCATAAGGCTTATCACTATCCCTGATCGGCTGTTTAGCACCTACCTGGCATCCCTTGATTTGCACCATCAGCTTAACCCTAGAAAAGATGATGAATTATATAGGATATGCTTCTTCTCTTTGCAGGTAGCTTCTAAAATTCAAGATTCAGAGTAGCTTATTAGACACATTAGGCTTATTGGCCATGGGTCCATGTAAAATTACACTTGGAATTTCTCTAGGAAGAAAGTCTACTCTCTCTCCTTTCTCTAAGTGTCTCTACTTCACGACACTTCTTTGGTCCTGTTTCATCTTGAAACTATTTGCCACTTCCTAAGAAGGAAGGACAGAGAGATAGGTTTGGGGATGAGCAAGCTCCCAGTGGAGGGATACTCTATATGGATGCCTGGAACCAATGGGATGCAGAAAGTAGAAGCTATATGTCTGGCTTTTTTATGCCATTTGCCCTCATGCCCATACAAAACTTGGCAGAAATTATGACTGAAACCGTTCAAAATTGTGGAAGGTATTTTCGGTGCTGGTTGCTGTGCTAAGTGATGGTATTTACAACATTGTGGAATTTATAGGACAGTTATTATCCTTATTTTATGGGTAACTATACTAAGGATAAGAAAGATTAAGTGAATTACCCACGGTCACATGGTAACTAAGTGGCAAAGCCAGGTCAGAAACCTATTTCCTCTGACTACATGTCAAATTCTCATTTTGCATAGTCAGTAAGATAACATAGGGCAACTTCTTGATACTTAGTCCCCTCTGTTCCTCCCCTATTCCTCTCTCCAGTGCTTTGTCTACCTGTCTCCATCTTCAGGTTACCTTCAGTTGGAATAGTTAGCACTTTTGTTGAATGTTATTTCTTTAGGGAATTCTCAGATCTCCCAGACAAAGGAGTCCCTCTGATAAATGCTTTCCATGCAATTGGCACTTCTCTTTCAGAGTGTATATCACAACCAATCATTCTTTGTGCAATTATTTTGTAATGTCTCTCTCTCTTTTTTTTAAAAAAGATTTTATTTATTTGACAGAAAGAGACACAGCTAGAGAGGGAACACAAGCAGGGGGAGTGGGAGAGGGAGAAGCAGGCTTCCCGGCCAAGCAGGGAGCCCGATGTGGGGCTTGATCCCAGGACCCTGGGACCATGACCCGAGCTGAAGGCAGACGCTTAACGACTGAGCCACCCAGGTGCCCCATGTAATGTGTCTTTTCCATACCAGACTTTATAGTCCCTGTGAATGGAAATCATCTCTAGTCTTGCTCATCATCATAACTCTAGCTTTTGGCAGAGGCTGCATACCTAAAAGCAACTCAAACCCTAATTCTTAAGTAAGTGAAGGAATGACTAGCACTTTATGAGTGGTAGCTCTTGTGTTATATTCGCTATTTTTGATAATTGGATAGAGTGCTTTATATAGATATCAATGGGAAAATTGATGAACCTGTTACAAAAGCAATGCCAGGGTTAGTGATTTCTGAACACGGCCTGAGGTTGAGGTGATGGCACAAGAAAGACATGTTCAAAATGGACACAGGAGACAGCAAGAGGGGAGAGCAAGTTAGCACATGCTTTGCCTTGACCTACCTGCCAGTCCCTTCTCAAGAACTTCAGAAAAAAGAACAGCCTTTCAACCGGTGGCTTTTATTCAAAGGAAAGAATTGGTTCATCTCTAAGCTTTAGTGTGTTAATAAAGAAAGTTCTCGAGGCAATTCAGTTATATAGTTTTCTTCCCCCAAATATTTTCCAGTTTCCCCCATTGTTTTTCAGTGCTAGTTATGGCTTTCTACATTCGTAAGCACAATTTATTTTTGAGCCAATTATCTTTGTGTCTTATAAGCTTGAAGCATTCTCTTTCATATCTGTGTGAAGTTCAGAGAGAGATTTCATTTTTTCCTTTAGGTTTTGCTGCTTACTCAGTCATGTGAGACAGCTTCTATTGTATTTCTTTCAGGTCTGTTTCATAGTATATCTATGCTGCAGCTTTTGCAATATCTTAGCCAAAGATAATATAATATGACCCAGGCTGGCCTCTGATTGATCAGTCTGATTTGTAGATTGAAGTTTCATACTGCAGAGATATTAAGAACGTCAGTTTTTAGAGCTTTCGGGCTAGCTAAAACAACCATTTAGCAGTGTTTTTAATTCATTCAAGAAGATTGTGTCCAGCAAATGCAACACTGTAACAATACAGCAAAAATTTTTAACCAAGGAAATCTGATTTTACTGTACCAAACTTATTTAAGATTGTGAAAAGACAGCAGAAACAGTTTCTTTTTTTGTATAATAGGAAATTATGGTTCTAAACACGTAAGACTGAAGTAGTCAAATATATAATAAGACAGGCAGACACACAAATGACTGTTAAACACAAAACGCAAGTAATTAAAGCTAAAAAACAATTATCCTACTCATTCAAAGAAAAAATTAGGCAACTTGCAGAAATACATAAAATATGATAGGATAAAAAATAAACAGAAGAGTTTCTATTCAACTTAGGACCAACATGAGAGGAGAAGCTTTTGTTTTTGTAAAGTTGTTTGAGTAGCAACAGATTTTTTATTTTTAAATAGCAAAACTAAGTTTTTACTGAGACGGTGTCAGGCTTTTCCAGGTGCAGTGAAAGAAATATAGGAAGACCCTGTTGTACAAATAGACAAATTATTAAAAATAGAAATACCATATGATCCTGTAATTCCACTACTGGGTTTTCACACAAAGAAAATGCAAGCACTAATTCAAAGAGATATATGCACTCCTATGTTTATTGCAGCATTATGTACAATAGCCAAGATATGGAAGTCACCCAAGTGTCCATCAATAGATGAATGGATAAAGAAGATGTGGTAATAAACACACACACACACACACACACACACACACACACACACACACACACTGAACTATTACTGAGCCATGGAAAGAATGAAATCTTGTCATTTGCCACAACATAGATGGATCTAGAGGGTATTGTGTTAAGTGAAATAAGTCAGACAGAGAAAGACATAATACCATATGATTTTACTTACATATGAAATACAAAAAACAGATGAACAAACACACACAAACAAATAAGCAGAAATAGACCCATAAATACAGAGAACAAACTGACGGTTGCCAGAGGGGAGTAGGTGGCGGACGGGCAAAATGGGTGAAGGAGAGTGGAAGGTACAGGCTTCTAGTTAGGAAATGAACAAGTCACAGGGATAAAAGGTACAGCAAAGGGGATATAGTCAGTGGGTTGTAATCGTGTTGTTTGGTGACAGATGGTAGCCACACGTGTGGTGAGCAGAGCATAAGGTAAAAACCTGTCCAATCACTGTTGTATACCTGAAACTAATGTAACATTGTGTCAACTATACTTCAATAAAAAAAAAGATTAGTTAATTTAGGAAGGGTTTGCCCATGTAAACGAAGTCCGCTGTTTCTCTTCATTCTCTTCTAGGGATAGTTGCCAGCTGGTCCCTGTTTTAAAGACTACTATGAAAAAGAATAACTGCACTGGAAGGATCTTTTATTATAAAAATACAGGGGTGTAGGGTCCACATAGGCTAGCCCTGTCCATCCCTGCTCTGTCTCTCCCACCAAAATGGGGCTCAGCTCTGTTTCTGGGAATTGCTGATGCAGAAGTAAGTGAGGAACAGAGAAGAGGGTCTGTTCCAGCTGAAGTTTCTTTCCCTTTATTTTTATCTCATATGTATTTTAATTAAAAAATTTAGACAAATGCAAAAATCATGTACCCACGATCACCAGCTGGATACAGAAACTTTCCCTTGTCCTGCCAAATCCCCTCCTGCTGTGCTGTGTATTAAAACTTCTCCCCACAGAAATCTCCTCCTGATCCGTTCTCTCTCCCTTTAGTCTTGATTTTCCCAGATTGTCAAATAAATAAATGGAATCACACAGCATGTCATCTTTTGAATTTAGCTTTTTTCACTTGGGATAATGCATTTAAGATTCATCTATGTTGTTTTATGTATAAATAGTTAATTCATTTTTATTGCTGAGTTATTTCATTTCATCATATGGACGTTCCATAGTTTGTTTATCCATTCAGCTGTTGAAAGACATTTGGGTAGTTTCCACCTTGTGGTGACTATAACAAACATGCTGCTCTAAACATTTGTGTCAAAATTGGTTTTTTGTTTTCTGTACGTGTTCTTATGTTCAGAAGTTTTCATTTCTCTTGTGTAAATACCAGGAGTGGAATTTTTGACTTAGAGTCATATGGTAAGTGTATGTTTAACTTTATGAGAAACTGCCAAATTGTTTTCCGAAGTGGCTGTACCATTTTACATTCCCAGCAGCAATGTATGAGAATTCCAGTTGCTCAAAAAAAAAAAAAAAAAAAATCATTCTCGTAGAAATGTAGTTATTTTTACTATGGTTTTGCATTTCCCTGATGTCTAATGGTGTTGAACATCTTTTCATTTGCTTTTTGTCATTTGTTCCTCTTTTGTGAAATGTCTATTCAAATCTTTTGCCTATTTTTTGTTGTCTTGCTGAGTTTCAGATGTTCTCTGCATATTCCCAATACAAGTCTATTGTTAGGTATGTGTATGCAAATATTTTCTCCCAGTGTGTACCTTGTATTTTTATTCTCTTAATAGTGTCTTCCACCAAACAAAAGTTTTAAGTTTTGATGCAGACTGTTTTATCAGCCTTTTTTTTTTTTTTTTTAATGGCTCATGCTTTTGGTGTTGTATCCCAAAACTCTTTACATTACCCAAGGTCGTGAAGTTTTTTTCCATATTTTCTTCAAAAGCTTTATAGTTTTATGTTTGCACTTAGATTTATGATGTATTTTGAGTTAATTTTTGCAGCTATAGGTCAACGTTTTATTTTTGAATATGTATAATTGTCCCAGCACCATTTGTTGTGAAGATTATTCTTTCCCCATTGAATTTTCTTCTGCATCGCTGTCAAAAATCAATTGGTAGAATTCACTAGTGAAAGCATTTGGATCTGGCATTTCCTTTGTCAGGAGGATTTTAATTACAAATTCAATTTCTTTAATAGATATAAGGATATTCAGGTTATTTATTTCTTTTTGAATAGGTTTTGGGTCATTAGACTTTCAAGGAATTGCTCTATTTTATTCATGTTGGTTGAATTTATAGCTATGGCGTTGTTTTTAGTATTCCCTTACTATCTTTTTAATGTCACTGAGGTTTATGCTGGTATATCCTCTTTTAGTCATGGTATTAATAATTTGTATGTTTTTTCTATTTTTTTATTGATCTATCTGGCTAGATACCAACTTCATTGGTTTCTTTATAGACCAAATTTTGGTTTCACTAATTTTCTCAATTTCTTTTTTCATTTTCATTGATTTCTGATATATAATTATTATTTCTTTTCCTCTACTTGCTTGGGGTTTAGTTTGCTCTTATTTTCTAATTTCCTAAGTTGAAATGTATTTATTCGAGATCTTTCTTCTTTTCTAATATTTAATACCACAAATTTCCCCTCCAAGCATGGCTTTAACTGTACCCTACAAATTCTGATGAGTAGTATTGTCTTTTAGTTCAAAATATTTTCTAATTTCTCTTGAGACTTTTTATTTGACCCATGGATTATTTAGAAGGGTGTAGTTTAATTTTCAGATATTGGGGGATCTTTCCAGATATCTATGTTATTGATTTCTAGTCTAATTCCTTTATGCTAAGAGAACATATTTTGTATGACTTCAATTCTTTTATTTTTTTATTTTCTTTTTAAAGATCTTATTTAGTTATTTGACAGAGAGAGACACAGTGAGAGAGGGAACACAAGCAGGGGGAGTGGGAGAGGGAGAAGCAGGCTTCCTGCAGAGCAGGGAGCCCAATGCGGGGCTCGATCCCAGGACCCTGGGATCATGACCTGAGCCGAAGGCAGACGCTTAAAGACTGAGCCACCCAGGCGCCCTGACTTCAATTCTTTTATTTTTTTCCAGTTTTATTGAGAAATAATTGACATCCATCACTGTATATGTTTAAGGTTACAGCATGATAGTTTGATTTACATATGTAGTAAAATAACATCCATCATCTCACATAGATACAATAAAAAGAAGAGAAAAAAATTCTTTTGATGAGAATTCTTAGGATCTACTCTCCTAAGAGCTTTCCTATATATTATACAGTGATGTTACCTGTGTCATGCTGTACGTTCCATTCCTAGAACTTATTTATCTTCTAACTTCAAGTTTATCCCTTTTGATCACCTTCCAGTTTCCCCTCTCCCAATTCTGCCACCTCCTGCCTTTGGTAACCACAAATCTGATCTCTTTTCTTAGGAGTTTGGTGGGTTTTTTGTTTTGTTTTGTTTTTTTTGTTATATGTGTTCCCACATATAAGTGAGATCATTCAGTATTTGTCTTTCTCTGTCTGACTTTTTTCACTTAGCATCATGTCTTCAGTATTTGTTGAAGTTCATGGGACAAGGTAGAACATGGTGTATGTTGGTGAATGTTCCGTGCACATTTGTAAAGAATATGTATTTTGCTATTGTTGGGTGGAGTGCTTGATAAATGTCAACCAGGTCCAGTTGTTTGATGGTGTTGTTTAATTCTTTCATATTTTTTGTTTTTATTATCAAGAATTATTATTTATTTTATTTTATTATTGTTCTAATGACTGTCGAGAGAGAAATGTTGAAGGCTCCAAATATAATTGTGGATTTTCTCTTTTTCCTTTCAGTTCTGTCAGTTTCTGTTTTGGTTATCTTCAAGGTCTATATTCAGGTATATATATATTTAGGATTGCTGTGTCTTCTTGGTATGAATTGACTTTTATCATTGTGTAATGTTCTTTTTTATCCTGGTAACTTTCTGTGCTCTAAAATCTTTTTTTGTCTGATATTAACATAGCCTCTCTGGCTTTCTTTTGAATTGTGTTTCTGTGGTAGATCTTTTTCTATCATTTTACTTTTACCCCATCAATTTTATGTTTTATCCACTCTGACCATCTCTGTATTTTAATTAGTATATTTAACCATTTGCTCACTTGTTTTCAATGCAATATTGATGTGGTTGGATTTAGGTGGACCAATTTTTAATTTGTTTACTGTCTGTCCCTTCTATTTTTTATTTTTCTATTTTTCCTTTCCTGACTTGTTTTGGATTATTTTATTTTTTTCAGTGCTTTCTCCAGAGATTACAATAAACAGGCTTAACTTTTCACAGTCTACTTATAATTAATATTTTGCCATGTGAAATGAAATATAGAAACCTCACAATTATACAGATACTGTTGTCTCTTTTTTATGTTGTAGATGACATATGTATAACATCTACATAATTTTAAACCACATCAGGCAATGTTACCATTTTTGTTTTCAACAGTCATAGATATTTTAGAGAACATAAGTAGAGAAGTAGGGTGCCTGGGTGGCTCAGTCAGTTGGCTGTCTGACTCTTGGTTTCAGCTCTGGTCATGATCTTGGGGTCCTGAGATCGAGCCCTGCGTCGGGCTCCGTTCTCAGCAAGGAGTCTGCTTGTCCTTCTCCCTCTGCTCCTCCCCCTACTCTCTCTCTCTCTCTCTCTCTCATAAATAAAATCTTAAAAAAGAGAGAAGTGTAGTATATTTTTTTACCTAGATATTTAGCACTTATAGTTTTCCTTCTTTATTCCTGAAATTCCAAGTTTCTTTTTGTTATAATCTCCTTGCCACCGGGAAAGTTTCTTTTAGTATTTCTTTTAGAGCAGATTGGTTGCTGATGAATTTTCTTAGTTTCTTTCATCTGAGAATGTCTTGTTGCCCCTCTTCACTTGTGAAGGATATTTTCTCTTGATATAGGAATCTTGGTTGGTAGTTCTTTTACTTTAAAAATATTCCATTGTATTTTGTTCTCCATAATTTCTGATGCGAAATCCTTAGTTATTTAAATTGTTTTCCCCCTATATTTCCTGTGTTGTTTTACTTTTTCATAATTTTTTTCTTGAAAACAAAAAAGTAGTTTAAAACAATTTTATTATGTATCTAGGAGTGTTCTTCTTTGAATTTAAGCTGTTGGGATTGTCTGAACTTCTTGAATATATGCATTTATATCCTCTACCAAATTTGGGAGAATTTTAGTCATTATTTCTTCAAATATTTTTCTGCACCAATCTCCTTCTTTTCTCCTTTTGGAACTTTAGTGACCTGAATGCTAGAATTTTGAGGCTATTTCACAGATTCCGAAGCTCTGTTCATTACCACCCCCCCCTTCTCTTTTTCTTAATCTCTGTTGTTTAGATTGGGTAATTTCTATTGATCTATATTTAAGTTCCCTCACTCTTTACTCTGTTATTTCTGTTTTGCTCTTGAGTCCATCTCATTAATATTTTAGTTAATGTATTTTTAGTTTCAAAATTTCCATTTCTTTTTTTACAGTTTCTATTTCTTTGGTGAGCACGTCTGTCTTTCCATTCATTCCATAGAGTTTGCCTTTCCTTAAGGGAGCACAGTTACAATATCTGCTTTAAAGTCTTTGATAATCTAACATCTAGTCATTATGGGATTGGCATCTATTGATTGTCTTTGCCTTGAGAGTTGTTGAGATTTTACTGGGTCTTTTGATTAATGTTGTATTGTGTCCTGGACATTTTGAACATTATGTTTTGAGAGTCTAGGTCTTTGGGTCCTATTAAAATCCTCTGGAGAAAGTCAGTAGTAAACCTGGTTCAATTTAGGTTGCAAGTCCCAATCTACCCTCTGTGGACTGGGGATCTGATGTCAATTTAGTTTTCAAAGACTTTCCAGTGACCCATTGCCATCCAAGACCTGCAACAGATGAGAAGAAAGGAGCCCTGAGTTTCTTGTGGGAGCTCTGCCTATGGTCTATTGGTCTATCCAGGGGCCAGTCTGGGACTTAAGCAGTGGTCTGTTCTGTATGTGTACTCTCAAAACCTTTGCCATTCTGCTTTGGATCAGTTCCACACATGCACAGCTCATGCATGAGCCCAGGACATTATGTATAGATTTAGGGGGTCCTCCTCTCTTCCTCTCTTTCTCTGTGATACCTCCCACAGTCTCCAATTCTAAGAGACGCCCTTTCCTAGATCCTGGCTGCAGAGCTGGAGCTTTATCTTCCCTGAACTGTCACACATTTCCCTTCATCAAGTCAGCCTCAGAGATGAAATAGCAAGAGAAAAAAGAAAGAAAAATAATGGGGACTTCGCCCTAAACTGTTCAGAGCACATCAGCCCCATTTCCTAGTTTCTCCAGTCAAAGAGAAGATTTTTCTCTCAGAGTTTTAGGTGCCTGAATACTGCTCCAGCTACAGGATGCTGCCTGTGTCTGAGTTTTCTTCAGGGAAGGGCCAGGAGAGTAAAACCAGAAAAAAACTGGGGATTTTCCCTATACTCTCTGTCACATAGGTTCCTACCTTTATTCCCTGTCCTCTAGCGAGAAAGAAAAGATTTTCTTGGAGATTTTTCTGTATAAACTTACTATGCAGGTCTGTGATTCAGGCTGCTTTAGTATCTAGGTAAGGAGATAGAGAAGGGGAAAAGGAAACTCTAGGAAACTCACTATCATATTGATAATTTCTCAAGTTTTAATTTCCCTACTCATTTCACATGACATTAATAACCTTCCAGAATCTTCAGGAAGTTCCTTTATATAGTCTTTCCAGAATTTTTACTTATAATTTGTGGGAGAGATAGTGGACTTTGTTGGTTCAAACTGGAAGCTGCCTCTTATTTTTCAAAGCATTTATTGAAATAGTGCCCAAATGTAGTTGAAATAGTTTTCTATTTGTTTGTCCTTCAGATATGTTATGAATGAAATAGAATTGCAGGCTATCTGAGTAACTTATTTCCACATTAGCATTATTTCTGCAGGAAAATATATTCTAAATTCCAAATAGTCATCATATGAAAATGATATTTGGCACACAACCTGTTCCTCTCATGTCTTCCAGATGACAAAAGAGCTTGGAGCCTGAAGTAGAAATTTGCTTTGTCATGAAAGTTTCCTCTATTTCCATGTTCTGTACTCTACTCTTGGTTTTGGTTTGGGCATATCTTTTTCTATGGCTGCCTCTCTGATTCAGAATCTGTGTCATGCTATTTCCTCATTGGTTCATGGCCTTTTTGTTGATCTTCCCCTTTGCTTCTGTACTTCCTGGTCTTGATCTTATGCTACCATAGTCTGTTCATACCCTTCTTACTGATAATTGGAGAAAATTACATTGACTGAATGTATGTGTCCCTCAAATTTGTATATTGAGACATAATTTTTAATGTGATAGTATTAGGAGATAGGGCTTTTGGCAAGTAATTAGGTCATGAGGGTGGAGCCCTCCTAAATGGGATTAGTGTCCTTCTAAGAAGAGACAAGAGAGGCGATCTCTTTTTCTGCCACATGAGGACTCAGCAAGAAGATGGCTGTCTGCACACCAGGAAGAGAGATTTCACCAAAGCCCGACCATACTGGCATGCTGATCTCAGATTTTCCAGCCTTCGGAGTTGTGAGAAATAAATTTCTATTGTTTAAGCCACACAGTCTATGGTATTTGTTACGGCAGCCCGAACTAAGACACTGACACTACTGTGAATTCTCTCTTAATTGATTGCTTCAACGGTTTTATACTCTGTTCCAAGCATTGCTTTAGCAATTAGGAGATACCAAATTAGCAGTGCACAGACCCTGACTTTAGGAAGCTCATTCTTTAGGAGAAGACCATAAATGACCATATTATAAGGGCCAAAGAGAGGATAGGGGAATTTAGAGAAAGGCTGGATTATTTCTTGCTGGGGGGTTTAAAGAAGACTTGATAAAAGAAGTAGCATTTGAACTGACCTGAGAGAAGAAGCAGGGTTTAATTATGCATAGAAAGGAGGACAATCACATTTGGAAGAAACTGGAGGAAAGTCAAGGAACTGGAGAAGCATGAGTTGGGAACAGTGGGTTCTGTTCTTGGCTGGCAGTAAGGGATTCAGAAGGAGTAGCATTTGTTCTCTCATCAGGCATAGATGTGCCATGGTGTTTATCCATGATTCTGTTGCTCAGAAAACCTCCTCATATCCTTCTATCTCTTCCTCAGCACTGGCCTTTCCTAAGACATGGTTATTGTGAGGATTAAGAAAGCAACTTGTCATGGAAGATGCCAAATAAATTACTGGGGTTCTTTATTCTTTAAGAGATCTCTGCCCAGTTCCCAGGTGTGGATGATAAGGAGTACACTTAAGGAGAGGTCTGCATCCTATCAAACCATGGCTGTTATAGCCCAGGGAGGCTCTGCTTCCAGGGAGCCCAGCAGTGAGCCCTCTGCTCCCCAGATGGAGCAAATTCTCCCTTATATTGACTATAGACCTGATCCCTTCTGAGGCCTGAAGACTGGAATCTTCTCATCCAGCTCTGAAGGCATGTCCAGAAGGAGTGTTTCTAAAATATTCTAAGTAACTAGAAGGATTTTTAGAAAAAGCAAATTGACTCCTAAGATGACAGCACTCATTTGCATTTAATTTTCTGGTCTATTTTTATTTTAAAGCCTCCTTACATCATAGTCATCCTGCATATGGCTCAGAGCTGCCTGTCATGCTTTTATTTTAGTCAGCTTAAGGAAGCTAATTGTCTCAATGTCTCTTACAACCTGTTATTTATTCGAAAGTGCATTTTGCAATAATGCATTAAATGGTAGCCTGATGACCTGAAAGAGTTAATGCACCTCCCCTTTTGCTGAACTTCTACCTTAGAATCACTTAGGCACTGAGGGAATTTTATTCAGTGAACGTGAAATAATCATGTCTGACCCAGGTGCAGCGAGTATAAGCTTTTAAAACATGTTAAGACAGGGTTGTCTACTGACCTATGACAAATATCGGAGAGTTAAAGAATAACTGTGTATTTTATCACAGCTGTACTTGCCATCATGGAATATTTAAAGTCAAATCAGAACCAAGGCTGGTGATGAGCAAGCCAAATATAAGCAAGTAACAAGGGTTAAGGCAGGTTTAAACCCAATACACAAAATAAACTTTAAAAATGCAAACTGATCATGCCACTTCCCCACTTAAAACCCTTCAGTGGTTTCAGGATAAATTGTCAATTCCTCAGCATGACATCAAGATCCTTCACGAACTGGTTCTAGCCTGATTCTCTAGGCTCACTTCTTGTGTGTATACTGTGTTAGTTCGCTAGGGTTGCCGTAACAAAGCACCACAGGCTGGGTGGCTTAAACAAGAGAAATTTATTTTCTTACAATTCCGGAGGCCAGAAGTTTAAGAATGAAGTAACAGCAAGGTTGGTTTCTTCTGAGGCCTCTCTCTTTGGCTTGTAGATGCCTGTATCTTCACATGGTCTTCCCTCTGTGTATCCAAATTTCCTCTTCTTATGAGGAAGGTTGTATTGGATGAAGGCCCAACTTAATGACCTCATTTTGACTTAACTATTTCTTTAAAGGCCTTATCCCTAAATACAGTCACATTCTGAGATACTGGGGGTTAGAACTTTAACTTATGAATTTTGGGGGGGACACAATCCAGCCCATGACAACACCTATGCTCCAGTCATACTAAAGTCCTCTAGGCCTTGCTTGCTCTCACTTCTTGACTGTACACATACGGGTCCTTTCCATACTTCTTGTCTGGCCAGTGCCTACTTGGCTCGAGCATACCTTTGTCACTGCTAGGCTTGATCTATAGGGCTGATTAAAATCACGCTCAACAAATATCAATCTGAATTGACAATTTAGGGGCTCAAAAAAGGAAATGAAATGGAAATGTTACTGACATTTTCTGTTTTCCCCCCCATTTCCACCTCTCTCCTCTTTAATGACACTTGCCAGGCCTGGTCCAATGCAGGCCACCCATCTGGGTCAACACATCAGAACAGATGCCATGAGAAGGTGAGGGTCCACGTAGTCATAAGAGGTCATCTGCTTAATATGGTAGCCACTAGCTATATAATGTTACATAAATTTAAATAATTTAAAATTAAATAAAGTTAAAAATTCAGTTCCTCAGTTGTACTAATTACATTTCAAGTGCTCTGTAGCCACATGTGGCTAGTGGCTACTGTATTGAACAGCACAGATATAGTCCATTTCCAGTATTGCCGAAAGGTCTATTGGACAGCTCTGTGAGACCCCAAAAGGCCAGCTTGGTCTGCGTTTGCTTCTTCTGCCTCTACCCTGACCCTTTTATTTAGCCTGAGGGCAATCCCAGGTGTACTGAAGTAATAGTTTTTGGCTTTCCTGAAGCAAATAAAACCTTGACCCCAGAATTTACCTGTTTTACTATGGTCCTTGGGTATGACTCACAGTCGCTCTTTACACCCTAGTGCTACTTGGTAACAGAATAAACTCTTTAAACACAATTCTATTCATATCTATATCCAAATCTATAGACGTGTTCAGGGCAAACATGGGATACAAGTGAAGGCTGTTATAGGTCCTCCAAGTTTCTTTTATATCCTGAGACTAAGCTACAGTCTACACTTTATAGTCAACAAATATTATTTCTTCTTTTTTCCTATTTCGACCCAATCTTAGGGAAAAATGATATATAGTATTATTAGTCATTTCTTCCTTAGCATGGATTTATCATATTACCTTGTCCTACAATGTAGGATGAAATAGTAAATCTGGGATTAAGAAATTTGATTCTCTCCCTACCAGTTATGTGAGAAAGTATTCTGTTCCTTTGGAGTTTCTGTTTCCTGTGTTGTACATTGAGGACAATATGTCTACTTCATATGGTTGTAAGAATTGACATAGGAGGGTGTATAACACCTACCACAGTATACACATACTAAATGTTAGCTTTCTTTCATACTTTTTGTCTCTCAAAATTTTTTGATTATTGGCAAGAAGCTTTTTTGGGGGTGTGGCGGTATATTGGAAGAGCTCCTGACAAATATTCCCAGGACCAGCCCTGTATTTTGCCTAATGATTCATCTGAGCCTGGGAAGAGGCACAAAAGGTGAAGCATTGTTTGGCCTCCTGGGTTTCTTTTTCTGCAGGCGGTATGGTTTTTTTTTTTTTTTTTTTTTTAAGATTTTATTTATTTATTTGAGAGAGAGAATGAGACAGAGAGAGCATGAGAGGGTCAGAGGGAGAAGCGGACTCCCTGCCGAGCAGGGAGCCCGATGTGGGACTCGATCCCGGGACTCCAGGATCATGACCTGAGCCGAAGGCGGTCGCTTAACCAACTGAGCCACCCAGGCGCCCGGTATGTTTTTTTTAAATCTAATTTCTCTTACAGTATTCTAAGGCTCTTCATCATGGACAGAAGCCTCACATTTTTTTAAAAGTGACTTCTGGAAGTTCCGGGAAAAGGTTCAGTGTTATTTCGAGAGAGAACAAGCAGTGGATTTGACCCACTAGCAGATGGCATTCACTGGGATTAGCTATGCACCTCTGCCTCTGGGAGAAATCCATACTAGGTTGGCCCAGTAACCTCAATGTCAGCAGACTGACTACATGCTAGGGACATGGGATAATAGGACAAGGTGATGATTGACTATCAGTGTTAGAGTGTTTAGTGAAGCCCTTGGTACTGGAGAGACAAGTTTATTTTTTAAATTATGCTTTTAATGGATTTTTATAATTCTCAATTAATAGAAAGCAACTCCAGAAGGAAAATAGTTGGAATGTGGACTTCTGATTCCAGCATGAAGAAGCTGATTCAGGATTTTAGCATTTAAAGGAATGCTTTACTTTTGAGGAGAATATTCCTTTTGTATAAGAACAAAATTTGTTTTTTAAGAGGGTTACCTGTTGTTGAAGGTTGTCACTGACAAAAAGAATGTGGCTCTTAGGAGTTATAGATGTAAGACAAATAGTGCTGAAAACAGAAGTTCTTCGTTTAATGACACAAAAACCATGTCCAACTTTCTCCCAAACTGAACTAAATGTAATTGGTTCTACCAAATAAATTACTTTAACTGTGTTTTTCCATGTATTTTAAGTTTGAAAAACATATGTGAACTGTTGCTATTGAAAGAGATTTATATGCCACTGTCTTATTTGTTTTTTCTGTGTAGCGACTTACTCCTTAATTCAAGACATTTTAGATCTGAGCTTTCTGACCTTGTGAATAACCATGATGTCTGGGGTAGAATTAGTTCCCGAACAGTTGACTGAGTTGATAGGGTAATATGACAGTATTTTTATGGACTTCACAGCATTTAACTTGTTATTTCTTTTATTCGTTAAGAGAAATGAACTTTCCTTCCGCCGCTCTTCTTTCTTTCCTTCCTTCACCCCCTTTCCTTTCTTCCATCTCTTTCTCCCTTAGTTCATTCCTTCCTCTTTACTGATGGGCACAAGGAGTCTCTAGTTTTTCTACTTCTATGTAATATTAAATCTATGGAATCACTTAAACAGTATTTACTAAATACTCCTCTGTTCCAGACATAGTCCTAGGCACTAGGGATACAGTGGATGAAAAAGGTATATAAATTTCTGACTTCATGGAGCTTACATTCTTGAAATAATTTCCAGATCTGTCAGGGGTCCTCTGGAAGCATTTTGGAGGATTTGTCATAAAGTGTAAAGGAGAATTCAGTTTCTCTGGTTTTCAGCACACATTAAAAAGCCATTTCCACCTATTTAATGAATTCCAGATGGCCCATTACCTAAAGTTTGGGATACTTGACCTTAAGATTGCTGTTACGGTCAATGCCTTCAATATCTCTATCCTTAAATCTCCCATTTAGGTGAGCCCATCTAGAATCTTCTGTGGTTATAAGTCATTTATTAAAAATGAAAATTGTTATTTTTACTTTTTTCTTTTTTTTTTTTTATTAACCTTGATGGGTTGTCCTGTTTCCCTATTTCTATTGGAACGTTTATGAGACAAATGCCACCCAGATACGAATTCATCTTATTCATTTAGATTCTGAAATTTGCATCCCTTTTGCTCTGACAAACAATAGACAGCAACATGTTCTGCATCAAGATCACAGCCATTCTGTTTTTCTTATGCTTAACATATATTTGAATTCCTAAGCACGATCTGTCCAACTCTCAGACCATATGTTAACAAATTAGCAGAAGAGAAAGCTCTCAGTGAGATCCATTTTACATACATCTAGCATTTATGAATGGGAAAAGCCCAGCAAGTTTAAAACAATTCAGCGGAAGTGAATAGTTCTTTTTGAATCTGCTGAACTATACCTACCAATACAAACTGAATAAACTTAGCTAAGAATACACTCAAATGCTATCAGGAGAGGGGCTAATTTGTGTGGAAAACCATTTTCCTTTTTCATACTTAATTTTCCCTTTCCCTAAAAAAGTGAGACAAATTATCCTTTAAATTACATAAACTTGATTTCTGATACTCTATTTAAATGATTTTCCCTGAGTACAACCATCTTAAAGTTTGACTTCTCCTTCACTGAGACTTATATTTTTGGATGTAGTGTAGGGACTCTGGATTGGATGGTCATATTCCCTTTCTTTTAAAGATTGAGGTCTCAAAGTGGTGTTTGGTAGTACTTTTTTCCTGGGAAGCTTACATCTAAGACAAGAAAAACCCTTGTTCCCTTTTCCCTCATTTTTCTCCTTTCCCAAAATTTTATCTTCAAATATTTAATGAAATCTTAGTTTGTATAAAGCCAGGTCTTCAGGATGATATTCTTGGGAATGAGAATTAATAAAAGTAATATTATGACGTTAATAATAATCAGTAGATGCCATTTAGTGCCTATTTTTGCTGTGTACCTTACATAGTTTATTCATGAACATAGTTCATAAACTCTGGCTTGGAACTCTAAAATTAGGAGCATAGTGACCTGCTCATGTATAGTGGGTGCATTGTAAATGTTAAATAGATTTAGTCTCTACATATTGTTAATGAAGAATGCCTTTCATTGTTCCCCTTTTATTTGACCTTGAAGCTTTATTTTTGAGAGGTGTATCAAGTGGGTCCAAGGAGGTGATTTGGTCCCTGGCTTCAATAGGGGTATTTATGAAGATGCTGGTCAGTTGAATTTCATGTCACCAGAAGACAGAAGCAGGGAGAAGGGCTCAAATTAAAAGAAGAGACACGTGAGTTAAACAAAGTGAAGGAATTGACTGTCAGTGTGATGAAAGATGGAGTGAGCTCCTTAAGGGGCTTGTGGTATATTCTTTCCTGAAGAAGTTTAAACAAATAATTGTCCATTTTTGTCACCAGAGACAATATAATGATGAAAGGGTCAGTCTACCAGGAAGATATAATAATTATAAATATATATGCACTCAATATCAGAACACCTAAATATATAAAGTAAATATTGACAGAAACAAAGGGAGAAATAACAATACAAAAATAGTAGAATTCAATACCTCACTTTCAATAAAGGATAAAGCATCCAGACAGAAGATCAATAATGAAACAGAGGACTTTAACAACACTGTAGACTAAATGGCCCTAACAGACATATACAGAACATTCCACCCAACAGCATCATAGTATACATTCTGTTTAAATGAACATGAATCTTTCTCTAGGATAGATCACATGCTAGGTAAAAAAAAAGTCTTTAAAATTTTTTTTAAATTCAAGTATAGTTAATATACAGTGTTACATTAGGTTCAGGTATACAATACAGTGATTCAGCAATTCTATACACTACTCAGTGCTCATCATGATAAGTACACTTTTAATTCCTTTTAACTATTTCATCCATCCCCCCACCTGCCCCTCCTCTGGTAACCATCACTTTGTTCTCTATAGTTAAGAATCTGTTTTTTGGATTGTCTCTTTTTTCTTTCTTTCTTTGTTTTGTTCCTTAAGTGCTACATATGAGTGAAATTATTTGGTATATGTCTTTCTCTGATTGACTTATTTACTTAGCATTATACTCTCTAGATCCATCCATGTTGTTACAGATGGCAAGAGTTCATTCCTTTTGATGGCTGAGTAATATTCCATTGTACATATATACCACTTCTTCATTATCCATTCATCTATTGATGAACACTTGGGGCTGCTTCCATAATTTGGCTATTGTAGATAATGCTGCAATAAACATAGGGTGCATATATCCCTTTCAATTAGTGTTTCATATTCCTTGGGTAAATACCCAATAGAATTACTGGATCTTCATTCTTTCATCATCGTTTTATGGTGTTCAGGTACAGGTCTTTCACCTCCTTGGTTAAGTTTATTCCTAGGTATTTTATTATTTTTGGTGCATTGTAAATGGGATTGCTTTCTTAATTTCTCTTTTTGCTACTTCATTATTAGTGTATAGAAATGCAATATAGATTTCTCTATATTGATTTTGTATCCTGTGACCTTACTGAATTCATTTATCAGTTCTAATAGTTTTTTTGGTGAAGTCTTTAGGGTTTTCAGTATATAGTATCATGTCATCTACAAATAGTGGAAGTTTTACTTCTTCCTTACCAATTTGGATGCCTTTTATTATTTTTTTCTTGTTTGATTGCTAGTCCCCTTTGAGAGGACTCAATCTCCTTTTCTTGATGAATCTGGCTGAGGTTTATTAATTCTGTTGATCTTTTCAAAGAACCAGCTCCTGGTTTCATTGATTTGTTCTACCAATTTTTTAAGTTTGTATTTCATTTATTTCTGCTCTAATCTTTATCATTTCCTTCCTTCTGCTGGTTTTGGGTTTTGTTTGTTCTTCTTTTACTAGCTCCTTTAGGTGTAAGATTAGGTTGTTTATTTGATTTTTTTCTTGCCTTTTGAAGTAGGCCTCTAGTGCTCTAAACTTCCCTCTTACAACAGCTTTTGCTGCATCCCAAAGATTTTGGACCGTAGTGTTCATTTTCATTTGTCTTCATGTATTTTTTTATTTCCTCTTTGGTTTCTTGGTTGACCCATTCCTCGTTTAGTAGCATGTGATTTAATCTCCATCTATTTGTGTTCTTTCCAGATTTTTCTTGTGGTTGACTTCTAGTTTCATAGCATTGTGGTCAGAAAAGATGCATGGTATGACTTCAGTCTTTTTGAATGTGTTGAGTCTTGTTTTGTGGCCTGACATGTTATCTATTTTGGAGAATGTTCCATGTGCACTTGAAAACAACGTATATTCTGCTATTTTAGGATGGAATGTTCTGAATATATCTGTTAGATCCATCTGGTCCAATGTGTCATTCAAAGTCACTGTTTCCTTGTTGATTTTCTGTTTAGATGATCTATCCATTAATGTAAGTGGGGTATTAAAGTCCCCTATAATTATTGTATTACTACCGATTACTTTCTTTATGTTTTTATTAGCTGCTTTATGTTATTTGGGTGCTCCCATTTTGGGTATATAAATATTTACAATTGTTATGTTTTCTTGTTGGGCTGCTCTCTTTATGATTCTATAGTGTCTTTCTTTGTCTCTTCTTATAGTCTTTTTTTTTTTTTAAGTCTATTTTGTCTGATTGCTACAGGGTAGCAATACTTATATCTTTTCACTTCCACTTGCATTTCCGATTTCTTCCCCAGATTTGGAAAGGTTTTTGCTATTATTTTTTCAAATAAAATTTCCTGTCCCCTTTTTTCTCTTCTACTTCTAGGATCCTTATAAAGCAAATGTTGTTATACTTGCTGATAACGCTGATTTCCCTAATTCTATTTTCAGTTTTAAATGTTTGTTTCTTTCTCATGTTCAGCTTGGTTGTTTTCCATTACTCTACTCTCCAGGTCACTGACCCATTCTTCTGTTTCCTGTAGTCTACTATTTATTCCAGCTAGTACATTTTTAATTTTAGTTATTGAACTCTTGGTTCAGAAAATAACTATGGGTTCTTTTTTTTGTTTTCTGTCTTTTTGTTAAGGGTCTCATTGAGGTCTCCCACTCTTTTCTCAAGTCCAGGGAGTATCTTTATGACTGTTACTTTAAATTCTCTATCAGGCATATTGCTTATCTCCATTTCATTTATCTCTCTTGTTGTGATTAGTCCTGTTCTTTCATTTGGGACATATTTCTCTATTTCCTCATTTTGTCTACCTCTCTGTGTCTGTTTCTGTGTGTTTGGAAAGTTAGCTATGTCTTCTGCTCTTGAAAGTAGTGGTCTTATGAAGAAGAGGTCCTGTAGTGCCCTGCAGTGCAATGTCCCCTGCTCACCATAACCTGGTGCTTCAAGGGTGTCTCCTGTGTTTCTTGTATGCACCCTACTATTGTAGCTGAGGTATGTTTGCCTTGTCAGTCCAGTTGTCTACAATGGCTCTCTTTGCCCATTGTGGGCAGGGCTTGGTTTTGTGTTGTTAGTGGGCTAGTCTGGGGCTGCCTTGGGCTTGAGTTGAGTCAGAGATGGCATTTGCCAGAGATGCAGTAGCACTGAACTGTAGGGTGCTTTCCCAGTGTTTTCCCCTGAAAAGCTTTCATTGGTGGTCAGGGCCTGCAGTCAGACCAGATGTTTGTCCCCAACCCATTGCTCAGGCTGTAGTTAGACTGGTGTGTGTCATTATCTTTCTATATCCCTGGGGCATGAATTGCTTTCTAGGGGTGCTGGCCCCTCTTGGTGCTGTTTGCACATTTCCCATCTTGTGACACCACTTCAGATGGGCTCTGGCCAAGGGTGTATTGGAGGGGCAGGTCCACAGAATGCGGGTGTGGGGTGCCCAGTGCCAGCAAGGTCCATGCCAGTATGCTGTGGGAGGGGACTTGCAGCTACCCAAAACTCCTGCTGAGGCTGGCCAGTTTGGAGGGAACAGATTTGCAGAAATGCACAGGGGCAGGGTGTGCTGTTATCAAACTAGAGGGAGAGTTTTAGTACTGTACTGGTTCCCACAGGTGACTGTATATCTAGGCTGGGGGATCAGGGAGGGAAACAGTGCCTGCCAGTTCTTTTGTTCTTGGAGAAGTCTCCCAATGATCCCTTCCCCTCTAGCACTTTCTCTGAGATTAGTAAATAAATCTTCCCTGTACCCCAGGCATTTTTCAAAGTGCTGTTTCTATGCTATATCTCAGTGGGGCTGTTTGTTGTGCTGTCTCTAAGGGTGAGGACTCAGTTTCCTATTGTCCTCCTGACTCTGAGCCAAGCCTGCTGATTTTTAAAGTTCCAGGTGTTAAGCTCCATGGATTGTAAGACCTTGCAAAATTAGGCCCTTCTGATTTACAAAGCCAAATGTTATAGGGATTTGTCCTCACTGTGTGGTTTCCCCTGTGCCCAGGGTGCCTGGTGTGAGTGTCTGTTTCTTTCCTCTCTCCACATCCACAGTGTCCCCCTTTCCCATGGACAGTCTCAGAAGTTTGTTTAGCTTTGAATCCATCTCTGCCCTTCCTACCCTCTTCGATGTGGCTTCTTCTCTACATTTAGCTGTGGAGTCTGTTCTGCCAGTCTAGATCATTTTATAGGTTATTTACACTGATGTGGGTGTTATCTAGTTGTATCCATGAAAGGGGGTGAGCTTAGGATCCTCCTACTACTCTGCCATCTTCCCCAGAAGTCCAAAAAAGAGGTCTTAACAAGTTTAAGAAGACTGAAACTTTACCAAATATCTTTTCTGACCAAAATGGAACTAGAAATCAATAGCAGAAGGAAAACTGGAAAATTCACAAATATGTAGAAATTAAAAACACACTCTTGAGTAACTATTGGATCAAAGAAGAAATAAAAAATGAAATTAGAAAATACCTTGAGATAAATGAAAATGAAAACACAACATACCAAAATTTATGGACTAAAAAAAAAAAAAAAGAAGCAGTACTAAGAGGACAGTTCATAGCAATAAACAACTACAAAAAAGGGAGAAAGATCTCAGATAAACAACCTAACTTTACACTTCAAAGAGCTAGAAAGAAAAGAATAAACTAAGACCAAAGTTAGTACAAGGAAGGAAATAACAAAGGTTAGAGCAGAAATAAATAGAAAATGGAGAAACAATCAAGAAAACTCAATGAAACTTAAGGGTTGGTATTTTAAAAAGATTTTTTTAAAAGACACAAAATTGACAAACTCTTGGACTAAGAAAAAAAGACTCAAATAAATAAAACCAGAAATTAAAGAAGAGATGTTACAAATTTCGCCACAGAAATAAAAAAAATTAAAAAAAGATGAAAGAAGAGATGTTACAAATTTGCCACAGAAATCATGAGACTAAATGAACAATTACATGCCAACAAAATGGATAATCTAGGGGAAATGGATAAATTCCTAGAAATATACCAACTACCAATACTAAATCATGAAAAAATAGAAAGTCTGAGCAGCCCTATAACTAGTATGGAGATTAAATCAGTAATCAAAAACCTCTCAACATAGAAAAGCCCAGACCCGATGATTTCTTCCAAAGGCTTAAGGAAGAATTAACAACAATCCTTCTGAAACTTTTCCAAAAAAATTGAGGAGGAGGGAACACTCCCAAACTCATTTTATAAGGCTAGCATTACTTCTGATACCCAACTAGAGAAGGACACCACAAAATAACACAGGCCAATATTCTTGATGAATATAGATGCAAAATCCTCAACAAAATGCTAGAAAATTTAATCCAGTGGCACATTAAAAAGATAATACACCATTACCAAGTGGGATTTTATCTCTGGGACCAAGGATGTTTCAACTTATGGAAAATCAATCAATGTGATATGCTGCATTAACAGAATAAAGGATAAAAATCACATGGTCATCTCGGGGCACCTGGGTGGCTCAGTAGGTTAAGCGTCTGCCTTTGGCTCAGGTCAAGATCCCAGGGTCCTGGGATCCAGCCTGCATTGGACTCCCTGCTCAGTGCAGAGTTTGTTTCTCCTCCCCCTCCTGCTCCTCCCCCCCGCACTCTGCTTGTGCTCTTTCTCTCTCTCTCACTTTCTCTCTCTCAAATAAGTAAATAAAATCTTTTTAAAAAAAATCCATGAACATCTCAAAAGATACAGGAAAAGCATTTGTCAAAATTCAACACTTTTCATGATATAAACTTTAAATAAATTAGAAATAGAAAGAAAGTGCCTTAACAAAATAAGGGCATGTATGAAAAACTTAGAGCTGACATCATACTCAATGATGAAAACTGAAAGTTTTTCTTCTAGGATTAGAAAAGGCAAAGTTGCCCATTGTCATCACTTCTATTCAACTTAATATCAATAGTCCATAGTCCTAGCCAGAACAATTGGACAAGAAAAAAAAAGTTACCCAAATCAGAAAGGAAGAAGTAAAATTGTCTGTTTGGATACAATATGATCTTATATGTAGAAAACCCTAAAGATTCTACCAAAAAACTGTTAGAATTAATAAACAAACTCAGTAAAGTTGCAGGATACAAAACCAACATGTGAAAATCAGTTGCATTTCTGTATACTAACAATGAACTATCTGAAAAAGAAATTAGAAAACAATCCCATTTATAATAATACCAAAAAAAATTTAGGAATAAATTCCTAAAAATATTTAGGAATAAACTAGGATGATAGATGTGTATACTGAAAACTGCACAATGTTGATTAAAGAAATTAAAGAAGGCACAAACAAATGGAAAGACATCCTGTATTTAGGGATTGGAAGACTTATTATTGTCAAAATGTCCATACTACCTAAAGTGATCTATAGATTGAATGCAATCCCTATCAAAGTTCCAATGACATTCTTTACAGAAATAGAAAAAAGAATTTTATAATTTATATGGAACCACAAAAGATCATGGATAGTCAAAAATCCTGAGAAAGAAGAATAAAGTTGGAGGCATCACACCCGATTTTAAAATACATTGCAAAATATCTTGCAATATATATATTACAATGTAGTACACTAGCCAAAACAGTATGGTACTGGTTGAAAGAGAGACATACAGACCAGTGGAACAGAACTGAGAGCCCAGAAATAAATTCACATGTGTGTAGTCAACTTAACTTTGACAAGGGTGCCAAGAATACACAGTGGGGAAAGGACAGTCTATTCAACAAATGGTGCTGGAAAAACTGGGTATCCACATGAAAGGAATGAAATTGGGCCCTTATCTTACACCATACACAAAGTCAACCCAAGTGGTTAAAAGACTTGAGACCTGAAATTGTAAAACTCCCAGAATAAAACAGGAGAAAAAGTTCATGATGTTGGTTGTGGCAATGATCTAATGGACATGACATTGACAGCACAGGCAACAATAACAAAGATAAGCAAGTGGGACTAAATCAAACCAAAAAACTTCTGTACAGCAAAGGAAGGAACCAACAAAGGGTAAAGGCAACCTATGGAATGAGTGAAAATACTTACAAACCATATATCTGATAAGGGATTAATATCCAAAATATGCAAGGAACTCCTACAATTCAATAGCAAAAAACCTAAAAACCCAATTAAAGAAATAGGGTAAAGACTTGAATAGACTCATTTCTCCAAAGAAGGCATAGGAATGACTAATGGCTGTATGAAAAGATGCTCAATGTAACTAACCATTTCAGGGAAATGCAAATCAAAACCACAATGAGATATCACTTCACATCTGTCAAGACAGCTATTATCAAAAAAAACAAAAGACAACAAATGTTGGAGATGATATGCAAAAATTGAAAATATTGCACAGTGTTGGTGGAAATGCAAAATGGTACAGTACCATGGGAAACAATGTGGAGGTTCACGAAGAAATTAAAAATGCCATGGCCATGTGGTCCAACAATCTCATTTCTGGGTATTTATCCAAAAGAATTGCAATCAGGATCTTGAAGAAATAGCATTACATGTTCACTGTAGTGTTACTCCTAATGACCAAGATGTGGAAAAAACCTAAATGTGCGTTGATAGATGAGTAGATAAAGAAAATGTGGTACACTACTGGGTATTTACCACAAAGATACAAATGTAGGGATCTGAAGGGGTACGTGCACCCCAATGTTTATAGCAGCAATGTCCACAATAGCCAAACTGTGGAAAGAGCCAAGATATCCATTGACAGATGAATGGATAAAGAAGATGTGGTGTATATATACAATGGAATATTATGCAGCCATCAAAAGGAATGAAATCTTGCCATTTGCAACGACGTGGATGGAACTGGAGGGTATTATGCTGAGCGAAATAAGTCAATCAGAGAAAGACATGTATCATATGACCTCACTGATACGAGGAATTTTTAATCTCAGGAAACAAACTGAGGGTTGCTGGAGTGGTGGGGGTTGGGAGGGATGGGGTGGCTGGGTGATAGACACTGGGGAGGGTATGTGCTATGGTGAGCACTGTGAATTGTGTAAGACTGTTGAATCACAGACCTGTACCTCTGAAACAAATAATATATGTTAAAAAAAAAAAAGAAGAAGAAGATAGCAGGAGGGGAAGAATGAAGGGGGGAAATTGGAGGGGGAGATGAACCATGAGAGACGATGGACTCTGAAAAACAAACTGAGGGTTCTAGAGGGGAGGGGGTTGGGGGAATGGGTTAGCCTGGTGATGGGTATTAAAGAGGGCATGTTCTGCATGGAGCACTGGGTGTTATACGCAAACAATGAATCATGGAACACTACATCAAAAACTAATGATGTAATGTATGGTGATTAACATAACATAATAAAAAAAATAAATAAAAAATCTCCATTAAAAAAAAAAAGAAAATGTGGTACATACATACAATAGAATACTATTCAACCTTAAAGGACATTCTGTAATATGCAACAACATGGATGAACCTTGAAGACATTATGCTAAGGGAAGTGAGCCACTCACAGAAAGACAAACACTGCATGATTCTACTTATATGAGGTATCTAAAATAGCCAAATTCATAGAATTGAAGCGTAAAATGGTGGTTGAAAGGGGCTAGAGGTAAAGGAAAAAAAGAGTTACTAATCAACGGGCATAAAGTTTCTGTTAAGCAAGATGAATAAACTCTAGAGGTCTATTGTACCCATAGTCTGCAATAATGAATTATACCCTTAAAATTTTGTTAAAAGTATAACATGTTAAGTGTTTTTACATCAATAAAATAGAAAAAGAAACTAATTTTCTTCAGATACTTTTATGGTTCCATTTAAACCACTTATTCACTTAAAATTTATTTAGATTTAAGTTTTGAAATAGTGATTTAACTATATTACCTTTCCAAAAATTGATAGTCATCCCAGTGCTATTTGTTATAGCCATTATTTTTCCATTAATTTGAAATCCAATCTTTGTCAAAGATTTGATGTGTCTCGACTTTATATTATTTCAGTTATTATTTTTTCCTATTTCTGCACTGGCGCTATGCTGGTTAATTGCCTTATCTTTATTATCTGGGAGGGCCAGCCATCCTCTATTATTTCTTTTCAAATTTCTCTTGAGTAGATTTTTAGGTTATTCTTTCAGAGGAAGCTCAGAATTATATTGTCAGGTTCTCCAAAAGATTTTTTAAAAGTTTGATGGGAATTATATTAAATATATAGATTATTTTACTGAGACTTCTTTACAATATTAAGTCTTTTCATTCAGGGATGTGGTCTCTCTCTAATAAAATCTTCTATGTCCTTTGGTTAAATTTTGTTATTTTCTTCTTAGAAATGGTATGCTTTTCTTTTTTTGCCGCAAAGAGAAGTATTTTTTTTCCCATCATATTTTATAACTAGATATCGCCGGTATAAAAAAAGCCATAGCTTTTTGTTACATTTATTAGGTAATGGCCACCTACTAAACTTGCTTATTGTTTCTTATAGGTGAGACCATTGCTGGTGTTTTTAAGAGGAAAACAGGTGGCCTGGGATCTGGGGAGGGGCAGGTAACTGGTCATCTTAGAGGCCTCACAGATTGTGAACCTCAGTCTTGAAGTTACAGAAACTGGACTTCTACCAATCTCCCCCACCCCCAAAAGGTAAAAACCACATTAGTAGGGGACTAAATGGATAAACCAGAATGGTAACTTATTGTAGGAATGGGAATGATCTTATGCTTCAATGCAAGGCACTCTCATAATAATAAAGATATTACGAGGTAGCTTGGAAATAAACTGAAGAATGAAATGTTTGCTTGGGGAGCAGGCAGATCAATGGTCTTGGAGTTCATTTCAGTTAGGTAATACTGGAATTGAATTTCCTCAAATCCTAAGCAGATAGTAAACATTTCTTCAAGGTCTAGAATATTAGAATTCTGCCTGAGCCATTTTTATTCTCCTGGCTAGTCCTGGGTGTATGCTCCTAGGTTTGCCTTCTGGACCCTGCATTTTTCTTTTGGCCACTGACTTCTATTAGTACATTCTTTGTTTAGATGTGTTCTTACTACCAAGAAAGTTGCTTTTTTTATTTTTATTTTTAAATTTTTATTTATTTATTTGAGAGAGAGAGTGCGTGTGAGAGAATGCTTGCGTGAGTGGGGGAAGGGGCAGAGGGAGAGAATATCAAGCAGATTCCGGCTGAGTGACCCTGAGATCATGACCTGAGCTTAAACCAAGAGTCCGAGGCTTAGCTGACTGAGCCACCCAGGCGCCCCAGAAAGTTGCTGTTTTTAGAAGAGCGAGTCTATGGGATCAAAGAGACTTTGTCTCTTACCATTATGTGTCAATTTAATTAGATTAACTTTCAGAAGGTGGTCTTAATTTTCTGATTTCCAATTTAGCGAGTATGTGGGAAAATTATCTAACTATTAATCCCTCCACCCCATGATTCCCATAGCCATAGTGAAAAAGCAGAAGGTTTGGTGGCCATGTTGGTTTCTGTAATTCTTTTTGTGCAAATTAAGGTTACTAATACACAAAGGTAAAGTTAAAAAAATACATTTTGATGGCAAAGGGGACATTGCCAAAGATGGGGAAGGATGGGATGGATAAAGTTTGAATGTGCATACCTGTGATCTTCGCCCAGTTTCCTTTCCATGGCCGATACCAGCATCACAGCTGTGGGCATCCCATTGACAGTTGAGGTAGGCTCCAGGGGAAAAAAAGCCTGGATAGTTTTGAAAACATTGTTAGATAATGGGCAGAGGGGTTCCCTTCCTGTCTGTGCCTCAGAAGAGGATGTTCTGTTTTCTCTTGAACCAGAAGAGGAGAATTAAGCCCCTTGGTAAAAAATGAGCAGATAAAACTGCTCACCAACTTAATAAATAAATGTCACCTCATTATAGTTTGGCTTAATACAATTCCTTGGAGTCAGTCCATTGGGTGTTATCAGAAATATGTGCCAAAAAAAAGTTTCAACTAGGCTTGCTTCAGCTGAGAAAACATGCAGAATACCCACCACATTCAGCAGAAACACAAACGGAAAAGGGGAGCCAGATAGAAAAGAACATATACTGTACAAGTCACCTCATGATTAACAAAGACTAATTAGCTTGCAAAGGTGCTTTTTGCTTGCTGTTTGAACATTAGTGGTCCTTTGTTTGTTTCCTTTATGATTTATGTAGTTGCTATTTATAAATCATGCTGTAGTCTTCCCACATGCTGCTGAAATGGGCTGATGGTCTTACTTCCATTTTACAAATGAAGAGGTTTTAGAGTGTGTCTTCCTCAATCGACAGTGTAAAAGTGAGTAGCCTTCCCAGAGCCTATGTTTCGTAAATCTTCTTTTCAGGACCATCAAGCCTGTCACAGTGCATTAAGCTAGCGGACCTTCAGCAGGTGGTAGTTGGCGCACTGCAGCCTCGTCCTGGAAGAGCGTCCACGTCTCTCAGGATAAAAATTTTAGGACTAGAAGGGGAAAGCCTCAAAAAATTGTCAAATTACTGAGAGGAGTCCTATAAATATGGCTGATTTGTTAATCTTTGGAACTGGCTGCCAGCAAAAGGTAAGAGTATAAAGACTCAAGAAGATGGGCACCTGGATGGCTCAGCCGGTTATACGTCTGCCTTCGGCTCAGGTCATGATCCCAGGGTCCTGGGATCGATCAGGGGCTCCCTGCTCAGCGGAGAGCCTGGTTCTCCCTCTCCCACTCCCCCTGCTTGTGCTCTCTCAATCTCTCTCTCTCTCTCTCTCAAAAATAAATAAAATCTTAAGAAAAAAAAAGACTCGAGAAGAGAATCAGGAGCAGGCAGGCCTGAGCAGCCAAGGAATCCAGTAGAGGCAGAGTAAGTGAAATCAGAGAAGGAAAACGTGGAGTGTGGCATCCCTGAAGGCAGGAGAGAGTAAGATGGCTATTTTGAGGGGAACCAGGAAAAAGCCACTGGATTTTGGAATCAAGAATTAATGGTCCTCAGGGAGCAATCTGAGCAGAGTGGGCCGAGCGGGGTCAGACCGAAAGAGGTTGAAAAGGGAAAGGGAAAGGGCAATCGGGGAGGCAATACCGCTATGTGGTTAAGCACAGACATTTGCAGTTAGCTAGTCCGGGTTCAAATACGCATTCTCTTTTCACTAGCGCAGTGTTTCTGAGGAATTACTTCAACTTTCCAAGACAGTTTCCTTGTTGGTGCAGATGAACTAATGGTAGTACCTACCTCAGGATAAATAAATGGGATAATGCATATAAGCACTTAGCATTGGGTCCACAAGAAGCATTCCATAAATATGAGTTGTTAGGAAGTACATTTTAATATTCTTGAGGAAGCTGGAGGAAAAAGTGATTGAAGAACAGGAAAACTTGAGAATATTTATTGGCCACGGAAAACAGTAAGTGTAAAGGAAAATACTGGTGCTGGAATAAAGGATGGTCGATGCAGGTGTGAGGGGAGAGTGAAGACAACACAATGAAGGCAGAAGGCGTTGGCCAAGCAGCCCTTTTCGGGCAGAGTAAAAGGATGCTAAAGAGCTTGCTAGATTACCCTAGAGTAAAGCTCACAGGTAAATTTATTTGCTGAGAGAATGGAGATGTAGTGAATGCTTAACAGCTTCATAGAGGGAAAAGGGTTGGAACAGATCTGTGGTGCATGCTATGGCAAGCTGATGAAAAATGAGCACAAGATAAAGAGCTGAGCCCTTTAGGCCTGGCTGATGACAGGATGATTCCATAGTGGACCATGCATCCAAAAGGCCAGTTAGGAGACTAACATTGGCAAAGCTCCCTGGGCAGAGAGAAGGTGCAGGGAGGGTGGGTGGGAGAGCTGAGCCAGAGTTGGGACTGGCAATAAGGTACAGGGGAGGTTCTAGAGAAGAGCGCTTCTGGAAGGCAGGTGAGGGCATAGTTGATGACCGACTGTGAGGTCCAGGTGGAAAACAAGCCAAGTGATGCTTGAAATGAGCTGCTGGCCAAAGAGACTGGGGAATGGAAGCAGAGGCATAGGCAGAGGTCAATTGGATATTTTACTGCATCTTTTTAGAGTTCACATTAACTTGCATGGGGTTTGAGAGACATTGACTTCTGGAACAAAACTAAGGTAATTTTTACAATCAGAGAAAACTTGTCAAACCTTCACTAGAAAAAGAAACAAACTTTGGGTCTGTCTCCTTTTGATAAAAACTAAAAACAAACAAACAAACAAACAAAAAAAACCATAGAGGTCGTTCAGTTTTCTTGGCTAAATGCACTCCCTGAATAAGGACTTCAAGGTCAGGATGCCAGGAAATTGAAGAAGATTTCTCTTAAACATATTTAATCCTATGGGGACATATGGGAAGCATTCTCCACATGTGGAGAACTGAATGCACAAAAATGAACTTCGTACTTAAGACTTTTTGATAATCTGAACAGTTGAATAGAAGTATTTTTGGCCTACAGAGACAGTTTATGTATAGATGAGTCACTTCTCAGAATATTTAAAAAAAACAGCCTCTTCTAATCATAAATATTACCATAATGAAAAGAATACTTTTAACTCTCACAACAACTCTGATAGGTTGGTATATTAATTTCCTACTGCTGCTGTAACAAATTCCTACATTCAGCGGCCTGAAACAACATAAATATCTTACAACTTCGGAGGTCAGAAGTCTGAAATGGGTTTCACTGGGCTAAAATCAAGGTTTCGGTGGGGGCTGCCCTCCTTTGCGACACTCTCCGGGAGAATCCACTTCCTGGCCTTTTCCGGCTCCTATGTAGAGGCTGCCTGCCTTCCTTGGCTGGGGGCTCATTCTTCCATTTTTACAGCCAGTAACACAGCATCTTCAAATCTGAATCTCTCTCTCTGACCTCTGTTTCCATTGCCACATATTATCTCACTCTGACTCTACTGCCTTCCTCTTCTAAGAGACCCTGTGATTATATTGGACCAACCAGGAAAATCTAGAATAATCATTCCATTTCTAGACCCTCAATTTACTCACCTCTGCAAAATCCCCTTTGCCACGTATGGTAACATATGCAGAGCTTTCAGGAATTAGGACGTGGACATTTTGGGGCCATTGCTTTGCCTACCACAGCAGGTATTGTTACCCCGTTTCATGGATAAGGAAACAGACTCAGCATTTAAGAGGTTTTCCCAAAGCCATGTAGCTAGTGATGCTGCATGAATTAGAGCTCAAGTCTCTGAACTTGAAGACCCCATTCTTTCCATGACACCATGGCTACTTCTCTAGTCATAAAAGAAGCCTTTGATTTTTGTATTTTTTTATACAAGTGCCACATGAATATGTGCATGCTTATTAGTTTCCCGTTGTGACACACGACCAAAAACTTGATGGCTTAAAACAACAGAAATATATTCTCTCACAGCTCTGGAGGCCAAAAGTTCAAATTCAGTGTCACTGGGACAGAATAAAAGTGCCAGCAGGGCCATAATCCCTCTGGAGATTTCTGGGCTTAACCCATTTCTTGCCTCTTCCAGCTTCTGGTGACTGTAGGCAGTCTTGGATTGGTGGCCACACAACTCCAATCTCTGCCTGTCTCACGTGGCCTTCTCTGTGTACAGTATCAAGATTCCCTTTGCCTCTCTTACAAGGACTCTGGTGATGGCATTTTATTTTAATTAATTTTATTTTCTGGAAGCACCAGAAGCTAGTTTATTCAGTTCCGTATTTCACACCCTGTAATTCACAGATATAGCATTTTTCTTACAATAAAATCAATAACAAAGGAAGAAGTCAGTGGAGAAACTCACAGTCTGATACCCCAGTGTCATGCCAGTGGTGGGGCTGTTTCTTAGTTTCCCTCTGTATTATTTGTATGTTAGCTTTTTATTCCCTACTATTGTATTTTTTTTTTTTTTAAAGATTTTATTTATTTATTTGACAGAGAGAGAGCGAGCGAGAGAGGGAACACAAGCAGGGGGAGTGGGAGAGGGAGAAGCAGGCTTCCCGCGGAGCAGGGAGCCCGATGCGGGGCTCGATCCCAGGACCCTGGGATCATGACCTGAGCCGAAGGCAGATGCTTAACGGCTGAGCCACCCAGGCGCCCCTCCCTACTATTGTATTGATGGAGAGTTAGTTCCCTGGAGTTTCATCTATTATAGTAAGGATCTGAACTAGAAATGGTGTCTGGTATGAATATTGTGTATTTTTTTTTAATAAAAACATCTGCCATTCATACTGCAATAATTGGTCCTGGTCAACGCATCACCATCACATTACATGGCTTCAAATGACATCCCCAAATCCCAGGAAATACTAAATATGAATGATTACCCTGTAACATAGTGTAATGGGACTCCCTGTTGGGCTGCAATTCAGTACTCACTAGTTTCTTTGATGTTTTGCCCATTTCAAAGTGAATCTCAATATTTTTATGTACAATACTGAATTAACTAAAAATTCTCTCTACAGATGTTTATTTTCATGAATTCCTTTATCCTGCTCATGGCCTCAAAGTTTGGCAAATATGTAGACTCTCCTTAACAATTTCAAAGTCTTTTAAAATTGTGCTGTCTATTGAACCTTTCAAGGCGTAGGTGTTTTTGAGTCACACTTTGAAAGTTGTATGTTAAGAAGTGATTGTGTTCCAGGTCAATCTATCTAGGTGGACATAGATAAGACCCGAATAAGTGGAAAAGAGGAGAGAAAGTCAGTGAGAATTAGAATTATACTCTTTAAAGGAATTATATCTCTTTATTTTTAATTTTTTTCAATAAGGTGTTTTATTTTTTTATATTTTTAAGTTTTTTTTTATTAACATCTAATGTATTATTTGCTTCAGGGGTACAGGTCTGTGATTCATCAGTCTTACACAATTCACAGCACTCACCATAGCACATACCCTCCGCAATGTCCAACACCCAGCCACCCCATCCCTCCCACGCCAGCAACTCTCAGTTTGTTTCCTGAGATTAAGAGTCTCTTATGGTTTGTCTCCCTCTCTGGTATCGTCTTGTTTCATTTTTCCCTCCTTCCCCTATGATCCTCTCTCTGTCTTGTTTCTCAAATTCTTCATATGAGTGAGATCATATGATAATTGTCTTTCTCTGATTGACTTCTTTTGCTTAGCATAATACCCTCTAGTTCCATCCACCTCATTGCAAATGGCAAGATTTCATTTTTTGATGGCTGCATAATATTCCATTGTGTGTGTGTGTGTGTGTGTGTGTGTGTGTGTGTGTGTGTGTATACATATATATATATATATCTTCTTTATCCATTCATCTGTCAATGGACATCTAAGCTCTTTCCATAGTTTGGCTATTGTGCACATTGCTGCTATAAACATTGGGGTGCACATACCCCTTCAGATCACTACATTTGTATCTTTGGGGTAAATACCCAGTTGTGCAATTGATGGGTCGTAGGGTAGCTCTATTTTCAACTTTTTGAGAAATCTCCATACTGTTTTCCAGAGTGGCTGCACCAGCTTGCATTCCCACTAACAGTGTAGGAGGGTTTCCCTTTCTCTGCATCCTCACCAACATCTGTCGTTTCCTGGCTTGTTAATTTTAGCCATTCTGACTGGTGTGAGGTGGTGTCTCATTGAGGTTTTGATTTGGATTTCCCTGATGCCAAGTGATGTTGAGCACTTTTTCACGTGTCTGTTGGCCATTTGGATGTCTTCTTTGCAGAAATGTCTGTTCATGACTTCTGCCCATTTCTTGATTGGATTATTTGTTCTTTGGATGTTGAATTTGGTAAGTTCTTTATAGATTTTGGATACTAGCCCTTTATCTGATATGTCATTTGCAAATATCTTCTTCTATTCTGTCAGTGGTCTTTTGGTTTTGTTGACTGTTTCCTTTGCTGTGCAAAAGCTTTTTATCTTGATGAAGTCCCAATAGTTCATTTTTGCCCTTGCTTCCCTTGCCTTGCCTTTCTAGGAAGAAGTTGCTGTGACTGAGGTCAAAGAGGTTGCTGCCTGTGTTCTCCTCAAGGATTTTGATGGACTCCTGTCTCACATTTAGGTCTTTCATCCATTTTGAGTCTGTTTTTGTGTGTGGTGCAAGGAAATGGTCCAGTTTCATTCTTCTGCATGTGGCTGTCCAATTTTCCCAACACCATTTGTTGAAGAGACTGTCTTTTTTCCATTGGACATTCTTTCCTGCTTTGTCAAAGATTAGTTGACCATAGAGTTGAGGGTCCATTTCTGGGCTCTCTATTCTGTTCCATTGATCTATGTGTCTGTTTTTGTGCCAGTACCATACTGTCTTAATGATGACAGCTTTGTAATAGAGCTTGAAGTCTGGAATTGTGATACCACCAGTTTTGCTTTTCTTTTTCAACATTTTTCTGACTATTTGGGGTCTTTTCTGGTTCCATAGAAATTTTAGGGTTATTTGTTCCATTTCTTTGAAAAAAGTTGGTGGTATTTTGATAGGGATTGCTTTAAATGTATAGATTGCTCTAGGTAGCCTTGACATTTTCACAATATTTGTTCTTCCAGTCCATGAGCATGGAACGTTTTCCATTTCTTTGTGTCTTCCTCAATTTCTTTCATGAGTATTTTATAGTTTTCTGAGTACAGATTCTTTGCCTCTTTGGTTAGATTTATTCCTAGGTATCTTATGGTTTTGGGTGCGATTGTAAATGGGATCGACTCCTTAATTTCTCTTTCTTCTGTCTGGTTGTTAGTGTATAGAAATGTAACCGATTTCTGTGCATTGATTTTATATCCTGCCACTTTACTGTATTCCTGTATGAGTTCTAGCAGTTTTGGGGTGGAGTCTTTTGGGTTTTCCACATAAAGGATCATATCATCTGCAAAGAGTGAGAGTTTGACTTCTTCTTTGCCGATTTGGATGCCTTTTATTTCTTTTTGTTGTCTGATTGCTGAGGCTAGGACTTCTAGTATTATGTTGAATAGCAGTGGTGATAGTGGACATCCCTGCTGTATTCCTGACCTTCGGGGAAAAGCTCTCAGTTTATCCCCATTGAGAAGGATATTTGCTGTGGGTTTTTCATAGATGGCTTTTATGATATTGAGGTATGTACCCTCTATCCCTACACTGTGAAGAGTTTTAATCAAGAGAGGATGCTGTACTTTGTCAAATGCTTTTTCTGCATCTATTGAGAGGATCATATGGTCCTTGTTCTTTCTTTGATTAATGTATTGTATCACATTGATTGATTTGTGGATGTTGAACCAACCTTGCAGCCCAGGAATAAATCCCACTTGGTTGTGGTGAATAATCCTTTTCATGTACTGTTGGCTAGTATCTTGGTGAGAAGTTTTGCATCCATGTTCATCAAGGATATTGGTCTGTAATTCTCCTTTTTGATGGGGTCTTTGTCTCATTTTGGGATCAAGGTAATGCTGGCCTCATAAAATGAGTTTGGAAGTTTTCCTTCCATTTCTATTTTTTGGAACAGTTTCAGAAGAATAGGTATTAATTCTTCTTTAAATGTTTGGTAGAATTCCCCTGGGAAGCCATCTGGCCCTTGGCTCTCGTTTGTTGGGAGATTGTGGATTACTGCTTCAATTTCCTTAGTGGTTATGGGTCTGTTCAGGTTTTCTATTTCTTCCTGGTTCAGTTTTGGTAGTTGATACATCTCTAGGAATGCATCCATTTCTTCCAGGTTATCTAATTTGCTGGCATAGAGTTGCTCATAATATGTTCTTATAATTGTTTGTATTTCTTTGGTGTTGGTTGTGATCTCTCCTCTTTCATTCATGATTTTATTTATTTGGGTCCTTTCTCTTTTCTTTTTGATAAGTCTGGCCAGGGGTTTATCAATCTTGTTAATTCTTTCAAAGAACCAGTTCCTAGTTTCATTGATCTGTTCTACTGTTCTTTTGGTTTCTATTTCATTGATTTCTGCTCTGATCTTTATTATTTCTCTTCTCCTGCTGCGTCTAGGCTTTATTTGCTGTTCTTTCTCCAAGTCCTTTAGGTGTAGGGTTAGGTTGTGTATTTGAAACCTTTCTTGTTTCTTGAGAAAGGCTTGTATTGCTATATACTTTCCTCTTAGGACCGCCTTTGCTGCATCCCAGAGATTTTGAACAGTTGTGTTTTCATTTTCATTGGTTTCCATGAATTTTTTTAATTCTTCTTTAATTTCCTGGTTGACCCATTCATTCTTTAGTAGGATGCTCTTTAGCCTCCGTGTATTTGAGTTCTTTCCGACTTTCCTCTTGTGATTGAGTTCTAGTTTCAAAACATTGTGGTCCGAAAATATGCAGGAAATGATCCCAATCTTTTGGTACCAGTTGAGACCTGATTTGTGATCCAGGATGTGATCTATTCTGGAGAATGTTCCATGTGCACTAGAGAAGAATGTGTATTCTGTTGTTTTGGGATGGAGTGTTCTGAATGTATCTGTGAAGTCCGTCTGGTCCAGTGTGTCATTTAAAGCCTTTATTTCCTTGTTGATCTTTTGCTTAGATGATCTGTCCATTTCAGTGAGGGGGATGTTATAGTTGCTACTATTATTGTATTACTGTCGATGTGTTTCTTTGATTTTTGTTATTAATTGGCTTATATAATTGGCTGCTCCCATATTAGGGGCATAGATATTTACAATTGTTAGATCTTCTTGTTGGATAGACCCTTTAAGTAGGATATAGTGTCCTTCCTCATCTCTTATTATAGTCTTCCTAATTTGTCTGATATAAAGATTGTCACCCCAGCTTTCTTTTGATGTCTATTAGCATGGTAAATGGTTTTCCACCCCCTCACTTTCAATCTGGAGGTGTCTTTGGTTCTAAAATGAGTCTCTTGCAGACAGCATATCAGTGGATCTTGTTTTTTCTTTTATCCAATCTGATACCCTGTGTCTTTTGATTGGGCATTTAGCCCATTTACATTCAGGGTAACCATTGAAAGATATGAATTTAGTGCCATTGTATTGCCTGTAAGGTGACTGTTACTGTATATTGTCTCTGTTCCTTTCTGGTCTATGTTACTTTTAGGCTCTCTCTTTGCTTAGAGGACCCCTTTCAATATTTCATGTAGGGCTGGTTTGGTGTTCACAAATTCTTTTAGTTTTTGTTTGTCCTGGAAACTTTTTATCTCTCCTTCTATTTTCAATGACAGCCTAGCTGGATATAGTATTCTTGGCTGCATATTTTTCTCATTTAGTGCTCTGACTATATCATGCCAGTCCTTTCTGGCCTGCCAGGTCTCTGTGGGTAGGTCTGCTGCCAATCTAATATTTCTACCATTGTAGGTTACAGACCTCTTGTCCTGAGCTGCTTTTCTGGATTTTCTTTTTGTCTCTGAGACTTGTAAGTTTTGCTATTAGAGGTCGGGGTATTGACCTATTTTTGTTGATTTTGAGGGGGGGTTCTCTGTGCCTCCTGGATTTTGATGCCTGTTTCCTTTCCCAAATTAGGGAAGTTCTCTGCTATAATTTGCTCCAATATACCTTCTGCCCCTCTCTCTCTTTCTTCTTCTTCTGGGATCCCAATTATTCTAATATTGCTTCATCTTATTGTATCAATTATCTCTCGAATTCTTCCCTCGTGATCCAGTAGTTGTTTATCTCTCTTTTTCTTAGCTTCTTTGTTCTCCATCATTTGGTCTTCTGTATCACTAATTCTCTCTTCTGCCTCATTTATCCTAGCAGTTAGAGACTCCATTTTTGATTGCACCTCATTAATAACCTTTTTGATTTTGACTGGTTAGATTATAGTTCTTTTATTTCTCCAGAAAGGGATTCTCTCATGTCTTCTATGCTTTTTTCAAGCCCAGATAGTATCTTTATAATAGTCATTCTGAACTCTAGTTCTGACATCTTACTAACGTCCATATTGATTAGGTCCCTTGCAGTCAGTACTTCCTCTTGTTCTTTTTTTTTGAGGTGAGTTTTTCCGTTTTGTCATTTTGTCCAGAGAAGAATAGATGAATGAGAACAAAATGCTTATAGGGCAACAATGACCCCAGAAAAATATACACTAAACAAATCAGAAGAGACCTGAAATGGGGGGCGGGGTGGGGAGGGAGAAAGAAAAAAAAAAAAGAATATGATCAGGCTGGTGAATAGAACATAGCCACACACTAGATTTTGGGTGTATTTTGGTCTGTTAGAAGAAATCTTCTCCCAAAATTTTAAAGAAAGAAAAACATATATATACAAAAATAAGGGTAAATACAATGAAGGGATGGAATATGACTATGAAGATGAAAATTAAAAAAGATTTTTATTTTTATTTATTTATTTATTTATTTATTTTAAAGATTTTATTTATTTATTTGACAGAGAGAGACATAGCGAGAACAGGAACACAAGCAGGGGGAGTGGGAGAGGGAGAAGCAGGCTTCCCATGTAGCAGGGAGCCCGATGCGGGACTCGATCCCAGGACCTTGGGATCATGACCTGAGCTGAAGGCAGACGCTTAATGACTGAGCCACCCAGGCGCCCTAAAAAAGATTTTTAAAAAGGAATTGATAAGATAAGAAGTTGGCTGAAAAAAGAAAGAAAAAAAATTAAAAAAAAAAAAAAAGGAGAGAACGTGATCAGGCAGGAGATTAGAACAAAGCCATACACTAGATTTAGGGTATATTTTGGTCTGTTAGAAGAAACTGTATCCCAAAACTTTAAAGAAAGAAAAACTTATATATATACAAAAAATAGCATTAAATACAATGAAAGGATAGAATATGACTGTAGAAATGAAAATTAAAAAATTTTAATAAAGGAATTGGTAAGATAAGATGTTGGTTGAAAAAGGAAACAAGAAAAATTAAAAAAAATAGAAAAAGAGAAAAAATAAAGAAAATTAAAAAAAATTAACTTTGAAAGACTAAAGAATCATGGGAAAAAAGCCATGAATTCTGTGTGCTGTATTCCCCTAGTGCTGGAGTTTTGCAGTTCTCATTGATCGGTAAACTTGGTCTTGGCTGGATGTTCTTGCTGATCTTGGAATTATATCTCTTTAAAGTAAAAGAAGTTTTTTTAAATTTTATTTTACTATTATTTTTTTAAGTTTTTATTTAAATTCCAGTTAGCTAACAGACAGTGTCATATTACTTTCAGGTGTACAATGACAGTGTTTTAGTTTTTTTTTTTTTTAATTTTATTTTATTGTGTTATGTTAATCACCATACATTACATCATTAGTTTTTGATGCAGTGTTCCATGATTCATTGCGTATAACACCCAGTGCTCCATTCAATATGTGCCCTCTTTAATACCCATCACCAGGCTAACCCATCCCTCCACCCCCCTCCTCTCTAGAACCCTCAGTTTGTTTTTCAGAGTCCATCGTCTCTCATGGTTCATCTCCCCCTCCGATTTCCCCCCCTTCATTTTTCCCTTCCTGCTATCTTCTTTTTTTTTTTTTTTTAACATATAATGTATTATTTGTTTCAGAGGTACAGGTCTGTGATTCAACAGTCTTACACAATTCACAGTGCTCACCATAGCACATACCCTCCCCAATGTCTATCACCCAGCCACCCCATCCCTCCCAACCCCCAACCCTCCAGCAACCCTCAGTTTGTTTCCTGAGATTAAGAATTCCTCATATCAGTGAGATCATATGATACATGTCTTTCTCTGATTGACTTATCTCGCTTAGCATAATACCCTCTAGTTCCATCCACATTGTTGCAAATGGCAAGATTTCGTTTTTTTTTTTTTTTTATGGCTACATAATATTCCATTGTATATATATACCACATCTTCTTTATCCATTCATCTCTTGATGGACATCTTGACTCTTTCCATAGTTTGGCTATTGTGGACATTGCTGCTATAAACATTGGGGTGCATGTACCCCTTCGGATCCCTACATTTGTATCTTTGGGGTAAATACCCAGTAGTGCAATTGCTGGGTCATACAGTAGCTCAATTTTCAACTTCTTGAGGAATCTCCATACTGTTTTCCAGAGTGGCTGCACCAGCTTGCATTCCCACCAACAGCGTAGGAGGGTTCCCCTTTCTCCGCATCCTCACCAATATCTGTTGTTTCCTGACTTGTTAATTTTAGCCATTCTGACTGGTGTGAGGTGATATCTCATTGAGATTTTGATTTTGATTTCCCTGATGCCGAGTGATGTTGAGCATAAAGTAAAAGAAGTTTTTAACAGTTAATGAATTCAAGTGGCTCAATACTCAGTTACTAAATGGTACATGGTTAAAAATGTCTTTCCCGGGTGCCTGGGTGGCTCAGTCATTAAGCGTCTGCCTTCCGCTCGGGTCATGATCCCAGGGTTCTGGGATCGAGTCCCGCATTGGGCTCCCTGCTCAGCGGGGAGCCTGCTTCTCCCTCTCCCTCTGCTCCTGCTTGTGTCCCCTCTCTCGCTGTGTCTCTCTCTGTCAAATAAATAAAATCTTTAAAAAAAAAAAATGTCTTTCCCTTCCCTATCTTCCAGCTACTAAATTTCTTCCCAGAAGGCATATAATAATACCAATTTTTTGTGCATTTTGCAAAGATAGTCATGTGTAAACAAGATAAATATATGTGGGGCAGACTGTCAGGAGGGTCCAGCTGGAACTCTCAGACATGAGCTGAAGGTGCAGGCCATGACACCATTTCTTATTCTTCAGGAAAACCTTGGTTCTGCTCTGAAGGCCATTCAGCTACAGAATCAGGCCCACTCAGATTATCTAGGATAATCTCCATTACTTGGAGTCAATTGATTATAGACACTAATCACACCTACAAAATACTTGAGCCATAACACCTAGATTTGTTTGGATAACTGAGACTATGTCCTAGCCAAGTCAGCACATAAAACTGAAACTCACAATCTACATCTTTTCATCTTGGCACTCATACACGTCACCCTAAACCATACTTACTTGCCAAATGAAGGTGATAGCCAAATCATACTTCTACCTAACATGACATAACTATGCTGAATACCCTGAAAACACACTGACCCTTTCCCAGAAGAGGATACAAATTCCTTGGCTGATGTTCACTCTTATTCTTGATATTCTGTAACTTAACTATTATGATGTCAAGTTACCTATTATTAGTATATCTTATGTTAGATGATAAGGGGATAAGAAAGGGGAGAAAACAAATATATTTGTTTAAAATGTATATAAACATTCATAACAAAATAAGGAAGAAATACCTATAATTATTATAGTCCTCATTTTTGCAACTGGTTAAGGTGGTTGTAGCTGGTATTTATAGCTACCTTCTTCCACTACCCATTTCATATTCTCTTTGCCCTCAGCAAGAACTTCAGCTTATTTTATCTCTTTGGTGACCCAAATTTCATTGCTGAAGGGTCTGGACCATTAGCATTCCTGCCTGAATTATTGTATCTTTTCATTGACTCTAATCAGAGGGCATGATAGTACTAAGAGACACCCTCAGAGATCACCTATATTCCAGACATATTGTTCCTTACCCTCATTGTGTAGTAGCAACTCAATTTCCCCTTGGTAATTAGGATCAATCTCCCCAGAGCCATAAGGAGTAAGTAGCCGAGTGTCAGTCTTATCTTCCAGTTCAAAGAAATCATTGTTGTGTTTACTGGTGAGAGCATCGCTACTTGTGAAACTTGGACCTTACAACTAGCAGAGCCAAGGTCTGCTGGGGATGGGAGGTAATGGGAATAAGAAGCAAAAATTTTGCTAGTGGATGATTAGGGCTAATAGTGAGTGACGCCACTCCCATTTCCGCTTCTCAATTCCTGGACCCATGAATCCTGGCTCTGGTAGAAATAGAACCATATACTGGATGCTAAATTAGAGCATATATAGCCTCCTGGTGAAACTTGCCCCAGCCCTGCAAGGTATTGCATCATTGTAACTGAGTCTTCAATAGGCAGTTCCACTGATCTATCAAACCAGGTCCCTAGGATGGTGGCAATGTGGTAAGACCAGTGAACTCCGATCATAGGCCCATTGCTCAACTGCTCAACTTCTTTTCCTGAGAAGCGAGTTCCTTCATGAGAAGCTATACTGTGTGGAATACCATGATAGTGGATAAGGCATTCTATAAGTCCAAGGATTGGAGTTTTGGCAGAAGCATTGCATGCAGGGATGGCAAATCCATATCTAGAATAAGTGTCTGTTTCAGTAAGAACAAAGAGCTGCCCCTTCCATTATGGAAGTGGTCTGATGTAAGGTTCAATGTAATCATTCGGGCACTAGATGGCTGATCATTCTGGGGAATGGTGCCTTTTCAGGGATTCATTGTTGGTCTCTGCTGCTGGCAGATTGGATACTCAAACAGTGGCTATAGCCAGATCAGCCTTAGTGAATGGGAGTTCATGTTGCTGAGCCCATATGTAACTTCCATCCTTGCCACTATGGCCACTTTGTTCACGAGCCCATTGGATGATGACAGGGGTGGCTGGGAAATATGCTGATGGTATCCACAGAACAGGTCATCTTTTTTTTTTTTTTCCAGTTTACTTTTTTTTTTATTATGTTATGTTAATCACCATACATTACATCATTGGTTTTTGATGTAGTGTTCCATGATTCATTGTTTGCATATAACACTCAGTGCTCCATGCAGAACGTGCCCTCTTTAATATCCATCACCAGGCTAACCCATCCTCCCACCCCCCTCCCCTCTAGAACCCTCAGTTTGTTTTTCAGAGTCCATAGTCTCTCATGAGAACAGGTCATCTTGTCTGCTTGAAGCACGCCCCACATACTGGCCTCTCCCTTAGTCCATTTCACTAAATCAGTCCTTAACAGATATTCCATATCAGTACATGAGGAGTTTCAAGAATAGGCATCTTTCTAAGAGATTGTTTTTTTTTTTCTTTTGTTTTATGTGGCCAGACTGGATTTATAGCAATGTGATTTAGTGGAAGTGAACAATGAAGAGCAAGCTCCTTTCTGGACCCAAATTGTGTAGTATATCTGATGTGTTGAGTTGACCTCATAGAACTAGAAATACTCAGTTCTCAGCAGGAAGCTGTGCCAGCAAGATGCCAGGGAAGTTCTCAGAGCTTCAGTGACTAGGCCAGTTTTCGTCATGACTGTTTAGCCCTTGCATAGTGGTTAAAGAGCATTAACCTAAACCAGTCACTATTTTTTGGCTATCCTTGTCTCTTCCCCAAGTTCTTTAACTCAATAATGTCTATTCCTTTTATTCATTAATTTGTGTATCCCCTCTGCAGTCTTTTTGTAAGCAGGGACCTTGTTTTAATCACTGTTGTATTTTAAGTGCTTTGCATAATGCCTGATACATAGTAGGTACTCATTTCATAATCACTTACTACTTTATTCAACAAATATTAACTGAGTCCCTATTATTAATGCATCTTGAATGGACACTCCTCCTTCCTCTTTTCCTTATTTTTTTCTGGCTGTTACTTTTTCCCACTTTCTTTCCTTATTTGGCATAAAAGGAAAACAAGTCTTATTGAAAGATAACTTAGTTCAGCTCAATTCTACAAACATTTACTGAATGCTTACTTTGTGCTGGGCCCAAAATTTGAGAAGACTTTCCCTCGAGGAACTGCTTAGTAAAACAACAACAACAACAACAACATAAAAATATGATTAAATATAATCAAAAGTAATATGGTAAATGTTATGGTAGAAATACACTTTTGGAGCTAGGAGAGTATCTTATAGCCACTATGGAAAACATTATGGAGGTTCCTCAAAAAATTAAAAAATAGAACTACCATATAATCCAGCAATCCCACTTCTGAGTATATATACAAAGGAAATGAAATGAGGATCTCCAAGAGATATCTGCACTCCCATGTTCATTGCAGCATTACTTACAATGGCCAAGAAATTGATACAACCTAAGTATCTGTCTATTGATGAATGGATAAAGATATATGTATGTGTGTGTATATACATATACATAAATGTGTATATATGTAGGTATATATATATAAAATAAAGAAATAAAATTTAGCCATGAGAAAAGAGGAAATCCTGCCATCTGTGACAACAGGGATGGGCCTTGAGGGCATCATGCTGTGATATAAATCAGACAGAGAAAGACAAATATTGTATGACATCACTTATATGTGGACTCTAAAGCCAAACTTAGAGAAAGAGAGAGTAGAATGGTGGTTTTCAGGACATGGGGGGAATAGAGAGATACTGGCCAAAGGGTACAAACTTCTAGTTATAAGATGAATAAGTTCTAGGGATCTAATGTACAGCATGGTGACTACAGTTAACAATATAGTATTGTATTGTTGACAGTTGTTAAGAGAGTAGATCTTAAATATTCTCACCACACACACAAAAAAGGGTAATTATGTGAGGTGAAGAAAGTGTTAACTAGGGGTGCCTTCAGCTCAGGTCATGATCCCAGGGTCCTGGGATCGAGCCCCGCATCGGGCTCCTTGCTCGGTGGGAAGCCTGCTTCTCCCTCTCCCACTCCCCCTGCTTGTGTTCCCTCTCTCACTGTGTCTCTCTCTGTCAAATAAATAAATAAAATCTTAAAAAAAAAAAAAGAGAAAGTGTTAACTAACCCTATTGTGATAATCATTTCTCACTATATACAGGTTGAACACCTTAAACTTACACAGTGTTATGTTAGTTATATCTCAGTAAAGCTGGAAAAAAAGAACTGTGTATTAGTAACCCAGGAAACTGACCCTGCAGATGGCTATCTCTCTGGTGGGATGACTTCAAGTAATAGTTGTTCACTATTTCTCAGAGTTTCCCTGTGGGATGACATGTCCACCACCCACAGAGGTAGCTGGGTTGATAACGTTCTCCTTATTGGAGAGATCTCTCTTCCCTTTTTCACTTTCCTACTCCCCTACTGGCATTTTCTGAACCTCCAGATAAACTGCTGGCACTTGAATCCTTGTCTCAGGGTCTGCTTCTCAGTGAACCTGAACGAGGACAAATAACATGCCCAGAGTAGAGGCAGGATTTGAACCCAGGCATTTAAACCCTGAGCCCATGCTCTTACCAGTTCCTCCACTGGCACTAGGAGGCAGGTCGGGCAAAGAGCAGGGTAGACACAGAGACTTGAGGAAGTCTGGTGGATTTGAAGAAATAGTTTAGTATGGCTAGAACAGAACATCTAGGGGGCCAGGATGTGGGTGGGGGGAGATGAGGCTGGAAATGCAACCTGGGGTGAATTCATGGTCAAGCGAAGGCATTTGAGCTCTTTTACAAGGACAATGGGAAGTGATGGCATAGTTCTGTTCAGGGTGTTATATGATCAGATATCCTTTGCAAAAGTTCCTTTTGGTGTAAAGAATGAATTGGGGGTGAGAGGCAGTAGAGACTGGAGAGAAGACTGGTTCTGAGCTGTAGCTACTAGGAGAGTGACAGTGTGGATAGAAAGGAAGGAGCTGACATGACAGATGCTTAGGGCATAGGGTCAATGCCACTTGGTGATGGGTGTGGTTGTGGGCACATGCCGAGATCGAGAGGTATTGGGTGGGAGGCAGGGAGAACTGGGGCATGTGTGAGTGCATGTGTTTATGTGGGTTTAGAAAGGGGACAATTTCAACCAGACATATTGAGTTGTAGGTGGCTGGAGGCTTCCCAGGTAGAGATATCCAGAAGCGGACAAAGATAGAACACTGAGATTTCAGAAAAAGCCCACAATTAGATACACAAATTTTGGAATATCAGTTGATATTTGAAGATCTTAAAGCCCTAGGCATGGATGGAGTTCCTTGGGAAAAGGGAAAAAAAAAGGTTGTGCACATGATCTTGTTTGCTCTCCACAATAACCATCTGAGATAGGGAGGAAAGACAATTTTCACCATCATCTTGTAAAGGAGAAAATCAGGATAGAAAGAGGTTAGGTGGCTTTTCCCTTAGCTGGAAAGGGGAAGAGCTGAGGCCAGGAATACATCCACTGGTCCATGTCCAGCGCTCCTCTCTCACACTGCACTGTCCCTCCCAAAATATGTTTGCATGCCTATACTGAGTGACACAGGCTCTCTCCAGAAAAGCTTTTTAAAAAAGAAAGTATCATATCTTTCCTCATGTTATACATGTCTCTATTGTATTGTAGAAATCTAGCATATGTCTAAGCATGGTGTATAATGTTCTTTTCTGCATTTTTACTTGTTTGCTGATAGTTGGACAGACACTTAACATAATGGTCGGATACCCGCATATATGACACCAAATCCCAGTTTTCAAGGCAGTGCTAGCTTTGCAGGTGCATTCTGGGAGGCTCAGCTTACGCTTGGTCGTTTTTCTCGGTCCATTCATTCCTGCATCACCTGTCACTGTGGTTATCTTCCCTTTTCATTATTTTTGGTCATGTGCTAAACATCCAACCAACTCTGTAGAATTAAGTTTTAGGCTGTAATAACTCACATCTATTCAGTGGACATCCTAAATGCCTACAGCAAATCTTCTGGAGGTTTTTTTCTCGTCCTCCTTTTATGCTCTGGGGAAAGCACTCTCCAAATAGTACCATAAGTCATGTCAGAAAGGCTTCCCACGTAGAGATATCCAGAAGCAGATAAAGATAGAACGCTGACATAGAGCCACCTCTGAATACATAGAACACAACCAGCCATTTTTCACCAAGATTTTAAAAAACCTATTTCCTTCTCTTATTTGCCAGGGAGATGATACTGAGCTTTGGAAAACATTGCAGGAGAGGTTTTATATGCAACACATTGTGACGTATTTTATTGCAGTATTTGTGTCATATTTTATCTATTTGGGAAAAAAACCCTGACAATGTCACGTACATATAAGTGAATCAAGCCCTCGCAACATTCCTGGGGCAGCCACAGTACGAACTCAGTTGAGCGGACTGAAGGAGCAGTTCACGGACGCAGAGAGCAGAAGGGGACTTGTCATGTTCTTGCTGTGGTTGACAATTTGCTTTGCCACCTCTTTGAGCATATGGTGACGGTGAGAAAAAATGATCCCGGATTATGGCAGGACACCCTCTGTTGTGTTTTTTCAGTTTTCTGCTGTTTTAACTAATTTCCAGGCAATTTTACTGATTTTGTCTTTGGCAGAAAAACATCACCATCCTGATCTTTTTCTTTTATCACCAGAATTTGCTTCTTTTGTTTTAATTGTGATAGAAATCAAGTTATAACTTATTTATAACTTACAAGGGACAGTTTCTAGAACTTCTGTCCCTTACCGTCTCCTCTCCATCCCCCTTTCAAATGGCCAGAACAGAGCTACTATATGCTAATGACTCACTCAGGAAGCAGATGTCAGAAGCCCTGACTGATAAAAAAACTTGAATAAGCTACTTCTTTCCCCAGAAACGTGTGTGTCTGTGTATGTGTGCACGTGTGTGAGTGTGTGTCGATTTCTTAAGCACTGTGGCCCTTTTCCCAGCATCAGACCTCCTGATTATCCAAAGTATTTTTGTGAGGGCAGAAAATATTCCACCTCTAGCTGTCCTTTCCTTTTTGGGAGAATAAAACTGTTTCCAGTGTGAGGATATTTAGCCATATATTGGGTCATTTTCTTCTTACTCTTTCCAGTTTGCTGGAAATTGGAGACAGAAAGCAGGGGATAAACAGCATTTCCATTTCTGTGTGGATAGCTTATGTTTATGTTCTTACTTTCAAGCGAAAGTAAGTGCCCTGTAATCCTGTGCATAAAAATGTCAATGTACTTGGATAAAGTGTGTGGTTAATCACAGCCAGTTTCTTGACTTTTCTCAGAAGAGACAAGAACTTGGATCCAGGGTCTGGCTCTCTTGAATGGAGCCCTGGTGTTAACGACTCCGGTTCAAGTGTATACATTCACTTTCTACTCCTCTGCTGTGTCTCTCCCTGCTCCCTTGTTTCTTTTACTGGTGGTTCTCTGGAGCCCCTAAACTCAGTTGCTTCTTTTCTTGGCCTCTTGTGCTTCTATTTTAAAAAAGATTTCTGGAGTTTCATGCACTGGCTAGATGAGGTTTGATATAGGGACTGAGTCCCTTTTCTTACCGCTTGGCTGGGGCAGTGGGCAGAAATTGCCTTCAGAGGTTTCTCCTGCAAAGAAATTGGGGAGCCTGTGATAGAGTATCTCAAATCAGTCTCTTGACTCCCTATCCACCTTCCTCTGTTGATAGGGATGCTTTCAAATCTCCCCAGATCTGACGATAGTTATGAGATGTTTGGCAGTGTGAAGGCTGGGGCCAGTCCTAGAAACAACTGTAGAATCGATGAAGCTCATCTTACTCATCTTTTATTGCCTGTGCTGCATCCATCTTTGTACTTTTGCCTCCAAACGCTTAGTGCTTAGTACTAAAAATAATAATAGTCTTTGTCTTTTATTATTAATTGCCATAAAGTGATTGTTATTTTGTTGCGGAAAAATAAAAATCAGACCGGCGAGAGAACAAGTGACACTCGGAGAAGTAGGAGAACTCGGGTTTATTTTTACGCCGGCGGACCCGGATGAGCTCGTGCTGGAAATTCCGGGCCCCCGGGGAAGCGGGGTTATAGGGCTTTTATAGGGGAGTGTGGGCAGTCCGGTTCCAAGGGCTATGCTGACTGCTGGTAGGTGGGTTTAAACTGGGGGAGTGGGGCAGGGGGCTGCTTTAGGCGGGAACAGCTGTGGTTCGGAAGCTTGTGGTGGGAAGCCTGTTTACAGAAGCAGAAAGGGCTGGTTATCTCTTGTTCCCAGCGGGGCTTCTGGTTATCGCTTCCTACGGACTGAGCTAGTAACTTTCCATCTTCTGGGGCCTGCTCTGGGTAATTTTTCTCTTCAATTTTACATTTATTATGGGCTAGACATTTTGCTCAGCATTTTAATATGTAATCTCATATATCTCATATCTCATTTGATCTTATGATTTAGATATTATTATTCCCATTTTCCAGATGAAGAAACTGATGCATGAGTGAGTTAAGTATATTTCCCCAAGTCTCACAGCTGGTGAGTGGCAGAACCAAGATTCAAACTCAGGTCTGAATGATGCCAAGTCCTGTGTGCTAATCACTTGTTTACACTACCTTCCCCTTCTTGGGCATTATTTCGGCCTACAAGTTTAAGACTCTAGCTGTCTCCCATCAGAATTTACCTTCTATGTTTCCCTGTAGGCCTACTCTTAGGTTTCTGGTGTCATGGATGGTTCTGAGGGTGCTGAGGACTTATTGGCAGAGAAAGACAGCATTGCCTGGGGTCATCCGCAGTTTTCCTGCTAGGCCACTGGAATCTACAGTAAAAGGAACAGATCTCTAATGGTTGCTTTTCAGGTATTTTGTCATTTGGGAAGATCTTCCTATACAGAGAAATCAACTTAATTTGCCTACTTTTTATTAATAATTCTATTATTCATTTATTGATATAAGTAACATTTATTGAGCCCCTTCTCTGGGCCAGGAATTGTATTGGACCAGATGATAAGAATATAACAAAACAAAACAGAGATGAATAAAATAAATCCATGCCTTCTGGAATCTTATAGCAGCACCAGACAAAAATGTGGGTAATAAGTGTCTTTATAGAGGGGTGCAGTGGGGTGTTACGGAAGCGGAAGCAGAGAAGGCAGGCACCTGGCCTGGGCCTGGGGAGCTCAGGAACAGCCAACTGGTACAGATGAAGTTTGAGCTAAATCTTAGAGGATGAGCATAAGTTAGCCAGGTGGATAGAAGGGAGATTAGTGAAGGGAGTCTCAGGCAGAGGAAATGGTAATCACCAAGGCCCAGAGGTGAGAACGAATTTGGAAGACTGGGGATGGCCACTGATTAGATGGCTTAAGTGTAGGGGGTGTGGGGGTGAAGATGGGAGGGAGCCTAGAAGGGCCAGTTCACTCCATGATCCAAGTCATGGACAGCAGCTGTTCTTGGGATATACATCTTTCTAAGTTAAAGGCCGAACAGCAGGCTGGCCTATAGTCAGTTGAATGAAAACTTCCTCCTTCTAGCAGGCCTGAGATGCCTGCTGGTGCCCGCGTTGGGCTGGGCTCAACTTACTGCTTTACATACACAGAGCTGAATAAGAGTGGAAATGGGGGGAATGACCACAGGAAGGTGGCGTGTAGTTTTCCCAGTGGGTGCTCTTTGGGGATCACAGGCTACACTGATACCCGCGGTAAAGTAAACTGCTGGCTTTAACTGGTCTTCCGAAGGGCCCCTTTGTTCCGGTTCTGCATTTTTTTTTTTTTTTTTTTTGACGGTAAATCCTCACAGTTTCTGAGGCTACTCAACTATTAAAATGCCTCATTCTTTAAAGCAGAGACAGTTGCTGATTTCCACTACTGGATAATTTGGGCATGTGGCTTTTCAACCATACCAAGTAGAATCTCCTGAACAGTCTTGGGTGTTTGCCGGGCTAACTTGAAGGTGGTTAGCATTTAAAGAGTTGTTTATTCAGCCAGACAGTGTGGCATTTTTAAAGAAACTGAGAATTGGAAAAGCCTCTTTGATGGTGTTAGCTCAAAACCAGTTTGTGGCAAGTGGCCTGTCCTGGCTGGGCTTGACCTGGCTCCTGAGATTTCTGTTGACAGATGCCTGAGCTGCATTGAAAGCACTCCCTTTCTCTGGGAAAGCTGAAACTTCTCAGCTGATTCTGACTTTCTAGAAATGGGCCTAAGTGTAGCATTGGCACCGAATTCCATATTTGCCACAACCGTTGAAGGGAAGGGATATATTTTATATGCAGTATGAATCCCCCAGTCTGAACCCCGTACTTTCTTCCCAGGATCGCTAGATGTTAGCTACAGCAGCTGGATACTTCCGGTTAGATACAAACACTGTTAATTGTTCCAGAATGATACTGCGGTCCTGTCAAGGATGATGCAGGGATGGCTGTTGTGTTTGCGTGCCACCGGAAGGAGCTAAGTGTCGGGGTTTGCAGCTGCCTCACAAACCGCTGGATTTTTAATGCAGCGAATAAAAGGGCTGAGCTGTGGTGACTGTCCAGCTGGAGGAGGCTAATGAATTTGGACAGACCTAAGTTGAGGGTATTATATGGATGTCTAGATGTTGAAGGCACCATGGCTTTGCAGATGGTAGGTCAGTTTGCAGGTGGTGAGTAATGCTTCCTGTTGATGTCTCTGTGACAAGATCTCTCATTGCATGGTCCAAGAAGGAATAATTTTCTCTTCCTCCTCCTCCTTTTTTTTTTTGGTTAGGAATCATTTTCTTAAATGTTATGATGTGTGAAAGTGTTAGTGGGTAGAAAGAATCCAGGCCTTCGTCTCTTCATGTGCTCCTTAAATGAATTTACTCCCAAATCAGAAGAAAATGGGGCAACTGACTCTGTGCTAATCCAGATAGGTATTTATCAGCCCAAAGAACAAGGCCCTTAAGAAAAGCATGGAGAAATTCTAATATCTGAGGGAGTAGCAATAGTTTCTTTAATTAGATTTTCTAATTCCCACTCTCCTTTTCCTGTGGTTTATGATCCCTCTCCCTTCTTTTAAATTAGTTTATTTCCCATCAACTCTTTCCTCTTCTTGCAATATCAGTTGTTTCTAAGGGAACCTCTTGTCCTTTGCTGAAACCAAAATATCCCCACGTCTCTCATTGAATGAAAATCAGAAATTTCTTTTTCTTTTAAACTTTATTAAGAACTAATAGAAAAATTGCAAAGTAAATTCTGAGCACTAGTTCTTTCTCTCCTTTTCCCTCTTAGTCCCATGAGTTTTTCTTCTTATATCTGCAGTACTTTTTCTCCTTCAGCCAAAATCTCTGTTGGTAGAAGCACTTGGTAAGAGTCTATCCAAGCTGTAGGTAGTGGACATCTGTTGTTTTTGCTTGCCCAGCACCCCTTCTTCTCTTCTTTAACACACGCCCATTTTCCTTTGGAGAATTACTTGGCTCCCACTCAATGGGGCTGCAAATTACATGCCCTGCTTCTGTCATGACAGGTGATACAGAGAGAGTTGGCATTTTTGAGGACTGAGAGAAATGCTGGGTTATTCTCCTTCTGTAATTATAGACACAAGGGATTTTTGTGCACATGGGGCCATCTTTGCTGGTGTATGAAGATTAAGAATACAAACCAACAGAAAAAACAGCTGAGAGAGAGTGACAGAGATTGAGACACAGAGAGAGAGTGTGACAGATTGAGAGACACACACACAGACAGAAACAGAGAGAAAGACAGAGAGAGAGAGGAGATTTTTATGAAGAGAGGTTGTGATTTCTACCCAAAGCAATTTCTGGTACTGCTAATAGTGCCAATAGGGGGTGAGATTGTGTAGAGGATCTTGAGCCTTCTCCATGTCCTGATCTTACACTATGTTGGTAACAAGTCATATTACAGCTTGCAAAGGCTTGGCGATTATATTTGTTTTGGAAGAACCAGACTAAAGAACAGTTCTGGAAGCTCTAGTTAAGGGATTATATTGAGAAAACAACTTCTCTTCCTACCTAAATGAAGCACTTAATTCAAAGAGTCACTACTGGAGTTCACAGATTGACATTTCCTTCCAGTTCCTTGGCCTTGCACTGGAGAATGGTACCTTAGCCAAGACAAACTCGTGGCATAATTGTTGCAACTTTCTGTTAGGAACATATCTATGCTCCTAAGTAATCTGGTTACTTAGACAAGTTAGTCTGGTGTCACAGAGTTGAATAAGAACATAATGTAGAACTTCAGACAGTGTTACCATTCATACTTGAGAGGTGGTACAGGATTAAAATTCACATGGGCATCAGAGGGTTAAGCTAGTTCATCAATTTAATTCATTCATGAATGTTTAGGTTCTAATAGGTTATTATTAACCTTTTAAAGTTGATGTCATTTATAAATTTTCATTTATGTCATAACCCTGGCTGAATGTGTGATTTTCCATGATTTTATATTCTAAAAAATGAAGTTGCTCTTTCCCCATTCCCTCCTCCATTTTTAAATAAAATAGCACTAATAGAATAAGTTAGTGACACAGGAGTACTGATCTGATTTTGTGTGAATTTAGTGGGTAGATATTATAGGGAGGCAGATTTCAGCCTGATATCAGGAAAACTTTCTGGCATTGTCTTATTAACTGGTAACCTATCCCATCGCTGGCAGGATTCAAGTAGTAACTGTCCCTATCACTAGATTATCCCTGCTAAGGATGTTGTAGAAAGGATTTACGCATTGATGTAGATTCTGGGCAAAAATGACATTTTAGAGCTATTCTATTCTAGCTCTAAGAGACTATATACTACTAGTAGTTATACTAATACTATTAATACTACTTCTACATTTTGCTATTAATAGTTATAATTACCAGTTGTAAGCATGTATTATATGCTATATACAGTGCTAGACATTTTACATATACATCCCAGGTAAGCCTCGTATCGACCCTCTGTAGATATTATGCTCACTGGTGTGGATTAGAGACCTAATTGTTCTCTATTTTTTTCTTCATGTGTGTTGTCTTGACCTGTCTAGTGGACTACAAACTCATTCTTAGGAGAGAAGTAGTGTCATATACTTTGTATTATTCCTTACAGTTGCTGCAAATATGGAAGGGTGGAACAGATGCAGCTTAAAAAGTTGTGTGCTCAGTTCTGTTGTGCACGTCATCCTGACAGGTTTTTCAGAAGAGTCCTGAAGCTTTTTTCCTTGAGTCAAACTTCCCAAGTGGTACATACATTGGAATGGTTCCTGCAGAACTCTGAGATCATTCTTACCGAATGTTTTACAAAGGGAAAGGGAAAGAAGTAGAAGTTGGGAAGAGAAGGAACAATATCCAACCTGTAATCACCTCCTCTTCCCCACCAGGACAAAAATTCCCTTACTTGCTTGAACAGTGTTCATTTCAGTATTTTGGCAAGGCAGGGGAGGAAATTTAATTATGCCTGTGAATGACAAATCACTGCATTAAAATTATTGTTTTAACTCACTGGAATCAATTGCTCATATTATTTTGTTGTCCTACAGATCTCTCTGTTAATGTCAATGGAATGATTACAGTGTCGAGATGTTTCGCCCACTGAAATGTGATAAGATGTTTATGGTTTGACATATTGAAAATAACATTTGTTATATAAATGCCAGGCATGATCACTCTTTTGGTCATTTACAGCAATGAGAAGAGTAACATGCTGGAACCCTAAATGTCACATGGCCTACATAAGGCCTACATATTTTATGGTTGCCTACACCATCATTACGATCAGTCAGCTTTCTATAGAATCATATTTTTTATTATGGCTATTTGCAAGCAATCATTGGTGTATTTACCATTTTCCAGGTTTTAATATAATTGTAACTCAGGGAATTTGAAATCCATAAAGTTTTAGATGGGATATGCCAATTGGATAATGAAAGTGATTTGGAAGCACAGATACTCTGTGGGGGATATCATCTTTGTTGAGTAATGTGAAGGCTCAGAGTTCTGCTTCTGACAGGTGTAAATAAAGTTTGGGCCCTAAAGAAGGGGCATGTGGCTTATGGGGAATATTAGCAGGGAGGCTGCTTTTTAATCCATGGATTAATACTAGTAGATTCTATTTGAGGATCAGATCTGTGCTATGCAGGTTGGGGAATGGTATTCATTCTTCCTTCCACACACCTAGGATGAAATGCTAGTGTTAAAAGGGAACTCAGTGGTCAACTGGCCTCACATTCTAATCCTACAGTCAAAGAAGTCTAGAGACTAATCAAGAAGCAGAAGTCACCCAGTCACCATGTCTTGAATGACATCTTTGACTTCTAGTTCAGTGGTCTTTCTTCTTTACCCCTCACCCCTATAATTCTTTCTAAACCCTAGCTTTCCTCGGTCTTATCTAAAATACCCCAAAGCCATGGAAATGGTTACTATAATGGAACAGCTACAAATTGGGTATTTTCTCAGCTCTCTGCCATCTTAGTTTCTGTGTATCCTTGGGGAAGTTACTTAACATCTCTAGGCTTCAACATTCTCCTCTATAGAATGGGAAAATAATAGTGCTTCCTCCAATAGGGTTATAATAAAGATTAAATTATTTAACATATGCAATGTATTTAAAACATTATTATTAATCACAGTTTATTTGTCTTTAATAATGAGCATTTAATTGTGTGTACATTTAAATTACTTAAAGGGCTGTTTTTTATGGGAATTCAGAAAGACACTGAATTAATGTTAATGTTTTTTTGGTGTAATTATTTTGAGATTTCTTAAATCTTATCTGAAACATCAATTGGGAATTTTTAATTACAAGTCCGAAAAAAAAAATAATTCATCCTTGGATTACTTGAAGGGAAGCTCAAGGAACATTAAAGATTATAAATTTTCAGCTCCATAGTCACAAAGATTTTCCTATTATCTTCAGAATTATGTTTTTCAGGTAGGGTAGGAATTGAGTTTTCCATCATATTTTCAAGCAATATTCCTAATATTGTTTGAAAGTTGTGTGTGTTTGTGTGTTAAAGGAACTTTCTTTATAATCTCTTTAAATACCTTTAATGATAGTGAATCCTACATTTTTGGACTACCGTGGGCTTGTCAGCTTAGAATGCAAGAGGTATTCAAATCTTGCTGATGTAATGGATTTTGTTTTTTAAAATTTTAATTACACATTTGAAGCCCCAATTGCACCCTAAGGATTTAAGTGCTTATGGAAACTCAAACTATGAATTACAGTATTGCAGGAAACTTTCCACTTCATCAGATTAGTATCACCATGCATTCCACAAATACGTTTTGTAAAATTTCCCAATATCTAGAAAACTTTGATACTATGTTATAAAAGGGTACTTAAATATAGATGAGAAAGATAGATGTTTGTCTTCTCCTTTTGATATTGATGTTAAATAAAAGATGGAATGTTTTTGTTTAAAACCAATCCCTCATTCTGCACCCACCTCCCCACCCCCACATCCAACACAATAAGTAAAGGGCAATGTGAACAAAGTCTTCCTTTAGATCTGTTATTCATTTTAAGTGTGTGTTAGGAAAAAGGTCTACTCTGGGTGTAAAATCTAGCAACAAAAAAGAGAATTGTAAATAGAAAAATAAAACATGTAGAGGAGACAAATATTCTGTGCACACAGATTTAAAATCCCAATGGGGAACACTTGTCAGAAAGAGAGACTACACACTCATTAATTTAAAAATAAGTTCCCAAAGAGTAACATTCCAATATGTTAATTTGCCACAATAGATTTATCCATTGAAATCAGTCCACCAGTCTTGACCAGCAAGTAGGATCTTAATTTTACCATCTAACAGTTCAATTGAAATAGAATAAAGATTTTCACATAAATATCTTAGTGACATAGACTTTCCTGGTTGGCAATGGTACATTTACTCAACGTTCAGTCAATTCACAGGTAATGAAACTCTTTGTTAAGTGTTATCTCCTCACACAGTAACAGGGTCTTAAATGGAAAAGGGTTCTGTTCATTTTCTATTTAAATCACAGGAAGAGATTATAGAATTGGATAATGAAAACAGCTTATTTTTTGGAAATCAGTTAAAAAATCTGAAGTTATGAATAGAAAATAATAAAAGAGAAATAACTGTCTGGATTTCCCCCCTTCTTTACAGTGATATGGTAGAAATATAAGGAAAATGCTTGACATCCTTTAGTTAGGAAATCTGGTCCCTTTACTTGCTTACAGGGCTCAGTTTTGAGTAAGAAAAGAAAGAATATTTTTGGCTGCAGCTTTAGTAAACAATGAATGATGAAAAATATTGCAGAAATGTCTTCAAGAGATCAGACAATTGAGAACCCAGACTTTATCACTTTGATATTGTCTACATTCCTCCACAAAGCTTGGCAAATGAATAACTGAGCCCTATTTTGGCGGAACGAGACAAGGAAGTACTAGTTCCAGCATCAAAACAAGATTATGAAAACAACCAACCAACACAAAACAGTTATTTCTTCTCCTGAATAATAAAGACATCATGTTTGCATATAGGACAGCTTTTGCATTATTGCTCTATGTATAAGAATATACTGAGGAACTCATAACAGACCGCACATTACAAACTTAAGGTTCTTTGGTGAAGAATGAAAGAAAACAGTATTTGAGCTTTAAAGAAAATGATCTCATCCATTTTGCTTTTATCTATTGATCCGTTGGATCCTCTCACAGAGAAGGGAGAGGTACTGTGTGAGTTTCACCATGGCAACGATCACCACGCCCCCAGCCATCATACAAGTTGGCCAGAACAGTGAATGGAACAGCACGTTGGAACTGTAGAGTTTGGTTAGGATGACACTCTTCTGGTTTCCTTCTGGGTCAGAATAGCAGGAGAAGTGTTGATACTTCCTGAAGTTTTCCATGACGACATTCACCAGGGACATGGATTCTTCAAAACTTTTTCCACACTTAGGTATATAGGAGCACTGTGGAAAACGAGATAAACTGTCACCAGAAGATACTTTCTTTGTGCATATCTGATACTAGGAGGAGATGGGATATTGAGGTCAACTTAATGATCTGTGAAATAACCATGATGGTTATTCTTTTCATATTCAAACCAGTGTCTCCAGAAACCCCAAGACCTCACATAGTAATAAAAACAATGTTTGTAGCTGTCTGACCCAGATGTACCTAAATAGTTCACTCATGTATAGTTTAATTGTTGATTAGAATTGGATGACTCCAGTGGATTCTTTTTACCATAGCTGAGCATGGTGAGTTTTAATTATTCCCTATTGAACCTACTTTAACATGGAATCAGAGTGTCAATCTTTCTGTCTTTTATCTATCCGCAGCAGTCCATGTAATATCAGAAGCTACCAGGTCTCTCAGGGAAAGTAGTTTATTCTTCTCTTTTTGGCTTGGCTTAATTTATTCAGCCAAGGCAGCTTGGTCACCTTGCTACTGTAGGGAAGGAAATAGCTATACCTCCAGTGAGTTGCTGAAAAAGAATCCTGGAAAGTACAGAAATATTGAATAGTTAAAGAGCTGTGATGAATTGTTGGTGCCCAGTTAGCGTGGCAAAGTAACTTTTTCCATAAACCAAGGAAAAATAAAACAGAACCAAATGAATTTACTTTTCAACCATCACTCATCTGAAAATTTACACTATCTTTTCTTTGATCTTTTCCCTCTCTTATCTTTCTTGTTATAGCTTTTCTACATGTCTCTCCTTTCTTCCTACATACTTATGTCCTTGGATTTCTTTCTTTGTATCTCATTTCCTTCCTTGCCCTGCCCTGACTCCTCACCTCACTTTATATTTTCCCCTCTGTTCCTTCTTCCTATCCTTTCTCCTTCCCCTGCCCTCTCTTTTCTAGCTACAGATGGAAGTAAAGAATTTTGAGTTTTTATTATTTATTGCATATACTTTTTACAATATTTATTTATTTATTTATTTACATATTTGTTTCACGGGTACAGGTCTGTGATTCATCAGTCTTACACAATTCCGAGTGCTCCCCATAGCACATACCCTCCCCAATGTCCATCACCCAGCCATCCCATCCCTCCCACCCCCCTCCACTCCAGCAACCCTCAGTTTGTTTCCTGAGATTAAGAGTCTCTTATGGTTTGTCTCCCTCTCTGGTTTCGTAGGGGAAGGGAGGGAAAAATGCATATACTTTTGAACACACTTTTTTCCTAATTTAAAAAGCAGTCTTTAAGTATATGAAATCTCTATGACCCTTTTCCCTTGGTCTGTAAATGGGCAGTGACAAAACTGATTTTTTGAAAAAGTTAGGAAGAAAGTGATTTAAGTCACTTTTCAGGGAGATGTGTGAGTCCTAAACTAACTCTTACCTCTCTTTATAATTGCCTCCTAACAGGAAAAAAAAAAAAAAATCCCTGCCTATTATTATACACATTATCAAATGGTTAATTTAACTGATTTACCCGAATTGGTTTGTGACAAGATCACAGCTAATCTATATAATGTTTTGGTGTAAATTAGAAAACTATGCCCCCTCTTTAGAACACTATTATTTTCTGTTGAAAATTGTCATAATACACTGATTTTATGAAAAAAAACCCACTTTTTTTACTGCTGTTGCCAATTTATAAGTCATGCTTACAAATATTCACATCTATGACTTTTACCATGTGACTGGTACCCCCAAGGTTGTGCAGTGCACAGCTCCCACAACTGTATGTGGAGACACAAATGAGGTGGGCTAATGTTGAACTTTGAGGTACATTGATGGAAGCTTTGGGGGTAGGATCCTGGAAGATCTATAGATTTCACAGGTAGAAAATATAAAAGAAATGGAATGAGTTTTGCTAATGGAGTATGTTTGGATTACTCTTTTCTCTCACTTTATTAGTGGGCACGCAGGCACCTAGCTTTGTTTATAGTGCTGTAATCATTGGATTCTTTGACTCTAAACAGCAGGAAGATTCTTACTTAGTTAAGAATGGAAGTTGAGCATGCTGGTATTTATGGTAAACCAGGCTTAAAGTAATGTTCTCATAGCAGGGCTGGTTGACACCTTCAAATTTAATCAGCTAAGAAGAAATGTGAGTACACTCATAAATATGAGTACAGCAGAGAGCTGGTGCTAGCACGACATTAAGGGTCTGAAATTATTTCCAAAAAAGCAGAATTTCTCAGTGAGTTACAACCTAGTATAAAATTAGCCTATGACTCCATGAAACAAATTTTCTACCAGTTGGATGTCTTTGGATCAAAAGGGTTTAAGGCAGGATGGAGATATCTACCTTGATCATTTTTTTCCTTCTTCAAAGCTGCCTCATGTCTTTACAGTTTTTAAAAATGTTATCTGAAGCAAAGCATTAAAAAAAAAATCACAGATAACCCATTTGTGGTTGAATCTGAACAGAACCAATTTAGATTACAAATGCTTAGGCTTCTGTATATTTTTGTGCCAAGACAGTTTATAGTAGTAGTTCCCAGGGCTAACAGTACTAAGTTATTGAAGTGATCTCAGTAAAAATGGCATTCCATTAAAAATGGAGTTTTTTCTTTTCTTATGCTCTTGTGAATTGGTCTGGCTTTTAAATTTTTTTTTTTTTAAAGAAATGTTTGTCAGTCAAATGACAATAATTCTGTCACTAAGTAAGATTCTTCCAAGTAAAATGAGATATAAAGTCCTTTTGAGACCGTCTAGCAAGGTTGCAGTACAGGTTTAATACTGCTTATTAAAGTTTCAAGCCTTCAGGGTCTCAAATGTGTGTATTTGGAATGGCCAGATAAAGCACGTTCCATACATGATCGGACTGACTCTACCGTATGTCAATCATTCATTTACTTTTATTATTGATGGGTCCTTCTCTTGTCATTACTAATGCATGAGATAGTATAATGAGCCCAAGTTGTGTTATATAGATCTGGTTACTACGTTTCTGTAGGCAATTTACTTTGCTCCTCAGAATCAACTTCTTTATCTACATAAAGGGGTTAACAGAGACTTCCAGACAGGGTTTGTGTGAAGATTAAATGATGACTATGCATAAAGCCTCAATAAATTTTCACTTACGTATTTTCTTACTGGAGTATCACATTGTCCATATGATCTTCTAAAGCCTTTGACCAAGTGCCACATATTAAACTCTGAAACCTCTAAGGAGGGCAAAATTATTAGTTATGTGGTGTTCACAGGGGCAGTCCTGTTCAATGGCTCTTATCTTATGTTCCTAGCTTTTGTGTCCCAGGAGATTTGACATTTTGCTGAATCCTATACTAGGATTCTAGGTTTCTTTCTCTATGGCTCAAACTATAGCCATGTGTATGTTCTTGAGGCTGGTATGAATTTGGGGTGAAGATTTAATGATCTCATGATTTTATCACACGCTTGGCAGATAATTTTATGTGATTGATTTAGAATACACAGAATGCATTTCAACAAATGGAAACTTTACTCTCTATGCTTACTTGGAAAATGTAATGTAGACTGAAAAGATAAAAATCCCAGCATTTTAGATCATACTTTTTTTGGTGGGAGGTGTGGGATAGGAAAGATTTAACTTTTAGATTCTGAGTGATATATAACATAAAGGAACATAAGAGTAATCATTTTATATACACAAGACACTTAAGTACTAATCAAAGTATGTTAATATATACATATTTTTTTTCCATGACCTTGGGTTATTCTTTCTTTTGTGCTTTAACATATGGAAATAGAAACCTTGCAAACCTCTGAGGCAGCCATTCAATGGAAGATTTAGTTTCACATCTCTCTTCTTAATCCAGAGTTTTGTTAATAAACCTTATTGCTTTCCCAAATCCCTTAAATTCTCCTTAGTATTAAAAACCATAGAGCTCGCCCACAGGTATGACCTTTCCTCTCCCAGCTGAAGAAACCCAGCTCGTGGCAACTTCTTTTGTTCCCCTCCAGGGCAATGAAGGTCCAGCAATTGCATCTTTTCTACAATTCTTTGAAAAAGTTCCTGAAACTTTTCTTAGTCTAACTTCCAGAATCTTACACATCAATAGAGTTATTTTTATTCTGATGATGGACAGAAATTTTGAGAAACTACCTGTTGGGCTTTGCTTAGACATGCTTTGCTGCGCATGTGAAGCAAATAGTGACAGGCCTTCACCCTAAAAATAAAAGATGTGTGGAGAAGTGGGGGCAGGGGAATGGGGATGGTTTGGCTGAATAACCTCATGGGTCAGCCTTTTTTTTTATGATGGTAGAAAATGAACTATCAATTCTCAGCATCATCTCAAGGGAAGGGTTTATTTTTCACTTGTTCTTTTATAAAAAGAGAAGGGGTTTATTTTCAGAGAGGGGTTAGAAATTTAATGAAATTTAATCAATGTTGATTGTCTCTAATGTGTCAGGTAGTGTACTAGACAGAGCCATCAAAAACAGAAACAATACAAGACAGGTCATTAGAAAGAAACAGGAAGATATTACAAAACAAGGATAGGGTGACACAATGGGACCAGGAATGAAGCTAAAAAGGTTTTGAGTAAAGATATACCGTTCGCAGAGGTGGGCTCAGAACTTGTTAGTAGCCCGAGCATCCTAAGCCCACCATGACCATGGGGTAAAAACAAAAAAATTGCTCATGTGAAACAGACATATTCTTGGTTCTAAAGTCAGATGGACCTCTTTCTAGTGTAGAGATCAGCAGCTGGAAGCCTTGGGTTACTCTGGTCCCCACGTGTATTTTGAACTTTCGAGTTTTTTTTTTTTTGGGTATCAGTAATGGGCAGAAGAGGTGAGAGAGTAAATTCAGATGTTCCTTTCTTTCCATTTTGAGACTTCTTGTTTCTTATCATCACTTCTAAAACAGCGAATCCCACAAAATTTGGTTTAGATTTGTTTAGTTTGCACTTCTAGTGTCTGTTTGACTTTGGCAAGTGGGACTCTGAAATGTTTGGGAGAGGAAAACAGAATTCACACTCTGCTATGCACAAACATTTCTTTCAGTATTGAGACACAGATCCCTCCCAAGAGACGCGTTCCTTTTCTGTGTTTCCCAGAGCTTTCACCTTTGTTACGACATTTCTGCTTGATTTAGAGTAGAGAAGAAGTTAAAAGGACCTAGGAAATCTACTAACTAAATAAAAGCCACCTGGAGCCTTGAGATTACTTAATACCCAGATGGCTAAACCATGGAGGCCAACCCCTCCCGGGTCATGATGTATCCAATTAGGCCTAAAGTAAGTCACATACCTCTTCTGACCTTGCCCTTTGCCATGGTCCTCTTTCTCAGCAATTGGAAAGGAGCAGATTCCTTCTCCATGCTTTTCTTCTTGATGCTTAGTGCAGGCTTCTTTGGGCCACACTCTTCCTTTCATTTCTGCACAAAGGTGCCCTGGGCTGTCCCAGAATTTAGTTTTGGGAGCAATGACTAAACTTTGTCAATCATAAAAGTATTTCCGAATCTCTGGCCCATAGGTAGTTTCAGCAAATGTCTAATAGATATCCTTCAATTTGAAATGCTAATTATGGGAATTTCATATATCACATTTTCGGGCATGTTTCCCCCCCACCCCCTTCCCCTTTAAGGGTGCACTTCTATCTGTTTAGTATCTATTCTGTGTAAACTCGTGCTGAATACACATCCCTGCCTTCCCTATGGATCACAGATAATTCTATTCCTTGTGCAATGGCCTTTTGATCCTAAGCAGCTCTTGGGATATGATGGAATGGCATGGATTCTCACCTGTTCACTAAAATATGCCATCCAAGGATAAATATTTCATAGAATTAGATTTTTCATCTTTTCAAGAGCATGCTCTAATGTTTTTCTCTTTAAGAGATAGCAGGATGAGATGAAGAGACTTAGATTTTTATTCAGACCTAATTAGTTAGTGAATGTGTGACTTTGGGAAAATTATTTCATTTTCTGAGCTTAGCTACATTATTGCAAAAAGTGGAGATAATAGTGGTACCCAATATGTGGGATTGCTACTGTAATTAACTAAGTGAGTTCATGTAAAATATTTAATATGATACAATGCCTGGCATGTTGTAAACTCTTGATAAAATTTGACTATTATTTTAGGAGTGTGGTTTTAGTCAGGATTAAATGAGATGATTTTTATAAAGTTTTTACCCAAGTGCTGGGGACACAGTATATAGAAGACACTTGATAAATGTTTGATCCTTTTATTTCTTACCTAGATTTTCAACTTCCGTCCATTTCTTTCCTTTAACCCTTACCCTATCAATGCAATGCAGAGGAATTAAGCACTTCCAAGCTTTGCTTAGGATTTTGGGATCTCACAACATCCAAACTCAAAGCTAAATGAAATCTAGAGCAGTGGTTCTGCCACTGTCTGGAGACATTTTTAGTTGTCACAGTTGGAGGGAGGATGATGCTAGACATCTAGTGGGTAGAGGCCAGGGATGCCATTAGATATCCTACGTTGTATAGGGCAGAACCCACCCCATAGAACAACAAAGAATTATCCCACCCAAGATATTGGTAGTGCCAAGGTTGAGAAACCCTGGTCTAGATGTGCATATTCTCTGCATTTAGGAAACCCAGAAGGCTTCCAGAATGGGTGACGAAGAGAGGGACAGTGGTGAGTTTGGAGTTGCAAATACTTGGCTAATTTATAGAACTTATTCTCCACCAAAAATAGCTATCTTCCCCATGACAATTATCTATAAAATAGAATAGAATAGAATAGAATAGAATATGGTACTATCCCGCATACCAAAGAATGGATGTGATTATTTGTTCTTTGTCCCTGTTTCTGGAACAGAGGTCCTAAAACCCTTGAAATTTCCTAAGTGATAAGAGCTATAAAGGTGTCTTTTGTTAGGTTAATAAGGTTACTTTGGGACGACACTTAAGGATGGGGCTGGCTACCAGGAGAACCCCCCATGTGATTAGAGGGTTAGAACTCTCAGTCTTAATCCCCTGACCTCCTGGGAGAAGGGATGGAGATTGAATCGCTTGCCAATGGCTAATGGTTTAATCACTCATGCCTATATAATGTAGCCTCCATAAAGACTGATAGGACAGGGTTAGGAGAGCTTCCAGGTTGGAGAGCGCGGCGAGACCTGGAGAGAGTGGCATGCTTGGAGGGGGCTCTGTGCTCCTCCCTGTATTTAGCCCTATATGGCTCTTCCATCTGGCTGTTCCTGAGTTGTACCATTTTAAAATAAGCTGGGGCTCTAATAAGCAAAATGTGTCTCTGAGTCTGTGACCGACTCTAGCAAATTAATAGAGCTTAAGGAGGGGGCTGCTGGAACTCTGATAAGCTCTGATAAGACTGGCATCTGAACTCCAGGTGGGGGTAGTCTTGTGGGACAGAGCTCTTAACATGTACAGTGTAATGCTATCTCTGGGTAGATAGTATCAGATTTGAGTTGAATTGTAGGACACCCAGCTTGATGGTGTGAGAAACACCCCCTCTTCCTGCCCCACACACATTGGAATTGCGTTCAGAACCCCTTTAATGGATATATTTTCTTGTCGTATACCAAACTTCATTTTAAATCCACTCTCAGACCAGATAGTCATGTTTTGAGAATCCCTGGTAGGCAGAATAGGTTTTAAACTCCCAAGGGAGATCAGCATTGAAGAATTTAACAACCATAGTGAATTAATTCTCAGCCACTGTTTATGATTCCTCTGATGGAGGAATCATAATCCTTGCGGCCCTGAGAGGCAGGGGCCCTTGAGCCCACTTGCAGCTCCCTGGAACACTCAGCCAATTGCTCTACAAGAGCATGCCCGCTTATCAGCTTAAGCAGCTCCAGTTGTAATGTCGACAAGAGGCTGGGCACTGGGTTTAAAGGTTGAAAAAGAAAGAGTATATGAGAGAGTGTGAAAAATTAAAAATAAAATTCTTTTGGATATTTTCTACAAAGATACAGACAGCTCGACTGTTTCTTTTGCCTCCTGTTTTCTCAGATCAAACTTGGTCAGTAATGCCTTATGTATCTCAGTAAAACTCTGCCCATTTCTTGGTAACTCTGGGGAAGACTGTTATTTTTAGTGAGCTGGGAGGAGGGTAACAGGAAGGAGGGATCCACATAGAGATTATTTTTATGTTTTCCTCAGGAATATCCTGAATATTCCTCATATTGCATGAAGACTATGCTTTAATGACCTTCAGATGTGGAAGTAACTGTATTTTTAATACATATGTTTCTTTCTTTTATTTTTTATTTTTTAAAATTTAAATTCAATTAGCCAACCTATAGTACATCCCTTGTTTTAGATGTAGCATTCAACAGTCTGTCAGTTGTATATAACACCCTGTACTCATTGCATCATGTGCCCTCCTTAATGCCCATCACCCAGTTACCCCATCCCCCCACCTACCTCCCCTCTAACAACCCTCAGTTTGTTTCCTATAGTTAAGAGTCTCTCATGGTTTGTCTGCCTCTCTGATGACTTCCCATTCAGTTTTCCCTCCTTTTCCCTACGGTCCTCTGCCTTGTTTCTTATATTCCACATATGAGTGAATCCATATGATAATTGTCTTTCTCTGATTGACTTACTACATATATTTCTGATTAAAGACAGAGGACAGCTATCCAGGTATGAAGAACTGTGGGGCCAGGAAGGTGAGCCACCTTTGGTGCCACCTTTTCCTTGGGAGTATATGCTGATTCTAGAAGGGGGCTGAGAGTCTAGAAAACTGAATGGCATTTTGGACAGCCATGCAGAGCTGGGGGCAGGAACCATCATTGAGGGCCTATCAGATAGGGAGCCTGATGACCCCCCATTCACTTTGTGTTGGGACCCTAAGGACTGCATCCTAGGAATAATGGCAACCTGAAGTAGACAGATCCTCAAAGGGACTTGAGTTCAGACTTGTATATCTCAAGTTTATGAAGTCAGAATGAGGTGATCACATGTGGCTCATACACTCAGGAACCTGGCAGAAGCAAATGGGAGTACTTTTTGGAAAAGATGACATGATGACCTCATCCTAGGCTTAAAATTATTTTTATAAATGATTTTGCAAATATGATACCTAATAAAAAATAACCAGACATTACAAGACAAACATGAAAATGAACAGGAGAAGAACATCAAATAGCATAAGTACATAGCAGCCTTGGATATTGAAGTCCTCAAGATAAACTTTAAAATAACTATAATTTTACTTTTTATGTTGAAGGACTTAAGAGACAAAAATGAGGCTATTTCAGAAAACCAGAAATGGCAAAACAGACTCCAATGGATATTCTCAAAATGAAAAATACAGTACGAGAAATTAAGAATGCAATGGCGGGGGTTAAAAGTAGATTTGTCAGAGCTGAGGAATGAATTACAAATTAGAAGCTAGGTTAGAATGCAGAATGAAGCACAGAGAAATTAAAAAGAGAGAGAGTAAGTACACAGGAGATACAAAGAGAAAGCTTGGCATATGGCCAGTTGGAGTGCAAAAAGGAGAAACAGAAGTGAATCGGAGCAGAGATCATATTTGTCCGAATACTGACTGAGAACTTTCCAAAATTGATGAAGAACATCAAGGAACACCAAAGGAAGCCCTGGGAACACTAAGGAGGCAAATAAAAATAAATGTATACTCTGCCACATAACAGTTAAACCATGGAAAACCAAATCAAATGATCTTTAAAATAAACCAAGATTACCTTTGAAGAAGCAGCAATTAGCTGAGAGCCGATTTCTAAATAGTAATAAAGCTTGCCAGAAGATAATGGAATGTATCTGAGGTGCAGAAACAAAGTACCAGCCAAGTTAGAATTTTATGTTCAGTAGATGTATCCTTCAAGTAATAATGTCTGCATGAACTTAGAGTATCTATTGGATAAAATGGCAATAATATGTAAGTTGAGAAGATAATAAGTAGGAGTGAAGGTGTTTTAATGTCCTTAAGTAGTCAAGATTGCAAGTTGTAATCTCTAGGCTAAACCCTAAAAGAATGGTAATACAACAGATAACTTCCAAGAAAAAAAAAAGGGGGAATGGGATTATAAAAATAATCTAGTGAGGAAAGGGTGGTCTTTTCATAAGTGGACGTGGGCAAATGGCTGTCCACAAGAGAAAAAAGAAACCCAGAAACTAGACTCCTGCATAAAAATCAGTTCCACTCTAAATGTACTCTAAATGTGAAAGGAGATCGTACTCTAAATGTGGAAGGAGAAATAATAACGTTTCTAGAAGATAATTTAGGAGAGCAACTTTGTGAACTCAGGACGGGTAAAGACTTTTTAAACAAGACAACAAAATGCCAGAAAAACCAACCAACCAACCGAACAAAAAACCCCAAAACCAAAAACCAACCAACCAAACAAAAAAACCCCCAAAAATCAACAACAAAAAAGCTCCCTCCCCCAAACCCAAACATCAAAACAACCACCACCACCTCCACAACAGCAAAAATAGATTGACAAAATTTGACTATATTAAAATTAGAAAGTTCTTTCATTCAAAGACATCATTAAGGGAGTGAAAAGGCCACAGAATGAGAGAAGATATTTGCAACACATATAACCAACAGAGGCTCATAACTAGATATAAAAATTCCTACAATGAATATGAAGAAGAAACAATCTGATAGAAAAATGGACAAGGGACTGGAACAGAGATTGCACAAAAGAGATATCCAAATGGCCAATAAATAAATGAAAAGGCAGTTGGCAACATTAGTCATCAGAATCCCAAGGAGATATCACTACATTAGCTAAAATTAAAATTACAGGTGATACCAAGTGTTGGTAAGGATTTGAAACAATAAAAACTCTCTTATCTTTAGGGTTGGTGGGAATTTGGAAAACCATTTGGTATTATCTACTAAACTTTCTCAGATAGGTGTACCCTGTGATCTAGATATTTCATTCCCAGGTTTATACCAGACAGAAATGTGTATGCTTGTGCATCAAGAGACATATACAAGAATATTCATGGCACAATTATTTGCAGTAGCCCCAAAATGTACATGACTGAAAATGTCCATCAACAGTAGAATGAATAAATAAATTGGCACATTCGTACAATGGGACATGATACAGTAATGAAAATGAATGTGCTAACACCAAGTGGAAGGGCTCTAGCAAACGTTAAGTGTTATGTGAAAGAAGCCAGACACAAAGGGAAATATTCTGTGTAATTCCATTTATATAATATTTAAAAACCAGACAAACCTAAAAGATGATGTTTAAGGATACATGCTTAGGGGACGACACTACAAAGAAAAATACAAAAAAAAGTAATTGCCATATTGTCAGGACAGTTGTTATCTTTGGCATGGGACAGAGCCTGTAGTTACTGGGAGGGGGCATGAGGGATATTTTTGTGGTGGAGGAAATGTTTTACTTCTTTACCCTCGTGGTGGTCTCTATAATACATGCTTGAGCTGCACACCCTTTCATTTCTTGCATGTTTCAGTATGTGTGTTATAATTCATGGTTAAAAGCAAGGTAATGTGGCAAATAAACCAAATGATGAACTAGTATCATGCTGACAGCAGACAGATAAATTTTTAACTGAGCCTTCCTATGGTAGGTTCACTCCCTGTTTATAGCCTAAATAATGCATTCACAGGGCTGTAGTGATAAAATGTCAAAACGAGGAAATGGAAATTTGTCCTACTTTTGGATGCCTCTTCACCTTTGGCCAATTTCCAGTTCCACAGAGATCTGAGAGCTTTATAGGCATTCACCATTACAGGTCAGCTTTGATTTAAAGATCTGACTTGAGGGAAGATCTTGAAAAACAAACACTTGTGGGAGAGCTAAGCTTTATATATTTGCAGAACAGGGTTAGGATTGGTATTATTTGTGGCTGCCACAAACCAAAGGAAATCAGAGCAGACATTTTCAAAAGACGGTCTCTGAAATATTCATTATGTTCAGTCCTCAGAGATACCGGCAAGGATTTTTTAAAGTTACTGTGACCAAAAGGCAAGGTGGATTTTCTTACTTTGTGTCAATATATCACAAAGCAAATCCTATGTTCTAGCATCTAATTTACAAACCACTGCATTTTTTTCCATACATATGTATCATTTAGGTGCTGATAATTGTGATGAAAATAAGTTTTTACAAGAAAGAGTGGGGTTCATGAGGGTTGTATCCTAGTAATGAGGGCCAACTGTCCTACTGGAGAGTAGCATCAGGTTCTCTTGGCATATCTAAATTGCTACCAGAAATCCAAAGCTCAATATATTTAACTTAAAATTGATAATGGCAGGTGGGTTCTGTTGACACTTTACTGGTGATCCCAGACCTTATAAATGCGAGTGTTATGTAGAGCTTTCATACAATACACCTTTGTTGAGCATCTACCCCATAGATTTGAATATATCAGTGCTGGAAAATTCAGCCTCTATGAACATAATATATAAAAAGAAAGAAACACAAACACACACACTATGACCATGGATTGAAGGGCTCCCCTGTGCAGGCGCTGTGGTCTGCTCCATACCTTACATACGTAGCCCTGATCCTCAAAATGACCTTGAAAGATGTTAGAGAAAAGGAAGTTGAAGCTCAGAGAGATGAAGTTACATCCCTATGGCCACAGCACAAAGTGACAATGACTGTGGGAAAGGAAAATACTGTTTCACTCCGGTGCTCTCAGACATATGATGAATACCTGTTTTTTTTTTTTTTTTTTTTTTCTGGCTTGTATGACTTGGACTAAGCTGCACATTTGCTTTGAAAGACTCAGTCTATTTGTGTATAAATGATAGGATGTTTACTCTTCTAGATGAAAGTAAAGGGTAAATCTGCACTACCACAAAGTGGGGGAATGATTTGTCTGCAACATGCACAGAAAATAAATGTCTCCCAGGCAAGAGTCAAATAGTTCTGTGAAGGGATGAGGCAGAGCCTGCTTCTCAGTGGTATTTTCCTTTGAAATGCTGGCACAGAGGAACTTCAGAGGGAGATGGGCTTAGCGTGGGAGCTCTGTGGGAGGTGACCGAAATGTGGTGTGTGTGCGCCACGCTCTTACCTTCTGATTGATTTTCATGGTCTCTTCGGTGTGGTAGAGAAGGAACTTTTCACCGGAAGAAGTCAGGTTAACGTATACCTGGAGGCAGGGGTACTGAGAGAGTTTCCAGCAGTCCGGACCACAGCTGAAGGAGCAATTAAATGTTTCTGTGATGGACGCATTCACCAAGGTGCATTGAGACTCCTCGGTCCACACGCTACAGAGAAAGGGGAGAGGGAACAAACACAGGCCTGGATACTAAGAACGAGGAAGGTGTCATCAGAGGGGATCGTCTGTCGACTCCCTAACCTGAAGAATCTTTTCCAGATCTATCATGCAATCTATTTGTTAAAGTTTATGCCTTTGAATAGAGTAGCTTTAGGCCAACTGCAATATAAACATGAATAAACTTTGCCTGGCACTTGAAAGCGTTTCCAGTGACTTCTGTCAGACGTACTATAATATCCAGTGCTTGGTTTAAGTTAGGTTCTTACTTCCTTCTCACATTCACTGGTAAGCATAAGGCATCTTTTATATCGCAACCTGTATTCACCCTGAGTTCTACCTTGTAAGCAGCTTCCTGCCACACACCAGGCCTCACTTGTTATGTCTGCCCAGTTGGTAGGCAGTGAAGGTGTGAGGGAGAAAGGGAAGGGGAGATGACAGAGGGGGGAGGGGCTTGACATATAACTTGACAGACAGAAGGACTGTGATATATTTCTTTACGGTCTTTCTAATAAGGGAGAAAAGATAACTCCACCCTTTTATTGTACCAAAAGCAATCACTTGTGGCACCTGTCTTCACCCTACTCGGTGCTTTATATACATTTCCAAAACTTTGTAAGGTGGGTTAATTTTTTTAAAAGGTGAAGGTCAGAGAAATCAGGAAACAGGTAAGGGCACACAGCTAGTAAGTGATGGAAACGGTGATTCTACCCACTCCTGTATTTCTCGAAGACCCGGGCTCATTCCATGGCTCTGTGTTGCCTCCCTTTGAACACAGTGGCAAAGAGACCCTTCTATGGAGATAACGGGTTCATGTCAGTGTCCTAGGAACCTCTATTAGAAAGATCAAAAAAAAGGAAAAAAACCCTCCAGCTGCCCGTTGGTTAGTTTTTCATTCCAAAATACTTATAATTTTATGATCAAGGATAATATTTGTGATTAAGAAGTGACACACTGGCAATCAAAGTTTTACTTCTGGGTATAAGCTGATTACCATAATGATCAGAAAATGGCACATTTTCTTTGCAGATTAATACCCCTTCCTTTGGCTGGACATGTGTTGACTTCCCTTTTCACGTCCGACTTTATGCCAGGCCAGGATACTAGCCCTTGCCCCCTCCGGTGTGGCAAGTTGTATTTTCCTAGGGCATGGATGGTCAGATTTTGCTTATACAAAGGGGAACAAAGTCTCAGATGGTTCTAAGCAGGTGTGACGATCTGAAGGCGGTTTGGGGATCAGTGAGCACTCAGGCCTGAGGCGTCAGCGCTTTCACTGAGAAGGAGCACAGCTGAAGACATCAGAGCCACAGCACGGAGCAGCCACAAACAGGGAAGATGACGCCTTAATTTTAGCAAATTACTGTATTTCTGCTACATTTTGCTTCTAAAACGAAAGTATTAATTTAGGTGGAGAAATGAATGCCACAAAATCGCTTGATTCTCTTTCAGAGCGAAATCTCAATTTTTCATTGGAAAGGGCCTGGTTTCTTTAAGCTGAGCCGCTGTGAGACTTTCCCCATTAGTTACAGCAATGCCGGGCTGCCCTGTGCTCAAAGCATCCAATTTATGGACAACAGTTAGCTAGAGAGGCTGTGGGGATTTATCACGCGCCTTACTCAGGGGGAAGTACACTTGCTGTTTCAGTATTTAATGGCCTCCCTATCTATTCAGTAAACCTAGGGCAAATATTAAAATAAAAAGGGTTCAAACTCTGTTATTGTTAAAAGTTGATGCATAGCAGTGTTTCTCAGCCTTGACAGCACATTAGGATCACTGGGGGGAACTTTGAAAGCTACTGGTAACTGGGTCCCACTACAGACCATTAAATCTGACCTTCTGGGGGCGATGGTGGGGGTGCTGGGCATCAGTGTTTTTTAAAGTTTCTCAGAAAATATAAATGTGCAGTTGAGAACCACCAAAGTGTGGGGTGATGAAGAGGGGCGTGGGCTAGAAAAGGAACGATGGTGGAGAGCAAAGGTGTGAAGAGGCAAGAATAGGGACTCTGGAATGAGTGGGATGTGGGTTTGAATCTTATCTCTGCCATATGCTATCGTTGTGTGATATCAGGCAAATTATAACTATCTTGAGCCTCAGTTTGGCCATTTTTACAATGAGTGTATTCATATTGAACTTCCCTTATAAAGTATTCATGAGCATTAAGCAAGTCATGTCTGGAAAGTCCCTGCACATAGTAGGCAGCCTATTCTTATACACAGAACTATTCTTATCATTATTATTTAATAACATTATTAAAAATATTACGTGCCAGGCACTGTTCAAAGTACTTATTGGGAAAGAAGGTGAGGAAGAGGACGTTAGGGCTGATAAGCTATGGGAGAGGAAGGAGAAGGGGAAGACCAACGACCGTGTCCCACCAACCCAACGGCATTACCTCTGCATGTATGAGCGCAGGAGTGTGATTCCCAGCAGAAAGTACATCATGATGGAGCAGACCATCATGGCCAGTCCCAGGAGAATGGCCCGGTCCTCTCCTGCCTTCAGTGCTGTGACAGTTTTCCTTTTGTCCAGGAGGTCATGGTCCCTGATTTTTTGGTAAATATTTCTGAGGTTGAAAATAATACAGTCTTACATGAAGTTCACAGTTAATCAGCACACCCCTAAAGAGTGGGTAAGTCTCTGCCCATGCCTTCCTAGGGTAGAGGGGCCTAGAGGAGCCCTCCAAACCTACCTGAATGCAATCAGATCCCAGCATGTGACTGACAATTGCCTCCCAACACACACGTGTACGCAGCAACCTTGAGCAGAAAAAATCACCCTTCTTTACTTGGGGCCCATGTCTAATTGGAAATGCTTTTTCCTTCTCTTAAATCTAAAGAAAGAAAGCACTCCCTTCAACTCTTAAAATACTGCTTTGGATTTGCCATTTAACCTCCAGCTGGTCATCATTGATCTTTTTATACCCTCTGAATACCTAATGGAGCATTAATTCAAATAAATGGCAGTAGACATCAGAAATCTATCAACTTAATACCTTATTTCCCTTCAGTAGTAATAGACAGAAGTTATTTTGGTTAATATTTTTCTCAAGCTTAAGGTTGCTTAGGGCTCTGTTGACTTGAGATTTATAAGCAATGTGAAAATGTGGAGTGGTGACCCAGTCTTTTTTTTTTATAGATATAAAACACTTGGTTGAGTTTCGAAAAATGCCAGTCAGGGCCAGACTCCATAACTTTGGATAGTTTTATTAGTACTTTTGTTTTTTATTTTAGAGCAGAAACTTAGGGTAAGAAAGAACATGAGATTGGACCAAACTGGCTCCTGAGTTCAAAACCCGACTTCCCACTTACTACCTGTGTGATCAATGCAAGCTCCTCAGTCTTTCTGATTCCCAGTTTCCTGCAAAGTGGGAATAATGTTTAACTGCATAGTAATGGTTAAATGAGATGACCTAAGTAAATTATCCAGAAGAATGACTGACATGAAGCGTTTAACGAGTGCTCCCGCTGGAAAATGGGGTGGGAGGCTACAGCTACAGGAGCATCAAAATATCCTAAAATTGCTACAATCTTCCAAAGAATTTCTAAAGGACAGAATGGCAGGGAAATGAATAATGTAGAAAGCTTATGAGTGCAAGACTGGATCTGAAACAAGATCTGGAGGAGAAGACAGAAAAGAAGAAGTTGCTGGGGTGCTGGATGCTTGGAGAGATAAGTGAGAAGTGTGGGATTCAGTAAAACAGATGACCAGGGAAGGAGCAGCTCAGGCTCCTCTAGTTTCTATTTTGAGAAGGGAGCTTTGGAGTACAGGGGTTCAGGAGTAGGGGAGTTGCTGGCCTTATTTAGGGCCTGGGAACAGAGAGAAAGACAAATAGAAAGCTGAAAATAGAGGAAGAAACTCTTATACCCCAATATACACAAGAATAACCAGATTTTCCTTTAAAATTTTTATCACTAGTCATTCTTGTTGCTTGGAAAAGAAACCAGAGTAAAATCCAGAAAGGAACTTTGCAGGGGAGGGAAGAGATGCCTGTTATTTGTACAATTATGTGTATATTCAGGGCTTCTATTTTGCTTTGTGCTCCAGGCTGGCCTTACTGATATTTATGGTTTGCATGCCATTCTGGTTGGCTAGTTCATTCTGGGCTGGTTGTTAGATATTTTGATTCCCTGTAGAAGTGTGAGAACATGTATGGACTTAATATTTATTTCCGAAAGGTTATAGGGTATTTATTAATCTAGTTATTAGAGTGTAAAATTAACCAATTAGCTTATTATTATTTAAAGTTCTCTTCATGAGGTAGTTTATACAAATCTACTGTTTCCTTGAAGAGTGGGCCCATTGTAGTAGGAGAATCATAGCTAAATAGAAGCCATCTTTCTGTGGTCATGTTCTTCCTACTTCCCCCCTCTTCTCACTCTCTATGCTCATTATCTTCAATGCCAGAAGTCCTGAGAGTCCGTATCTTCCACTATTCTCCAGCTCCCAAGCCCAATTCCTCCAGACTTGCTGCTCTGCTCTGTTTTTGACTTCCATAGACTGGCCACCACCCACCCGCTAAGTTTTTCTATTTGTTTCCTGAGATTTCCTTTGGAAAATGAAAGATTTATATCAAAGCTCTTTAAACTTGACTCCTTATTAACTTGAATTAAAAAAAAATCTGTGCCCATTAGCTGCCAAAGCCAGTAGTAGGCAGGAAGAGACGGGCTCAGTCTCTGAGTGACTTCAAAGAGCTGTTGTAATGTGATGTCACTAGGCTATTATTTATCAAAATGTATTTAATTCTGATGGCTGCCTCTGAGATTTGCATTTCCTGCAGATGGAATCCAGCAAAGGAAAACAGCAGTCTCATAGTTCCAGAGGATTAGCCTGTCACTCCACATCACTTAGGTCAGTCCATACCCATGAAAGATGCAGTGTAATCAGTCAGTTATGTCACCAGGACAAGAAGCATATAAAAATGATTCAAATGAGCAATTTAAAAACAAATCACAATCTGGAAATGGTTAACAAATGTTCTTTATATGCTCTGAAATTGTAGAGAAGAAGGAAAATGATTGGTTTCCACACAGGCCAAAATGTATCAAGGAAATCAGAATATTACTCAGCAAAAATAAAGTAGATGAGTTGGGTGGGCCATACCCATGAAATTCATCAATAAATTATTATTGAATTCATGGATAAATTAAGGAATGAATGATTTGGGAGAACAAAGAGCTCAGTTTAAGTCCACACACTTATCTTGAGTGCTGATAGCCTCTAGTTCCTGGGGATATGGCCCCTGCCCAAGACAAACATGAAAATAAATATCAACATAGGGTAGTGAATTCAATGATGGAGCAATTCACAGAGTGAGTACAAAAGAGGAGTAATTTTCCTCTAGCCTGAGAGAGCAGGACAGGAAGCAATGAGGCATTAAGGTTAGGGAAGGCTTCCTGGAGGTAATGCCTTAAGCAGAATCTTCAAGATTGAATCAGAGTTAACCAAATGAGACGGGGACTCAAGGGGATTTCAGACAGAAGGAATCACATGAACAAAGGGATGAAGATTTGCAACTGTTTGGTGACTGTCAGAAACTACAGACATTTTCATATTACTGGGATGAGTGTGGGGCCAGGGAAATGGGACAGATGAGTTTGGAAAAGTGGTAGGTCATGAAGGATTTTGGAAGTCATTCTAAAGAGCTTGGCTTTTATCCTGTAGTTAACAGAAAGCTGTCAGAGTGACATAATCAGAACTGAGTTTCAGAATGATCACTCTGGCTGCAGTGTGGAGATTAGATTAGAAATGGAGCAAGACAAATCAGAAAGAATTAGGAAATTTTTACTGTAGTGTTGGCAGAGGATGATGAGACCTGGATATAGGATTGAGGTAGGATAGATGGAGAGAAAGGGATATATGGAGAAATATGTGGAGATAAAACTTTAGGGTTTGGTGATTGATAGAATGTAGAGGATGATGAGGAAGTCAGAAGGATGTAGTTTAAATTTATGCCCAAGTACTTGGCTTGGATCACTGGGGAAATGGTAGAAAGTGTTAAAACTGGGATTCTTATGTCCTTACTCTTCAGGGTTTCCAAGAAAGGACTTTTGCTGCTCTGGCTAAGAAGGGAGAGGCTGATGGTGCCTTTATACATTCTTGCCCTCACAAGCATAGTGTCCTAAGCTCAGGTGGAGGAGTGACTGATTTGATTGGTGAGATGGGCCAGAGCCTGACAGTCAAGGGGCCAGGTCTATCTTTTGGGTGAGTTTGAATATCATCATTCATGTATGGCACAATTTTTAAAAAATCCTTTTGGACTTGTCTTTGTTCAGGCCTGGTATGCCTTGGCCTTCCTTTCTCCAGGTAGTAAGCCCCAGTTGGGGAAGGCAGTATTCACAGCCTGAGGCTCATGGTTAGTTAGGTGGGCCCTTTCATGCCAAGCTGTCTTCAGTGCTATATTTCAGGCTTTATACTAGGAAAGCTTGTACTTTGGGAGTTACTGTGCCACTACTAACACGGCTGGTTTTTTATCTCTCTTTGGTTCTTTGCATTTATTCTCTATGAATCTACCTGAAAGGGGGCAGGGGAAGACATAAGGGAATGAAGGCCAGTATGGTTCAATGAAGTAGAGGTCTCGGGAGGAAAAGTTTGAGGCATGGCTATAAATTTGGTTTTGAATATGAGAGATGTCCAACAATAGGTAAAGAGCATGAATTTGGATTTATAAGTTTGATGCAGATCTAGCCTTGGTATGTTCCAGAAAAGCAGTATGTTTGAGCTCTGTCGAGGCAGTCTTGGCTTCATGGTGAACTCTGAATCAATATGGTGGATATAAGTCAACATTTATAGATAGTGACAGCAACAAACAGTAGATATGGACAGTCTTTACTACATGTACAGGAAGCATTCTGTCCAAATCTTTTTGGTGAATGGGAGTTATTAATAAATGTACAAGCCAAATCCAACAAAAGTCTGGTAATAAATCCACAAGGCAAATCCAAGTATAACAAAATATCTTGCACAGAAACGGATTTTCAATTGTCCAATAAAGCTTTTTTTCCCAAGCAAATTTGGCACAATACAATTTTATTTCGAACTCCATATCTGGATAGCTTCTTAAAGTTTGATATTAGGACTCGGTCTATAGTTCCTAAACCAATTATTTATGAGATTATGTGATAACAAACATGGCTAGAAAGAGTAAAGTGTGTAAGATTTTTCTCCTTAGCCTTCCCTATTTAAATTCGGATTCCCCTGGTAGTTAGCCTGCTGGGAAAAAAATATTCAGATTAAGGCAGGGTTAAGGGTTATTTATTAATTCAAGATTCCCCTGGTAGTTAGCCTGCTGGGAAAAAAAAAAAATATTCGAGGTTAAGGCAGGGTAAAGGTTATTTATTAATTCATTTGTTTATTTGTCAATATTTTAAAATCCTCATAAGATGAAACACACCATGCTGAGTTCTGGGGATACAAAATGAGTAAGACATGTCCTGAGGGGGCTGGGTGAGAGACCAGTGAAATTGATTTGAGAGAAGAAAAGGGAAGCAAATCAATGTTCTGGGGCCATTTGCCAAAAGATCAGTTACTGAATAGCTAATTCACCAAGAGCCAGTTTGCTGAAGGATCACTTTGCTAAATGAATAGTTTGCCTACTTTATTACACTTAACATAGACTTATTTTAAGGAGTATTGTCTTAAGTATAGTAAATGAATATGCATGCCTCTTTGTTATGGATATTGTAAGAACACATTCAATCAAAAAGTAAATTTTTCTTATGAATATATTCTTTTTAGCAGCATTGTAAGATTTGACTTTTTTTCAAAGCTAAGCTTCCTAGGGAGACTGAGTCTCTTTTTAAATATATTCTTATGAATACATTCACAGATATATCTTTCTTGACTATGTGTGCGAATATATTCTTCTAATAGTTATAACAAAAATTTAGTGTTTCATTTGGGAGAATCTCAGTTTACACCTATTTTTTTCAAAACTTTTTTAGAATCATTTGCTGTTTTCCTAACATTTTAGCATCATTGAGATTCTTATGGAAAATTTCATACTGACTAATTTGATAGATTTGTCAATTTTATCAATTAACCAAAATTTGTTTCTTTTAACTATTCATAAGGTTATGGTAATTAATTTTGGACAGGAATTTTAACAGCTTTTTGAAGATTCTGTGAAGTTTCATTTGAAAAGTTTTTTTTTTTTTTTTTTTTTGTCCTTATAACATCATCTTACAAAATGTTTAAGTTGTCTCTGCTCTGGTCCTGCTATTACAACAGGAGAGGTCTGGGTAAGAATGGTGGGACCCTCTGCTGGGGGAAAGTTGAAGAAGTTGAACTGTGCGTAATATGCAGTTTGGCAACATGCTAACCCATAGAACTATGTACGGTTACAATGATCATATTGGGTTTCTGGCACATAGCTAAATTTGAGAAATTCATTGAAATAATTGGCTTTTTTTTTTTTTTTTTTGTATAGTGGCTTCAGGCAAATTGACTATCACTGTGTTGGGTATTCCTTGAACTGGGCATTCAACAGATTGGTGGTAGTAAACTGTCCCAGGGCTATGCTTTATAATCAGGAAGGTGGTGTAGAAGTGTGCCAATGAAGGCTATAACTTGATTTCAGCAGCAATGATTAAGGGTCCTATAACAGACTGAAGTGAGTTTTTGATGAGCAAACAATTGAGAAAGAGAAGGGTATCCAGGCAGAATGTGAGAGATTAGTAGTTGAGTGTGGTTGGATTCTAGGATCTGGTGGGCGGGGGAGGCAGGCAACAAGCTGGTTACATACGCAGGGGCCAGAGGTAAGGGACCTTGTGTGTCTTCTGAAGTTAGAAGAACCATTAGAAGAATTTAAGGAATGAAATGATATAATTACATTTGTATTTTAGAAAGATCACTCATGTTAGTGTGGCTGGTTGTTTAAAAAAGTTTATGTCTGGTGGTAGGGAGAGGCTGATTCCGAAACTCTTCCCATGTTTCAGGTGTTTGATAAAAAGGAGTGGAAAAAAAGGAGTAGCAGAGGAGATGAAAGTTTAGATCCAAGCATCATTTGTGTCCGGAATAAGTAACACTGTGTGTTTTAATGAGATTCTCTCCTCAGAGAAACAAAAGACACCAAGAGTGCTAGAACACAGAGAGGGCAGGAGGATAGGTCCAGAGCTGTGAGAGGACCTGGGGAGGGTGTGGAAAAGAGAAGTAGAGAGGATATGAATAAAAATAAAGAATTCTGTATATCTGAAGTTACTTGGGGGAGATGCTTCAGAAACTCATACATAATAATTAACATATTGAATATTTATATTTACGTCATTTTGGCCTAATGAATACTGAGCTGCTTAAGAATTAGAGCCAGACCACATTAATCTTTGTAGGCTCAGTCTCTTGCATTTATTAGGGTCACAAAATATGTTCCTTTTATGTGGGCTAGAAATGACTACAATATGCTTAGGTTGTGAGGTAGCCAGCATAAGGAGGCTAAATGGCCAATTGAAACCGAATAAATCAGAGAACCATGGCTAGAACAGGCTCTTGGCTTTTTTTTTTTCCTATCAGTGCCCATTGGACTCTACCATCAACAAATTTAATATTCTTTCCAGAAAAAGTTCAAGCTTTCCAGGCACTACTAGCTCTCATTTCTAGACTTCAGGGAAAAGTGTCTTCTGTTAGAGATTATGGGGGTGAATCTGTGGGGCAGTGGATTGCTGAGTGCCACCTGAGCTGAAATGAGCAGAGTTGCTATATATTTCTGTTCCAGGAACACTAAACCTGCTATCTCACATGGCAGACTGGGAGTGGCATTGATTAAAACAGCCATTGTCTGCCTTTTGTCCACGAAAGACTTCCAAAGACTTTTTGAGTTGTGCTTCTTCATATGCATGTCCTCTTCTATTAGTTCCAGATTTCATGTTTTTTCCCCTTGAGCTAGGAGGTGTATTTTTATGCAGTCCATTTTGATTAATTGAATTATTATTCTGTTTCCAATCTTTTAAAGTACACATTCCATTGAGTGAAATGTGCTTTGAGTTTTGGGAACAAATGACAGTCACTTTTAATATAGTCATTAATACGAAAGGTTTTGTCCATGAACCTAATGTTATTGTGAGCTTATTAATCCACAGGACTTCCCAGGAAGTCTTGTAAGATTATTTTATGAATAATAGACAAAAGATGAGAGCAAAATTATAGAAACAAAAGTAGGAGTTATTTCTTTTTAGTCCTGCCTTTAACTTCCCAGATCACACAATTTCCCAGTGGTATCTTAATTTTTAATTCTTATTTATTTTTTACCTGATCTACTAGCATATTGGAATGGATAAAAAGTCCGTAGTGAAAAATATAGAAGGAAAGAGAAAATTATGTGAATCATTTAGATAAGTTAAGGTATCCTTATAACCTAAAGCACCTTTGAGAAGTATTACCTTTATGTTGACCACATCATTTGGCTCTATTGCAATAATGTTATAAAAATAAATAACAACAACAACAAAAAATAACTAGAATGGCTCTATATATGGAAATAAAAATCAAGTTCCAAAGAACTCATGGGTCATAGAATAAAATGTGATAATTTAATCTATTAAGGACTTAATGATAATAAAAACACTGTAGAGTGACTAATGGGATGTGACTAAACCAATACATGGTTAGAAATGTATAACATTAAATGCTTGTATTAGATAATAAAGGGGCCTGAAAATTAATATGCTAGGCATCTAACTTAGGGAGTTATAAAAAGATTAAGAGAATATATTAAAAGAAAATATAAGAGGGAGATAATAAGTAATAGAAGATAAATTATATTAGAGGATCAATGAATTCAAAATTAATTTTTTGAAAAGACTAATGAAATAGACAAATCTCTGACAAGACTGATCAAGAATAAAATAGAGAAGGGACAAAAAATATTAAGAATTAAAAAACCTAGATACATACAGCATGGATTAGAAAGATAATAGAGGATATTTAAAGCAACTTTAGAGCAAGACATTGAAAACTCTGAAATACATAATTTATTGAAATATACAGCAAATTCTTACGAATATATAGCTTACTGAAATTGATTCAGAAATAAGTAGAAAATCTAAACAGTTCTAAATTATTAAAAAATAGAATCATAAATTTAAAATATCCTCATAATGGAAATACCAGGCTCTGATGTTTTATAGGTGAGTTCTACCCATATCATACAAATCATTCTGCAGTATAGAAGAAGATGGAATGTTATACAACCTATTTATGAGGTTAGCAAATTTTGATGCCCAAAGCAAATCAGACAGCACAAAAAGGAGAATTATGGACCAATTTCATTCATAAACATAAATGCAAAAATTTAAAAAACAAGTTGGCTTACTAAATCTAGCAATACATAAAAGTGAAAACACATCGTGATCAATTTGGGGCTATCCCAGGAATATAATGTTGGTCATCATTTGAGTATCTATTAATGTTACATATTATATAAACATATTAAAGGGTTACCATTATACGAAGAGAAACATATTTGATAATACTTAACATCCATTCATGATGAAAACTCTTACTGAATTAGAAATAGATAGGAACATTCTTAATGTGGTGAACAGTATAGAGGAAATACCTATAGTAAACCTGATAGTTAATGGTGAAATGTTTAAAGGACCCTCTTTATGAGCAGGAACAAAGCAAAGATGTTACACTATTGTCTGTTTTATTTAACATATGGCATAGCATAATATGGAAAGAAAATAAATAAATGGTTTATTTACTGATAAAAAGAAGCAAAATTGTATTATTCACTAATGATATGACTATGAAGAAAATACAAAAAACAATTTATAGATAAATTGTTACAATTAATTAGAAAATTAGCATAGTTGAAATAAAAGTTGATATATCATTTCCCTTCCCATGTGCCTGTAAAAGTAGAAAATGCAATTTAAACATTAAAAAATCAGTACTTAGGAGTACTTAGGAATAAATCTAATGAACTATGTGCAAGTTCTCTTTAGAGAAATTATAAAACTTTATTGGGAGACATTAGGGAAGACAAATCAATGTAGAGATTAATTATATTCAGAGAAAGACTTGATACATAAGGATGCAAATTTTCAATAAGTTGATTAATAGATTTCATAAAATTCCAGTAAAATTTCAGGAAATTCAATAAAAATTTCAAGCAGGGTAGGTATGACTTGACAAGCTGGTTCTAAGATTTATATGGAAGTATAAACATCTAAGGATAGCAAATACACTCCTGAGTACAAAAGAACAGGTGGGTGACTTGTCCTGTCAGGTGTCAAGATTATTACAATGATAAAATTTGTAAGCTCAAGGGTGGTGTCTGTCTGAGGTAGACAAAGTTGACCAGTGAAACAAAATGGAGATCCAGAAACATCCATGTGTATGTGGAAACCTAATATATGATGCCTGTGGGCTTTTAGATCACTGGGGAAAGGATATCCTATCTAATCAAAGGTGCTGGGCCAATTGGTTACCCACAGAGAAAAAAAAAAATTGGATGCCTACTTCACAAAACTCAAAAGTCAACTTCAGATGATTAAAGATCTAATTGTGAAAGGCAAACCTACAAAATGTTAAAGAGACTGTGAACTTGGAGTAGGAAGGGATTTCAAAATGTTCAAAAAATTGCTAACTTAGAACACATTAAAGTAAGAACATATGTTTATGAAAAGTCACCATAAAGAAAGTGCAAGCAAGTATCAAACTGGGAGAAGCTATTTGTGCACAATAAACAGACAAAGGGTTAATATAAATTTTTACAAAGAATTTCTACAAATCAATAAGAAAAAGACAAAAAAATCCAGTAGAAAAATTGACTACATATTTGAATAGGTACTTCACAGAAAAGAACAAGGGAAATAGGCTAAGTCTTATTAGTAATCTGAGAAATGGGAATTGAAAGCACAGTGCCCTCTTGATTAATGAAAGTTAAAAATCTGAAAACCCTAGGCGAGGTTGTAGAGCATTGAAATCACATTAATGGCTGCTTCGGAAAGCAATGGCATTACCTGGTAGAGTGGAAGCTGTGCATACTTTTGAACCAAATATTCCTAAATTAGGTACATATCCTAAGAAATATTTGTACAAAGTGTACAAGGAGATACGGACAAGAGGGATTCTAGCAGCATTGTTGGTACAAAAAGAACTAGAAATAATGCAAATGTCTATTAGCAATAGACTGGATGACTAAATGGTGGTATATTCATATAATAGCATACTACACACCAGAGAAAAGGAGTTATAGCTACTCACATCAGCCCTGATAGATCATAGAAACATAATGTTTGGTGAAAAAAGTCAGTTGCAGAATAATTCATAAGCCATGATTCCATTTATATAAATTCTCCAAACGTTCAGAAGTAAACAATATATTGTTTAAAGATTCAAATGTGATAAACTCAAGAAGAAAAAGCAAGGGAATGATAAACAGAAAATTCAGGAAGGTGGTTATCTCTGGATAGGGGCTGGGAAAGGGAGAAGGGTGCTATTAGGGAAGTATCCTCAAGGGCTTAAAAAATTCTGATTGTTTTATTTTTTAACCTTAATGAAGGGTACTCAGATGCTTATTATTTCACCATCCTTTGTGTGTTAACATGATAAAAATTCCTTTATATCAGCTCACTATTCAATAAAAACAATCCAAAGAATATTTGATAAAAACTCAGCTGTAATGTCCTTAGCCGATAAACTCTCCCTTCTTTAAATTCTGAATGAGTTACTGTTGCTGCTGTTTTATTTTGCCGCCTGCAATTTAGGGATTAAACTAAGCTCACCTAACAAAGAAATTTGCTCAGAGATGAAAAAGAATTCCTTCATACTGCTCGTGTGTGGAATGGAGGATAAGGATAGAAATCAGGGTTTTGCATATACAGATGATCAGAACAAGGACTGTCTTTGAATTCAACAAATGAAAAAAATGCGAAATTGACTTCAACTTCCCTTGAGCCATAAGACATTTGGTTTCAGAATTTCCGGTGAACTTTTCCTTCCACTTGGTTGCTCTGCCTGTCTGTAAGCTATTTCCTGATGTTCCAGCTTTTGAGGAATCCCAGGGAAGCCAATATCCTGACCAGCTTGGCTGTGGTCTCGCGAAGAGGTGGCGTGGAGTGGAGCTGAGGACTTCTGGTTGCCTGGCCTCCGGGATTGCTGTAGGAACCCAGCTGCAAAAGCCAGACCCACAGAGGCCAGGTTTGCAGAATAAGAAAGTGAAGGTGGAGCAATTACCCGCAGTTCTGGGCAGTGCTGCCAGACCACGTAGGTAATTTATTTCCAAGTAATTAACTTGAGGACCTTAATTATCTAGACTCATTATCAGCCATCATCACCTTCATTATCACCGTGATCATTGCCACTAAGAGCATCTTAAGAGAGCAATAGACGCTGTTCCAAATCACTTTTAGAATCTGAGTCCTATCCTACAAGAGTCTTGACTTAGGCAGTGAAGGTGAAGGTGTGGTCAAGCGAGAGGCACAGACGAATGAACCAACATCAAACTAAGGATACTGGCTTAGTAGCAGATTCTGTTGCTGTATCCATCGGCTGTTTTTCCACTTGTCTTTGACTTTCAAGGCTAAAACCATGCAGATTGATTTCACAGGCCTTGGCATTTCTACCCCATAAATAAAGCTTGCTGAAAATTATTTCTTATAGTCAATATGTAATTATTTTAAATCTCATAGTTATTGGAATCATAATTTGAAAATAAAAAAATGAAAGTAATTTAAGAGTTTCATATAATTTTAATGGTATAGAATATGAAGCTAATTATTGGCTACCTTTAACTCCACAAACATTGCCCATATATCATATCCACATGTTTACTATCTCTCCTTTGATATGCAATTTTCAGCTGTAATTTAACACAGTCTCTCCCCTGCAGGCTTGGACCTTGACTGCTGCTCCAAGTTTCTCATGTTTGAAAGAGCCTATGTAAGCTGTGGGATGGATGCAGGGGAGAGAATATGACCTTGAGTTCAAATTCTGATTCCATCACTGGCTAGTTGTCGGACCCTGGGAAGTTATTTAAAATCTCTGTGCCTCAGTTTCCCCACCTGTAAAATGGACACAATAATCTCTATCTTATAAATTAAGAGAGCAGTTTGTGTAAAACATGTAATATACAGTAATTGCTTCTTAGGTGTTAATCTTTTTGTAAAGAAATTGTATATATATATCAAAATATACTTAATTAAATTATTCAATGAGAATAAATAGAAGGTGAAATAAATCACACTTCACCTGCTCTGATGAAGTCTTCAAAACCTCAGACAGGCTAGCCACTGAAAGTCACAATATTGCTGTAGGGAAACAAAACCTCTGCCATTTTTCACCATCACACGTTGGTGGGCTTTTTTCTTTTATTTAGGAAATGAGATGACATGCAAAATATGGAATTTTCAAATGACACACCAAGTTTTAGTCTTATAGTAAAGATCTTGCTGAAAGAGGATTCACTTACTCGGCTTGAAAGCAAATGAAAAATAACTTGATTAAGCATTGAGAAAAAGCATGTGGAAACCTTGAGATGAACAAAGATAGGGAATTTTCAGTTGATCTTGTGTTGTGATGAGCACTAGGACTTTGTTCAAATGCTAGTTGCCTTCTGGGCTGTAATTTTACTTAAACATCATATCATTATTTTTCCCATAATTAAGATAGTATAACACATTACAAAGGACTTGGAAAATGGAGAAGTGAAAAACATGTTTTTCCTTCCCGGCTTTTTCCTATGTATACATATTTTTGTTGCTGCAATCATAGTTTGTATGTAATTTTTCAACTTGATTTTTCAGTTACTATTATGTCAGAGCATTTTTAAGTGCTAAGTGATATATTACATTCCATGATTTATTTAACAGATTTTCTATTATAAATACTAAAGTTGCTTCCAAGTTTTTTTGCTGTAATATATAGTTAATGCAAAGAACAATTTGGTTTCAGAATTTTTCAAAGGATTTCCTCTGTAGGGTAATACTTTAAAAGGAAAAATAAAAGTACCAGTTCTCAAAACTGCATTCAAGTAAACCTCCCTCAGGTCCCTTCTTGTGTCCAGCATCATTTATCAAGCCTGGTTTCTATCGGATTCTGCAAAGTTGCAATATGCTGGTATAGATAGTGGTGTTTTAAACTTCACCAAACCCAAGAAATAGTGTAAGGTCAATGAGAAAAGAGAGAAGGAGAAGAAAACAAACGGAGAAAAAAACGAATATTTAAAAATGGCCAGAGAATTTTATGAATGGATTTATTCCCTAAACCCAGGTGGGGGTGGGGGGTGGCCTGGACTGAGCTGTGTAATTGTCATTTTGTCTTTTGTGAACATTGCCTTTGCCTTTCAATCTTTCTTCTCAATCCTCCATTCCTCCCTTACCCGAGACTATTCTTCTAAGGACTTTGAGGGCTCCATGGACTTGTCCATCCTCTTTTCATCCTCACATAGTTTCTGCTTTCCTTCCCTGCCATATGTCCTTGAAATGCAACTTTCATCATTTTGGTTCAGTATTTACTGAGCATTTACTGTGTGCCGGGTGCAGTGGTGGGGGCTGGAAATTCAAAGGCGAGTAAACCACAAAGTCTGTGCTGGTCAAGATGATGGTGGGAGGCTGTGAGTGAATGGATATCTGAAAGCAGGACTGGAACTAGCCAAGTGATGAGTGGGTGTGGATGTGCATGGGCGAAGCGCATTTCTGACAAGGAACAGCCTTTGCAAAACTGCACAGAGAGTGCAAGGGGAAAGGCCAAAGTTTCAGAAAGCCTACTCCCTCGGTGTAGAGCCCATCCCATGTTAACACTTGTGAAACACAAAGCTCAGTTGCCTCATGCTTTTCTACTGGCATGCTGTCTGTGTAGTCAGGTTAAATGATTCTGAAAAGCCCCCCGAATCCCCGTGATTTACCTTTTCTCATCATGTCTGTAAGATGAAGAGGTCCGGCCACTGGTCCATATAAACATCTTAGAGGATGTTGGTCCAGGGGCTCCTTTCCTTATGGTGGAAGTCCTGGAGGAGTGGCGGAAAGACCTAGACGGGAACACACTGAAGTTAAATCCATTACCTTAAGTTTGGGAACTCTGTAACAACAGCAACCGATAGCTTTAGTGGACTGACTCTCTTAAATAAGGTTTCTGTTGCTACAGAGCAGTGCTTCTCAAACCTGGCTGCACATTAAAATCAAGTTTTTCCAAAGGTTCCTCGTTGTTTCTAACGCACTGCCAGGGTTGAGAGCCACCGCCGTAGGGAAACACGGCTTTCTAATTGGTGTTAACATCATATTCCTTCCCCACAAATCTAATTTTGGTATGGTTTCACACCCTGTACTACACTGTATTTTTCCAAAATTTTGGTTCAGATTTAGATACTAAAATTCTCTTTCTCCTTTCCTATTCAAACTGTTTTCCTTGATGCTGACAGATGTGACATATTGGTGACGGAACATCATCTTTTAAATATGCTCTGCTGTTGCCAAAGCTGTGGGTTTGTTCCATGGTGGCCGAGTCTCTGAGGAAGTCACAGAAGCAGAAGACGAAGCAGATACTCTCTGGCTCCCGGAGGCCAGGTTTATAGGATCCAGAGTCAAGCTCTTGGAGGAATGTTGTGTTCTCTTGGTTAGGATTTGGCTTATGGGTTTAATTTTTTCATCTCCAAGCATAGCACTAAAAGTAGTTAGCTATTATAATTTATTTTCTACATAATAATCATTTTTTAGGGATTTAGAAACATGAAATATCATAGAACCGTAATCACATCTGAAAGTTAAAATAATATTGAGCTAATGGAACGAAGGAAGGAAGGAAAGTGATTTCTTCATGATTCACAATCACTTGTGGCTTTCCTTTTGGTTGAACACTATATTAACGGGAGGCATGAGACTGGAAATATTAGCTATTATATGATATATTAGCTACTACATGTCAGGCACTTTGCATATATTATTTATGCATATATCATGAGATGTATATGCATACAATTATGTTGTGCTGATATTATGAAAACTGCAAGGTGGATGGTGCTATTATTTCCAGATTACAAATGATGATTCCAGGAGATTGAGATATTTGCTCAGATTTAGAAAAAGTGAAGCCATGCTCCAAAACCAATGTCTGCCTGCTTCCAATTTTCATGCTCTCTGTAGAAAGATATATTATGGTCTTAGCCCAGTGATTCTCAAACTGTAACATGCATATGAATTACCTGGGGGATTCTGCTTCAGTGGGGCCTGGGGTGGGGCCTGAGTTTCTGCATTTCTAACAGCTCTCAGGTGATGCTGATGTTGAAGGTCTGCAGAAAACACTGAGCAGCAAGGGCCAGAGCAATGGTCTTAGAGTGAGTGGTTGGCTAGAGGCCAATTTTGTCACTACCTAGCTGTGTGGCCTTAAGAAAGTCATTTAACTTTACTAGGGCTTGGCTGTTTTTAATCTGTAACATAGAAAGTGTGAAACAGAGAACCTTTACGATTGCTCTCAGCTCCAACATTTTGTGATTCAGTAAATGGTAGAATGAATCTAGGCATATTCAAGGCATTGTGTACTGCCTTTCTGGGACTAGGTCTAGGAATAGATCTCCTTCTGCAACCCTGGGGTCAGCATCGGAGATAGAAGGAACAGAGGCCAAGGGGATAGCAGGGGCTTGGTAACCCGTATAGACGCAAGAAGTCATCCTCCCATCCCCAGTCTCCTAGGATAAATGGTGGGAATTAAAGGATACACCTAAATGGATGCCCTCACCAGTTTTAGAAGGGCTTAGAAGTTGAATCTGCTAGCTCTTTAAATGACTTGGATATGAGATATTTAAAGTTGGTTACGTTCCTTTTTGAAGATCTTTAAAACATATAAAATAAGATAGAGATTAAATCCATTATTAAAGCCAGTTAGCCTTCAGGAAATAAGAATGATTTGAATCCATGTTGAATGACCTACTCCATAAGAATGATTGACTTAAACTTCCAGGAAGTTATTTCAACACTGACTCTGGCGGAATCTTCTGCTCACCTTGTCACTCCTAAAGGACTAGGGATGTGGAGTAGATGGAAAAGTGACACAGTCTTGAGTTAAAGTAAAGCAATAAATTACTGAGGTCCTGCCTTGTTACTGGTTATTAACCAGCATTTCATAGACACACCATCCATATTATAAATGCTTTGAAATCATTCCAAGGGAAAGGAGCTGCAATGATTTTAATATACTTAGGATACTTTCAGGCTATGTGTCATTATTCTAGCGTGGCACCCTTGCTCTGTTGTTTTAAGATGATATGGAAAGGGGAAGACGAAAGATGTATTCATTCTAATTAACTGTCTAAAGCTTGTTGGAAAGGACTTAATGACTCCTCGGGTTAGTCCAATAAGTGGATTTGGAGTTTCTCCAGCCCAGTTTTCTTTCATAAAGACAAACTATTATTTAAACCCTGCTAGGTTTGTTGTTAATTAAAATGAAAGGGAGTAGCTGCTTTAAGGACAACAGTATAAAGGTTCTGTGGAAGGTGAAAAAATTTCCAGGCTTCAAAGAAACACCCAGGATATGTTAATGGAAGCTGGTTTGGAGGTTTTCTCGGCTCAAAGGCAGTCCTCCTGAACTGTTAAATAATTACCTCAACTCCGCTCACTTTCTAAGACAAGGAACATCTCATTTGAGTTGTGATTAGGAAAGTGATAAAGAGACAAAAAAGCACTTTCTACAACTTTGTAATTTGGAATCCTAGCATCAGCAGAGACCTGCATTAGCAGAGGCACGGGCTATGGGCAGCGGGAGGCAGCCTGGATCCAATTCCATCATGAAGTGACTTAGGACTTTCAGTGAACCTGGCAGAGCCATGACCGTATGACTGCAGACGAATGAAGTCTGAAAACCAGCAACCCTAAAAGACGCCATCTCAGCCTTGGATGAAAGCAGGTTATCCGCGAGACTGTAACAATTTCTTTGGGTCAGGAACCTATAAAGGGCCTCTTTGCATTGCTCAAACACACCCCTCGGGGGTTTCTACTTCCTTGACTCAGTTTGCGCCTTCTCTCTGCCTCCCTTCCCCACCTGGTGAATGAGAGCCTTTGTTTCCAGGGCCGGCTCGGATGTCATCTCTTCTGTGAAGCCTTTCTTTGACCCAGGTTGGCAGCTTCCTCTGCTCTGCTCTCAATTCTTGGTATTCAACCTCTGTTAGAGCAAAGCATGCTCTACCCTGCTTGTACACAAATCTGCCTCCCCTGCTAGGCTGTGGGTAATGCAGGGCAGGGCTGCACCTTACGCACCTTTATGGCACAATGCAGTTCACACAATGCCACCCTGGTTATGTTTGCTGCCCGACCATCTCCCTATCCATTTGAAAACATGATTGTCGATATGACTTTGGCCTCCTGCGCTGGGCTCACTGCTCCTGGGTGCAGCTGTGGCTCCTTCCTGACACTTCCCTGAGCTCCAGATGTCCTTCCCTCTTCCCACTCCCACTTCCTTCTCCTGACTCTCCTGCTCCCTCTGTCTTTTTTCAGTGACTTGGGCAGAAAGTTCTATTGCTCGCTAGATTATCATGCAGTAAGGTTTTCTTTAGAAAGGCAGCGTGGTCCCGGGAGAGCAGAGGGGCCTATGCGTTTGTTTGCCTCCGGGCATCACCGCCTACCGACTATGTGACTTAGGACAAGTCCGTTGAACACCACTACATCCTTGTTTCCTCAGCTGCAAAAATGGGAATGGTGACATTTGTTTTTCTGGGTTGCTTGGAGAATTGATGAAATAACAGACGCAAAATACCTAAAGTAGGATCGAGGCACATGGTAGGAACATACTAAACATCAGTTTCTTTCTTTTTTCCTCTGTTGTTAGTTTTGATAGCAAATGGACTGGATTTTATCTTTTTCTTTAAAAAAAAAATCCAATTAACTTGCTTTGTACTTGTACATCGAGATTATTGATTTTTTTTTTTTTCTATGGGTCAGTGGCACTCTCAATAGAGGAAAAACAGTTTTCTCAGATACTGAGATAATAAAATCTGAAGTACTTCCTCATTCATATTAAGTTCTGATACCTATCCTGAGCAAGAAGAGCAGAAAGAGAGTGTCCCTGAACCCTGGCCACACCTTACAATCATCTGGGGAAATGTCTAAAAAATACTGGGTCTCTAGCCAGACCAGTAGAACCTTTGGGGTGGGGCCCTGGCTTTGGAGTTTTGGAAAAAGCTGTTCGGGGATCCTGCATCGGGGTTGCAGCCAGGGTGAGAAACAATTGTTACAAATGCTCAGGTTCTGATTTCATTTCAGTTGAATCCTTTATGGAGACTCCTCCTGTCTCTAGAAGCTTCAGCAGGGGGGTAACAGTTCTGAGTCCTACTCTGTGCAGTGGCTTCTCCACTGGTACCCATGTCGAGGCCTTGAGGTGACAGCCGCAAGGACAAGTGGCATATGAGGCAGGGAAAGAGCATGTGGATGCAGTTTTCTGGTGTCAGTGGCCTTGAGCTATGCATATGGGATGCTCTTAGTGCACTCTGCTTTATTAAACAGCAAGCAGGAGCCAGCAGAACTATTTAACACATAATTACATGTCTAATCTTGCGTAAAATTGTAACACTAATGACATCACAGCAGCAACTTAAAAGGTCACTCTGAGCACAGAAATTTAGGAATGCTTCTAATCTGTGAGACTTTATCTTTGCAGACGGCAAATTACATGTTCTCCATAGGAACTGAGTTGTTTTGGCTTCAGGGCCTTTGGAGGGAGAAGCCAAATGTATGGTGATAATTTTAGACCTAGTGATTGAATTTAGAAAACACTGGTCCATCTTAAGAGCAGTTTTAAATGTCTTGGGGATGTTTTTTTCTCAAAATAAACTACTTCGTCTTGTTTTAATTCATTTGGGTGTCCATTTGATGGCATTTCTTACATGTCTTGTAGGTGCCAGGCACTGTACTGGGTGATGGGGGCACCAAGCCACCATATCTGCTTCTAAGGAGTGCACCATCTATGGAGAAGTCAGGAAATAAATCAACATTCACTCTACCACAACTGCTCTTTCTAAAGGGTGCTGTGACTTCCCAGTGGGCATATCTAATAGTTACTTGTCTCTTCACATCTTACTTAACTTGCTCAGCTTACTGAATTTGATCCTAATATTGTTGGTCATTTTCCACTTCTAAAAATGCTTTACAAACTTGATGCATAGGATAATGCTCTCTTGTTTCTCTTTCTCACTCTCTAGCTGCTCCTTCCATTTCTTTGTTGGGTTCCTGTTTCTCTATCTGCCCCCTAAATGTTAGTATCATTTGGGGGACTAGCAAGTACTCTTGAAAAGTCTCTTGACTTTGAGAAGTTTTATAGATCTTGGATACCAGCCATTTATCTGTAGTGTCATTTGCAAATATCTTCTCCCATTCTGTGGGTTGCCTCTTTGTTTTGTTGACTGTTTCTCAAACTCAACACCCAAAAAACAAATAATCAAGTCAAAAAATGGGCAGAAGACGTGAACAGACACTTCTCCAAAGAAGACATACAAATGGCTAACAGACACATGAAAAAATGTTCATCATCATTAGCTATCAGGGAAATTCAAATGAAAACCACATTGAGATACCACCTTACACCAGTTAGAATGGCAAAAATTGACAAGGCAAGAAACAACAAATGTTGGAGATGTTGTGGAGAAAGGGGAACGCTCTTACACTGTTGGTGGGAATGCAAGTTGGTACAGCCACTTTGGAAAACAGTGTGGAGGTTCCTCAAAAAAAATTAAAAATGAGCTACCCTATGACCCAGCAATTGCACTACTGGGTATTTACCCCAAAGACACAGATGTAGTGAAAAGAAGGGCCATATGCACCCCAATGTTCATAGCAGCAATGTCCGCAGTAGCCAAACTGTGGAAAGAGCCAAGATGTCCTTCAACAGATGAATGGATAAAGAAGATGTGGTCCATATATACAATGGAATATTACTCAGCTATCAGAAAGGATGAATACCCAACTTTTACATCAACATGGATGGGACTGGAGGAGATTATGCTAAGTGGAATAAGTCAAGCAGAGAAAATCAATTATCATATGGTTTCACTTATTTGTGGAACATAAGGAATAGCGTGGAGGACATTAAAAGAAGGAAGAAGGAAGGGAAAAATGAAGGGGGAGAATTGGAGGGGGAGACGAACCATGAGAGACTATGGACTCTGAGAAACAAACTGAGGGTTTTAGAGGGGAGGGGGGAGGGGGGATGGGTTAGCCCAGTGATGGGTATTAAGGAGGGCATGTACTGCATGGAGCACTGTGTTATACGAAAACAATGAATCGTGGATCATTTCCTCATGTATTGTATGGTGACTAACATAACATAATAAAATAAAATTAAAAAAGAAAAGAAAAGAAAAGAAAAGTCTCTGGACAATGCCTCCTAACAGGAATGTGAAAGACCTTTCTTTCCCAGTTTGATGCCTGAAAGACTGAGTGAATGGCTCTGTTTGCGGCTCAGTGGTAGAGGTAAAGAAGTGTATTGCTGAACACTAATGGCCTTTTTGAGAAGAATCAAATAAAAGATAATGGGTTCTGTGAATTATTATTTCAGACTACTTTTCAACAGTTGGGTTGACAATGTACAGACTCCTCTGGCTAGAGATGGGTGTGGGAGTTACCTGCGACCTCTGTCACATATGTGGGGCAACTGTTGTTCATGTAATCAGGATGTGTTTGACTTCTGCTTCAGGAGGACGTAGCCCCAGTTAAATAATGGACCTGTCCTTTAGCCTGCTGCTGACTTGGCTCATTGAACTTAGCACTTCAGAGGCTCTGGGCTTCTAATCTTCACTCTGTAGCTGAGTAATTGTATGAATAAAGGCAAAACACTCCTTTTTCCTCAGTGTTGCCACCCGTGAAAAGATGACTGTGGAACTGAACTCTATTCTTTTAGTTAATTCAGTATTCATTTCTTCATTAACAAAAACTTATTATTGAAGATGTAACATACGGCAGGCACCGAGCTAGGTATTAGGGATATGTTGGTGAACACAGCACGTATGACCCTTTTTTTGTGGACCTTATGGTCTAGAGGAGGGGACAGACTGGTCAGACAGGTGTGCATGGGGGCCTTTAATATAAGATTGTTATGCATGTGTGTAATGAAGTAAGTTTTGCATTATATCTACATCAAAAATGACTATCTCAGGGCTTAGTTGAAAAAGCTTTGAAATTAGTTTCAGGTTGAAATCCCAGTTCTACAACGCAGTAATTATGTAACCTAAATACATTGTTAGACTTCCCTGAGCCTCATTTTCCTCATCAAGAAAATCAGAGTAATAACAGATATCATAAAGATTCACCATGCAGATAATTTGAAATAATGTATGGCATTGAGTAGGCACTCGGTAAATGTTAGTGTTTTTCATTTGGAGGAAATAGTAGAAATTTTTTTCCCCAAATTGCCATACCAATACATCAAGCCCTTCTGCTTGAGTCATTTAAAAAAAAGTCTTATGTAGAAATGGAATACACATTTCTACATGGGCTTAATTAGTCCAGTATTCCATAATTCATTTCTTAATGAGCTTTTCAAGCGGATAATCACAACTGATGTTCAGTTTGATTCCTTCTATGCTACATATTTAAAACTGGTTTAATTGTTAAACATTCACTCTGTTGGGCATCACATATACACAGCTGGTGTAAGAAAACCTGCTCATAACTCACGTGTGCCTCAGATTGGTACAAATGACAGATTTATGCTGAGACCATCCATCTCTTCTCGGTGAATGTGGTTTAATTCTTCTATTTCAGTTGAAAATCAAGGATGCCAAACTATAATAGCTTTTTTACAGAGAAGAGCTAGAAATGCCAATAATAAACATAAAGGTATGAGGTTCTTCTCCAGACCTATATAAATAATGCATTTATAGGCATTGTTTCATTTAATTCTGTAACCCGTAGGAGAGCTCTCAATATTTACCAAAGAAGGAAAGTGATAATCAGAAAAGTAAGTTATTAGGCTTAAGTCACAGAGTTATTAAGTGATGATGTCCGATTTTCAATCCGAGCCTGTCTAACCCCGAAACCCATGCTCTCTCAACCTCTTTTGAAGTTTTGAGAGCCCTTTTGCCTCCTGGCCTCTAATTCCTCATATATAACATGAGGGAATTGAAAGAGATGAGTCTAAGTTTCCTTTCATCTGAGAAATTTTATTTCGTTCCGCTTTGGAGAATTGCAGCCAAGGTCTGTTCCTACGACTTGACTTCTAATTTGTCTTTGGTGAGATATAATTTCTATTTTACATTCTATTAATTTCTTAAATGAAGTCTTCAGTAATACTCATGGGAAAACTAGTAAAGTAGACGGAGGAGAGATTAAGCGCCAAGTAAGATGGCAAAATGAAAGCCCCCCAGTGATCCTTGAAAAGGTTTTCTGTAGACCCAGGCATTGCTGTAGAGTTGGACATCTTGGGTACAAACCTTGTTTTGATGTTAGGATTCCAACAGACTCTTCTACTAATTTCTCCTACTCCCTAGGCTGCCTCCCCATACAGCCCATCTCTAACCCAATTGTTAAATCATCACTCTATCCCAAGGGGGAGCTATGATAGTTGAAATTTTAGATGCTCTAGCAGACTGGTGAGAGAGATATTTTGGGGGCAAAAACATATGGTTCATAGGTCCAGCTGTGGTGGTCACTGAATGAATTCTATTTGTCCATGGCCTCTCCCAGTAGGCTCTCTGAACTGACTACTGATAATACATGTAAAATTCTACTTGCTGAACTTGCTGTTCTCAGCCCCAAATTGAGTATCCCAGCTCTTTCTTTTTGCCAACAGGACCATTCCTTTGATTTATCCTTGTCTTTAACTGCTAAATGGAATAGAAACCATGAGCTCTGAAAGCAGAGAAAACTTGAGTTCAAGCTCCATTTCTGCCCTTTTGCTATCAATATTACATTGGATACAAGCTAATTAACTTCTCTGAGTCTCAATTTCCTTACCTATGAAATGGAAATATGATGCACCCCTCAATATTTGTTGTGAGGATTAATTAAAATAACGAACCTGACATTATTGGCAGCTATTTATTTATATGTAGCTATTTATTTATGTGTACATAAATAAATGTTTATTTATATATCCTAATATACCTAATATGCCAAATTAAGACCATTATCCTAATGAAGGGATTTGAAATAGAATTCCAAAAAAATCATTGAATACTAGCTGGAAGAGGTATCAGAAATATTCTAGGGCATATGCCAATATTGAGGCTTGGTGGTTTTGGGTTTTCTTGGATAGTTAAAGTTTTTTAAGACTTAGATAAAAGGCAAATGTGTCTAATTACAAAAGTAGGTTTTTACAATGCAAAGGCACTAAGCTGGCAAAGGAAAATATTTTTAAAATTCTAAATCATACTTTGATCCAGTGGAAGGAACTGTACTTAAAGATACAAGAAAAAAAAAAAATCAGCAGCAGAAATAGTGATTCCTTTTTGATGGCTACAAGTTGAAGAAAAACCCATTCAAACTATTTAGACTTTATGGTGAATAAATATGAAATTAGATAGTCCTTTTTAAAATCTATGATTTTACTATTGTCTGGAAAATACCTGATATGATAACTCAGTTGCTGGGGGGATAATTACAATATAAATAATATAAATACCTTGGGATAGTTTGCTTAAAGAACTTGAATCTTCTGTTTGTTCCCTATATGATTTTGGGTTCCATATTAGGGACTAAGAACCTAGGAGACTAAGAGAAACCACCTAAGAAGATGAGTGAGGGTCAGAAATTAGAATCCTAGTTATTCTTCAACCCACACATTTACCTCTAAATGACTACACAAATTGGAAAGAGGCAGCATGGATCAAGGAGGCAGATGGGAATCACTTTTACCTCTTACTTTCATTTCTTCCTTGCTCTCTGACATGGGATGAGTTAATTAACCTCTCTAAATCTCAATTTCCTTATCTGTAAAAATGAAGGTTGTAATGCCTCCAAAAATTGTTTCAGTATTTTCAGTATTAAGTGAGAAGACATGTCAAATTTCTGGGACATCATGGGTACTAATCAACGTAAATCTCTCCCCAGAAGGAACTGATTTGTTTACCTTGTCCAACATCTGTTATCAAGACCTAGACGAACGGTCCCTTTTCAAGTAGGGAAAAACAGCCAATGCATATGGTTGGTTTCTTGAAAAAATAGACACCAAACCATTTAGAAGCATTGATTGAAAGTTGCTTCATATTAGAAGATGTTAAATATATAGGGATGAATGAAAGAAGTGATTTTCCTGTCCCTCATACCTCATCACTCAGTCTCCAAATTCTTGTATATAATTTCTTACTGTCTCTAGAGAACCACTGTCCAATAAATGTATAATATGAACCACAGATGTGATTTTAAGTTTTCTAAAAGTCACAATGAAAAGAATAAAAAGAAACAATAGAGATTAATTATAATAATAAATGTTATTTAACCTAATATACCCCAAATATTGTTGACATGTAATAAAATAAAAATGATTAATGGAATAATTTACACTTTTTACAAAAACTAAGGCTTTAAGATTCAGTGCTTATTTTATATTTGTAACACATGGCAATATGGACTAACCACATTTGAAATGCTCAATAGGCACATGTGTCTAGTGGCTAGTGTTTTTAACTATTTCCAAATCTATCTTCTGTCACTACATCAATTTTTGCCACAATAATACATCATCAAGAACAATAATTATTTTCATTTATTGAGTACTTGCCATGTGATGAGTCCTGTGTTTTATGTGCATCACATTGACAACTACCCTATTTTATGGAAGAGGAAACTGAGGCTTAGAGAGAGTAAATAATCTGAAGGTCATACAACTTTTTTAAATGGCAGATCTGGTATTCACATCCAGGTCAGTTTGATTCTAGTGTCTATCATGCTATCTGTCTAGATTCCTCGAATAGCCTCCTAACTGGTTAGTAGCCTTCCAGCAGGACATTTTGACACAGTATGTCAAAATAGGCACTTCAGATTGTTTAACCATTATTTTATTATTATTACCAAGTAATTTTTGTCATAGACATTCCCGACCTTCAGCCATCTTTGAGCCTAAACCTATCTGTCCTCACATTCATGAGGACCAGCCAGACCCTCATTTCATTCCCAAGTCACTTAGAGGTGTAGGGCTGGGGTGAGGTGCAGGGATGTAATCAGTGTTCAGAGTGGACCAAGATTGCTGGTGAAAATGCCAGCATTGTCCCTAAAAAAGGGTTGAAGTTTCCTTAGCTGATTCCAGATCTAGAGCAGGTGCTATGCAAGAAGAATCATACCAAGTAACAAGGCATCTATCAAAGACTATCAGGATCATTTCAAAAAGATTTAGGAACTGACTTAAAGATGCAAAGAAAGAACAATCTGACTGTCAATCAGAATAATAATAAAATAGATGGAAATATAGCAAATATGTTTCATTTGTGATTTCACAGTATTATTTTAAAAAACTAACTGGTTACCATTAGAAGATGCTAGGAAACAAACTTATTACTTTGAAAATTGTTCAGTATAGGGAAATAATCATTTATCCTACATTTTCAATATTAACTAAAGCATTGGGAAGCCAAATAGTAGGCAAAGTAAAGTTTCTCTTTATAGAAGCCTTTCATCTAATTAAAGAGGATGGGATATTAGAATTAAACTATTATCATTTTTCAACTCCTAAGAAGCCAAAGTTCCTAGACTTTGATCATCAATGACTGTTGTCATCAAAAAAGAAAGCCAGTCACAATATCAATTATGAATTAGTCTTGTCAAGAAACCCCCAAACTTGAATCTGATCAATCCTCTGGAGCCAATGAACAATTTATGGAAAACAAAGAGAACAGAAGAAATGTTATAAAATATAGTGGGAATGCAATCATTGAAATTGAGACTTTGAGGACAGACAACCTGGAGTCTTTAATAAATAATTGCTAAGATAAGATAGAGAAGGAACTTGTAGATTAAATGAGACTTAAAAAACATTATTTACCAGTTGTAGTGTGTGAATTTTATTTGGATTCTGATTTATAGACTGTGAAAAAAAAGTCATGTTCTCTTCTGTTTTTAATCTTTATTGCAGTCCAGTTCCTCTTGAAGTATTTTTTCTAAGCATACTTTTAGTCAGGTTACTTTTGCTTAACATCCATCAATGGCTTTCTATTATCTGTAGGTAAACCCAAGGAAGATTTCACAGGCTCTATGTGCTCTACTTTAAGGAAGATGTTATGTGTGAACTTTAAGGAAGGTTTCCTAGAAGAAGGGGAATTGATAGGATAAGAAGGGGAAGAGTATTAGGCAGAGTTTCTGGGAAGGACAATCAAATAAGCTCACTGATGTGAGCATAGTATGTGGAGATTGGGTGGGAGGTTGGAACTTCTTGAAGTGTAGGGTTGATGTTGTGTAGCTGGAGAGTGAAGAGCTATGAAAACCAAGTCTGGGAGGAGTTGATACTTGTTGCATTGGGATTCATCATTGTATTTTCTTTTTGCTCCCTAAGTATCAATATAAGATGAAGCTCTTCTTGAAAGCAATGATTCTTAATCTTTTCCCCTTCGTGACACACATTCACATCACTTTACTCCATGAGCATTATCAAGTTCTGAAAGTCAGGCTGCAGCATAGGTCCCCAGTTATGCACCAGCTTTAATGCCGTGGCCTTTATAACCAATCACAGTGCAGTGTGTCTTGTTACGCCAGCTGAAAACCCCTCTTGTTGGTGGTGGTGGTAAGGTAGAGTCCAACAGCTGGTAGCAGGAGTTGGGGTCAAGAGTGCTGGAGCTACAGGGAGGAATGTTCTTCTGACTGGCTAATAGAGCCAGCAGACAAATCCAGGTCAAAGAATGAAGTGCAAATACAAACACCAAGGATTATATTCAGATTTAAAGACTGGCCACAGTGTGTTCCCAAGAGAGAAAGGTGGTTCAGGACCATGGGGAATGACACACTGGCTTCCTGTCCTCTCAGGATTTGAGACAAGCTTGGCTCCAGAATGCAGGGAGTCAGCCTGGAACAAGTGGGGGAAAGGATCCTGGCACAAGTGAGGCAGACTTGGAGGCAAGTGCTTTCCATCTTTATTTGTGTGTGACTCTCTGCTTTCCCCCTTATTGACTGTGTGGCTTTGAGTTGACAATTAAGCATACCTTAGCTTGTTTCCTTATTTTTAAAATGGAATTATTATTGGCAAATGGAAGGAAATCAATCAGGTAGTTCTTTTTAATGGATTTATCTCAAAGCTTCAGTTATGTCAAGGTCAAAAGATGACCCATTTCTTTTTCCGGAACATTCTCACCTTATATAAACTGATATATAAAATCAAAATAAAGCTCTTCTCAAATTCATGTTTTCCACATTGCTTTCAAAACACTTCAAACAAATTGTAGAGGAAAAAGATGGTCATTGTTTCTTTCAAGGAACAGAATTCTGTAAGAAACAAAAAGAAATGCAGCTGCAGTAGCCAAGGATAGCTGCCACTTGAGTACATTTGGCTAGAATAGTCCATCATGAATTGTTGGGCCAGGGAGATTGTTTCAGTTGCTGTGGCATACATAGATCTAGAGTTTACACAGCACTGGATAAGCAGGGTTATTGAGGGAAACTAGATGACAAACCAACCTAAACTAGTGTTAGTGATATAAATATTTATGTTTTATGGAATTTACCAAAAAGAATCAATTACTATAAACACCTATTCACTGCTATCTGACATGGTAAGCCCTTTGTCATCTGAGACTCATAAGATCCTTAGAGGTCATTCTTCCCTTTGTATCTGATGCTTTAACCCTTTGGAATGTTCTAAATGAGGAGTTATCTGGCTATTGATGAAAAGATTTTAGTGGAGAGGAATCTACTTTCTCTGGAGACAATGTCCCCCTTCCCTCCCAACCCATTGTTGGACATTTATATTTGTTGGAAAGTGTTTCTATAATTTGAGCTGGAATCTGCCTTCCTAGAGTTTCACTATTGCTCCTGGTTCCACAGTCTGGATTGCTTTCCAGATGTTTCATTCAGCTGTAATATCCTGCCAATACTTCTTCACTATAAACTGAATGTTATCCAACTGTTTTTCACATAACATGATCTCAGTTACTTTTCTTATTTTAGTCCCCTCCTCGGGCCATACTCCATCGGTTAATGTCTTTGCCAAGTATCATGAGCAGAACAGTACTAAAATTTATTATTTAACAGTGCTATGTATTTTAGATTAATTTAGTTGTCACAGAACTTCTATAAGATAGGTACTCTTATTATTCCTATCTTACTGATGAGGAAACAGAAGCATAGAGACTTTAAATAACCTGCCCAAAGTCACGGAGCTGATAAGTAGAGAGCTAGAAAATGAACTCTAGCTGCCTACATTAAAAATCTACACTCTTAAACACGGCACAATTGTATTTTTCTGAATATAGTACTTCTAGTGTCATCTGATTAGTGTTGAGAATGACAAAACTATCACCTCCTTCTATGTATGTGTCCTGAGAGACCACATTCATACTTTTGGCTGGTATGATTGACCATGATACATACAGGGGATTAAGTCAAGAGTCAGATCCTGAAATTCCACACCTGCCTTGCAAAGGCTATGCAGAGGTCCTTATCTTGAAGATGATGGAGCCCTACTTTGCATTTAAGATGATGGCGTCCCATTTTGTATTTTTTGATATCTGTCACATATTTTTGAACAAAGGGGCAAACCATACGATCCTATCTACATATTTGAAAATTACTCTGAAGCTAGTATTGAGGATCAATTAGAGCAGGATGAAATGATAAGCAGGGAATTAGATGATGGTGAGGGCAATAATCCAGGCAAGATCCAGAGGAAGTGGAGATGGTAAAGGATGAAGAGATCCAGGCAATGTTTGGAAGGTTTTGAGGTCAGAACTCGGTGACTGAGCAGATTAAAGGGAGACAAGGTGATGGGAAGAAGATTAAAAAGGATTTTCAGGTTTCCCTTGAGGACTGTGTAGATGGTGGCATCACTTATCACATCAGGCAATGTAGTAAAAAGAGCGGTGTTTTGGGGCAGGGTGGATGGAGTTTGGGGGAGGGCAGGGGGTGATCAGGTAGGATAAAGAAAATGCCTGGCAAAACATCCAGGAGAGAGGGCTGCGGGCAGTGGACGTGTGCAGGAAACCAGACGGGAGGCCCAGCTGTAATCAGTGTGCTACAATTTGGCTTTTGTTCTTGGGAGCCCCAGAGGATGAAGTCTCTGAGCTGCCCTTGATGTCTTCCTGTGTCAAAACTCAAGCAAAAGGCCTTCTTTATTGCCTTGTCAGTTGTAAATGAATTTACTTTTACATAAAGAATGATGTTTGACAAGAGCCATATTCATCACTTCAAAATATTCCCCGAATACTCTAGCAGGGTGACCATTTGGTATAAATGGCATGTCTGATGACTGTAAGTGGTTCTCTCTCAAGAAAAGGAATTCCTATTGTAAGAATCTAATATTTTTAGTGTGAAAAAACAGGAAATTTAGGTCCCAAGAAAATAAGAATTAAGAGTCTACTTTGTCTAGAATACAAATGTTAAGTCATTCTTCTTCAATTTCCTCTTTAAAAAAAGTATTCTCCTTTTAAAATTTTAAATCTTTTAAACAATTTTTGTGAGCTTCTCATTTACTGATGCATTCATTTATGCAATATTTGTTAGAAATGTACTAGGTCAGATACCATACAGGATGTGAGGGATCAATTCCCTGTTTTTGGCCATTATCAGAAATATGGGAATTCTTAAATCAAATGTTTAAGCACAACAGTGAACATGGTGAATTGGCAACAAATATTAATTTGTGAACTGCTGACCATTTTTAATAGCCTGTTTATTCTTGTCTGAATCAAATATTAATTCCTGCTCCAGAGTATCAAAGATGAAACAGTATGTGTCTGAACTTTGATGCATTTTCTGGAATCAGGCTGCAAATATTACATGAAATAGAGAAAAGTGATCCTGGTTCAGAAAGCAGTTCTGTAACCTGCATTTGTATGAGGATGGTTCTGGGAGGACTGTTAGCCTCTGGAAGTTGAAATCCTTTGCTACCTTACAGAAGAGCTTCTAGTCAAAATTAAGGTCAAAGAGACAAGGAAAATACTTAGGTGTTAGATGGAGGGAACACACACCTGACCTTTAAAACTGCCCTAGGTTTCCAAATGCCATCTAAAATGTTGGTATAGTCTTAAGCAGTTGTCCCTACCATCTGCTCGGAGAGTAGGGAAGAGAAAGATGGTAAAATTGTTCTCAGTTTGAGTGGAGAAAAGGAAGTTCCTGTACTTTTAGAAGTAGTTCTTGGGAAGCCTATTACATGTGTGTCCTTTCCAGTCCAGAGCTGGGTCCTCTCAGTGTGTGCTTTCCCCAGTGTATGTGACACAGGTCTGGCCCCACGTGCCCGCACCTGTCCTGGTATAGGAATGAGAGCAGATGACTCACTGAACTCCAAGTGTTTTCTTGCTCAACCCCTTCAGATCTAACCACTTCCTCAAGACTGAGATGGAAGCAAGGGGGTCTATGGAACAGAGGGCCCTAGGACACTGTAATGGACTGAATGTTTGTAATTCCTAACCCCCAAGGTGATGATATTAGGAGGTGGGGTCTTCGGGAGTGGATTAGTTCATAAGGTGGAGCCCTTGTGAATGGGATTACTGCCCATATAAAAGGGACCCCAGGGAGCGCCCTCCACCCTCTGCCATGTGAGGACACAGTGATAAGATGGCCCATCTATGAATAAGGAAGTGAATCTTCACCAGACATGGAACCTGCCTGATCTTGGTCTTCTCAGACTCCAGAACTGTGAGAAATACATTTCTGTTGTTTATAAGCCACCCAATCTGTGGTATTCTGTTATAGCTAGTGGACTGCATGGACTAAGACAGATGTAGTAAATGCTCTGTAGATCTCTTATCTCGCTCATCCTTATTTCTTTTACCCTCTATCTTTCCAAGTTCCAGTCTGAAGAAAGGGGTAGCACTGAAGGCTAGGATTGTAATTGAAGCAGAAAACCTTGTCCTATAAAACCCTGAGTTAATATGCTTGAATAGGGGTACACCGAATATTTTCAGCTCGGTGGCCGAAATGAAAATATAATGGCTTTTTGTTTATAAATGAGAACCGGCAAATGGAGAACTCCTTACCTCATGCAGTTTGGCAATCGTTTCGGTAAGAGAAGATGAGGTGTCATAAACTTTCAGAGGAATATGCCTGGTAAATTTCTAGAGTCCCGAAGAGGGACATTGATCTGGAGTGTGGGTTAGTGAGGAGGGTGAGGAGGAGGGGGTGATGAACATGCGTATGTGGTCATTTCTAAGATGTGTGCATTCTCCTCACTATATTCCAGTAAAGATAATGTTCTGAGTATAAGAGTGTCCTGTTGTGTTAAAAATACATTTGTCTGAACAAAAGGGTAAAGCCTATTTGATTATTCTGGACTCAGATTCAAGAAGGGGAACAAGCTGGCCTGAGATTATTAAGCATTTACTGCTATAAAGAAGTAATCACTATGCAAATATATGGCCGGATGATCTGGAAGCCTGCCTGGGGCCATAAGATGCCCTGGACTATGCCAGGTTTCCCTTTGCAAGTAAGGAAGTTGTAAGGGATATCAGCAGCAAAAAGTAATGGATACCTTCTTCTTCTGAAACTGTCAGCGGAGCTCAGAGCTTTGAAGTCTTTGAAGTGATGGAGGCAAGTGCTGTGGTGCCACTGGCTCTGAGATCTAAGGAAACCACCAGGGGCGTTCGGGTCAGGCTACATACCTGAAAGTGTTCAGGAGATGGTAACGGGTGACCAAGCTGAGCTAAGTCAGAGAGCGATTGCTCCCAGTTACATAAGACGCCCCACAGGCTCTAGTTCTTTAAAACTTGCCTCAAACAAGTCACTTTTTCAACATGTATTTATTGAGCACTGTTACACGCAAGGCATTGTTACCTGCATAGGAAAAGTTAACAGAGGATAAAACCGATCCTCATAAAGCTACTAAATTAAACCATATAAAATTGTGGATATTTGGCCATTTTTGACCCATGCAAATGGCAATTCTATATGGTTTCACCTAACACATTCAAGTGGGGATAAAGAGATGAAAAATAAACGAGACTGTACATTTATCATGTCAGTTGGTGACAGGTGCTTTGGGGAATGTTACCCAGGGTAAGGAGGGTGATGCTTCTGTAGGAGGGGCTGATCATTTATATACAGCACTCAGGGAAGCCTCACTGATAAACTTACATTTTGGTAAAGAAGTAAAGGATTGAGCCAGTGGTATGGAGGTAAGAGATTTCTCATGCGAGGCAGGACAATAGCAAGTGTAAAGACGTTGAGATGGCCATGTGCCTCTTGTTCCTGAGGAACAGCAAGGAGGCCAGTGTGGCTGTAGCCAAGCTGTTGGGTGGCGATGGCTGGAGGTGAGTTAGAGACTTAGGAGGCAGGCAGCCAAGTCTCCCAGGAGCTGGAGGCTAGATCAGGACTGTCTTTTGCCCAGGGTGACATGAGCAGTCATTGTAGGACTTTGAGCATTGGAAGGGCATGATCAATGTAGATTTCCCTGTAATCACTGTGTCTGGTGCGTTGAGGGCGAGGGTTGAAGCATGGAAGGAATCATTTTTTGAGGTTGTAGAACTAGTCAAGGCACAAGAGAATGGGCTTGTGGAGTGCTGTGGTAGCAGTGGGGGTCTTGAATATATTGTGAAGGTAAAGCCTGATCGGATTTGCTGAGAGTTGATGGTAGGATGTGTGAGAAAAAGAGGAGGTGAGGGTGATTCTGAGTTTAATATGCGATTTTGCTATTGTCAGGTATACACAGATAAATTATCACACAAACAGATAATTAAAATTTAATGAGCACGTATGCGCTTAAAATCTCTAACAAGATTTTGTGCAATTGTTTTTCCCAAGAGTAAGTGTCTGTTGGATTTACCCTGTGTTTATAGGCATTTCTATTCATTCACTGGAGGAGTAATCCTGGTACCAACAAGACATAAAGGCTAAGAGCCAAACAGAACTGGCTTCTGACTCTGCCACTTAGCAAAGGTATGAGGTATCTTTCCTGGAAGCCTCAGACACCTCTGTTAGATGAGGTGAGTAAAACCTACTTGGAGTGGTGGTTGTGGTTAAATGAGATAATGCATGTAATACATGTAAAAGATAATGCATGGCTCTAAAAAACAGCAAGGCTATTTTATATAAGGTCGGTGATAATAAAATGTGTATGGACACTATTGGAGTGCTTGGCAGCCCTCTGCAACACTTTTGCATGTTTTATCTTATTTTAACCTCTAGGAGCTTTTATACTGAGAATCATTTTTTTTATGATGGTTTGTTTTGTTTTTATATTGGTAAAAATAATAGTCATTCTATCTCAAAAACTTCACTGAAATTTTGTGACACTTGTAAATTAATAAAAGTAATTAAGTGAAAACTGTGCTAGGCCCTGCCTGGCCCCTGCCCAATGTCACACTTGGTCTCCACCTTCTGGCCATACTGACTTGAGGCAGCCCCTCTTGATCAGACTTGGACACTCAATGTCAAGGTAACCCTGATGCTCCTGTCTCTTGCATTTCTAAGTCATTAAAACTAGATTTCTGCCTTGATTGCTATCCCTAAATTCCTATAGATGTAACCTAAATAGTATCCTTTGATCCTGTCTGAGAATGGGGGAACTGACTTCTTGCTGCAGCCTCTCTCAGAACCTGGAGCTTGGTTCTTTTTTTTTTAAGATTTATTTATTTATTTATTTATTTATTTATTAGAGAGAGAGAGAGCATGAGAGGGGGGAAGGTCAGAGGGAGAAGCAGACTCCCTGCTAAGCAGGGAGCCCAATGCGGGACTCGATCCTGCGACTCCAGGATCATGACCTGAGCCGAAGGCAGTCGCGTAACCAACTGAGCCACCCAGGCGCCCCTGGAGCTTGGTTCTTAAATACCTGCCTGGTGACCACAACCCTATTATCAGGGTAACCACAGAATTTAATGCCAAAACTGGAACACTTTGGAGAGTGAAACATAGAGCTATTAACAATTATGCAAGGACAATCCTATTTATAACTATATAACTATAGGTCTGGATTTGCATAAGACAGTCCAGTTCTTGCCTGTTGTTTCAGCGTCCCATTGGTATTTTTTTACTCTTGAATTGTCTTGATTTGGACAATAAACTGTATAACCCACCAACTGAGTTATAGAAACCTACTGGGAGCAGATCTTTTTCTGTTAAATGGTAACTTTATCAGAGACTGAATTCCTATGTAATACATGGATCTCTTTCTAAATTGTACTCTGGTTCATTTATATAATCTTCTTATTCTGGCATCAATAAAATTTTGAATACTATAACTTCATGGTACATTTTAATACAGGAGAGAACTAGTCCATCATTTTCTTTTTCCTGCCAAAAATTTCTTGGCTATTCTTTAGCATTTATTCTTCCAGATGAATTTTAGATGTAGTCTGTCAAGTTTTCTTTTAAAAGTCTTAGGATTTGGATTGGAATTACTCTGAATTTTTGGGTGAATTTGGAGAGAATCTACATTTTTCACCAAATTAAGTGTTTCTGTATTTCCTGCCTTTGTGCTTGGACTTCTGAATATCATTGCTGACTGTGGATTTGCAATTCTTATGCTCTATTCACCTTTTGGGATAGCCCACTGGTTGGATTTGTTGCCTGTCTCCACAGTTATTTTTTATGCTACACAGTGGGTCTAATGCCTTACACAGACAGTACCATTTTTCAGGGTCTTCTACTGTGTCAGACCTTACGTCTATCCCACCCCAGCAGGAAGGCACTGTTTCTCATTTCACCCTGACTGGTGTGAGAACTGGTCATGCAAGGGCAAACCATAAGACATGATAAATGTACTTTCATTAAGCAGTACAAGCATTCTGTACTCTTAGAGAACTTGAAAATGCATTTACATGGTGCACACTGTAATGGGAATATAATGATTAAAAAAATTAAATGGTTCCAGGGAATTCAAGGTATATTAGAGACTGTACATATCAGGGGTGAAAAGCTAAATCGATGAGGTCAATTAAGGAAGGCACATTTTGAAAACTGAAGGAGTCTTTGCATTGCAAGTGGCAGGCTACCTTTCAACATCATCCTGCTGGGCTGTTTAATGCTCCCAGATCTGTAAATATAATGGTTTCTTCCTTGGGGGAGGGAGCGGGTGGTGTTTTAGGGTTTGTTTTACTTTGAACATTAGACAGTCCCCTCTGGGTAAGTTGGAAATTGCTGTCATGTTGCTGTTCAATGTTAGTACATCACTTGGGCGTACTTCTCTTTCAGGCTTCACTTGTGCAAAAATAAATGTGTGAAAATTAGAAACACTGAATTGATGAGTCTGGCTTAGTTTTTTGTTTGCTCTGTAAGCTAGAGATGGGGCTCTTTTATTATTCTCTTTGTTTATGTGAAGGGAATTACGACACAGGTCAGTGGGATAAATGAGGAGAAAATGCAGATCTGCAGCCTGAAAAGTAAATGCTCATTGACTGTTTCCAGTAAACGGAGGGCTCCTCCAGAGAAGTGAAATGGCAAAGCAGGGATCCTGAGAGCAATGCTTCTTGACCTTTTAAAATTCATGCCTCCCACAGTGCTTTTCATTCTGTTTTCTGACTAGTCTTGTGTGATATTGTGATTTATAATATGAAATACATATTTGGTCTTCTTCCTGTTTCTGGCACAGAGCTCCTAAAACCCTTGGAATTTCCTAAGGAAAGCAGCAAAGGTGTCTTTTGTTATGTTAATGAGGTGACTTTGGGAAAGCACCTTTGGTTGGGGGCTGGTTGCCAGGAGAATAGATCTTGTGGGTTAGAGGGTTGGAACTTTTGTACCCCTAGGCTCTGGGGAGGAGGAAGGGGCTGCAGCTTCCATCAATCACCAATGGCCAATGATTTAATCAAGCCTGCTTATGTAATGCAGCCTCCCCAAAACCCCACAAGGACAGGGTTAGGAGAGCTTTTGGGTTGGTGAACACACAGAGGTTTGGGGAGGGTGGTGTGCCTGGGAAGTGCGCGGAAGCTCTGAGCCCTTTCCCCACACCTTGCCTATGCATCTCTTCCATCTGGCTGTTCCTGAGTTACATCTTTTTACAATAAATGGGTGATCTAGTAAGTAAAATGTTTCCCTGAGTTCTGTGTTCTAGCTACTCTAGCAAATTAATTGAATCCAAGGCGGGTGGGTTTCAGGAACCTCTGATTTATAGCCAGTCAGTAAAAAGCACAAGTAACAGCCTGGAGCTTGTGATTGACATAGTGGAGGCAGAGGGCAATCTTGTAGGACTGAACCCTTAACCTCTGGAATCTGATGCTGTCTCCAGGTAGATAGTATCAGAATTGAGTTGAGTTGTAGGATATCCTGCTGGTGTCTGAGAAATGATTGATATTGTGTGGGAGTGTGGGAGTCATTCCATACCCTCCCCAACACACACACACACACACTCACACACGGAAATAGGGTCCAAGAGATAGGGTTAGGCAGAAAATCTCAACCAAGGCAGCACAACGACTGGGGGAAACTGGCTTTAGGAGAGAGACTGTTGCACTACTGGGGAGGCAGATGGTCCAGGCATCAAGGTTTGAGGTCCAGGGGAGAGCAGGTTCTTAATAAAGTGTTGCTGAAGGAATCTTTGAATAAATTGTTCTGGGGGAATCTATATTTAAATTCCTATCTGCATGGAGTGGATAATGGAGGAAGATCTTCTATGGGAAGAGACTTTTCAAGAGCCAGTCAAATTGAACACGGACACCGCAGTCCCTGGTAATGCAAATGATTAGATCAAAGGAGAAAGTGTCTGGACAAAAGTCCTGTCCAATGGATTGGCCCAATGTAGAGTGTGTGTGTGGATAAGGAGCACTCCATCTCAGGGCTAAGGACGCACACACAACTTCAGGCATTGGGCTGTAGATGTCAGGTGGGTCTTGACTGAGATTTTGTGGGTGAGGAGAGAGAGAGGGTGAATAGGAGAACAGTGGTCATAACTGTGGCACCTCATCCTAAATCTGAAAATAAAAGCTAATCCCTAGTTCTACTCACAGGGGTTGTAGATGGGTGAAGAGGATGTTTTGAAGGACTGGCTCCTTGTACAATAATAAGTTCCTACCTTTGGCATTTATTCAAGAATTTTACACAAATAATTACTTTTTAAGAGTTTGGTTTGTGTTTCTGTTTGCAACACATGAAGAGACATGGCAGAAATAAAATAACAAAATATGAAAATAAAATAACAAAAATAAGAAAATATGAAAATAAAGCAATTCAAAATAATAGTGTAGTTGTCACAAGGTGGTGAAATTAATCACCAGATCACTTATATAAATGATATTTTTCATAGGAGTCTGGAAGAAGGAGATATCTTTCTGGGGAGGTGAGGGAAGATTTTACATATGAGGTGGGATTGGAGATGAATTTTTATGTTTCAATGAAATTTGGAGAGGCAGAGAGGAATGGAAATGTACAGAAGTAGATGTGGAGAGGAAGAAAAGCATTAGGTGTATTGCAGGGATGGTGTGTTGGAGAACAAAGAAAGTCTTAGATCAAGAATAAAGGAGGGAGAAGGGGACAGAGGAAGGTTGAGAATAGAATAGAATATATGGAGTAGGAAAGATGGGATAGTTTGTGTCTTACAATTGCCATCTTCTTAGTAGAAGTAGGAGAAAGGGCATTTAATTAAATGTGAGGGAAGCAGAGATAAGCTTGAGGGTATGATAAATAAGGAGAAGGTCTAGAATATCAATTTTTGAGGGGTTCTGGGGACTGGGGAACAGACAAGTGGCTAATAAAAGCATTGCCTTGTACAAAACCAGAGAGGATAGAGCCCCCCCCCCCCAAATACACACACATACTCACACATATACACACATATAAACACATAGCCAAACAGATTCTAGCAGAGCTGATCTAGAAGCCTGACTGGCATGTGCTGAAGAGGAAGTAGGTGGGTGTTGTAAGAAGAGAATTGGTGACAGGTTGTGCAGGACGCAAACTAAAGCATGTTTACTAAGGAAAATGTCCTTTTCTTATCTCCTCTCATGCTCCCTTTAGAAAAATAAAAAAAAGGTACAATGAAACGTCAACAAGAAATGGGAGGTGGTTTTATTTTATAAAACAGAAAATGAGCAAGGCTGTGACAAGTCTCCTCTCTCCTCTCTTAAGGAGAGGGCTAGAGTAGTTGGCAGGTGGCAGGCTTCTTTCTCTAGCATGTGTGGGGTGTAGAAGCCACAACAGTGCCCTTTAGGAAAGAAAGAATGGACTCTAGGAGTCCATGTCCAGTCTCACACTCTGGGATGATTATTTCTTTGGTGCCTACTTTACAAGAGGGCACAACCACCATATTTGTGAGCAGGAGGGTACAATTTTAGTTGGATGTGCTCACACTGTCAGGATTGCTGTACTACATTATTCATTGCAGACACGAAAGAAGAACAATATACTATTTCTTTTTCTTGCTGATCTAAATCTACTTCATTGTTCTCAGTGATTGGTTTTCATAGTGTCACACGAAGTATTACGTTTTACTTATACTGGTTCAGTTATTGCGTATCATTCTGGGTAATACAAACCCAGACAAACTCTCTGCATTCACATCAGTTTTATGACAGTCTGCATAGGGCATCAATGCTCAAAAATAATCAGTTGTTCTGATTCTTACTCCTTGACCCCAGGAGGTAATATGTTGTAATGGTAGGGTACTAAGGATGTCTGTTTTTTGGGTGACAATTTATGAAAAATCAGTTTATAATTCAGTGTACTACCATGTTTCTTGTTATAATGAGTTTATTCGCACAAAGATCAAAATATACAATAGCATTTGTTTTCAACAAATGGGAGTTAGATTTTGTGTTTGATTGGCAAAATGGCAAATGGGTGACGGAAAGAACACTGGACTATGAATCAAATCATGGGAGTTTAATTCTGGCTCCTTCATTTACTGTCTAACCTTGATCATTTAATTTCCCTGAGCCTTGGTTTCCTTTCCTATAAAATAATCCAAATCATGACTTGACTCTAAAGTGGTTTCCTGGTTCAAAATGTCACTCTATTTAAAAATGACAATAACTTTGTAAGTGTTGACTTAGTTATTTTCAGTCCCATTCTTCAGATGATGAAACTGAGGCACTAAGGTATTTTCGAAGTCATGCCACTAGAAAATGGTGGAAGTAGGACATGACCCTCTGTTTTCTACTTCTGAGTTGAAGATTTGTCCCACCACTCCACGGTGGTGTTTTTGGCTTGATTCCTTTACAAGAAATTGCTGAGGATCAAAACATACCATCTAATCTTCCTCTCCACCTCAGCCATTGACTCCCATGGTCTCACCCTAAATTTTTATCATCATCAGTAACTGTATCATCTCAGGATCCTATTCCCTGATCAACAAGCACTGTTTCAAAGTTTGTTTGTTCTAAGATTCTCTCTGCTCCAATTTTTTGATCTTACTGAGTCCCCCAACCCAATGTCACTGCTTCTTCTCATTATCCATCAACTTGTCACCTCCTCTTTTTACTTCTGTCTTTACCTGAATTGATTTCATGGTCTTTCACTTTATCTCTCCCTTGCAGATACCCTTAACTCCTTTGCCTCACTTTTCTGTCTTGTTTTTGTTGGACTAAACCCCAACCTTGGGTAAAAACAACTATCCATCTTCGCTGTTCCTATACAGTGGCAGCCAAACTTTACTGAAGAAAATCACAAAGCCTGACTTACTGGTTTTACATTAAATAATGGCTGTAAATTTCACATGGCATTCAGCCATCACCTACAGTTCTCTAGTGAGTTCTCTCTCTCTCTCTTTGAAACAATTAATTCATCTCTTCACCTTTCCTGTCAAACGTCCCACAGTTTCCAATTCCCTAACTGATGACCTTGCCGTTACCACCACAGATCTATATGATAGTCCCCCTTATTCTGTGGGGGATACGTCACAGGACCCCCAGTGGATGCCTGAAACCATGGGTAGTACTGAACCCCATATATACTAGGTTTTTTCCTATATAGGCATACTTTAGAGATATTGCGGGTCTGCTTCTAGACCACCACCATAAAATGAATATCATAATAAAGCGAGTCAAATGAATTTTCTGATTTCCCAGTGCACATAAAAGTTATGTTTACACTATACTATAGTTTATTAAGTATGCAATAACATTATGTTAAAAAAGTAAATACCTTAATTTAAAAATACTTTATTGCTGAAAAATGCTTAACTATCATCTGAGCTTTCAGTGAGTCATAATCCCTGATCACAGAACACCACAAGAAATATAATAATAATGAAAAAATTTGAAATATTGTAAGAATTACCAAAATGTGATTCAGAGACACAAAGTGAGCAAATGCTCTTGGAAAAATGGTGCCAATAGACTTGCTCAATGCAGGGTTGCCATGAACCTTCCATTTGTAAAAAAGCAGTATTGTGAAGTCCAGTAAAATGGGGTATACCTGTACATACATGCCTATGTAAAGTTTAACTTATAAATTAGTCACAGTAAGAGATTAACAACAAAAACTAATAAAATAGAATAATTATAATAATTATAACAAAATACTGTAATAAAAGTTATGTGACTGTGCTCTCTCTCTCTCAAAATATCTTCTTTTTTTTTTTTTTTTAAGATTTTATTTATTTATTTGACAGAGAGAATGAGAGAGCACAAGCAGGGGGAGCAAGAAGAGAGGGAGAAGCAGGCTCCCCACTGAGCAGGGAGCTTGATGTGGGGCTCGATCCCAGGACCCTGGGATCATGACCTGAGCTGAAGGCAGATGCTTAGCCATCTGAGCTACCCAGATGCCCCTTAAAATATCTTCTTATACTACACTCACTCTTCTTGTGATGATGTGAGATGATAAAATGCCTATGATTAGATGAAGTGAGGTGAATGACATAGGCCCAATGGACATAGGTTTAAGCTACTATTGACTTCCTGACAATGTCAGGAGGAGGATCATCTGCCTTTGGACTGTGGTGGACCATGGGTAACTGACACTGCAGAAAGAAAACTGTGGATGGGGGTACTACTGCACATCTGCTAGTATCTGTTTTTACCTTTCCTGTTTTTCCTCATGGAATGCCCTCCCCATGTACCCATCCAAGATCTTTCCCTTTATTCTCAACTTAGGATCCTGTTCTCTCCTATTTCTGCAAAGTTTTCTCTCCTTCAGTTCTCCACCTCTCTTCCTCTTTATTGATTTAGTGATTATGATCATCCAATTAGCAGGATTCTAGAATATTCCATATTAAAAAAACCAAAAAATTTTCAGTGATCTTACATTTCCCATTCATTGCCTCCTTGTTTTTCTGCTCATCTTTACAGCAAAACTTTTCGAATGAGTTGGGGATACCTACTGTCTTCTCTTCCTCATTCTCCATTCAGTCCTCATACATTCCAATAGGATGTTAATCCCCATCTCTCACTGAAACCTCTTTTCAAGGTCAATAATGATTTCTAAGGTGCCAGAACCAATGGACAGATCTTTATTCTAAATTTACCTGAACTCTTATCGCATTCAATATAGTTGACTATATTGAATGCGATATAGTCCTGAGCAACCTCCTCTTTTGGATTCCATAAACCACGCTGTCTTGCTTTTTCCTTCCATCTCTCTAATTGTTTCTTCTTGGTCTCCTTGAGTGGTTTCTCAGTTTCTACCTGTTCTCCAAATGTTGAAGTGACTTCTCTTCTTTGTCTGTGCTTCCTAGATGCCCTCACCCAGTTCCATCACTTTAAATACCATCTATGGCTAAGTATCTCCCAAATTTGTATCTCCAGACTTACCTCTTGCACTCCAGACTCCAATTTCTCAAGTCATAAACTTAAGAATAACTTTTGATTGCTTTCTCTACTTCACCGTGCTTTCCCACATCCAGATAATCTCCATGCTTTGTTGTTTATATCTCCAATATACCTCTCAAACCAGTTTTCTTTTCTTTGCTACTACTACTACAACCCTGGTTTAAGCTACCAACATTTCTCCTGTCTGCACCTCAGTAATAGCCTCATTTCTGATGTCTCTGCTTCTTTGATTTTCCTCTTATTGTCGATACCTTACAGCAGTTAGAGAGGTATTTTAAAGGAGGAAACTAGACTGGACTTTTCCTTGCTCTAAATCTGCTAATGGATTTCCATTGCTTTTGATATTTGAACTCTTGGTGGGCCCTGTGTGCTCTCACTGACATTATTATGTCCTATTCTTTCCATCCATCCACACTGGACATGATAATTCTCCTCAGGGCCTTTGCACATACTGTTCTCTCTTCCTAGAATGCTTTGCTCCCAGCTCTTGGCTTGGCTAGATCCTTCTGATCTTTTTGTGTTCAGCTCAAGATCATGTGTCCAGGGAGGCTTTGAATCCCCACTCTTTCTAAGAGTCCCACTTTCTTTTCTTTTTTTTCCCCCAATTACTTTGTACCATTCAAAGTTTTTCTTTATAATCATTCTCACAACTGAAATTAGTTTGTGTATTTGTTTATTTGTTTATTATGTGTCTCTCTCAACCACAGGGTGAATGCGTGACATTAGGAATCTTGTTTATAGTTTTTCAAATTTTCTCCAGTGCTTGGTATGTTTCCTATCACCTAGTAGGCTCTCACCAAGAGTATTTGTTGAATGAATGCATGTGCATAAGGGATGTGAAACTGCTTGTTCATTGTGCTATACTGGTGTAACACATTCTATTTTTCACAGATGAGCTAGATTGCTTTAGCAGATCAGTAACACAAGTGGTCTGTATTGGGCACTAAAACGTAAAAATCATAGGCCATATTGGCTATATTTGCCACACAACAGCTCTCTTTCCCATATGAAAAGCTATCTTTTGTTTTGTAGAATCAAAACTAGACTAATGGATATACAGTCTATGGATAGACTGTAAGGAAATGTTGACTCAGGTAAATAATATCTATTAAGAAAAGTTTATGGGGAAATGGGATTGCATAGGATGAATATAATTTTATTTCTTCTATGTTTTGAAAAAAACAACATTGAGCTTCTATTGCTTATTCTATATGAAGGTCTGAGAAGAATACGCAGTAGTACTCAGACACCACAGGAAATAGTCTTAAAACACTGATATTATAGAGGTAAGAGATGGGAATCCAAGAGTATCCTCACCATGATTCATTCCTAGCTTCTTTGTCCAAGCTTGAAGGATTTTAAAAAGTAAGTTAAAGCTTATTCAGACTGAGAGTTAATGCAGACCCAGAGAAACTGCCCATATCTCAAGTTAAGTATCTTTGTAATTACAGGTATGCTACTTTGAAGGTCTCACACCTTTCCATTTTCATTGAATTCAAGAGATCAAAGAAATCATCCAATATCTTGATGTCAAGGCTCTAAAACTCAGAATTTCAACCTGTACACATCCTTAATGGCAAGTCAAATTATTAGATATGTTGATCTAAAAATGGTATAAGTAAGTAAAAAAGTAAACCTTAAATACCTTTTTTATAAACACCCTTTCATTTCATGGCCCATATTTGCATCCTTTTCCACTTGATACATATCTCTGAGGAATTGTTTGGTTTATAAACATTTCTATTTAGAGGTCATATTTGTTATTTAAATCAGCATAGCACAATATCCCATTTCAAAGCCTTGCCTCCCTATAGCCACCCTTGCTTAGCTCCTCTACACTTTTCTGCCAGTATCTTTGCTTCTCTTTTTCCCTTAAGTTTATTTCATTCTTATAGAAGACAATGCTGATAGGTACAAAGAAAAGCAAAGGAAGAAGGGAAAATTACCAGCCAGAATCAACTGTAGTTAAATTTTGAAATATGATACTATAGGCATGAGGCTAATTTTGAGGCTAGTTTTGACAACAGTGTTGGGTGAAAAGTTGGAAGAAGGTTGTGTCGTAGATGTAAATTAATTTTTGAAATAGTCTGGGCAAATCCAAAAATAGCACAGCAATAACATTGACATTTTGCTTTACCTGCTTGATACAAAAATGTGGTGGTAATCCAACTGGGGTTAAGATTTTTGATTTTTTTTTTTGTTATTAAAATGACCTCAACCAAAAGACAGAATATTTCTAAGATACTAATATGCATTTTTCCATTCCACACTAAGCTTTAAACAAAAATTCAAAATTATAACTTTTAGAGTTTCCAAACCTGAAGAGATGATGGTACTTCCCACCCCTAGTATGTAATGGAGAAGAAAAATAATGCTAAACTGCAAAATAAGTATGAGAAAGTTCACAAAATGACATTTGTCATAATGACTGTTATGAAAGATTTTTATTTTTTAAATATCAGGTTCTTTATGGAGCATTTATTGGGCACCCCTGCTTTGCAGGTGCCTAGGCATGTCTCCTGTCATTGCCACCCCAGATGGAAGAGTTGCTGACATTGCCTGCCACAGCAATGGTGTTCTCTGAGCTGTTGGTCATGCTTCCCTTCCTCTCCTGCTGGCATTAGCATCTCTGGGATGCAGGGGGAGCCTAATGTGTGCCAGCCAGAATGGGGAAATGGTCCATCTGCTCTGTGCTGGGCTTTAATTTCATCACCAGTGATGGCTGCAAAGCAGATGCCTGAATACGGGGTACTCAATGGCCATTTACTCAGAGGCCATGGTAGAGGAACTTTAGTTAGGCTGTTTATAGCCCATAACTCAGAAAGAGGGCCAAACATACTAAACAGGCTGTCTCTGAAGCTTGGAGGTCTGTGCAGTCTCAAATAGATTGAACTGGATGGGAAGCTGAGCACGCATTGTTTCTAACCCAGTGATGTTGCTATGTAGTGATATGACCTTGGGCAAGTCCCTTCACCTTCATGCTTTGTCATAACAATGTGTCATCTGTAAACTGCAGATTATAGAATGTACTCTACCTATGTTCCCTGCCTGTTGTGAGGACATAACATCAAATCTCATTTATTCATCTGAGCACAGCACAAATGCTGCCGCCTTTGTACTCATCAAAAGGATAATCATTCTTTTTGATTTCTACGGACATTTTATTAGCATCTCTCTTTAGACACATAATAAATATATTAGCAAACATTTATTCGATGTGCCCACTTTATTCCAAGTGTTACTCTAAATAATTCAGTGGTTATGGGTGATGGGGTAGAAGGGGGAGTAGTGGAATCAGGTACAAAGATAAGTAACTGAGTTCTTGAGGATTTACTTTAAAAATGATGCAAATTAACTATATTCCGTATGATTCTTTCCCAACAACTTCTAAACTGTGATGATGGAGCCTCTTGCCTATAAAAAAACCTTGACTACCTCAAAGTATCCAGCAACATACCCTGTGGAAAGTAATGACCACATATTGGACACTTACTAATGCCAAATGTTTTTCCAAATGCTTTACATGAATTAACTCATTCAGTCATCACCACAAAACTATTATCATACACATTTTGCAGATGAGATCAGAAAATGGCATAGAGCAGTTAAGTAACCGGTCTAAGGTCGCACAGCGGGTATGTGGCAGAGCCTGTCACAGGCAGCCCTGACTCCCTAGTACACACTCTTAATTACCATGGTTACTTTTCATGGTAGTATGTGAATGAGTGAGGAATGTGACTGTTTTAAAGAGTGTAAAGCACTTGTTAAGTTTAAGTCATTACTGCTGCTTTTGCTCTATATGTAACTATTACTATAGGATTTTACTTGACATTGTATAGCATTTTGGGGGAAAGAAATCTCAGCATTCTACTTTTGATTTTGGAGCGCAAGTACAGATAGAGAGCACCTGACCACAGTGGAGCAAACTTAGTATAAAAGATAAATGCAGCTGTAGGAGAACTAGAAAAAAAAATGTCCCTAATTTCTTAACCTTACCTTGGGGCCATGACATTTAGGCTGGGTGACTTCTGATTATAGGCTTAGCCCACAATGATGTCTTCCCCAAAAGACTCTGCATGAGTTTGTCTTTTGTACCCCAAACTGATTCTTTGCTGACATTATTTTTACCCCCAATATACCCTCTTTAGTACCTGAGCTAGATAATGTAGCCCCATCTTCAGTTTGCCTTCTCTTTTACTTTGTGGTTATATCTTGCCCATTAAGTCTTTCTCAAAGATCTCCCTCTCCCTTCTACTCTGACTGCTGTTAATTTCAGTATCTCAGATTATACCACTGCAAAATGTTCCCAAGTAGCATCCCAGGCTCTGATCTGTATTTTCTCCAGTATTTACTCTGGCTTAACATTCTCTAATTTATGTTGATCAAAGTCACATCTGATAATATCCCTCTCTGTTAAAAGTCATTAATGACACCTAGTTGCCTCTAAGATAGACCATGAGCTTCTTAGCATTGTGGTCAAGGCATTCCTCAATTGGGTCCCAACCTGCTTTTTGGATATCATCTCCCATTGTACTTCCTTAGGTTTTTAAAATTTTTATTTATTTAAGTAATCTCTACACCCAACATGGGGCTTGAACTCACGACCCCGAGATCAAGAGTTGCATACCCTTCCAACTGAGCCAGCTAGGCACCTCCCATCATACTTCCTTATTAATCCAGTACACTGTAGCTACACTGGACTATTTACTGTTCTTGAAATGGATCATATGCTCCCATGTCTCCAGGACATATACCCTACCTTCTTAAAAAATTCCTTTCCTTCTCCACCTGTTAAAATATTTGATCTTCTTCAAGGCAAGCTCAAGTGTCACTTCCTGATTACCTCAAGATAGAATTCATTGTTATTTCTAACAACTCTGTGTTTATAGTTATCTTCAGACATTCTTTTTGTTATAGGGTGGTTAATATGCCTTTTCCATAATAGATTGGAAGATCCTTGAATTTAGAAAAAATTAAGTCATCTTTGTAGTTACATACTACGTAGCATGTAATTTTAGCTAGGCCTGTACACCTAGTCCTGTAATTTTAGCTTTCTGAATGTGTAGAGTTCTACTCCCCGTATAGAATGTAGGCTTTTGGCAGGCAGTGACCATTAACAATATGAGATGGCTTCTGTATTTGGGGCTTTTGTTGACTTTACATTAGCTTTTAGCCGTTAACATGCATGTGTAGGGGATCAAAAGGAAGCTATTAATTCTGTTCCTACTTCCAGTGATTGCTGCTAAGAGAAGTAACACCTGCAAAGCATTGGATGCATAATAGAAGGTCAGTAGAGGTAATGATTGGTTAGCTTTATGGTTGAACTCCTTGGCATGTCATTTAATGTGAATGATGTGAGCCATCATTATTGTAATGTTTACATAATGTTTTATAACATTAGCTACCTTATATTCTCAGGACTGATAGTCTCCCGTAATAAAACACATGTGCAGTTTAATTCTAGAATATTCTCCAAAAGAACATTTCTCTTCCTTTCTTCCCCATTGTAACTTAGGCACTTTTACCATGAAGCCAGTTGCTCTAGAACAAATAATCTATTTAATACTATCTCGTAAATGCTTTTAATTTTGAAGAGTTTTATTATCATTATTGTTATTATTTTTATTTTATTTGTTTGTTTCTAAACTATTTCTTTGTATCCCCTTGTTTTGGTCTTTGTGCAATATAGAAGAAAGCCCCACTTTTGCAGATTACCATGCCTGAAGCATAGTAGGCAACAAATATTTGTTGACTCAATGAATGGAGAATAAGTGAATGACCTCCATGCTCCTTAGGCAAAAAGGACAAACTATTTATTTACATGACTTGTCTAAATCAGTCATGCACAACTCACTCGGGCTTTTAGGCAGCTGGGAATGGTTTTCTACCTTGGGGCAGATGGATCTACTCCTCCCTCAAATAACAAGTAGATCCATTGAAAGAACAGTGCCATGGTGGATGCAGGCAGAATTGAAAAGAACATGAACATTACATGAGGCAGAAAATTAATTTGTCTGCTGGAGTCGATGAGGAAGTTACAGTGGGAAATCAATGACTATTAATCTTTGTAGGATCTCTCCCTCTCTCATTATCTAATGAGGCTCTGTCAAGCAGGAAACCCATAAACTCTCTGCAGTCTGAAGAACAGTGTGGAATCAGGGTTCTTACAGGAAAACCTCACTCTAAGGTCTGTGGGTGTGGAAATCTGTCTGAGTCCTTCTGGGCAGTGTGTGCTGAATGACAAGGCAAAGCTCCATAGTGATTCCTAAAACCCAAATGGGATTAGATGAGGGTGGGGTGGGGGACAAAGTTTAAGAGGACACTCCTTCATCTATCAGACCCTGGGATAAGGTGCTGTTCGGTTTTCCCTTCAGATTGGAATGGCTGACTGGCCATTCTATTGCCCTCATCAGTGGAGAATGTTTAGAAGCTGAGTTGACTGAGAAGTGGGTCTTTTGTAGATGGCTGCCACAGATTGGAATAATACCATCAGATTATAACATTAGCTACCTTTTTATAACATTAGCTACCTTATATTCTTTTTTTTTAAAGAAAAAACAGCACCAAAGTTTATCTCCTTTCCCCCTCCTTCTCAATATCCCTAAGTCCCCATGTCCTATTTTTCCAAACCACTTTTTTGGTCAAGGTCATTGACTAATAAGCCCATGAGATCTTAATGGCAGAACAGATTATTTCAATTTTCATTTGACCTCTTTTCTAGGTGATTTCCTCAGCAATGAGTGTGTTCCAATCTCTGCACTCTAAAAGTGGTTAATGGATGTATCTCTCACTACCAGTTTAGTGCAGATTGTGTCTTCCTACTTATTTTTTCATAAGAAAATTTCTAATCTGTTCTTTGTGTCCCTGCATCAACATTTGTTGACTGACTAACATTTGAGAGTTTAACAGCTAATATTTATTTGGACACTTCTTAAAACACATGTCCTGGGACTATCCAAGATCCATTGGCCCTCAAGACACATGTCATATTCAGAGGAATCTCTGATATAGTTCTTCTGTGATTTTCACATCCATGCCCTTGGGATAGAGCCCGTGTCTACAGTCTTACATAGTTACTCTGAATGCCATCACCAGATTAAAGGCAGAACAAAATGCTGAGATGATAAATTTAATCAGCTCTCCCAGAGGTTAGAAACATTTCTCAGACACCTATGCCCTGACACATCTATATTCCAATCTGTTCAATTCGGCTGTCACAATTTCACCCCAATTTACCCATTGCAAACCCTTGAAATGCTGCCTTTAATTAATTCTCTGCACTCAGAACTTTGAGCAATGCCAAGTGAGTTAATTACCCAAGTTTATGGCTTTAAGCATTTCCTAGATGCAAGCGATGAAAATTCTTAGCGAGTGCCAGCACCCAATCTTCAAAGCCTGTTCTGAGGAGCAAGAGGTAGGTGTGCTGGGTTCAAAATGACCAGATGGCACAGAACAGTATCTAGATGAAATTTTCACTATCAACTAGCAGATAGTTGTTTTTAGAAACACCCTCACTTTATTGAAAAAGTGGGAAGTTTCAAAGGAAAGTTGTAATCTGCTTTTGAGTAAACTGGATTAGAATTGTTACTGTATACATTTTCTTAGGATAAGTTGCTTATTGCCCGGTGCTAGGTGTTAAAATTTGAGGTCAGGTAATGATCATGGATGCCAAAGTGTCCTGTTTTGGTGGAAATTTGTTTTATAAGGAGTTTCTCAGGAGGGAAGAAAGGAAAGAAATAATCTTTATTTTCTTCTTCTCTGTAGGCATTCTAATACATCATATGCATTCCTCATAACTGTGTGATAGGTATTAATATCCCCATTGTTATAGATAAAGAAACTAAAGCTCAGAAAAATAAACTAAATTAAAGATAGTTGAAGGATTTGAACTCAGGTTTGTCAGACTCTGGGGGCCATAATTTCTCCATTAGACCACACTGTTTCTGTGGGTAATTTGATAAACACCATTCAACCAGCAGGAAAGTCATTACAAAAGTTTTTCTTGCTCCCCCTGAGATCACTGGGAACCATTTGTTTGTTAAATTGAGATCCTGGTTTGTTGCAATCACTACCACTTGTCAGTAAGAGATAGGTTTCTTCAGTTTCTTAAATATAAGTACTTGTCTTGCCTCTCCTAGTAGAGGACAAGTCTCTGTGAATATTTCAACATAATGGACATGGTGTCACCAAGACACAAGGCCTCAGGATAGCTAAGGAATAGTTTTGTGTTCCAAGGTAACTTCAAATGTAATGCTCCAATCTCAGTTTTCAATAGCTAGTTTCCATTTGTAGACATTAATCCAAAACTGTTAAAAGCGTAAAGCTCACAGTATTTCCTGTGGGCCTGGGAGAAAGGATATAGACAAAAGCCCAAACTCTTAATGGAGAACCAATTAGTATAAATAAACTTTCTACTGAGCACTAGAAAAAAGGATTTTATTGGATGCTGCCTAATTTTCTACCCCCACTCATACATCATCATTTTTTTTCTAAACATTGAATTTTTGCAGATTATTCTGGTAGTCTTAGTTTCCCCCGAGCTCCCCTTTGCTCCCCAAAATGGCATCTGGCAACATTTGAACCGGTAAGAACTGTGTGTTGACAGAACTGTGAAAGGTTTGTCACTCCTTAGTACATAGCAGGAAATCTTGATATAGGAATGAAAAGGGAAAAAAAGCAAATGTTTACTAGAGACGATTTATTGTATCAGGTGAGCAAAGTACTTTTATAGTAGACTAAGCTCCATGGTATGGACATAGCTGAAATGTTTTTCATTCTTTGCTTTTTACTTGCTATTGTTGAATATAGTTTTGGCAGTAGTTACTTTTGAGTAAAGTGATGGCCCTAAGCTGGGCAGACTTTGGCCTCCATATACACAGAAATATCCCAGAGGAAATAAGAAAGGTTCATTAATCTCCAAGTCAAAAATCCAGATGGGAGTCCTACCTCTGGCAACAATTAACAGAATGAGCTTTGGTTAGTCACCAGACTTTTTAAAACCTCAATCATTGTACATGTAGAACGAGTACATTAGAAATGTCAGTCATATTTCCTGCCATGCCTATAGCCCCTTTTATCTGGCCCTACTTGAAACAAGTAAACTCACTGCCTATAGCCCCAGCAAACTGACCCTGGGTGGATGCTGACAGAAGGCGGGCCAGCAAACTTTGAGGCGATTTGTCATGAAAAGGTGAGCTGGGATTTGAAATAGAAGTGGGGCCAAGAGAGATCATGGTGAGTAGAAGTTAGGAGTACTTCAATCAAGCAACATTGAGATCGAGAAAAGATTTACAGATTCAAGGACAAGACTAAGTCAGTTATTATGGTAGCACAATCATTAAGACCATAGGTTTTAGAGTTTGTGGACTCTTAACAGCTGTATAATTATCAGCAATTTATTTAACTTCTCTAAGACTCTGGTTTCCTTTCAGTGAAATGAAGAAAATAATAGTACTTTCATCATAGGATTGTTGTGAGGATTGCATGAATTAATACACTGAAAACCCTTAGAACACTACTTGGCACTTAAATGAATCCTTTGTCAGTGTTGTGATAACTGTTATTGCCTGAGAAGCACCATGCCATGTGCTGTGTATAGATTTATGTCAGTGAATCCTTCAACAACTTTGTGAGGTAGGCTCTATTAATAGCTCCATGTTAAAGATGTGGGAAATAAGGCACTGAGAGATTAATTAACATCTTCATGGTCACACAACTACTAAGTAGCAGAGCTGTCATTTAAACGTGGCTTCTTTGGCTCCAGAGCCTGCTTGTTGACCATTACTTTCTGCTGTCTCTCTGTAATTGATGTGTCCCAGTAAGAGGAGAGCAGAGCAGAGCAGAGAGTGGCCAAATACTAGAGATGGCTGACAACTGGTTTTAAGAAGAGTAAAATAAGCCCAAGGAGACTTACGGCTGCCCTGGGTTCAATTACAAATCCAAGGAAGCCTGATCATGCTTGTTCCTGGTCTTGGAGTCCCACAGGATCCTCCTATATCCTTCCAGAAGGTATCCCTTTTCATGAAAGGGCTCCCATGAGCCTCTGCTCTGAGCATCACAGGAGCAACAAAGAGGAATTGATGAGCTGAGCCAGTGGGTACCAACCCTTGCTCTGCCTTGTTCTCTAGGATGGATGAAAGGTTTTTTGTTCTAATGAAACAGGGGTTGCTTTGTTTTGGTCTTCACCATCTACTTGACATTTAGCGTAGCACATAGTAGGGGTTCCTGAAAAACTCACTGAATGAAAGAGTAAAAACCTATGATGCATTAAACAAATGTAGAGTATCATTACTTCCTTCCGATGATTGATGTCACTATTCTCTTTCTTTCAAAGACTAATTCCTCATGTACCAGGCTATATAGTTACAGAAAAGGACCTTCTGTTAGAAAACTGAGAATTCGTATTATAGTCATAAAACTAAGTGGTTCAGATTTCTTTTACTTGAAGGACTAAGAGAGCAAAAAGTCATTTCAAGTTATTATTCCATATTTATCATGTCAACAATTTATCAGGCATGCCTAACTATAAAAGGCCCATTATAGCTTCATTTAATGTGAAATACTGTGTTATTAACTTGCTATATTAAGTGTATTTCATCCTAACCATAGTAATTTCAGAGATCACCGTCTCTTCCCATCTCTGGTAGTAGTTAAAATAAGATTTAACTTCTATCACCACAGCACATCATATGCTAGTGAATATTGACCTTCTTGAGGGTCACATGTCTGTACACTCTAAATTAGAATCTGTTAATGATATCATGTCACCAATCCCCAGAAATAGATGTTTTCCATTCTGACTAATGTTGCATTCTCTTCAAGCAATGCCCTTCTTTATCTGGCTGAAAATTCATAGCATGACTAGTGGTCGATGAATCTGAACACTTCTCCAGCTTCCCCTTGATCCCCCTGCATTAAATGCTTAAAATTTAATGCTGGAGCTTAGAGCACCATGAGCTCCAGAGAGAAGTAAATGAAAAGCCAACCTTTTGGGCTGTATCCCTGTGCAAGCTTTTGTGTTTGTGTTCCCCCCTTCCTCCCACGGCTGCTGAAACAGTTTGCTGTCAGAACACTCTCCCGTCAGAACTTTGTGGCTGACACAATGCAGAGATTGGAAAATGTCACTATTAAAGAATTACAGTAAGCAGGGCTCTTTCCGACCAAGTCCATTTGCGCCTGCAGAATTTTGTCAACACAGCAGGGGCCTGGGGGTTCGTGTCATTTGTAGTAGCACTTGAGAGTCTATGTTTGTTTTTCTTGGGGAAAATTCAGAAGTTAAGAAAGCTCAGCTGTTCTGAGAATTTCTGAGCCTCTGTAGCCTTGGAGGATGGAGCTATAAAGAGGAGATGGGGAGGGGGTATTGGGGTGGAAGTGGGGGGCGAATATAATCTGCTATCCGATATGGCTGAGACAGGTTACCACCATAATCTATTTTTTTGTTTTTGTCTTGATAAAAACTTAGAAATTAAATATATGTTTTTCATGTCTAGAGTTGATTTATTATTCTAACATTTTTATCAATGTGGTTTTTTTTTAGATTTTATTTATTTATTTGAGGGAGAGAGAGTGAGAGAGAGAGAGAGAGAGAGAGAGCATGAGTGGGGTGAGGGGTAGAGGGAGAAGCAGACTTCTGGCTGAGCAGGGAGCCCAATGTTGGGCTTGATCCGGGGACTCTGGGATCATGACCTGAGCTGAAGGCAGATGCTTAACTGACTGAGCCACCCTGGCGCCCCAATTCTAACATATTTAGACACTTATAAGTATAACTTCTTAGTAGGGGCTGAAACTTTGAGGAGAGGGCTCATTCTGAGAACGGAGAACATTGTGTCCAGTTATGGCCACAGCCCCCCTGGGCCCCTCTCTGCCCACTCTGCTTTACTGCTATGTAGCACACAGTGGTCCTATCTTCAGGCTTTTCTTCTCTTTACCTTTTCCCTGAGCAATCTCACTTACAGACCAGGCTTTGTCCTAGTATTTCCTCAAGATCCCACTCCAAAAATCATGTGGTTTCCTCTGCCCTGAACCCCACACAGGCCCGGGAGACGTGCCTGGACAAGGCTAGGTATCTTTGCCTCAATCACCCAGTCCCCGTCCGGCAGGGCAGGGGGCGGACTACTTTTCGGCCAACATATGCCAGAGCACAGTGATGGGAGATGGTGGTGCCTCACAGCCATATTGAAACAATATTGCAAAGCGTATGAGGCCATCAGCTTAAAACCTTTTCAGGGATTTCCCCATCCCCAGCCATATGCTTGGTACTACAGGTATGTTTGTCTTCCTGTATCACTTAGGGCATTTTTTGACAGTTCCTCCATTATACCCTGATTTGTTCCCTCCACAAGGGCTTTCCATGAATGCCTTGTTGCTGTTCAGGGAGGCAGAGAGAAGAGCCTCAGGTTTCAACCAAGAAGATGTTAATTATGTTGGTGACAGACTTGCCTTAATGGGGCTTTATTGGCATCTTTGCCCCAATCTCAGAAATTTTAAACAAAGCAGACATTTACAATTTTACTTGTGTTTTCACCTTGACCAAAGAAAAATCATTATTCCTATGAGTTGAGTAATGATGCATTGGGGCCAGACGGGAGTAAATTTTGAGGAGCATCCAATGTCATTAGAGTTATTTGCTTTGCCACAGTCATGATTCCACAAGCATAGAATGAGCATCCGATCAGGGAGATTTTACTATAGCTGAGACCTGGGTGTGCAGGTGCAGAACCCATCTGACAAAGGCCCCTGCCTTGTTGGAAGAGTGTGCTATTCCACTGGAGGTTTTATGAATGTGAGTAGCATTTGAATCTTCCTAAATGAATGTACTTAATTTTCCTAATCATTTATTGCAGAGTAATTTTAATGGTTGAACCCCATGAAATATATACTGACAGTGAAATTGCCATTATAAGGTAGTCTATGACTTTCAATGCTATGATTCCTTAGTGAAATGTATTTTTATGATGGATATTAACAGTTGGTTAGATTCTTCTTACCAGCCCATTATATCCATAAATCAGTGCATCTGCAGTATTTAAGAAAGATGAATTTGTTAAAACTTAGGTTTATTCTTTCACATAATAATCTTTAGTGCTTATTAATTACCCAGTAATGTTGAATTCTCTACAGTCACTGGACAACTCTAAATCTAGCCTATGAGTCTTGGTTAGATGTGGAGTTGGGATTTACAAGAGAGAGATTTAAATCATTTGTAAGGCAAGTTCATTCATTCAGCAGGCATGTACTGATGGTCTGCTATCAGCCCAACCCAAGCTAGACTGGAGGTCTTGCCAACAAGAGGAGGATACAGGTTGGCTCTTAAAGGTCTTGCATTCTCTGAAATCAGAAACAGCAAGCCCAGAGGATATAAACACCTTCCCTTTTCAACCCCAGCCCAGAAGCAAAGCACCGTAGTGAGAAGAACCTTCATGGGAGAAATAGGAAAGAAAGCCCTGTTTTTAGGGGCAAACCAGGCTCAATTAAGGAGGGAAAGGAAAACAGGAAGAATGGATTGATGAGGGGTAAGAGGTCTTTATAGAAAACTAATACAATCAATGGGAAAAGAAAAATAAGAATTGTCTCCTCTTCCTCCCAAGAGGGCTGGGAGAGGAAGGAAGCATCCGTTGAGTTTTTACTAGGTGCCATACACTGTGCTAGTTGTTGCATATATGGTGTTCCAATGATTTCTTAACACAGCCCTCTAAGTAGAATGTTATGTCCATTTTTTAGGGAAGGGCTTGAGGCTAGAAAGGTTAAATAGCTACCAAAATTCACATTCTAGTATACAGTGAAGATGACGTTCAAATACAGGTGTGTCTAACTCCAAATACATTCTCTTCCATGCAACAGATCTCAATGCCTTGATTGCAAATTCACAAGCATGTTCATTCATTCTTTCAGCGAATATTGAGACCCTAAGATATGTCACACAGTCAAGATTATTTCTCTCTCATTTTCTTTTTGGCTTTCATGCTACTCTCTTTCCTTGCCTTTTGCTTCATACCCTTTTAAGGTCCTCTAAACTTGTTACTTGTGAAGGATTGATGATTTTGCATCCCTGGTCTACTGTTTGGTAGTTAAATCATTTTGTTGCACTGAGCCTCTGATTTTTCTCCTATAAAGTGGAGAATAGTAAGAATCCCTACCTCATGATGGTGGGTAGTTTAAATGAGGTAATACATCTGAGAACATATGTTGGGCAGATGGTAGGTGCTTAGCATATGCATGCTCATTAATGTGTTCACAAAAGAGTCTTTCTGTGTAACGGAAGGTGATACAGACACATTTCTGGAGAACAATAGTCCTGCTGATGGTAATGATGGTGAATAATGATGAAGAAAATCCTTAAAGATAGAGGTCACAGGCTACCTGCCTAAATAGGTGTTTTGTGTGGTACACTCAATGTTAAAAAAAAGTAGTTGCCCATATTTAAAATGAGAAAACTTCATATAAAAATCACAATTTTTTGATTCTCTTGAAAAGTGGGAAGACCTGTCAAGTGTAGGTTGGTATTCCCACATTAACTGGAGCCAAGCAGTGACCCCATGTCCTGGTTTGCCTGGGATAGCCTGGTTTGTGCCTATTTCCTTAGGATAATTAATGGTAGCATGCCTTTTCTTTTTGGTTTGGACAATATTTTAGGTGTTCCCCACATCTCTAGTGTGCAATATTGACCACTCACCTCGACTGCCTGTTATCACCTTTATGTTATCTGCCTGCCCCTGTAGGCATTTGAATTTGTGACCTTTTTTAAGGGCATCTTATTCCTCTTTACTTTGTTTCAATAGCACACTGCTTTCCAAAGGATGCATCCGTTTGGAGGTCAGGAAGATTTAGCTTCTCTACCTTTAGAAACTATATTCACCAATCACTTTTGAATGCAAGGAAAACGTAATGTCCTGTGAAGTGGCACCTGGCCTACGGAGAGCTTCCACCAGCCTTGGTAATTCACTGGAAAATTTGGTCAGACCTAGACTGTCCAACTAGACCATTCATTTAGCTCTGCAAGGAAAAAAATATCTGGAGTTGTCCCCCAGAGGCAAATTCATTGAAACATTTAAACAGTGGAAATAAGATATTATTTCCATGCCTATCCAATAATGGCCTATTACTTTTTAAAAAAAGATTTTATTTATTTATTTGATAGAGAGAGAAAGAGAGAGAGAGAGAGAGAGAACGAGCAGGGGGGAAGGGCAGAGGGAAAGGGAGAACAGACTCCTCACCGAGTGGGAGCCTGACATAGGGCTCAATCCTGGGACCCCAGGATCATGACCTGAGCCAAAGGCAGATGCTTAACTAACTGAGCCACCCAGGCGCCCCATGGCCTGTTACTTTTATAGAGCTCCTTTCCTTTGACATAGAAGTCTCTCCTTCAACATGTCACTTGAGATGGGAAGAAAAGTGTTTTTATTTCTAGTTTATAGATAAAGAAGCTAAGAGTTTAAGCAACATAGCCTAAAGTCACATAGTCCATAGGTTACAGAAGTGGGTCGGGTCTTAAGTTCTAACAAATCCTGTACTTCTGCATTCCCCTTGCCACAATATGCATGCATGTACACATTCTTTTTCTGTTATCTAAGGACATTAATCTAGAGGCCCCTCATACACACACCATTTATCTTATAACTTTTTCCTGATTACATATCAATTGATCACTGGAAATTGTATACTTTTATAAAAATATGTGACCTTGCCATGGACTTTCATTATCCTCTGCTTGTTGAGAGCTAGAGTGATTCAAGTAAATATTTATTGTAGGCATACCATGGGCTAGATATGGTCCCTGATTCATGACACAGTCTGGTGAGAAGGGGAAACCGACATTAGTCAAATAATCACAAAATATGTAATTAGAAGTTGTAACTGGTGGAAATATGGACAGTCTCTGCCCTTAGAGGATTTTGCATTCCAGTGAAGGAAAAGGACTGGGAGTGGTAAGAGGGCACAGTGGAGGGGGTAGTAGGGTAGATCTACTATGGAGAGTGAGAGAAAGCTTTTCTTAGCAAGTGAAATTTAACTTGAGGTCTAAAGTGGGTCTGGAGGTTGTGTAGGAGAGTTCTAAGCAAAGGAAAGAGGATGTGAAAAGGCCCTGAGACAGGAGGAAGTTTGTCTTCTGGGAGAAGTTGGAGAATACTAGTGGGTTAGAGCTCAAACAATGAAGGGGAGGGTGTTACAACCTGAAGCTGCCAGATCACATGGGACTTTGTTTGGTTACAGAGTTTGGGAGGGGAATAAACTGGGATCTGGTCTTACCTCAGCTTCTACTGTTCTTTAGTGAAGCTGGTAGACAGCCTTTCCGTGATTATTCTACAGACTTCTTGTAAATTACCTGGGTAGGGTCATTCATGCATCAGAGATCATTGTTTGGCACCAGCACCTCAATTAATTTAAAAGATTAAACATTCTTGATTAGTTTGTTTTTTAAAAAATACTTTGTTAGTATTATTCCTCTCCCTGACTTTCCAACTTATTCTTGACAATATTCTTGATGTAAGTCCACAGGGAACTTGCAGAGTCTGTATATTCGAGAGCCAGTGAGCATTATGAATGTCATCCAGAGCCATCTATCAAACTCGTTACCAATGGGCAGAGGTAAATGAGCCTCTGGGGTTGGGTCAGGTGCTTTTACCGCTCACGGGGCCTGGTCTTAGACGTTCGTCTTTAGCCGCAGAACAGCAAGGTCCAGAAAGGAGAGTACAGGCTGTTCTTTGATGAGAAAGACAAGTAAGCCCAAGTGGGCGTGAACAAGGGAGTCTCCGCCTAGCAAAACAAGTGCAGAATTTAGAAGCAACCCCTTTTAAGCTATAAACATTCACTGTGGCCCTGTGGCATTTTAAATGGTGGGTCCTTTTAGATAGGTTATCTTTTAAGTAACATTGAGTTTTCTTTTGTGGCATGAAATGGATATTTCTATTTAATCGAGTGTCTTGATTAATTGAAAGTTATCTTCTTTGCCATACTTAAAATACTGATGTTCAAGTTACTGTGCTCTTCTGGAAAAGGCATTGTGTGGTGTCCAGAGAGATATTGGGTTTGCAGCCAAGCTCTGTTATTCACTAGTCTTGCGTCCTCAGTCAGGTACACCATGAATATTAAAAGGGGTATGTGAAATGTGTAGCAGATTTTATTTGTACTTATATAAACATTTTATTGGTCATAACTGGATCATCTTTAATGGTGGATACACCAGTATTTTGCAAATATTTTCTTCCCCATATGAGTTATTAAAAACTCCTTCCTTGTAGTTGCTGAGGTCCACAATCCTGATCCTTCCCTTCTCTCATATCCCACACTCAATTGCTCAGGACATCCTACTAGCTCTATGTTCAAAATACATCTAGAATTGATCACTTATTACTGCCTCTGCTGCTACCACTCTGACCCCAACTACCATCATTTCTTACTTGGATTACCACAGTGTTCTGGGTCTCTTGCCTTCATTCCAGATTCCTTACACTAAAGTCTACACTCAACAGAAGCTAGATGATCACTTAAAAATTGAAGTTGGATCATATCATCCCTCTTCTCAAAACCCTCCATTGACCACCTATATAATCCAGAATAGAGGTCAAAGCACTTATAAGGACTGATAAGGTCCAATGTGATTTGGCTTCTCATTACCTCTCTGACATCATCTCCTCTTGTTTACTGTACTCTAGCCGCACTGGTTTCCATTCAAGTGCCTTGAATATAAAAGATATGCCTTGTCTCAGGGCTTTTGCACTGACTGTTTCTTCTGCCTAGGTTGCTTTTGTTCCAGCTCTTTATATGGCCAACTTTGTTATCTGTTTCTAAAATGTCACCTTCTCAGCAAGACCTATCCTGACCATCTTAACTGAAATTATAAACTTCTGATGCATGCCTCCTCAAATCCCTATTTTACTCTTGCTCTATTTTTATAACTTTTTGTTATAGAAAATTTCAAACATATATAAGAATAGAGTACAATGAAGCCCCAAATATTATCACCCAATTTCAATAATGAGTAACTATGACCAATCTGGTTTCATCTACCCTCACCCGCTACTTCTTACCCTAGATTATTTTAAAGCAAATCCAAAATCCTATAATTTCATTTATTAATTTGTTATACATTTGTTATATATAATATTTGTTATATAGTCCATTGTCATTTTTTATTACTCAGAATTTTATTTTTAAGCACTATATATATATTTATAAGTGCACATATGACATATTTTATGTACATGGATTAGGTGGGTGTTTAAGGACAACATAAAGTGTCTACTAGAAAATTACTGAAGTATAGAAATCCAAAAATCATATAATTACATTTGTTATACAGTCAATTCTCATTTGTTGTGGTAGTTATGTTCTATAAAGTTGCTACAAACACTGAAGTAGCATATACTGAACCATTGCTTCTAAGGGAAATACAGGGTTAGGGTTCTATGAGCACTTGGTCACATTTTTGTCAAGCAATCAATGCATAAATTTGTTTATCTGTGTTTCTATTTAAAGACACCTTATTTAATATATGTTATTGGTTCATTAACATTGAACTCATGGCCCATAGCACTATCACTTGTGCCTGAATGAAACTTATCTGATACACGTATTTTCTTCATATGGTACATCACAGCCTTCTTGTGTTTAGGAACACTACACAGGACTTCAGCATTATGCTTGGGGGCCATTTTAAACTGTAAAATCACTCACAAAAGGTACAAAAATGTGAAAAATGTAGCACTAAATAGATCATGAAAAGGACACTTGTTTATAGTTATGAAAGCTGAAATAAGAAAGCAGATCATTGCCTTGTTTGACTTCAGTTAAAAGCTTGTGCATGTCCATGCGTGATTGTGAAAACATTATGAGTATTGATTTTGGGGTTCCAAATAAATTGTAGCAAGTAGGAGAAATTGCAAATATGGAATTTGCAAATAATGAAGATTATGTTTTAATATTTACCTAACAGAAAGAGCTTCTTTTAAAACACATATCACGGTATTATTATTTCACCAAAATTTTAACAATCGCTTAATCACCAAATATCTAGTCCTTGTTGCACTTCCCCAATTTTTGCTAAGTCTCTTTTAATCTATAGATTCCTTCTCTACTTCTCTCCCTTTTTCTTTCTTTTTTTATTTGCAATCCTTTGTTGAAGAACAGATTGTTTCCCATAGTCTGGATTTTGCTGATTGTCATTCTAGTGTTGTTTAATATGGTACTTTGTCCCCTGTACTTCCCACATATTGGTAGTTAGATGTATAGGCTTAATCAGTTTCAGGTTTTGTTTGTTTTTCTTTTTTGGAGAGATTATTTTATGTGTTGTGTTTTGTACTTCCATCAGAGAGCACATAATGTCTCTCCCTCATTTTGTCATGAAAATAGCCATTGGTGCTCATTTCTTAGATCAGTAGTTCTTAAGCAGTGGTTCTTTTTTTTTTTTTTTATTAACACATAATGTATTATTTGTTTCAGGGGTACAGGTCTGTGATTCATCAGTCTTACACAATTCACAGCTTAAGCAATGGTTCTTAAGTGATTTTTCCTCCCAAGGGATATTTGGCAATGTCTAGAGACAATTACCAGCATCTGGTGGGTAGAGCTGGGGATGCTGCTAAATATTGCATAAAGCACAGGACAGTCCCCCACAACAAAGAATTATCCAGACCAAAATTTTAGAAAATGGTGATACTCTAATTCTATCATTTCTGCTTTGTTGATTAGCTGAAATACTTTTATAGAGAGAAACTTGCCCTCAAAGTTTAATCGTGGACTTCATTTATGCTGAGATACAAATCATATAGAAGTGGTAGGATTTAAACACAGTGGTGCTCAATATTGTCCCATTTTTGGCCATTAGGAGCTTACTCAAATAAGTACCTGTTTTGCTCTGTTTTCTTTCTCTTCCTTCCTTCTTGCCTTCTGTTTTCTTTCCCTCCCTCCTTTTAATAAAATATATAACTTACTTATTTAATATATTTATTATATATTATATATCCCCCTATTGGAGCAGGCATATTTATTTCTTTTGCTTGTGAGTATATTTAAAATAGTCTCTGGTACATAGTTGACACTTAAATATGTGTTAAATGAATAAAGAACATTGAGTGATAGGAGGGGGTACTATTTTAGATTGTGTGATCAGGGTTAGTCTCTCTGGAGGATGCGTTAATATAAGATCTGAATGACAAGAGATGCCAGCCATATGAAGAATTGGGAAGAGTGTTCCAGGCAGAGGCAAGGCTTAACACAAAGGTTCTGATGCACGCATTAGCTTGACTTATCTGAGGTTTGAAAAGAATACCATTATGGCTAGAACAGAGTGGGTAAGGAGAAATGGTGCCAGCCAAAGTTGAAGAGGTAGGCAGGGTGAAGATTTTTATAGGCCATGGTGAAGAGTTTGTATTTTGTTGTTTGATGAGAAGAAATTGGAAGGTCTTAAGTAGGAGAAGCCTTGATTTGATTTACCTTTTGAAAAGAAACAGTCTCGGTGCTATGTGAAGAAATGGCCTTTGAGGGGAAAGAGTGGAAACAAGGAGACCAGTTAGGAAGCTGTTGGAGTCCTTGAGAACTAGATGAGCCAGGGAGGGCGAAGGTGTATGTGTATGTGCTGGGAGTGGGGGGTGGGGGGTGGTAGTGACAATGGAAGAGAGAGAAGCAGTTCAAATATAAAAAAACTGAAACTGACTTAATAAATGCAATTACCTAAAATGTCTAGTAGGCTGTTATAATAATAAGCAACTGCACAATGGGCAAGGTATGCAACTTGATAATTTGTGGATCAAATGACACATCAAAACACATATTTTTATAGCAGCACATGATTGTCATTAGTGTTTTCAAATATTTTACAATCTCTAACTTACTATAAATGGTTGGATTGTACTTCCTCATTTCCTTGTGGTTGGTTGGGCCAATAAGTAGTGAATAGAAGTGGTGTGTGTCACACTGGGCTAGAGCATTTACATATGTGTCAGTGTAAGACTGTCTAGAGGACTCTTTTCCACTGGGATGGCAAGATTATGGCTACTTTGTCAGCCTGGGTGCCCCCCTCCCAGTGACTATAATGAGACCCCCCCCAACAGGCAAAGGATAGGTAGCATGAGTGACGAATAAACCTCTGTTGTTTTAAGCCACTGAGATTTTATTTTGTTTTTGTTTTAATTGCAGCATAATTTAGCCTTCTATGACTAATACATGGCATAAAAGGCAAAAGTCTTAAAGACAGAAAAACCAAAGCATCTTCCAGGAAGTGTCTGGGAAGGACCACTATTTAAAGACAATCTCTACAGCCTGTTGAAATATGTATTATAAGCTGGGATGAAGAAAAGTATAACATATGCCTGGAAATGGGATCTAAAAAAATGTAATATTCTGCTGAGTGACCATTTTATCAGTCTATTTAACAGGAAAAGAACTTTCTGAAAGAACCTTTGACCTGGCTGAGTTCAGCCCAGCACTGGGCTAATTGAAAATCTTACCACATGAAATGTAAAAGTCAGGATAGCAGGAATCCAAAAGAAAATGACTTAAAGAGATACGGGATTTTAAGATCATGGGTGGTACTGGAGATTAAACAAACAAATACAGTAGAAGAAGCGGTGGAGAATTAATGAAATACCTGACTGGATTTTGGTCTGCTTGCAACTGCTGAACCTGACTCTGGAAGAAACAATTATTTCAGCCATCTTCCTAATCAATACTATGAGCTGGGGCCAAATTGATTGTACAGTACATGAAACACAGTCTAGGAGAAGCTGATGAGACCTAGACACCATGATATATTTGGCCTGACTCACTCACTTACTCCATGCTGCATTTTGGTCAGCTTTGATAAAAATACAGTACTAAGGAATTTTCGTTTTTCTTTTCCTCATGTCCTAGTGTCCCCTTGGTTAACAAAGCTGACTAGAATGTGGGTTGTTTTTTTTGTTGTTGTTGTTTGTTTGTTTTGTTTTGTTTGCAGTGTTTGTTCAAGATTTGCTAATCTAGCACCAACTAAATAACTTCTTTGCCTGTTTGTTTTTCCTACATTTCATTTCTGGGAAATAATGTGATAGGCTGGAGAAATACACAAGCCTCTCTTCTAAAGAGTTAACCAGGCTTAAATATGCATTTACATACTAACACTTGATCCCCTGATTCTCAGCCCTGAGGGCAGGAGGTTGGGTAAGCTTGCAGGAGATTGAGATAGGTGCAAATGATGAAATAGGAATCGCATGCCCTGGTAACTTTCCAGAGGTGGAGAAGTTCTCAGTTTAATAGAAGGTGAGATACCAAGTCTGAAGTACATTTACCATTTTTTTTTTTTTTAAGGTAGAGTGTGTCCCTATAGAAAATGTCATTTCAAGGAGCATAATTGCACCTGTGGGTGGAGGCAGGCATCCTTCTGCTGTAAAAGTACAGTAGATACAGAGGGAGAATGCGGATGAGAGAAAGCCGAACCTTCCTAGACCTGATGCTGACAGAGGTTACTGGTAGGTGCCTCTTGTAAAGAGCTCACAAGCACACAAATTCATCCCCAAGTCAATCTCATCTCTTTTGCTTCTTAAACAGACAGCGCTAACATGATTCATAACTTGGCTGAGAAATAGTCATTCATCTGATGGTGTCGTGGGTAACATTGGTTGATGCCTTCTCCCCGACACTCTTTATGTGAAAAATAAGCAATTACATTTCCTTTCTGCAGTTTCTCCCCTTCTCCTTGGCCTATCATATATCCCAAAATAACCTCACTGATTCACTGGAAAGATTTTGTGGATACAAATATGTCTTTAATGTCCTTTGACTGCTGGATCTAAAGATATGAATGCTGTTACCGGATGTGTGAAGTCACCCATCTTTATTATGCCTGATTCTTGTCCCATTTCTTTAATGAAAAATCACGGGCAGGAGACCTATTGGAATGAAAGAGCAATGTTAATATGCATTGTCATTATCAAAGCCTGTTCCAGAGCCAGGTGTGAAGTGATGGCTCAATAATTGTTTTGTGTGATGAATGAGTGAATTCACCAATAACCACATTCTCACAAAAGAATCATAACGTTCAAGGCACTCACAGTCTATTGCAAGAAACAGACAAGTAAGCAGATGGTATCACTGCTTTTCAGAAGTGTGATGTACATATTGTTAGCACTATGTGTGGAATGTAACAAGAGCTTATAGAAGGGACATTTAACACAAACTGGAGGGGGCTGTATTAGTTCCCATTGCTGCTATAACATATTACCACTAACTTAGTGGCTTAAAACAACACAAATTTATTATCTTATAGGTAGGTTCAAAGTCTGACACAGGTGTCATTGAGCCAAGTTTAAGGTGTGTCAGTAGGGCTTTCTGGAGGCTCTAGGGGAGAACTGTTTGTCTTTTCCAGCTTCTATGAGGTTGTCCATATTTCTTGGCTCATGGCTCCCTTCCTCCATCTTCAAAGCCAGCAATGGTGCATTTCTCTGACCCTCCTTCCGTAGTCACATCTCCCTCTGACCATAGCCAGTAAAGGTTCTCTACTTTTAAAAAGTCATGTGATTGCATTGGGCCAACTTGAATAATTCAGGATAATCTCCCCCATATCAATTAACTTAATCACATCTGCAAAGTTGTTTTTACCTTATATAGGGTAACATATGTTCAGGTTCCAGGGATTAGAACATAGACATCTTTGGGGAGCTATCGCAGTGAAAAAAGAGAAAGTGAAGGAAAGCCTCCTGAAAGAGGTGACATTTGATTTGGGTTCTAAAGGCCAAACTGAAATTCTCAAGGTGAACATGAGGGAGAGGAGGGTGGCAAGGAGAGGGAGGGAAAGGAGAGGAGACGTGAGGGAAAGGAGAGGAGACGTGAGGAAAAGGAGGGAGACATGAAGAAAGGATTCTAGGCTGGATGGGAACCTCAGCTTAGGTGGGGGAAATATGTCCTCACTAGTACATGGATTCAAGGTATAATGAAAGCTAGAATTGATATTTCCTTGGTCTTTCAAAAAGGTGTATGACTATTTCCTATTACTTCAATAAATACCTAAAATTCAAGGATTTTGCTATTATTAGCTTACTAATTCTTATTTAATTAGCAGCCCAATGAGGGAGGCAGATGCTAGATATTATTAATGAAGATTGGTTTTAACTTGCAAACCAGTGGTGCCTAGTCAGGGCAATGATGAAGGGATAATCACGACAGGATGAGAAAATCAAATGAAAGGAGAACTAGAACTGTAATATGAGAGACAATATGCTTTTTCAGTTAATTGTGGGAGAAAGACCAATTATTAAAAATAGTGACAGGCTATAATCTTGTGTTATGTTGGCTCAATATCTCATATTATCTTAAGTGTACATTTTATGTTTGCTATAACAGCTTTTCTACTTGAGGACAACTATAGAAGTGCAAACAAATAATATATTTGAAAGTCTATTTCATAAGAAGACAAAATGGAACAGACTCTCATACATTAAAATAATTTCAATGTTCTTCAGATTCAGTGTATGTTAGAAAACATCTAAAGAAATATTTGAAGAAAAAAAACCTGTGAGCCCAGAATTCTATAGCCAGTGAAAATATCCTTCAGGAATTAAGGTGAAATAAAAAAAATCTCAGACAAAGAAAAACCAAAAGAATGGCCTGTTCTAAAAGAATCAGAAAAGGAAATTATTCAGAGAAAAGAGAAATACCAGAAGGAAACTTGGAACATCAGGAATGAGGAAAGAGCAACAGAAATGGTAGATATAGTAGACAAATGATATAGGTAGGTTAAAAGTAAAAGAGTAGGAAATGATATACTATGCAATTATTAATCAAAAGAAAACTGGGGTGGCTATATTAATATCTGAAAATGTAGACCTTTGAGGAAAATAAATTACCAGGCATAAAAAGTAGCATATTACATCATAATAAAAGAGTCAATTCACTAAGAAGAAATAACAGTTCTAAAAGTTACGTACTTAACTACAAAGTTCAAAATACGTGAGGCAATAACTTGCATAACCAAAAGAAGAAATGGATAAATTCACAATTATAGTTAGAAATTTCAAAATTTCTCTCTCAGTGATCCACAGAAAGAGTAGACCTGAAATCAATAAGGACATAAAAGATCTAAACAATATTATCAACCAGCTCAATCCAATTGATGTTTATAGAACATTCCATCTAACAGCAGCACACAAAATGTTCTTTTTTAAGTGCATAGGGGAGATTCACCCAGACAGATCATATTCTGGGCCAAAACAAACCTTAACAAACTGGAAGAAATTGAAATGATACAAAGTATGTTATCTGACCATAATAAAATTAAACTAGAAATTAATATCAGAACAATACCAGGAAAATCTCCAAATACTTGGAAATTTTAATATCTAAATTTTTAAATTCTTTAAATTTTCTCTTCTAAATAACACATACCTATTCTGTATGTTAAAAACAACAAAAATACTGATGAAAGAAATCAAAGAAGATAGAAATAAATGGAGAGACATACTGAGCTTATGAATTAGAAGAATCAATATAGTAAAAATATCAATTATCCCTAGATTTATCCAGAGATTTAGTGCAATTCCAGTTAAAATCTTGGCAGAGTATCTTAAAGATACAGGCAATCTGCTTCTAAGTGTTATATGGAAAGGCAAAGGAATTAGAATAGCCAGAACATTTACGAAAATGAAAAACAAAGTCAGTTATACTACTGATTTTAAGACTTACTATAAAACTATAGTAGTCAATCCACTGTGGTATTAGTGAAAGCATAGACACATAGATAAATGGAACTAAATAGAGTTCAGAAATTGATCCACACAAATACAGTCAACGTATTTTTTTTTTTTTTTTACAAAAGTACAGACAATTCAATGGAGAAAGGACAGTCTTTTCAACCAAGGTGTTGAAACATTTAGACATATATATGAAAAAAAGAATCTCACTTGAACCTCATACTACCTTATACAAAAATTAACATAAAATGAACGATAAGCCTGAACTTTCAGCATTAAACTAATAAAATTTTAGGAAAACACATGAATAAATCTTTGTTACCTAGAGTTAAGCAAAGAGATCTTGGACATGACACCAAAATTCATCAAAATTCATTATTTTTGCTTTGCAAAAGACTCTGTTACAAGAATGAAAATACAAGCTATAGACTAGGAAAAAGTATTTGCAAATTACATATCTGACAAAGGACTTGTATCCAGAAGATATAACAGAACTTTCAAAATTCAACAGTAAGAAAATCAAGAACTTAATTTTTAAAATGAGCAAAAGTCTTGGTATACAACCAAAGTAGATCTAAAGATGGAAAATGAACATATGTTGAAAAGATATTCAACATCATTAGCCATTTGTGGAATTTGAGTTAAAAGTAAGATAAGAGAACATTACACATCTATAAAATGGTTAAAATTGAAACACACTGACAATTCATACTTAGTGCTTAACAGGATGTGGAAAAACTGGAATTTTCATACATTGTTGGTGGGAATGAAAAATGGTACAGGCACTCTTCCACAGCATGACAGTTCCTTATAAAGTTAAATATGCACTTAGTATATGACCTAGTAATTATGTTCTAGGTCATTTATCTCAGAAAAATGAAAACTTATGTTCCCACAAAAACCTATACACAAGTGTGTATAGCAGATTGTGTATAATCCCCATAAATTGGAAACTACCCAAATATCCTTCAAGTGATGAATGGATAAACAACTATTGTACGTCCAGACAATGGAATACTATTCAGCAATAAAAAGGAACAGACTATGCATATCACAACATGAATGAATCTCAAATGCATTGTACTAATTGAAATAAGCTAGACTCAAAAGACGACAAACTGCATGATTCCATTTATATGTCATTCTAGAAACGACAAAGCTATAAAACAGTGGTTGCCAGGGGCCAGAAGTGGGGCAAGGATTTGAGTACAAAGGTACAGTAGGTTGAGGGAACTCTGTTTTTATTGTGGTGGGTGGTTACGTGAATCTATACATGTGTTAAAATTCAGACAACCAAACACCAAACAGTCATATTCACTGTATGATAATTTTAAAACATGAGAAAAAAAGAAATATTTGGACATAAGATGGTAGAAGCTGACAAATCTGCTGCATGTCCCAGTTTATGATCGTTTTTTTTTGATGTTGAACAGGAGAAAACATAAAAACTGTGAGCTTGTTCCACTTGAAAATCATACACATTCCCAAGCCACTGGAAGAAAACAAGCTTGGGAAGCTAAAAAAATCAAAAAGAAAAATAAATCAAACTTTGAGAAGGAATACAATGAAGCCAAATGCTGTCAGCTGCCCACTGAGAGCAGGGTTAATCGCTTCTGAAGTGGCTCAGAGGCCCAGAGCAGAGTCACACCGGCTGTCACCTAGGAGTCATAAAGCAAGGCCCTCCCTACCTGTTCATGGGGGACGAAGGTCAATGAGGCATTACCATAGCCTGAGGAGAAGGATCTTGAAAGAGAGCTCACTGGAATGTTCAAAGATCCTACCACTCCCTTGTGGTGAAAAGACACTAGTAAGAGGAAAGCCCAGGACTCTGGCCGGCTTGGAACAATGTCAGCCTCCCCATGCAGGATTCAGTCTGCTGGAAGGAGAGTGTTGACTACTCCATAATTATAAGGGAAAGGATAAAGCAAGTGCTGAAAATGCAAGAAACTGGGCTAAAATGTCACACACTGTGCTCCGTAAGCAACCCTAATGCGAAGAGAACTGATTAGGCCCTGCCTGCCTGGTATAGGATGCTCAGGGAAGATTCACAAGGCTTGGCTGGAGGCTATGAGAGCTAATAGTTCAGGGACCCATCCTGCCTTTGGGGGTCCATAGCCTGAGATGAACCCCATCTCCCCACCACCTGGCTATCTCCAGAAGGGACAGATCTCATACTCTCCACAGTCTTCTGAGGCTGTCTTTTTCATCTTTGCATGAATAGTCTAGGAAGGTGCCTGACATACAGCAGGTACTCAATAAATGCTTGCCGAAGAAGTTGATAATGATAACTTCGTACACTTCAAAGAGCCACATAAGTATAAGAGATTACTGTATTTGTTGAGGAGATGCCTCCCTGAAGCTCCATTATCTCCCAAGTATAGAAGTTGGTTATCACGTTTGATGTGAGCAGAGGGGGGTTTTTAACTTCAACTGTCCAATTCTCTCTGGAGGAGTTAGTTGAAGCAAACACATGGGGAGTGTGGACCCTGTAGTCTGGAATTGGGGCAAGTTTCCTACATCAAGGTTGTACTAGTCTCTGTCAATATTTGGAGGGCCTGGGAGTAAACTTCCTGCAGGCATAGCCAAGGAAAAAACCAATGACAGCTTGCGAGAGACGTGATCAGGCAAAGGATGCAAGGTATGAGTAGGAAGGCCCAGGCTGGTTCTGAGGGCTTAGAAAAAGGTGGAAACATGCCGTGCAAGGCAGCATGCAGGTGGATGGTTCCTGAACACAGGGGTGCTGGAGGCCATGCTTTGGGAGCAGGTGCCTAGTCTAAAAACCCAAGTCATATTAGATACAAGAAAAAAAAACATAATAGAAACACTGGTTTTCTTCCCTTCAGTTTTCTATTTATATCCGGATACATCTTGATGTTGACACAGATATATTTTAGGTTAGACATGTTGGAACTTGAATAGCTCATCTTTTTTCTTTCTCAAATTGCTGAAATTTGCCCAAATGTAAAACCCCAACATGAGCCTGACAAGCTGATCATTTAACTTACTCTAAAAAATAGTGTTTTATGTTTTTAAAAGCAATGCCTAAAGAGAAAGACTGACGCTACTATTACTGTGAGTACGAGCTCCTCTTTTTTTTTTTTTTTTAAAGGTTTTATTTATTTATTTGGCAGAGAGAGAGAGATAGTGAGAGCAGGAACAGAACAGGGGGAATGGGAGAGGGAGAATCAGGCTTCCTGCGGAGTGGGGAGCCCGATGCAGGGTTCGATCCCAGGACCCTGGGATCATTACCTGAGCTGAAGGCAGACGCTTAATGACTGAGCCACCCAGGCACCCCTGAGCTCCTCTTTTTTTTTATTTTTATTTTTTAATTTTTATTTATTTTTATTTATTTTTTAAGATTTTATTTATTTATTTGAGAGAGAGAGAATGAGAGAGAGAGAATGAGAGAGAGCACATGAGAGGGGGGAGGGTCAGAGGGAGAAGCAGACTCCCCACCGAGCAGAGAACCCGATGCGGGACTCGATCCAGACATTCCAGGATCATGACCTGAGCCGAAGGCAGTCGCTTAACCAACTGAGCCACCCAGGCGCCCCCGAGCTCCTCTTTTTAAGTGAGCCAAATCCTGAAGGGACAGGGGATGTGCCTAGAAGCTCTTTGGTCTCTGGCTGGGGGTCAAATATGACCTGGTCCACAGAGTACTGGGCCCCCTGTAGTAACCAACGAGCCAGTGTTGGAAAACCTCTGCCCCTGGGATGTTCCTAAGGGGTATGGTATTAAGCAATGTAAGTTCTAATTCTGGTTCTAGGTCTTACCTGCTCTGTGACCTCTACTGAATTACCTTTCTAAGGGTAAATTTTCTCTCTGACAAAATGGGGGAATACTAGTATTTAGCTCATAAGATTATCATGAGGAAGATAAATGAGATAGCATATGAATGGTTAGCATGTCTCTGACATAAGTGCTTAATAAATATTTGATATTATTGTTTTTATGTACATTATCTAGGCATTCAGAAATGTCAGAAATATCACATGTAGAAGAGAAGCCTAGACCACAGCTGGAATATAGGAGATCAAACTACAGAAGTCTGCTCTGTCCCTTGGGAATGAGCAGTCCATGGTTAATTTGAAAGAACCATTGGGAGTTGGAGGAATTGTAGACTTTGGTAAGAGGAATGTGTGCATTCAGTTGGAAACAATTGATAGTAGGACAGACACCCCTCACAGGAAGAGGGCACTGCCAGGGAATGGCCAGACAGCATGGGAAAATCTCAGGTAATTTCAGCATCTCTACCCAAACCTCAAGCAGGGCTGAGGGACCACTGCAGACCTCTGACTTGCTTCCTGAAAATTCAAGCCCTGTTCATCCAGGATCCTGGTCAGTTCTGTTTAGTTGTCATCCTACTACGAAAGGGAAGTTCACTAAGCCAAGGGCCCTTTGTTAAATCATGTGATTAAAACTAGAGGTGGGTAGGAAACCAAACTCCACTGATTAAATACACAAGTATCTAAAAAATGCCAAGTGCACAGAGTGTTTCATAATCTCTAAGTGAATCAAAGGCAATTCCTTATTGGGTATGGCAATAAATCCAACCACAGTAGCATGGTATGGTTTCCAAATACACTAGATTTATAGTAGGCCTTCAAAAACAGAAAGACAGTCCAGTGATGCAGGTCCTAACTTGTCCCTTCTTGAAATAAATACTGCATCCTTGCTGAAAACCACATTAGCTCAAAGACACAGGCAGACCCTACATCAAATATTGGGAAAGTAGACTTCAGAGGAACAGATCACACAAAACTTCCATTTGAGTCCATAGAAAGAAACTTTCACTATTTGCCTCAAATAACCACCAACTTTCTGAAACAAACAAGCACACAAAACTGCACCATTGCTCTTCATCTCTCTTCTCCCCAAGTGAACTGAATATTCAGGAGTTAAATTCTCTCTGTGGTTCTTGCAATCCCCCTAGAATAGAGCTCTAAAAGGAGATAGGCAGCAGTTTCAGAAAAGCATGAGGCAATAATCAGCCAACATTGCTTACCAAAGCACAAAGCTCTTGGGAACACAAGCCATTATTCAAATCAGCCCCAAACTCTCTTTTTAAAATCCTCCAACTGAAAACGTAGGCTGGAACCTTTAAAATCTCTCTGTAATTACCTCCAAAATAAACAAAGTGGTCACATATTTTTTTTTTTCTCTTCAGTCTATAGAAATGCCAGGGCAGACATACCGAATTTCAGCATCAGGGAAGAAGAGCTTCAGAAAGCAGCAAATGTGTTATTTCTAGGTAAAAGACTCTGGTTCAGCTGTGCTTTCCATGGTCAGTCTCTCCTCAATCTTCCAAAGAGAGAGGGGCCCAGCCTCAAGTGCAAAAGCTTCATCTCATGCTGACAAACATTAGGTGTGACTCAAGTGGACCTTATCTGGTCACTGCTGCTTCAAAGCCTCCACTGGAGCAAAACTGTCCACCTGCAGATTAACAGGCACAAACTCTTTCAGCTGACCCAAAAGAGCCTTCTCGATATCATTGCCAACTACCTTTCTAAACATAGCTCACTCACTCCTGCTCATCGTTCCTCTTCGTCATTCATAAGCACCTCATGCTTTCACCAGAGTCTTCATGCTTACGCACGCTCTTCCCTCTGTCCCAGGTGCCCTCCCCGACTCCACTTGGCAAATTCCCAGTAGTCCCCCAAGACCTAGTTCAAAGTTACTTCCTCTGTGATGCCTTCCCCGGTTGTCTCTGGAAGAGAAAGCTGCACCTTTCCCTGACCTCAGTACATTGCGTCTATCCTCTAGAATCTAGAGGAACACTTGTAATATACCTGTTTGAGGGTCTTTCTCTGCAGTGAATCCTTCCAGGCAGGGACTGTAACTTATGTCCAGCATAGGACCAAATACTAGCAAGTCTGAAGGAATATTTGTTGAATAAATATTGAAATGAAATGTTTTGGGGTAACTCTAGAAAAGCGAAGAAGGAAGGTCATATCTGATATTTTCATGTGTGTGTGTCACTGAAGGAAGGGACACTGCAATTTAATCATAATCAGGAATCCCTTCCTTAGAAAATTAATACCAAGTTTTTCTGGCTAGTAGCTCTTCTGAAGGGTTCCATTTCCTCATGGATAATAGAAAAATGTGTGGAGACCTTGAGAGTTAAACAAAATAATTTTAAGATTTTCACATGTAAAGGGAATTTCTACATTCCTTTAAAAAAGCAGACTAAGACAATACAGACAAATACTTCTACAAGGTTAGCGATCAGAGGTTTGTGCATTGGGGGGGCTCTATTACTTGGGAACTTCTATATAGGTTTGGCCTATGGGGCTGAAATTTTTCTAATGGTGGCCAATCTCAGACCACATTGTTGGAGGAGGTCACGGACAGGACGTGACCTCCGGTTGACCCAAAGCCCACCTGGGCAGTTGGAAGCTCCTCACCTGCCCTTGTTCTTGCCCACCACTTCTACAGCTGGAGGCATTTTAAGGACGCTGCTCTGAGATACTGATGTGTTATTGAGACCAACTGGATGGTATTCGTGAATGCACTCAGTTAAGGCCTCCATATAAGCTTTTAAGAGGGCTGTGGGTGGGTGTAGAGGGCTATTTGTCTTGTGGCCACTCAGGATGAGTCTTGTAAGTTCCCTTGCCTGTGAAATCTGTCACCAGCAATATGGAGTGGCTTTCCGCTTTCTTTGTCTCTTCTTGCCCTCTGTATACAGGGGCCAGTTTGCAAACCAACACACACGAAAAGCCTCCTTCCTTTAAGTTGTACCCAGGGAGCCCACCTAAAGACAGGTTTGTAGGAGGGTGCTCTCAGCATGGCTCCGCAGGTGGCATTATGAGGCACTGCTGAGAGCCCTAGGGAAGTCATTCCATGCGGCAGAGATCATGTGCCTGAGGGCGGGGGGTGGGAGGGTGGCACAGCAGGAGTCTGGTCCCAAGCAGTTTGCCCCCAACAGGATGCGGAACTTTGTATAAGGCAATTTCTGTCTGCGGTTTGGTTTCTAGATTTGTTGGACCAGATCTCTAAAGTGATCTCTAAGGACCATTTTTGCTCCAAGAGAAGGTGACTTCAGGAGCAGTTAAGTCCTTTTCTTCATTTTTAGCTACGATGTTATTTTTCTTATTTTGGATGCTCTTTAAACATTCACGTGGACCCGCTTTATAGTAGGAGCTGATTTTGTATTGTAATTTTATAATTAACAGTGACTTGACTTCAGAAACTTTCCAGGAATGAGATGCAGTTTCTCTTGAGTATTTGCCTATATCGAACACGAAAGGAGAATAATAAAAGCTTGTGACCGCAAGATGAAGAGGCTCTAACATTTGCAGAGTAATCGTTACATGCTGATCACTCTATCTGCTCCATGTGAATCTGTCCTTACAATGATCATCCCAAGGCTCCAATTTTCCCTGATTTTACAGTGAGGACACTAAGCATTGTCTAAGACCAATGGGCTCAATTCATATTTGAATAACCTCTTCCCTCTTTTTCCAACGGAATGTATGTATATATAGTAAAAGGAATACTAAAGACAAAAAAATATACAAAAATGAATTCTTGTGTCTACCCCCTCCTAGTCTATAGCTGCCTCTCCCTCTGTTTGGTTTTAATTTCAAACATGGTGATTTTTTATTTTTATTTTTTTTTACCACTTGCTATTCCCAATTCCTAGATGTGTTGAAGCTCACAGAATAAAACATAAAATTTCCTTGAATAATATAAAATACCACTTAAAACTCCAGGTTAAGGAGGCAGTCTGTGCAGTGGTTAAGGCAGCAATCTCTGCCTCTGATAGTTACCACGTGTGAATCTGAATCCTGGCTCGGATCTTTTTCATGCATGTGACCTTGAGTAAGTTACTTAACCTCCCTGTGCTTGAGATACCCCTTCTGTAAAGTGGAAAGAGCAGCTCATGCTTATGGATTCCTAAGAAAAGGACATGTATGTAAAACGCTTAACCTGGCAGCGCCTCCCCTATAGTATGCATGGTATAAAGGTCTGCTATCAGAGGATTTTCTCTCTAGGTCGAAGTGCCACGAGAGCAAAGTGTCTGCCTTTTCCACATAGCGTCTTCCGCACCCAGACCAGTGACCGGCACCTGAGAAACTGTTAATAAATATTTGTTGAGTCAATGTAACACCCACAGGCATTCACATTACTGCAGCCTCCTCCTCCAAGACTGTACATGTTATTAATTAATACTCAGACAGTCTCTTGGGCTAGGTTTCCAAAATAACAGGTGAATTTTTCATCAGTCCCAAGTTCCATCCATTATACACAAGGTCTACAGATTACAGCACCTGGGAGGTTAGGCCCCCTCATAAATATGCTAATCTTATTATTTCCTATTGGGGAAGAGTGGCCTGGAGCTAGGGTATACTATTAATCTCCTGGTTTGAATACGGATGCTGAGGTAGGAGCACTTTCAAACTTAGGGGCACAATAGAAGAATTACACTTGCAACATCAAGGTGGGAAACACAGACTATTTGAATACCTCCTGGTCACAGTGACCTCAGCAAGCGTTCTGTCTGATGGAGAGGGTGGAAGTGAGGAGCCAACATTTGTTGTAGGTCGCCCTAGACCAGGAAATGCATCTTCGTCAGTCCTCCTAACTACACTGCATTTTACATTTCCCACTTTCCAGATGTGGAATTAGAGGTTCAGGGAAGTTACATAATTTGCCTAAGGAAACATAACATGATTTGAAAGAAGGGCCTCTTATCCCAAAACCAGTGCTTTCTCTGTTAAATCAAGCCTGGCACATGGAAAATTTTCAGTAAATGGCAAATATTAAAAAAAAAAAATAGTAACTTTATTTCTTCTGCCTGGCCAGAGATGATACTGGATGTGATGCTGGGCCTATTCTTAATTTTAAGTGGAACTTTGAACCTTTTCTGAGGATTCAGTCTTCTCTGGCTTTCGGGGTGAAACTGGGTTCCTTGGAAGAAGGGGCTTTCTTGGCTGAGAGATTTCTTGCAAGCACCAAGTGAAGCTAATGGTGCAGGTGGGCTGTATTCTGTGGTCTTCCACAACGTGCACAAGAAGCCCATGGGATGCCTGATGGAAAACTAGTATCCTGTCCCACCCCTACCACCAGTTTACCAAAATAGATTCTTAACGGGTTAGGTCTGGAGGTCTGCATTTAAAAAACCTCTAGGTGATTCTGGTGCATATTAAAATTTTATGAACAAATTCTAGGACTTTGGAGGACACTGTACCTGGTGGACCCCAGGGACCGGCCTTACACACTGAATCTAGAGAGGCTGGGGAGTGGGGGACGGCCTCTGGGCTTCTAAGGATGAGGACAAGGTCTTCCAGTGTCTAGGCACCAGGCTTCCTGCTCCTATGAGGAATGACAAAGTATGGCCTCTTGGTTCTGAGAAGATAGTGGGGAATCCGTTTTCAGGGAAGAGGTAGGGGGCCAGGCCAAGGAGAAGACTGTCTGGCACTTACCAAGGGGACCAGGCTATGAAAGAAGTTTTGGGAATTTAGGATTAGGTAGGTTCTCTCTGTGTGAAATGAGAATAAAATAACTATTGCAGGCTGGATGCCAGGTTAAGGGCTGATGATGTCAAGGGCTTTGTTTGTATTGTGGTTTTTAACCCTCACAGTGAAAATCTATGCAAATGTGCACAATTAAAGTAGAGGCATTATGGCATGGTGGTGAAGTGTGTGTGTCCTGGAAGACCGGGTTTAATTTTGACTCCATATTGGCAAGTGCCATATCCTTACCCCTCAGAGACTCCCTTTTCCCTGTGTGAAAAGAAATTAATGATAATATCTACTTCATGTGGTGGTTGTGAGAATGAAATGCAATGAAAATAAGCTAATGATGTAAAGGGATTAGCATAGTTCACAGGATATAGTAGGTTCTCAATTAACACCCCCTTGCCAGCAGTTTCCGTAAGGGCAGGGCTGAAGCCCACTCAGTTCATCACTGTGTCCCCAGTTCTTTGTACATACTAGGCATTCAACAAACATTAAATATGGGTTGAATAAATGAGTGCATAATGGAAGTAACAGGAGGCATTTGAAGGCCAGGGCCTCATTAGAAACCTAGGGAATTATAATATTGATACTATAAAATGGTTTATTTATTTATTTTTTTAGTAGGAGTTTTTTTTTTTTATTTTTTCTTTTTTGTCATCAAGTAAAGAGCTTTTAATAAACTTAAGGTGAAACATTTTGGGATATTATTATTATTATTATTATTTTTGTTATGTTAGTCACCATATAGTACATCATTAATTTTTGATGTAGTGTTCCATGATTCATCGTTTGCGTATAACACCCAGTGCTCCATGCAATATGTGCGTGCCTTCCTTAATACCCATCACTGGGCTAACCCATCCCCCTACTCTCCACCCCTCTAAAACCCTCAGTTTGTTTCTCAGAGTCCATAGTCTGTCATGGTTCGTCTCCCCCTCCAATTTCGCCCCCTTCATTTTTCCCTTCCTTCTTCTAATGTCCTCCACGCTATTCCTTATGTTCCACAAATAAGTGAAACCATATGATAATCGACTTTCTCTGCTTGACTTATTTCACTTAGCATAATCTCCTCCAGTCCCATCCATGTTGATGTAAAAGTTGGGTATTCATCCTTGCTGATGGCTGAGTAATATTCCATTGTATAAATGGATCACATCTTCTTTATCCATTCATCTGTTGAAGGGCATCTCGGCTCTTTCCACAGTTTGGCTATTGTGGACATTGCTGCTATGAACATTGCAGTGCATATGACCCTTCTTTTCACTACATCTGTGTCTTTGGGGTAAATACCCAGTAGTGCAATTGCTGGGTCATAGGGGAGCTCTATTTTTATAAAATGGTTTAATATTAAAATAAAATTAACAAGATCCTCAGGGAAGACTGAAATCTTTCCAAGCTTTGCTCCCTACCCATTTAATACCAAGAAGAATTTGAGTGTTTTGAATACCTTTTGTATGCAAAATGGTTTCTCTTTGGTCTTCTTCCCTCCCTCTCTCCCTTCCTCCATCCCTCCCTCTCTCATAATTAGGAACCCTCTGAAAACAACCTTGTCTGTAGGACTTGGGTCCAGTTATAAACCTCTACAAGCAAGGGGGAAACACAAATCTGCTTTCTTCTAGCTGGCACACAAATCTAGAATCTAGGATTATTAAGGTTTGGAATGAGACACCTAAGAATTGTGTCCCAAGAAGGTTCTCTCCAGAGTCCCTGATTGTGGTGCATCTCCTCCTCCAATGGATGTGCTTAATTAAGAGACTGTGATAGGAAGAAATGAGAAGTTTAGAAATGATTGTAATTTGAAATCTAGGGCTCTGGGAACCCCTTGCTCTGTGAAGGAGCTAGAGCTGGGGCCCTGCTTGATTCCTATGGCCTGAGGGCTCCATGAAATTCAGTAGCATTTTTAACTGTATTACTTCAGGTACCTGGGGGCACCTGCCAGGACAGGGGATCTGAGTGCAAGGCACAGACCAGGGCCCCAGTGGCTGGTTTGGGCAGCCTGGTGTAGGTGGGCTTCAGGGATCAGAAAGGGTGAAGATGCATTTCTAGGGCATCGGCTGTTTTTTTTTTTTTCCCCTGGGTCCTCTGAAAGTCTTTAAAACCCAACTATGAATTCCAAACAAGCATCTTATCCATATAATCTGTTACATTATCTATAAAAATGGTGGAAATATTTTTCTCCCAGAATTGTAGTGAGATGAAATAAGATCTACACAGAATTGCTTAGATGAACAGTACAAACAAAATCCTGGGAAGACTGGTAAACAAATAGCAGAACTTCATTAAACTGATGTATTAATTAAAAAAAAATTCTCGGGACACCTGGGTGGCTCAGTCGGTTAAGCATCTGTCTGCCTTTGGCTCAGGTCATGATCCCAGGGTCCTGGGATCGAGCCCACATCAGGCTCCCTGCTCAGTGGGGAGCCTGTTCTCTCTCTCCCCCCTGCCCATGCTCGCTTGCTCCTTCTCGCTATCTCTTTCTTGCTCTCTCTCGAATAAATAAATAAAATCTTTAAAAAAAATTCTCAACTTCCCCTAAAACAGAATTTCTACTTGACAATTCTGTTAGTTCATTTGAAATTACTAAACTTAACTGGATGAACAGAATTCTATTATTTAGAAATAACCCATAATTTATACTTTTTCCTACATACGTGCCCTTTCTGATGTTTAATTGGCATAGAGTCTGACTGTATAAAAAAATGAGTTTCTAAAAAAAAAAAAAAAGCCCCACATTGTGTTACCTTGTCTTTTGCTATTGATCTAGCACTGTGATAGCTGCTAGTGACAAGTCTCAGAAAACCTGTATAAAATCAAATGCCCTCTTCTGTGGTTCCGTTTCAATACTTTGTGTGTCACAGCCTATGGCTGGAAGTTAAATTCAAGACATCCTCAGAGCTGAAGTGCAGGTGACTTAGCTAAGGTGCCTGGAAAGCAGGAAGTATGTTGCCTAGCAACCAGAAACATTTGACAATATCCAGTACATCTCCTGTTCAGTGTTCTCAGCCGTCCTGTTTTTCCAATTCACGAAGCAGATGTCAAGCCTCCCGTTTAAATTTTTAAGGCATGAAACACCATAGTGAAAAGCAGGGACCACGCTTTCATTTGCAAACTAACACATTGGCTTCAACTTCAAATCTTGGGGAATTTGTAGAGACTCCCTTCCTTCATGTTGATTTCCCCTTCCTCCTCCTCCAAACAGAACTGGTACACTGCCTTTTTCCCCCCTTTTAACCTGTAAGAAGAGTTAAGCTGCTTATAAACTGGGGATGCTTACCCAGAATATTGATAAAGAAGGCAAGAATAGGAAAAGACTTGAAAAGATCGCTCACTGATTCATTTATTTGTTCTTTCATTCATCCTATGGTGAATTAACAAATAAATGCAGTATTGTTTAGTAAATAGCGAGAAATCAGACACATTTGAGTTCAAATTCCTACCTCACTCTGAATTATCTCATTTGAAATTATTTAACCTCTTACCAAATTTCAATTTCCTCTTCATAAAAGGGAATAATAGGACCTGCCTTATAGGTTTTTTTTTTTTTTTTGAGAATATACTGAAATAAAGTAGGTAGAGGGATCAACATAGGTCATGGTAGAGAGGGAGTGCTCAAGAAATTATGGGTGATACTATTGCTACTTCATTTTTGTTGGTAAGTTCTCTAAGTCTACGCTGTGAAACAGAGGTGTCTGTAACTTAATGGAAGCGAGTATAGGCTCTGGAGTCAGACTACCTGATCAAGCAAGTTTCTTAACCTCTCAATGCCTTGATTTTCCCAGGTATAAAAGGAGGCTAACAATAGCATTTTACTTCACATGTTGTGAGAATGGAATGCGAGACTACATGTAAAGAGTGTAGCCCAATGCCAGGCACATAGGGTTAGCACTCTACGAAAGCTGGCTACCATCTTCATCCTTCTATATCCTTGGCAGTGGACTTACAAAGATGAATAAGTCATGGTCCTTGGTGTTGAGTAGTCTCCTGGGGGTCCAGGCATTTGCTGGAGCACACTTAAAAGTAATTACCTAGAAGGGGACATTGATAATAAAGGTATAAACAGAAAGCTATAGAAGCCCCAGGAAGGGTGTTATGCTCCTAAGGCAGCTATTGGAACTGGTTCTCACACTTGGCTACACATTAGAATCACCTTTAAAAATGACTGATGTCTGCGTTCCCCTGCCAGAGATTGTGGCAATCGGTATGGGCCATAGAACCTGGGCCTCAGGAGTTTTTGCAACTCTGGAATGATTTTAACGTACAGCCTAGTGTTGATACCGATCATATTTACTGCAAAATTGGCACAAGTATCTGCGAGGTGCCATGAGCTTCTTACCCTTGTTATGTCTGCTCTGCCTCAAGCATATTGGGGGAGCAAGTGGAATAATGGCAAATAGCAATCTCTTTGATCTTCCAGGTGGTAGTATTAGCAGTAAAACTAATACAGTAACTGCTATCATTTATTTGGAACTTCCTATGGGCCAGGCACTGTGCCAGGGACTTCTCATGTATCTCATTTAATCATCCCAACAACCCTAAAACTTAGGGGACTTTTATCTCCTTTGCACAGATGAGAAAACTGATGATCAAAAATTTAACTCGTTTACCCAGAGTCTCAAGGTTAGTAAGTGGCAGATGTCTCTGCCCCCCATCCCCCAACTCAGCCACAGGCTGAGGTCTCCATAAGAGACCTTGAAACTAGACCCTGGAAATCAATACCACTGTCCACTCACATGCTCTCCCGGGCCTTTCTACTTGAATTTCCACTTGCAAATAATAATAAAAGAAAATTGAAGCATGCTTGCTCTGTGATATTCCATTGGCTGTGTTTTGTGTTGAAATGTTAAATACGCTAGCTGTGAGGCCTCCCGTGGGGAGGAGCCTGGGGTTGCCCTGGGGGCACAGGGCCTTGGTTTGGACTGCAGCGTGGACCTGTAGAGGACAGGGGGTCGGGGAGGTAGGGAGAATAAGTTAGGCATTAGAGCGGGGTGGGGGTGTGGCCACAGAAAGCTCTGTTCTTGTTTATCACGGAAGACATCTGGGCCTGGCATAGAGACCAGAAGCCAGGGAGGGTGGGGACACAACTTTCTCCTTTCTTGAAGTTCCTGAGATTACAGTAGCACTGGCCTGGATTGGGAGTGGAAGGCTGTGAGGTTAGCAAGATAGGGGAGACAAGACCAGAGCTGTGTCTAGTCAAATTTCATCTTCACCCACTTGGAAATAGTGTAGACCTAAATGTGGTGGTTCTACACACTGAAGAGGACAGGTCAGTGAGGGTGACTAACGTGGCCTTACACATAGAAAGGGCAGTGTATAATCACAAAAAGAACGCTAACTGTTGTTTGGGGGAGGTCTACTCTGTGCTGGACACTTTGCATACATTATCTCATTTAATTACTAAAAAATCCTATGAATTTAGAATTATCATATAATACATATAGAATATATATATATATATATCAGGTAATAATATCGAATCTCTAATACTAAGCTTTTTGCTGAAGATCAAACAGCTGGTGATTTGAGAGCGAGGCAAATGCCTCCTGTCTGTGGCTACTGACACCAAAGGCAGGGAGGTGGGGGGCCGTGAAATATGGAGTTAACCAGTGTGTGTCTTAGAGTGGATGTGCACATCGAACTTTCAACAACTGGTCACGAGATCTGATGGGCCAAGGTTTTCCCCTACCTCCCTGAACGCTTAAAGGTGTCTCCTGTGGCCTGACATGGGGGTGGTGGAAATGGAGACCTGCTAGGACTAAGGCCAAAGTGTGTGTTCCATGTTGGTACTTTTCTCCTTCTGCTTCTGGGTTTATTTTTCTATGCAAACCCTTTTTAGAAGAAGGGGATGGGGTTTTATTCCTCTTAACATTGATTCTGGGATACTTGGCATTCTATTTCCTGGAGGAGATGGTTTTGACTCTAAGTTTGGTGTTTCCTTTTAACAATAATTATTTCAGATATGCTATATCTAAATAACAGTTCAAAAGACCTAGGAATGAGTAATTTTAAAAAGTTAGAAAAAAATATTACAGACAGCTATAAAAGGCATTCTTTTTTTTTTTTTTTTTTTTTGGTCTTTCCCCAAATACAAACATCAACCCTTCTGGGGTGTGTACGTATGTTATGTGGGTGTGTGTATCTGGAACTCATTTTCAGACGTTTTCTGTGTGATTAAACTCTAATTTGAACATTCCGGTGATCATAAATTTTATGGAAATAAAACCTCATTTCTATTACTTGAAAGTAGCCAATGAAATATGAATCCACAATTCATAGTATCTCAAATGGGTTCTCCTCTAGGCTAGTCCCACCTATGGGATGGCTTGTGGGGCAAGTCAGGCCTGATTATTGAGAGGTCTCTGCAATGCCTAAATAATCTCTCCCACTCCACCTGCTGCTGCACAGTGACAGCATGGTTGTCAGGGGCCTGTGACTCAGAAGTAACCACCTGGGACTGTGGCCAAGGAAACATCCCTACATGGACACCACTGAGGGGATAGGGCCAGAGACTCAGGGTAGGTCTCTGCTCCAGTCAGATCAAGTTGCTAGAGGGGTGGCATAGGGATATAGTCAGTGGACCATTTCCCCTGAAATGGTTGGATTGGGATCCCAGCTTGAGGGCTGAGATTGGGAACATGGTGTTCTCTGAGAACTGGGACCATGGATTTATGGGAAAGGACCTGGGTTTTGGTTTAGAGGACTTTGGAGAGGTGGCCAAAGGAGGGTTTGTGCTAACTTGGATTTGAATTTGAAGAAAGGGAAAGGGTGGTGGTGGTCGGTCCTCAGAGGGGAGAACAGAAGCGGAAGAGGCTGGAGACTTGCGGAAGTTGCATTTTCTAGAAGTCAGGAACTGATTATGGTTGGAAAATACTGCGGCCACTCAAATGTCCCCTTTATTCCTAGCCTTAACTGAAAAGCCCCTGGGAGTGGGCTGGTACTGAGCACATGCAAAGGAGGCAGAGCTGAGTCCTGATTCTCTCATTAACTGGTATTACGACTGAGAAGTCAGTTACACTTTTGAGTCTCATGTTCTTAAATTGCAGGAGAGGAAAAGTGATTGCTCTCTTGTTCTCCCATCTGACAAGGTGTTTTTTAAGTAAAAGTTTTCACCTTTGTGAGAGGAGAATATTTGTTTAGAGCAGCTCTGTCCAGGAGAATTTTTTTTTTTTCTAAAATGATGGAGATGTTCTATAACCCTGCACTGATCGATATGTAGCCACTAGCCACAAAAGGCTCAAATTGAGCACCTGAGATATGGCTAGTGAGTCTAGGCTACAGAATTTTAAATGTAACGAAATTCATTTAGCTTCACCTTTGGGTGATGCCCAAAACATTTTGCAAATGGCAGAAAACAGGGAAGAGATGATCTCTTATTATGTGAACTTTCTCCCTGGGGACTGCCACCCCTGTTTGGAACCATCGGAGATAATTGTTTGAGTGTAATTTATATAGAAAATTAAACATAGGGCATGCCATTTTTTACCATGGTACTTGAAACTTAATTGTTTTCCATGGAGGATGGAGATTTTAAATAAAATTATCTAAACATAAAAGCACTTCATCAACTACTAAAGCTGTATTTCTCAAATTCCAGCATTATAATTTGAGAGGATCCTCTTCTCCAGGGCATGACATTCATTGGTCTATAAAGAAAAGCATTTCTTTTATTGCTTAAGAAATATACCTTAGATTTTCCTCCTGAATATTCCTTGAGCTTTTAAAACTCTGGGAATTGTGTTGATTTATGCCATCCTTCAAACCACGCTATTTCTCACTTTAACATCTTATAATAAACGCTTGAAATTGCTCAGATTAACTCCTTTTGAATTATTCAGTATTTAGAAAGAGCTTGGGTCTACGGCCAGTAGTGGTCCACATGGAGGAGCCAAGATCTACCCATTCACGTAAGCAGATACATGTTCACAGGGACAAGGCCTATGGAGAGCATTTATACCATTCGCATGACTCAAAGCTTTCATGATGCATTTAGGCTATGTATATATTTTCCCATGACTTTTGGCCCAAAGTTAACTGAGTACCATTAATTAAAGAATAAGCGTCCCCTTCCCGGCACCCCCCCCCCCGCCCCGTGATTAAAACACTTGTAGTCTTCATAATTTTCAACCTGAATGATGGACTTGAATAGCTACTGTTTTTTTTTTTTTTTTTTTTTTTCTGGGCATCTGAAAGGGACTTACTGGGGTCTCTACATGACCATCTGACCGAAATGACCAGCTGGAAGCCAAAGGGGCACAAATGGAGAACTAAAATATCTCCCTGTTCTTTTTCTCTCTTTTTTTTGTTTTTGTTTTTTTGTTTTTCTTCCTCCCCAGCCACATCCTCTTTGTTTTCCTGAAAGCTTTAGGAATAGTGGAATGGTGGAAAGCATGTAGGGAAATCCCAATGTCAAAGGCATTCTAGCTCTGTGGCCCTGTGCTCAATTCCAGCTTCCTCTCCTACAAAACAAGAATATGAGTTTCTGTTAGAGAAGAAAATGTCAAGGATTCAATACCTAGCAAATGGGAGCCCCTTAATAAATGGTTATCAATATTATTGGTAAGACTTCATGGTTATTCTCTTTATTTTCTGATCCTCTGTTCATTTTTGCTTTCCTCCTTTTTTCCCCTCTTCCTTCTTTCTTTTTTTTTTTTTAAAAGATTTTATTTATTTATTTGACAGAGAGAGAGACAGCAAGAGAGGGAACATAAGCAGGGGGAGTGGGAGAGGGAGAAGCAGGCTTCCCGCTGAGCAGGGAGCCCAATGCGGGGCTCAATCCGAGGACCCTGAGATCATGACCTGAGCCAAAGGCAGATGCTTAATGACTGAGCCACCCGGGCGCCCCTCCCCCTTATTTCTTTTCTGTTAATGTTAATCATCCTTTTCATATTCCTCTCAGCTATCTTAAAATTTTAAAAGAATAAGGCTATATGAATAATTAAGTAATCTTCATCCCTTTCTTTGTTTAAATTTCCTTCTTTAGTCTGCTCATAGTCCTCCCTGCTAACTAGCCCATCTCTATATTTCTATATTATATATTTTAAAAAGATGGTGAAGTTGAGGAAGGATGAAGATACTTAAGACTACAGGAAAAAGTATATTAAGTATCCACTTTATATCAGACACCGGGGATAGACACCTGCAGTAAGGAAGGAATGTGTACCCTCACTCCATTTGCTTCTGTGAGCAGAGATTGGACAGTGATGGGCTCAGACTTGGTTCCTATCCCTTCATTAACAGTTTTCAGCACTGGTAGTTACATAGAAGTGGATGCTATTAGAATTTTAAAGAAAATCACCAGACTTGATTTATTTTTGCTTCAAAAAAAAATCCCCTAGCATGTAAGCAGCTTTGAGTTTAGATTGGCTATTATAGTAAAATCTTAGAAGGGGAGGACCTTTGGCTCTTTTACATCAGTGGAGCTCAGTTTCACATTCACCCAGGCAGAATCTCTAAGTTTTAGGACTCTATTTTAAGAATATTTTAAAAATGAACAATTTCTTGGGTTCCTTTTTAAAAATTACTCTTCAAGAGGGTCTTGTGACTGAGGATGAGTTGGAAAAAGATGAGCTCTTGTTTCTCTTAGTGCTGTTGGCTGAAGTATTTCCTCTGTGTCTTTTTAAATCTGCTACATTAGAATTGGAAGAATATTGAGAATTCTTATGTTCTTGAAGGAAATAGCCATGCAATGACACAGAAAATTTCTTCACATCTTTTGATCCGTGTTTCCTCTTTCGAGAAAGAAGGGCATTGGGCTGGCACTGTATGGTTTGAATTCCTTTTAAGGAATTGGAGTTCTGGGGCTCAGGTGATTTAACGCACCACTCTGGTTAAGGGATGGTAAGCTGGAAGAGAGCTTGCCATACACTTTCCAAAATATTTGTCTACTTCTTAAGGAGTTAGGCACAAAATAGAATTTTAAAGAAATTTGATAAATGTTTTAGACAGTGAAGTGGGATTCCTTTTTTTTTTTTTTTAAAGATTTTATTTATTTATTTGACAGAGAGAGAGAGAGAGCACAAGCAGGGGGAGTGGGAAAGGGAGAAGCAGGCTCCCCGCTGGGCAGGGAGCCTGATGCGGGGCTGGATCCCAGGTCCCTGGGATCATGACCTGAGCCGAAGGCAGACACTTAACCTACTGGAACCACCCAGGTGTCCCTGAAGCGGGATTCCTTAGTTGATAGGAGAGAAGTACTGAATTGTGTACCAGAAGACCTAGTGATTTTTTTACCTAGTTTGGCATCCATAAGCAATCAATATGAATTCTTCGGGCTTTAGTTTTCCCACTGTAAAATTAATGTAATTGCGTCTGCATAGAATTATTATGAAGATTGAATGTGATTATGCACATGAAAGTACTTTGCAAACTCAAAGGCTTTAATAGATGTTTAGATCTCTGGATCACTTGTTCGCTTTTGGCATATGTTGCAGAAATTCCATATACTGCCCTTAAGTTGGTTGAAGCAGTGACCTTTAAGCTTCATTCCAACCCTTTGTCTACCACATGAAGATCTTCCTGTGGGCGAACTATCCCCAGTATTGAATATACCACATTTTTTTTCTAATGGGAAACCTATTTTATGTCAATGGTATGTTCTTAAAACTTTGCATAGTATATAATTTGAATAACTGAAGGCTAATTTTCCCAAATCAGTAAATGTAAAAGAGAGTGCATTTCTGGAACACAGAAATCTACAGCCATTATGCCTTCTTCTTTTTCTTCTCTTTTCCTCCTTTTTCTCTTCTCTCTGTCCTCCAGAGATGCTTTATAGATCTAGATACAGAATTACCTACTATTTATAGAGATTTATCTCCAAAATCAGCAGCTCATTGTTTCTTAGTACTTGTTTGGCCTTCTTTAAAGTATTTTAGCTTATCTAATCTTTCTTCCAAAGTTATTTATTTTGGGAGTTTGTTTTTTGCACTGGCAACATGATTTGATTAATGATTAGAAACTGTTACAGTATTTATTTATTTATTTTTAAAGATTTTATTTATTTATTTGACAGGGAGAGACACAGTGAGAGAGGGAACACAAGCAGGGGGAGTGGGAGAGGTAGAAGCAGGAGTGGGAGAGGTAGAAGCAGGCTTCCCGCTGAGCAAGGAGCCGGACGTGGGGCTCGATCCCAGGACCCTGGGATCATGACCTGAGCCCAAGGCAGACGCTTAATGACTGAGCCACCCAGGCACCACTGTTATAGTATTTAAAAAGGAGTATATAATCATAACAGTGAGTGCTACATATTTCCATTTCCATTCATGGAAACTCAGTTTAGCTAAGTTTAATACTTCAAAGATGGCAAGTGCAACAGCCTATAAGAAAGCAATAAAGAATGAAAACCCTTGAATGTTTCCAACCTATTTCAACATGTGAGTTTTCTTTATGAAGTCCAGCTACACACAGCTAACCACTGCTGGAGTCCCTGATATATCCCCTTTCCCTTTGGTGAGGTTTCCCTAGTAATATTTAGTAATATTTCATCTTTTCAATGGACATATTGTGAAGTGATGGTAAGTGTATGACTGGAGAAGACTCAAGTTCAAGTCCTGGTCCCACGACTCAACTAACTTTAAGACCTTGGATAGACAACTAACCATTCAGTCTATATTTCTTTCTTTAGACAAAGGAAGGGGGAAAGAAGTATTTCTCAGAGTATTTGGGTGTCCATTGAGATCATTTAGATGATTGTGTTCTAGAGCTTCTAAAGTATTATACAAATGCAGTATGTTATTACTGGTAAAACATCTCATCTTTGAAAACTACTCCAAGCACAATAAAATGGGAGAAAAATAATCTTAAAAAATCTGATTACCAAGAAGCTTGCGTTACCAAGTCAATCTATATTTTTTACTACCCTTTTAGAGGAGAGAATGTCACAGATTCACTGTAACAACAAATTTACACTATACCATGTAGCACTTAGTATTTTCTTTTTTTTTTTAAAAGATTTTATTTATTTGACAGAGAGAGATAGTGAGAGCAGGAACACAAGCAGGGAGAGTGGGAGAGGGAGAAGCAGGCTTCCCACGGAGCAGGGAGCCCCATGTGGGACTCGATCCCAGGACTCTGGGACCATGACCTGAGCCGAAGGCAGACGCTTAACGACTGAGCCACCCAGGCGCCCTGAGTATTTTCTTTATATTAGGATTTTCTGAATGTTACTTCATTTAAAATTTTGTGATACATACTAATGCTCTGAAGATTTTTGTTTGGTTTAAGCCCAAACTGATAAGTTCAAAGTTAATTTCTCTGTTTCTTGTATTTTTAATACTTGGAGTAGTTTTTTTAACACATGAAAGACATGGAAACATTTGTTCAAATAGGAATATGCACTGATAGCAAAGCTGATAGACCTTGCTATTCACATTTTTTGATGGGAATATGAAGGGAGTTCACCATATTTATTGAAGTCTTACTCTGTTTCTCTTTTTTTTTCATTTTTGCCAACTTCCTTTTTTTTCCTTTCACAAGAATGAAAGAATATACAAGTATAAACAAAAAAAAAAATCTACAAAGACATGAAATTTGAGCTGGAAGTTTGGTAGTTAAAAAAATTAACATTCCAAATTTCACATTTAAGTAATTTTTTTTTTTTGTCTTCTCCTTTTATTGTCCCTGGAATGGCAGATAGGATAATTGCATTACCTCTGAGACAGGTATTCTCCGGGTATAATGTAGCAAGTTATGAATGAAAAAGCATTCTTAGGGAGTTTTCAGCCTCAGAGTTGTTTTTGTGCTGCATGAGTTCTATTTCTGTGAGTACTCATTATAAATTCATCATCTTTTGTGTTGTTAAAATAATTAGTGTATTTTCACTTGAAACCTGAGGTGACAGATATCAATAAGATTTGATGACAAATCTTATAAAGTTGTCAGAAAAAATATCATATGCTTGAATTTTAAAAATCCATGCTCTAGCGGCTAGCCACTAGCTTTATTCTGGAGATGAAGTAGCAAAATTTATGTCGTAAGACTAAACCTCAAACTATTGTCCCATAAAATATCTTTCACCTGAGCACTCAAAATCTCATTAGTTTCTTTTATTTCAAAACTGCTAAACTTTGAGAATTCTTATCTGAAATGTCAAAAACAAAGGAGAGAGTTGTTATAGCCCACCTCATTCTTGGTTCCCAATTTTGCTCACCTTAAACCTAATCTCTTTTCTCCCCTCCTATTTCATTAATAAGTTCAGGAATATTACCCAGACTTTAATTGATAGTTACCTTAGCAATAGTAGACCCGAAGTTTTCAGTAAGATTTCAATTGCTTCAGGCAAAGTTATTTTTCCTTCCAATTACATTCATTTGTAGTTTCACCTTTAGGAAGAAAGCCTATTTAAAAATAGGTAGTTTATTAGAAATCTTCTGTTTCCAAGAATTTTTGGATTTTTCCCTTTATCTTCATTTAGATTTTCAGAGAAGACAAATAATGTAAATACTGAAATTTTCAAAATTGTAGCATTGTCCCAAAATTCTGTTGGTTGCACAGGAACAGAGATAGCAGTCATAAAAATAAAAAATAACAAATAAACTGAATAATAAAAATTGTGGTTCTGCATCAAACTTTATGTTACAAACCCGTGGTGACTTTCACAGTTTTTGAAACTTCGTCCCTGACTTGCAGCGCTATTTGTATTTCCTGTAATTGTTTTACTCACATGATTCCTGGGCATTATTCTAATTTCCACAGGCAGCATTGAGCATTCCACTGGATACGTGTCTTGTCTTTCATGTTCTCTTTGTAGAAGTCTTCCTTTAGCAATAGCTACTGGATTCCCATTGTGCAGCCACGTAGAAACTCCAGACTCACAAACCGAGGCTTATTACAAAAATATGAAGAGAATCAATGAAGAAACTTTTGGATGTGAACATTAATCTTCCTTTTATCAAGCCATGAACCAAAAAATCTGATCTGACTTTCCAAATTATCCGTGTAGTTCACTCTCTTCATGAGAGGTAAATCAGGAGTCAACCCTTTTTTAGTGGCACTGCAATTGTTTTGGAAAATGTCACTGCTGCAAAGATGTAAAGGTTTCCTTAGTTCCTATTTCCAAGAGCATCTTTGTGCAGATTCCTGGATGGAAATGCAGAGCTCTGTGTGTTATTGTTAGTCTCCTCCACTGGGCCATTTTGTCCTTGGATGGTATTTGTTTTCCTAAGTCAAGCATGCTCAAGAGATATTCCCCGTCTATCTAAATCTGTTCAGATTTCCTATAAGAGGCACTTGCTAATTTGCTTCCGAGTTTAAAAAAAATAATAAAAGCTGTCTGTACTTCTTGCCAGTAGATATTCATGATCCAGAATAGCTTGGGATGTGATTTGCTCCTCTTTTAAATAAAAGGTTTTCTGAACTAAGCAGATAGACTATGTCTTGCTATCACTCTGATTCATCAGGGAGTCTCCTTGGTAACTAGCTTTTTCATTTTGTGTTTTGGGAAAGTTCTTTCAATTAAAAATGAACAAATTAAAAATTGTATAGCATATACAAATATGAACCTAGGGACATATATAAAAAGGTATTACCAGAAGGTGATAGTTTCCTATTTGTGAAAGTGTGGGAGTAGCAAGGTTTCTCTCTTTCTCTGACATAATGAAATGGGAATGGGTTATAGAACACTAATTAGGGTTATAGATTTTAAAAATGGTGTTTTAAACCATATATCATAAATTCACAAGAACCTGTGGTTCTGGTAGTCAGTGTTTTTTCACGAAGCTTGGGGGAAGTTTTCACTTTACCCAGAATTTGCAACTTGAGTGGCACTTATCTCTAATTTAAAAGGGTAAAGGATAATTTACTCAGAAAATATTGACTGGACTATTAAATGCTTAATTAAGTTTTCTTCTTTCAGTTTCTACCTATCATTGCTTGTTCCTTCAGACTGATACTGTTTAAAGGAGGCAGCACTTGGCAGACTATGGGAACATTATTGATGAACTTCATAGTAAGGAGATAAAAATTGCCTAGTTTGGAGTCGATAACAATGACAAAAATCTTCTCACCTGCATGCCAATAGCTCTGCAAGGCAGTGTGATGATGTTATGCAAAATGAGGTTGCTAAAGTATTAAATATTAATTTCTTAATTTAAAAGTAGAGTCAATGTTGATATGGCTAGCTGATTTGGCAAGGATGAGCAATCGCTGCCTTGATCTCTGACTGCCTTTAGCTGGTACTAACCACTGACAGGCTAATATTGTGGCGCTAACCCTATGCCTCAACGTCGTAAGACAATAGTCACTCCATGGGGTGTCTGAAAGAGCCACTAAAACAAGCATTCTCAAGTGTAGATTTCTTGGGCTAGAATATCATTATTGCTAATTGTGGCCTGTTTAATGAGCTTTTAAAATACTGACAGCTACTGGTCTTAGGCCCATCCACACTCCCATCTGTCAAGGGTGGTTAGTGGCAGAGCCTGGGCATGAATATAAACCCAGACCTGCCTCATGTCACAATCTTTGCTCTTCACCAAGATTGCTCTACCTTTTACTCCATAGACCTCTCTTCAATTGTCTGTAACCTCTACTCAGGTGGCATTAGGCAGAGGCAGTGTCCTTGGAGAAGCTGTCCAGCATTCAAAGTTCTGAAGAAATATAAGAGGAAGGAGCAAGCCTTCAAGATGGATGAAGGATTTAGATATTTGTTTAGGTAAGAAAGGGAGAATATGGCAGATGAGTGTTTTTGACCAGTGTTTGATAAGCCTATAAAATTGGGGTCCTTAGCAAAGATAAGTAGTTGATGGGTAAGGGTTAAACTGAGATCGAGGCTGTGCATGATAGTCACTAGCCACATATGACCATCAAGTACTTGAAATATGGCTAGTCCAAATTAAGATGCCCTGTAAGTGTAAAATACACACCTGAATTTTAATACTTAGCATAGAACAGATTGTAATATATTACATTAATAACATTTACATGGTAACATGTTAAAATGATAATATTTTAGATATATTAAAATCATCAAAATTGATTTTAGCTATTCTTTTTACTTTGCTTTAATGCGGCCATTAGGAAACTTAAAATTATATATATGGCTCACTTCTGGGGACTGCACTATATTTCTACTGGACAGTGTTGATTTCGAGTTTGAATTTGAGGGGAATATTGCTTAGGAGATGTTGAAGGGAAGATCTGACTAGGTAAGTGATAAAATGAAAATTATACTTGAAGGTTGTATTCTTATAGTTGTTGCAGAATAGAAAAACTTGCAGGGAGAAGACCTTAGAGGAGAGGAAGAGATGGCCGATACCATCATTGTGCAAGCACTATGTGCCAGTCATACTGGTCCATTATCTTTCTTATTCCTCACAACAACCTTGGTATGTAATTATTTCTGTTTTAAGATGAGAAGATTGAAGGGTAGAACTGCTAAGCAATTTGCCCCAAATTATCTAACTTAATGAGAGAAGACTGAGGATCCAAACTCAGACTCATTCCATGTCCTTCCACTTGACCAGGCAGATGGAGAAGAACGGCCGGAGCTACTGGGTCATGACTATGGAGATGGGGAACATGAAGAAAACAGAGCAACAGAAAACTTAGCAGGCCTTGAGAAGAGACCAGTGTAAATGGCTAGGAAAAAGGAGATATAAACAAACCTTAGGATCAAGAGCCCTGGAAATGTAGAGTGAAGTAAAATAAAGATCGAAGTCCCAACTTGGGGATTATGATGATGGAAAAAGTGCTGATCTCTGCAAAATCCATTACATGAATTAATTGCAGTAATATACATGAATTAATTGCAGTAACATACATGAATTAATTGCAGTAACATACATGAATTGGGCTCTCACTGTAGTAAGACACTGTCTAGCTGGATGAGAGGCAAAAGGAACCACAAAATAGTCTCTAGTCTTGTCTACTTGCGAAGGCAAGAAATAAGCCTCTGAAACTGGTAACAAATCTCAAGGTAGTGCAAATAATGGCACCTGTCTAGGAGGTAGAAGGTATAACTTGGTTCTCACCCTAGATTTTTGGAGAACTAGTAATGTGGCCTTGTGTAAATTACTTAATCCTTCTAATGGTCAGCTTTCTTATCTGTAAAGTTGGCATAACATTATCTTTTCATGGCTGTTAAGAGGACCAAAATCCAAATGAGTGAGAACCAATATCCATATGCATACACCTTATGAATTGTAAAGTGCTATAACTGACTTGAAAATCCATTCATTAGGTAGTAATGGGTTAGACAGATATAGGACCACTGTTTTTTGGGGATCCTTGTTAAATCTACAGATGTTGTCAGGCTTCTGACTCATTCCTAGTAACACCTGACTCATTCCTAGTAACACCTGGTAGTAGTGAATTCCATGGACGCTGTCAGCTATTTTAAGAAGTAACATTTATTAAGCAAATATAACTAATTTTTACTTCCTACAGCAACTCTGTAAAGTTGGTATTGTTAGCCTCATTTTACTAATGGGAAAACCAAAGCTCTGAGTTTTAGCAACTCTATTAGTATGTGTGACATGATGGCCTTAAATCTAGGTTCTCTCACACAAGTTTCTGGGCCCTAGCCTCCAATTCCCAGAGTCGGATCCTTTTTTTATTTGGAGTAGGACCCAGGTATGCATATTTTGAAAAACTTCTAGAGATTGCAATAGGTATTGAGGCTTAGGAATCACCGCTCTGGCAAGCTCTTTGGGACAAGTGTATTGTGAGGCAGCTGGGAGCTTGGACTGTTAGAACAGTTTCAATCTTATTCCTGGAGCTTCTACTGATTGTCCTAATTCCATCCAGCAGGAACACACAAGTAGCCTGAAAATCTTTCAATGAAAGCCCTTTAGACACTTCAGGTGTTCTTTGGGGTCATATGTTGAAGGTATCTGGGGCCTAATAGATAGTCTAACAAAGTTTTCAGGCTCCAAGTCTGGTATTTTTTCTTTACTGGGACACTTTTTGCTGGGAGAATAGGGGTGAGAATTAAAGGCAAGGTAGTTAGATGAGGAGAGTGTGGGTCTTCTCTGGATGCCTAGACTGGGTACGTATAAATGCCAGTAGAGAGCCCTAGGGGGAGATGTCAGAGACATAAGCTCAGTAGTTTCAGGAGCCAAAAGGAGAAATTAGAAATTCCTGGTATTTTTGAATTGGATTCGAATATTTTTTCAGTTAAATTTAATATTAAGTATTTTAGCTATGTTTCTGTTTTCCTGCCTTTTAGATTTCCCAAGTGATAAAACAAAACAAAAACTCCTCAAAAATAAAGAAAGGGAAAAAAAAAGATTTGGGTAAAGAACAGCCAAAGTGAGTGACAGCTAGCCTCCAGACAGCCCAGCTAGGAGGTGTAGAAGCTGTCAACACAGCTGGAGGACATGGGCAGTCCTGGAATAAGTGTGCTTCTAGCCAGACAGGCCTTAAAGAGACCTCTGGGGCCTCACTAGGCAGGCACTGGCAGAGTCAGATTAAAAGAAAAGGCACAACCCTTCTTCCATCTCCAGCTCCCTCTAAATGTCTTTAGATGACATTTCTAAGGACAGATCATCTTGTGAATGGGGACATTTTAAGCAGGCCTGCCTCAGTTCCTTGTTGAAAAGAAACTGTTTGGTCATCTTTATTTTAACTATCAACCCCAGAGATCCAAGGGGACAGATTAGGTGGGCATGAACTTGGGTATAACTCCCTTATTTCCAGAGATCCTGAAATGTGCTGTGGTCTCTCCTGCCAATCCCTGAGAGTTCCTTGAACATAGTCTTCACCACCAGCTCTTTTTCTTTTTCTTTTTTTTTTTTTTGGGGGGGGGGTGTATCTAAATCAGCATGCTGCTCAGACTTCCTTGTATAAAATTATATTTTCATGTGTCCTTATACCCAGATAGACTGTAGGCTCTGAGAACAGAAGTTGGGTTTATGGAATATCTACTGAAAATCAGGGGCTATGCTGGAGATTTTAATACTTGTTCATTCATTCCACTGGTAAAAATTGAGCCCTTACTCAATAATATCTCATAGTAGTAATGAAAGTAGACATGCTAATGTATCTTGTATCTTTTGGGGGAGGCAGCCATCAGACAAACAAATTGATGAGTGAACAAAACAATTACAGCTTATTAAGCGTTAAGATGGGCATAAACAGTGCTGTGATTGGTAGAGAATGGTAGAGAAATGGAAGGGTGTCAGGAAAGTTCTCTAGGTCCCATTTAAATTGAGTCCTGTAAGGTGATGAGAAAGTCACAATCATGCCAGTGACTAAGGGAATCCTGTGGCAACAGGTCATTGCATGTCCCCACGTTATTTCCAGGACATGTCCATTTCCTCTTCCTCAATCACTCAAGTGCCTGACACATAGAATACAGAAAGCATTTGCATATGTTCCTTTTCTCCTTCTGATGCAGGCAGTCAGAAGAATCTTCAGTGGGGCAGTCTTCTGAGTCCTCATGTACTGGTGGCTCTGCATGTTTGTGTATATGTCAGAAATGAGTTGATCAGCCTGCATAAACTGTTTCCCAAGGCAACCCTATTTTGCTCAGCCATTCCCATTAGGCTGCTACATTCCATGAAGATAAACAAAACAAAGTCTATTTGTTTTCTTAAGTAGTATTGCCAGGTTTTCCTCTCTCCTACCTTCTTCCTCTTTCTTTTGCCTTTTTGGCTAATTTCTTACAAACTCTGGTTCTCTCTACATGGTGTACAGATTATAGGCTAGGATTGTCAGGAAGAGGCTGGGAAGTGAAGCACGGAGATGCTGGTGGGAAGACCAAACACATGGGGCCATGGGCTGGGGAGAAGACTGGGGGCTGTGGTGCTTCATCTGGGCTAACAAAGAGGCTGCCTACAAAGAGCAGGCCAAGTCATGGCCCAGCTTCCCTGCAGGGCCAGGGTTTCTGTGTGGGAGCCCCTTCCCATTCCTTGTCCCCTGTCCATCCCATTGTCCACATTCTTCCGATTTCCTTCATTGTTCAAAGTCTAAAGTTGTCCTTTATGTAAATGTTTTTCTTAATGTCTTCCAGTGTTTTTCATAAGAAAAGTGCTATCATTTATAAAACTACAAATAAATGGAGGATGGAAAGAAATCTCTGAGCCAAGGGGCCCTCTGTGAATTGATGTCAGCATGGAGAGTTTGCCAGAACTCAGGGAGTGGGAAATAAATGGTTTTTGTTTAATTTGGTTTTACTTATATTAATGGGAGCAAAGTTTCTATCATGAGGAAATGAAAATTAGGCTAAAGAAGCCTACTCTCCTCTGACAGGCTGAGTCATTCTCTTTTGGCTGTAGTGAAGGGGGCGGTTGATTCTGGCCATTGCCTGATGCTGACCAGCTCTGTGGCCCAGGGCAGGCCACTTACCTTCTCTGAACCTCCATTTCTTCATCTGATGTGGGAGGAAATGCCTCCATCACTCTTGGGAGAATTCAGTGAGGTAATGCAGCTGGAATGTTTTGTAACATGCCAAACAAATGGGAGGCATTATTTTTCCCTGGCATGGGAAGGTCAGGAATAAGAGTGTCAGGCAAACCACGAGAATAGTGACCAGAGTGTAAGCATATTGACTGTGCTACCCAGCATCTGTGTCAGGCCTCACAGACTGCCTTAAGGGCATTTGCCGTGAGAGGTTACTTTACTCTCAAGTGGGTTATGTTCTGTCTCTTTATAGGTTATTGTTACCTGGGCGCCAATGAAAAACTTGGGGCCTAGGGTAGGATACAAGATGGGATCAGGGGAAGGGGTCTTAGGAGGAGGGAGTTGGTGCAATCAAGAACAATATGCCAGGACCTTCCTTTTGAAGAGACAAAACGGTGAGCTTGGAGAGAATGGTGGGGGTTAGAGGAAAAAAAATGGGAGGGTGAGGAGGATGTGAAGGCAGAATTTGGATGTTCAGGAGAAAGGAGAGCAATGAAGTAGTCCTGCTATCAGTCTCAGCCCTAACTTTACCCCTCTCTGTGTGTGTCTGTCTCCATGGTCTGTCCACCTCTCTGTCTGCCCAAAATTGGACTGCAGCCCTAAGCCTGGTGTGAAGTCCTTGTCCTATGTGCCCACTGGGCTAGTCTTGTCACTCATGTCACTGAGTATGTCTGGGCTCTTGGGCTGGCCTTATGCCCTGAATGGCTTCCAGTTCTGTATTGCGGCCTGAGTGCTGCCATGATGCCAGCCTGCTTACCCTACCCTCCTCCCTTTCCAGGCCTAAGTACTTTCCCTAAACCTCTGCTTCAGCCTAGTATAGGAGCATTAACATGAGTCTGGGGTCAAAAGATTTGAGGTTTTTTAAAAAATATTTTATTTATATATTTGACAGAGACAGAGAGAGAAAGAGAGAACACGAGCATGGGGGCAGTAGAGGGAGAGGGAGAAGCAGGCTCTCTGCTGAGCGGGGAGCCTGATGCAGGACTTGATCCCAGGACCCTGGAATCATGGCCTGAGCCAAAGGCAGCCGCTTAACCGACTGAGCCACCCAGGCACCCCTAAAAGATTTGAATTTGAATACTCATCTTATCACATAGTAGCTGGGTGAGTTTAGGCAGCTGAATATCCTTTCTGAGCCTCAGTATTCTTATCTTTAGAATGGGGATAATATATGTATTTTGAACATTTGTGAGCTAATTCACAACCTAATAGACTTGACACAAAATATGTGTTCACTAAATGGTCAATATTATGGTTATTCCACATAGAGAAGCCTCTGAGAGCCAGCATGCTCCTACCTGCCTGACAGGAGGCCAGAGACTCTCTAACCACTGGATCTGAAATTTTCAATATCAGTCTTCATTTTGTAATAGTGCTGTGGACTCTCTAATTTATACTCTGGCCTCTATTATTCATGGTATGCCTGAAACTGAGTCCATTCTCTTGTCTCCAGGAGTGGTCTAGAGCAGACAGTTCCACTTTTAGATATACTTTTCTAAGAAAATGTGTGAGCACTAATCTAAGATTACTTATATTTATCAAAGCAAACACTTTAAAAAAGAAAAACCTAAGGAAAAAATGCTTAGATGCTAACTTGCAGTCTATACTTACCCACGCTTGCCCTTACTCAGGTTTTGTCCTGAGTCTACCCTGAGCAGGTGTGGTAGAAGTTCTGACATCTACAGAAATCAATCCCTGTGGGAAACTGGCAGTTCATCCTTCTAAACTTAACTTCACCTTGATCTCCTTGGAGTGCCCTCAGAAACATGGTGGTTGGTGTTTACTGCTCAGTAATTTAAATTAAATACACCAGTGCTTATTAAAAGGCTCATTAGGCTTTTAAATAATAATAGCTTTTATAATTGGACATGATGAATGAATTAAAAATCTATCAAAATCACATTTTAAAATTATATTATCCTTCATTCAACATTTAATAAATATTTGCTGAATACCTACCACATGCCAGACCCATGGGGCTGAGGATTCAAAACAATAAAAATCTCTGCCCTTGTGGAGATTCTCTCCTACTGTAATAATTAGTACAATTAGAAATGTGTATTATTGGAAGATAATTGTTCAAGGCACACATTAGGTAGGAAAGGAGGATAGAAAGTGCAGGATCTGCAGTCATAATTGTGGTGGTCTCGCCAAGAACAGGTGAGCCACGTGGAATTCTGGGAGAAGAGCACTCTTGACAAGGAGAGCAGAAGGTGAGAAAGGCCCTGAGGCCAGAGCATGCCACTTTATTCCAGGAATAGCAAGGAAGCCATGGTGGCTATACTGGACCGAGTAAGGAGAGAGCAGTAGATGAGGTTAGGCTGTGGCAGACAGATTGTGAAGGGCTTGGGAGACCATGTAGGGACTTGGGCTTCTAGTCTGGGAGAGGTGGGTTTTGAGAAGAGGAGTGTCATGAGCTGACTTGCCTTTTAACTGGGTCACTCTGACTATCTTGTTGGGAATAGACTGTAGTGGGGCAGAAGCTGGGAGCCCTGCAATAACAGAGGTGAGAGATGCAGGCAGTTTGGGTTAGTGTGGTAGAAATGGTGGTGTCAAATTCTGGCTCTTCTTTTAGGTAAGATCAACCAGACTTGCTGATGGATTTGATGTAGGGACTGAGAAAAGAGTCAAGAATGTCTCCTAGACTTTTGGCTTGAGCAACTGAGAAGTTATTGAGAAGAAATGAGTGTGGGTGGAATAGGTTTGGAGAAGATCAGGCATTCATCTTAAAATGTTAAGTTTAAGATGCATATCAGATACCAAGTGGAGATGCTGAGTCAGCAGTATGATCTAGGAGTCTGGAGTCCACAGTAGAAATATAAGGAGCTGTGAGTTTATGAAAGATGTGTAAAGCCACAATATTAGGTTAAGTCATCCAGGGAGTGGATGGAGAAAGAGTGAAGGAGAGAGAGGAGAGATGAGGAGTAAAAGGAGAGAATGGTATTCTTCAGTAAGCAAAGAAAGGAGGAGGGAGAGATGAAATCAACAGTCAAATACTTCTGACACATAGGTAAAGTGAAGCCTGAGAACTGATATTTTGATCAAACAAATAGATCAAGGGTCAATTGGTGGAGTTATGTGGGCAAAGTCTAAATAAAATCAATTTAAGAAAGGAAAGGAAAGAATTGGAGAGAGGGAATACAGACTTTTAAAGGAATTTTACAGTAAAGGAAGGTAGAAAAATGAGGCAGTTCCTACAGAGAAGTGGAATCGAAGAAAGGTTCTTGAAGGATTGGAGAAGAGTAGCCTGCTTTTAGGCTGATGGTAAAGATTCATGGAGAAGAAAACTTGATGGTACAGTGGTGGAGCACTGTCCTGGGTGGGCATGGAATCTTGTGCCCAAGGGTAGGGGTTAGCCTCTCATAGAAGCCTAAACAGCTCATCTGTAGCAAGAAGAGGGAAGGCAGGACTTAGGAGCACAGATGCTGGAGATGGGGAAGTACGGTGGTGGGAGCTTGAAGAAGTTCTCTTATGGTTGCTTCTGTTTTTTTAGTGAGTAGGAATTAAGATCATCAGCAGAGAGTGAAGATGCAGCCATAGGGACTGGAGATTTGAGAAATAAGATGCAATAGAAGAAGATCACACTTGACTATTGACTAGGGAGACATAATATGCTTGCCGTAACACCCACTTGAGGTTTATGGTCATGAATAAGTGAGACTATCTTCTGTTGTTGTATGTTTGTATTCAGCTATTTCCAACTGCATGGGTAGAAGTGCAGAGTAAGTGGAAAGCTAAATTTAACCAAGGTTAAACTGAGGTTGAGGTTTTGTCAAGTGTGATGAGATGGGCCATGGAATTGAGGAAGCATGTGAAGGAATGATTAAAAGAAAAAACATAATTGGTTATGGACTTGAAGCTGGGTTAAGAGAGAAGGTAAAATAAGGACATGAAGGAGGCAAGAGACAACAAAAGGGTAGAATGATCAGTGCCTTGTTGATCTCGGGGTCATCAGTGTTTTTTGGCAATGTACAAGAGGAAATGAGCTGGGGAGATGGGAGGTGGTGGTCAGAGAGTTGGATGCTTCAAATTTAGATAATAGGCATGTTGGAGGTTTGGGGAAGGACAAGCCTGTAGGTGTGACCCTCGGCATCAGTGACTGAGATAGGAAGGTGGATCATATTGTGGGAGGGAAAGAGTTTCAGAAACTGAAAGGGAAGCCTCATCAATGTGAATATTAAAGTTGCTAAGAATTTAAAGAATTCCCCAAATCTAGGTTAAAGATACTGAAAGCATTAATTTAAGACACACTATTCTCTTCCTTAGCATGCACAAATCTTATGTTGCTCACTATGGCATTTCACTATGGGGATATGAAATCAACTAACATTAGCACAGACCCTTGTGAATGTTAGGTGGCTCTCTTCTGCATTTCCCTAAGCAATCTTTATGTTGCTCTAGGCTAGCAGTTACATTGCAATCATTCTTTTACATATCGGTTTTCCTAGCCCAACCATAAGCGCCTTAAGGACAAAGATGATATTAGTTCTCGTAGTAGACTCAGGCCGGCATAGTGGCTCAAGGGGTGTACAATAGGTATTTATTCTATGTAGCATAGGGTGGTTAAGAACAAGAATTCTGAAGTCTGACATGACTGGGTTCTAATCCCAGTTGCCTCTTATTAGCCACATACCCCTGGAAGAGACACTTAAGCCCATTTCCTCATCTGAAAATGGGGGCAACAGTAACACCCTCTTATAGGGAATGCGGTAAAGAGTCGATCAGATGAGGCTTTATGTGTAAAGTGCTCAGTCTAGTCCTGGTGCATAGAATACGCTTCGTGAACTTTCACTACTGATGCATGAAGGCAATAAAACTTTATGTTTGACTGGGTTATTTCCAGAATGGCACACTTCCACATCAGCCAGCCTGAGCTACAGTCCTTCAGAGAAAAAAGGTATTGGGAGCAAGCTGGCTGACTGGTGTCCAGTGATCTGATAACATGCCTAGTGAGAAATGATGAAAGAATAATTTTTTTTTTATTATTAGTAGAGCAGACTTCATGATCTCTTGGCAAAGGTGTGCACCTCTCCATACATACAACCCAAGAAATGCAGTGGCTCTGTTTCCATAGCTACTCAATGAACTGAGTGGTGTTGCGGGTCCTGCTTCTGTGTTGTCAGTGGTTACATTATTTTATCACATGTTGACTAAAATAGAGCACACACATATGATAAATGCTCATATTTAAGCAAAGAAACTACTATTTCACAAAGGCACACTCAAAGAAACGTTCCTGTACTCTTTGTTTTCTGGGAAACAAGGACAGACCCAGAGCAAGGTGAATGGGCTAAAATGCATGTTTTCTCATGCCAGGGTAGCCTTTCTTCTGCTCCTCATTAAGCCTCCCATCCTTTTGATTGACCAGAAAACTGTGCTGTGGATCATCAATTTCACCTTCTGTCTGTATTCTGTTCTTTCTCCCTAAGCTCAGATCTTGCTGCTCTGAGACACTGGGGGCTGAGATAATGAGTCTAGACTGCTCATTTTCTCTGTCTAGCAGATGGGAGCACCTGTCATGTGTGCGCAGACTGCCTCTCTAGAGGTTGGGCAGTGGTGGTGTATTTGGACCCTCTCTCTTTCTGAATGCCACAAGGATGCACAATTAAGGGAGAGTCCAAACATCTCATGTCAATCCTCAGAGCAACTGAAAAGTGTCTCTTCTTGTCTTTGAGGTTAGAATTTGAGTAGAATTACCCTGAATTGGAAACTTGAATTCTAAGAAAGTTTTCATTCAGTGGACCTAGAAGTTTTGGGGAAACAATATGGATATTTTTACATACTCTCTAGATCTCTTTAGATTTCTACAGGTTCAAGCCAACACCCACTAAGTGTTCCTTTTTTTTTTTTTTTTGTAGCCTATGCATTTATGGTATGTGAGAGAGAGTGGGATGTGGCAGGGAGGTGACTTTCAGGGTCTATTCTTTTAATGCAAGCATCAGATTGAATCTTAAACAGATTTCTATTCCAGAGGTGATTCTATTGTCACCTGTTACTTGCTTCTACATACAGTTCTCCTCGGAGGAGGAAGCTATTCCTTTGCGCACATCCCTAGGCAGAAAAACACCTGAAGGGTGAGTCAGAAGACCTAGATTTTAGCCACAGAGTAGTTACCCAATGAGTGGGTGACTTTGGGAAAATTACATCACCTCCTCAAGCCTCACTTCCTTCTTAGCAGAATTAGCAAATTAGCTGCCTTACAGTAGAAGCAATACAGCAGAGTGGTTATACTTTCCGGCTAGGAGTCAGATAACCTGGTTCAAATCTTGTATTCAAAATGTAAGAACTATGTGACTTTGGTCCTTAATTTTATCACCTGTAAAATGGGGATAATAGTTGTACTTAGTTTATAAGGATTGAGGTCTTCTGTGGTGCAGCCCTCCCATGAGTCAATCAATGGGCCATGATCTTTAGGTAGGTTTATTCAGCTAATTTTAAACCTACCCAACATCAGTATTGTAAAGCCCTTAGACACTGGCATGTAGCATTAAGTTGTTAGTTGTTATACCTCTAAGGTGACTTCCACCTTAAAATTATCTTTTATTTAACATCCCTTGCTTCTTTAGTCCCCATTTCCTTTATCTAATGAGTAGAGCCCAGAGATGTTGCTAGACTTCCTATAATGCACAGGACATATCTTTTCCCCACCAACAAAGAATTACCCTGCCTTTGAGGGTTGCTGGAGCAGGAAGGAGTTTAAAGGCTGCTTTGAGAATCTCTTGGAGATGCATTTTCTTTTTCTTTGCCAAATACGTGTATATATTGGCCGTGGTGATGCTTCTGGCTCTTTGTGAGTGGAGAAGGAGTAATACCCATTTTATGTCCTTAACTTTCTAGGGGGGAAGCTCAAAAAGTCTAGAAGAATAGCAAAAACCTACTCTGTCTACCCTCAAACAAAACTCTCAGCTGTATCCACTTGAGCTCTCTTGCCCTTATCTCTATGGTTTGTTGCCTCTTTACCCTTCACTTGGGACATGGCCCCTCTACTGCATGTCCCCTCATCTTTCACACCTATTAAAATCCTACTCATCCTTTAAGGAGGAAAGGACTCAAAAGTGATTTTTTTTCCATGATGGTTTTCTAAATCCTCCAAGTGTTTTCTTTTGTCCCTCTGACTCCCAGAGCCCAGGGATTTACTTCTCATGACCCATCTCCTATCCTGCCCGGTATTACAAGTGTTGCTGTTCCTGCTAGTCACGTCTCTTAAATGTTAAGTCCCTCAAAGGCAGGAATTGCTTCTAGTTCTTCTCTGAATCGTGTAGAATTTAGCACACTATGTTGTACACAGTAAGGGCTCAACCAAAGGTTGTTGAATTATAGTGTCAACCCCATGACTAAGCTCCACTCCCACTGGTCACTGCAAGTGCCCATGACGTCCCTCAGCCTGCACAGGATTCCTCTTTTAATGTTCCTAGTGAGTCCTTTCACAACCTCCACAGTTACCCCTCCTTCCCTCCTTTCCTTAGCGATGTGCAAGCTATTTTAGGAATGCGGCACAAAGCGGCAGCTGCTATTTATAAAGCAGGAAGTGGTCTGTAGTCCCCTGTGGGTCACGTGTCTATCCATCTTCATTTATGTTTGAAAGAGGTGTTTCCTACAAGCTCTTGGGATTTCCTTTTTTTCCTATCACACCACCTACCCTACTCACTACTCCAATCATTGAGGATTTTAACTTTATTTTTGCCTTGGCTTTAATTTTCCATTCGATTTGGATTTCTTCCCGGTTCCTTCTCTCTTCTCATAAAAAAGCAGAAGCAAGAGAGAAAAACCCCACTAAGCCATGGAAATGTCTTTTTATGAATTGGACCTCAAGATGAGAACTTCATTACTAAAGGAAAAATGAACCTCTGCTCCTGTGATTTGGTAATGGAAATACGGTGTTTTATAAAGTCTTAAGCATTTCTTTTTTATCGTGGTAATATATAAACCATTTAATGTTCTAATCACTTGCTATTGAAGACTGGAAGACATGGTAATAGTAGCTTTATTTTTAGCACTGATGAATTAAATTTGGGTCAGCTCATAAGTACGTAGTGTTCACACACACGTGTGTAGGAATGGTGATTCAGATATACACACTGGAGCAACGCTATTGATCGCACAGATTTATAACTTCAGGATCTTATGAGATTCGTTATTTCAGGTCTTTAAAGAACTTCTGAACTCAGTCCCCTGACAATTCTCCTTCCCTACCCCCATCTAACCTTGCTTCTGCCAGGGTTATAATTTTAAAGATAATCACATGTCTTGTTTCCTTAAAAACACCTGTCGGTTCTCCACTATGTATAGCATGGGGTCCAGAACTCCCTAGTGTGGCAGAAAGGGTCTTTTACTCCACTCCTATATATCTCATTACCTCCTCTCCCACTCCTGTATTCAATACACATTTTATTCTAGCCAAAGCAAGCTGCTGTCCTTTCTTTGAAGACACTGTGGACCCTTCTGTGCCTTTGACCCTCTCAACAACAGCTTCCCAATTCCTGGAAGGCTCTGCTTGTCCCTACACCCCCATCTCCTCTTGACATGCCCCTATTCTTCCTTATATGAAGTGATAAATGTGAAAAGGACTAGCAGAGGGCAGGGTCAGAGCAAGGGCTCAGTAAATAAATTTTCAGTGAATGAATAGACAACTGAGTTGGCAAATTCAAAGGAAGATCTGTATCTTATGAATGGGTTATGTTCTGGATATTTAGAAGTCAGTTTAACTCAGCATGACTGATTCATGTATAATATTGTCTTTATATGAAAATATACATGCTTTCCTTCCTTGAAAGCTCTCAGTGGCCAAAGAGGACTCTCCTTCTCAATAATGTTCACAGTAATTATTGCCCTGAGGCTCCTGCTGTATCATGCTGGGGGAGCAGCAGTCCTAGGGGGCAGGAAAGGGGTGGTTGGGCGGGAAGGCTGATACTCAGGAGTGGGGCTTTGGGAGCCCAAGGCCTGGGATAGTAGAGGTTCTGAGGGAGGTTTATATTAATTTGCTAGAGCTGCCCTAACAAAGTACCACAGACTGAGTGGCTTAAACAACAGAAATTTTCTCACAGCTTTTGAGGCTAGAAGTCAGAAATCAAGATGCCAGCAGGGCTGGTTTCTTCTGAGGCCTCTCTCCTTGGCTTGTAAATGGCCGTCTCGTCCCCGCGTCTTCATTTTGGTCTTCCCTCTGTGTGTGTAGGTGTGTTAATTTCCTCTTATTATAAGGACACCCATCAACTTGAATTAAGGCCCACCCTAATGACCTATTTTAACTTAATCACCTCATTAATTATCTAGTCTACAAATGCCATCACATTCTGAAGTACTGGAGGTTAGAACTTGGGCCTATGAATTTTGGGGGGATACAATTCAGCCCATGAGAGGATGGTAATGGGGGCATCAGTGGCTCTTCAGAGGAACCCTTGGAAGGCAGGGATGATGCCCTGCCTTGGCATTTGTCACGGTGCCTTCATTGTCATGGTGGGCATTCAGTACAGGTTTTGGAGCTGAGTTCTAGCTTCCACTTGGAAGTGCAATAAGATTCAGATTATGTCTCTCCAATACATACGTGAGCTTTTCCTCTCAACCTCTTTTTCATGTATGAATTTTATTAGCATTTTGTTGACCTCATTTTTTTTTTTTTAACCTTCCCATTTAAATCATCATTGAAAATACCATGATCCATGATCAAAGGGCGCCTGGGTGGCTTAGTTGGTTAAGTGTCTGCCTTTGGCTCAGGGCAGGATCCCAGGGTCCTGGGATTGAGCTCTGCTTTGGGCTCCCTGCTCAGTGAGAGCCTGCTTCTTCCTCTCTCTCTGCTGCTCCCCCTGCTTGTGCACTCTCTCTATCAAATAAATAAATAAATATCTTTTTTTTTTTTAAAGATTTTATTTATTTATTTGACAGAGAGAGTCACAGCGAGCGAGGGAACACAAGCAGGCGGAATGGGAGAGGGAGAGGCAGGCTTCCCGCGGAGCAGGGAGCCCGATGTGGGGCTTGATCCCAGCACCCTGGGATCACGACCTGAGCCAAAGGCAGACGCTTAACAACTGAGCCACCCAGGCGCCCCAATAAATAAATATCTTAAGGAAAAACAAAGCCATGATCAAAGATTGAGGCCTTCCCTTGTGCAGCCTTCCTGTGACTTGAACAATGGATCATGATTTTTAGGTAGGTTTATTTAGCTAATGTAAATTCCACCTAACTAGATTGCCATGCCGGCCACATTTCTCCACAAAGATATTTTGTTTATAGTTTATTTCACTAAGGGTCTTTGTGAAATTTTTATTGGTGGGTTTTCACCACCTGATTCCTAAAATAATAATAATAAAAAAGACTCGAGTTGGCTCTTAAAATGTAGACACAGTATGTCTCCAGCATCATCTTCACTTCTCCCTTTTATGACCTTGTTGCAGTTGCCAGTAACGTCGATCTGATCTGTGTGACTTGTTCTCAGTGAACCATGCTGGTGCCTAGTAATTGCCATTCTCTCGTGTCCACAAACCATGTTTTTAAGTAACCTTTCTGGAACACTGGCATCTACTTCCCTGGTCTGCAGCTCCCCAATGACACATGAACATTTACCTTGAATAGAGGAAGTAGGGCTAAAGTATAGAGATCTACACAGCTGCTCCATGGGACATTAGGATTAGCTGGAGTCATACTTGAAAGGCTTAATGGGGAATACTGTCCTAGGACAACTACTCTATAGTACTTGTACTGATGGAAAGTGCTAAGAAAAGCTCAGATCTGAGACAGATGACTTGTGTGGTCTCAGTTTCACCATTATTCTCTTGACATTAGATTACATATTTATTCATACCTTGATGTATAGTCTCACTCTAGGAGACAGACTCCCTGAGGGTAAGAACTTTGCCTGTTTTGTTTGCTGCTCTCCTGCTAGCAATTGGATACATTTCTGATATTAAGCAAGTTACTTGGATACTCCGAAGCTAAAATTGCTCCTATGTCTAATAAAAATACTTGTTCTACCTAACCTCAAGTTCATTGAGAACATCTTAATGAGATGTAAAGGCAATTTATAAACTATAAAGTGGCTTGTAAAGATAAGCAGCTATAAGGTATGTGGTTTTGAATGACAAGAAACAAGATTAAGGAGACACTATATAATAAAGAGCTTTACTGTCACGTAAGGAGTTCAGACTTGATGAAGTACAAATCAAACCTTTAAAGGAATCTGTTCATTTGCTGGGTTGTCAACTCACAACTCAGCTTAAAAAAAAAAAAAGTGTTGAATTTGATTAGAAAAATCCAAAGTAAAACAGCTATAGCTACAGTTGAAGGCACAAATTGTTGAATTTGTGGGTGACACATGAACCTCACTTCCCTTGTTAATAAATTCCTTTCAAGGTATGCTTTTCCTCTTAGATGAATCCTTTTTATGAGAAATGTCCTTTGGCAAAACCTGAAAGGTGGCTGAGAATTCCTTGAAGCAATTTGTTTAAATAATCACATGAGAAGATCCCTCTTAAACTTTTCTGTAAGCAAACAAATGCCACAAAGCAGAACGAATTTTATACCTTTTAGGAGTCCATTAATTTACTTTCAGTGGCATTAAGTAATGAACACTGTTATAGCAAGGTCACAGTTCCATTTTATATCAAATAGCTATCCTTTCTCATATATGATACATGAGCACATTTCTTGCTCAGGGCAAAATGTTTTATTAAAATCATTTCCTTTGTTCTTTTGTATAGACTGTTCTTTGTGACAATGAAGATTGTCTGCATGACATATCTCTTTAGGACAGCCATTGTATAATTATACTAATAGAGCTTAATCTAATGCTACATTAATTTTCTTCCATTATTTTCTCCAAGAAGGAAGCCACTATTGTTTACATGACAATGCAATTTCTTTTTGTTTTTTTTAATCATGGGAGATTTATATTAGGGACAGTAGAGGAAATAAATCTCAGGGTATGTCAAGCCCTTTCTCAATCCTCTGGGTACAAAGGATCCCTGATAGTTGAGCAAATAGACCAATCTTTATATCTTACTTCCCTGCCCCCACTACCATGATTCTATTATTCAGCCATTCTTGATGAAAGGGAAAAACCTCCTGTAGGAAATGTGAGTGTATCGCTAGGTTGTTTGACTTAGAACCATCCCGTCTGTCACTTGGACTTGGATTTTTACAGCATTTCACCCGGACTGGTGCAAAAGCCTCTCAATTGGTCTCCCTACCTGTCTCTGCTCCTCTAATCCACCTTCCGTCTGTGGCCTGAGAGATCTTCCTAAAATGCCAATTGGATCATGTTATCCATTCTCTAGCCTCACTAAAGTTCCCTAACTCCTTAGTATGGTATATGAAGCTCTACATACCCTGTCTCCAGAGTGGCTTTCCAATGTTGACCCTCTTCCCCCATCACTAGCATTCCCAGATGCCTGTAGGGGGAGCCCAAATACTCTTCCACTTTGGAAAGTCCAGTGTGATACAAAGTAAGGTAATAAGTGTTCTCTTTTTATGCATTGAAGACACTTTAGGTATCAGCTAGGTCCCTAGAGAGCAATTATGTAAAGTCCAGTCTTGTAATATGAGTGACTTTAGAAATGAAAAATAATCTGTCTTTAATTTGTATTTTGTTAACCTTCTAATGAGGTCCACGGTAGCTCTAAGTCAAAAAGGAATCATCTGGAGATGAGATTAGCAATGTCCTCACTGTATCAGGAGGTGGCAGTTTAAGAATTAAAAGAGAAACTGACACCACCTAGAAAATATTAGGGGGAGTTTTCTTGAAGGCAAGTGTGGTGGAGTGGTTAAGGCCTGAATGTGACCTGAATTCATGATGTCTTAGTTTACACATGGAGCACTCATTTATGTGCTGGGTAAGATAGCTTATCATTGATGACTCTCAAGGAATCTTGCCTCTTATATGCAAATCCTTGTGGAGTTCTCTCCCACATTCACCCTAGGTTTGGGACATTAGCAATGTGACACAAACAACCTTGAAGAGTACATCTTCCCTGGGGCTTTCCCTTTGTTGCTTCTCACTAAGAACCCTTTTGCCACCAAGTGAAGACATCTGGGCTAGCCTCCTTGAAGATGAGAGACCACACAGAGAATTCCTGCTGTCCCAACCCCTCTAGATATGCAAGTGAGCTCAATCAGCACCACATGGAGCAGAGATGAATCATCCCAGCTAAACAGCCCAAATTGCTGACCAAAAAAATTGGGAACAAATAAATGATTGTTTTCTTAAATCATTATGTTTTGGGGTAGCGTACGGAGCAGTAGCTACTGATACACTGGAAAGCCAAGTTACCTAAATTCTCTTAGACCCATTTTGTCATTTCTAAATGGGGCTAATTTTAGTAACTTAGGGTTGTTGTGTAGATCAAATGAGAGAATCCATTCAGAGATCTTAGCTTATAATCACTTATAATAAGTGGTTAATAAATATTAGTTATGACAATATTGTATTTCAGAACTATTATAGCAATTAAACTATTAAAATTTTATTTCACTAAAGTTTGGAATGAAATACAATGTTTTCATATTTCTTATTTGATACAATTTCTGAGATATACCTACTTTTCATATGTGAACAAATAGAAATTAAATGACACACTTGACAAGCAAGTGTTTTCCAAGTTTGGCCTCTCTTCATTATGTAACAGATGATAAATCTCTGGTTTCACTTTTTGAGTAAAATGCCACAGAAAAGGTATAAGACTTTATGATGTACATTTTGTATATGGTCCTCATCCTTGGGCATATTTTATAGCCCTCAATAATCTACTTCAGTGTTTATTTCTTTTTTTATCTTGTATTTTATGTGTTTCTAAGTTACCTCAAATTCTTTTTAAAAATTTCGAAGAGGGGGCACCTGCGTGACGCAGTCAATTGAATGTCCAACTCTTGGTTTCTGCTCAGGATTGTGGGATTGAGCCCTTCCTGGTGTCCGTGTTCAGTGCAGAGTTTGCTTAAGTTTCTCTCTCCCTCTGTCCCTCCCCCCTGTGTACTCTCTCTCTCTCTCTCTGTCTCTCTCAAAAATAAATAAATAAATATTTAAAAAAATTTTGAAGAGGAATTAAAAAAGGAATATAAAAATACTATCTGAGTAATGATGTAGTCCTTTGAAGAATTTACAATGTTAGATAAAGTTGAGTAAAGGGCAGTAGGTGAAAGAAACAGTTTGGCAAAGGGTTTTCTATTTTTAGGACTATCTAGGAGAGTAGAAATTTATTTCTATGACCATGCAGTACTTTCAGTCCTTTAGAATAAAAACCTATGCTTATAATGATGAAAACAATATTTATTCAAATTCAGAGTTAGTGCCTCTGAAATATTCTGTGTGGCTTTGGTCATACCATTTCTGAGATGAATATCAACAATAGATTTTTTTAAACTTATGGCTAAATCTAGTGCCATCTGTTATATTCTTGATTAATATATCTGAACGTCAGTTTCCTCATCTGCAACATGGAATGATAGTAGCCATCTTACCATGTTGTAAAGATTATAGATGGGCTTTGTGCCTGGAATAGTGCTTAGATTATCGGATGTGTTCAATGAGTTGAAGACATATAGAGCAGAGCTTCTCACACTTTAATGCATACATGAATCATCTACAGATCATCTGAAAAATCAGATTCTAAGTCAGCAGATTTGGAGTGAGATCTGAAATTCTGCTTTTCAGTAAGCTCCCAGATGGTGCTGGTGCTTATGGTCCATGACCTTACTTTAAGTAGCAAGCATAGAAAGCTGGAGTTGGTAAATTATGGCTCATAGGCCCAATCCAGCAGTTGCCTGTTTTTATAAATGAAGTTTTACTGGAACACAGCCATGTTCATTTGTCTATGTACTGCGTATGTCTGCTTGTACACTACAGTGGCAAAGTTGGGTGGTTGCAACAGAGGCTGTATGGCCCACAAAGCCTAAAATATTCAGTATCTGGCACTTTACAGAAAAAGATGGTCAATCCTTAATATAGAGCACTGTAAGTTCCTAACACCTTGAGGGGGCAATGTAATGCTGTTGAGGGAGATGGAAGGATCTGTCTGGGGAATCAGGTTATTATAATGGGTCTCATGGGGTCCTCAGACGCTGGGAATAGGTGGGACTTGATCTGTGAGTGTCAGGCACTGTGTATAAGATGCAACAGGGCTGGATGACAGATGAACAGGCTCTGGAGTCTTGGTGCTGCCAGTTACTACCTAAATTGAGCAAGTCATTTTAACCTCTCTTTGCCTTGGTTTGCTCAACTGTAGAATGAGATTCATCAAACCAATTCATGGGTTCTATTAGAGAATTAGTGATCATATATAAAAGATATTTAACATTTAACCTGCTTTCGAGTAGGTAATAACTGTATTATGGTCGATGTGTCCTCCTAAATTCTTATGTTGAAACCTAACCCCTAAGTGATAATATTAGGAAGGTGGGGCCTTTGGAAGGTGATTAGGAATTAGTGCCCTTATAAATGAGGCTCCAGAGTGCTCCCTAGCCCCTTCTACCATGTTGAGAACACAAAAAGAAGCCTGAATCCTGGAAAAGTATCCTCATCTGACCATGCTATGTCACCTTGAACTCAGACTTCCAGTTTCCAGAGCTGTGAGAAATAACTTTCTATTGTTGATAAGCTACCCAGTCTGTGCTATTTTGTTATAGCAGCATGAAGAGACTAAGACACACTGTTCCTATGGCATTGGCCAGGAAGAGAGAGTCTTGTTGGTTGTGAGAGACTGGCTGCCAGAATTTCAAAGCTTTTGTGATGCTCAGAGTCAAGTGGGTAGCTATTTCTGGGTTCCACACAGTCCTCTTTGAGAAAGGGTCCTGGTGAGAGCTTGGTCCCCAGGTGGTTGGGCTGGGTTTCATGTCAGCACTCCAGTCCTGGTGGTAATAGTTTAGAACCCAAGACCAAAGTCTTATGACAGGGATAAGGAAACAATGGTGATTTTATTGAGTACTTCCCATTGTCAGTTGGTGTACTAAGTATTTTGCACACATTATTTTCTTTTTTACCCCCAGTTTTATTGAGAAATAATTGACATACGTCTCTGTGTAAGTTTAAGACCTACAGCATGATGGTTTGATCAACAAATATTGTGAAACAATTACCATAATAGGGTTTATGCCATTCAGGGTGTGTCTGCTGGTAATGTCTTTGGGTAGGTGGATGTGCTATTTGGGCAAGGGAACTGTTTGAGCTCTGAGGATAGGGATGGGGGTTGGGGTGGGGAGAACAGTTGGACAGGACTGCTCACTTGGTTCCCTACCCAAGTGAGGCTATAGGTTCCACAGTTGCCTGGATTTGCTGGTCAGTCTTACTAGATGGTTGGGACTGGGTACTATATTTAGTAGTAGATGGGGCTATAATTGGCTTCCTACCCTGGCAGGGTAGCAGGCTTAGACCCAGGACCTGCACAGCTTGTTGTTTGGAAGCTCAACTGAGGCCAGAGTGTGTACTAAATTTCCTGGTCAGATGAGGCAATTGGTTTTGCTCTGTAGATGGGGGGAACCATGGGCTGTGCTCTCTGTTCAAGTGCCACTGTAAGCAAAGCTATTGGATGGGCTATGTGGTTTCTCATGTGCTCTGGTTAGGTTCCCTAAAGGCTGTATTCAGCAATGAGCAGGTCTATGAATTAGACTCTCTGTGTGGGCACAGTAGGAGAAGCAGCTCTAAAGCCAGTAAAGCTCTTTGTTGTCTTAACTCAAGTTCCTGTACCCCAAGTTCCCTGGCCAAACAGGGCCACTGGCTTTGCTCTGCCAACTATTGGCTCTGCTGCCCTTTTCTAAGGTTGAGCATTGCTGAGTTGCAAAGCTTCTTGGCTGGTGATGGGGCCAGAAGGCACTTTCCATAGCAGTTGAGGCTAGGCTTCAGCTCCAGGCCTGGGCAAGAAGGGGAGGGGCCACTCCAGACTACTCTGTTTCCCAAACTGGCTCTCCAATTGTGTGGGGATGGGGGGCAGGAGATACCCTCAGCCTTGGCTATGAATTAATCCCTCTGCTTATGCATAACACTGGAACCCTCCATACCCATAACTGGCTTTCTCTGGGGTGATCAGCTCTGCCCACCTACTTTTTGGCTCCAGTGTTGCTGGGCCACACAGCTTCCAGGAGTTGTTGCCAGTTCTCCTTGTCAGATGGGGCTGGAAAATACTCTCCACAGCAGGTGAGGCTGTGACTCTGCTCCTTCCCTGGGCATGGGCAAACCTGGTCTAGGGCCAGCAAGACTCCCCATTTGAGGATACAAATTAGGTAGATCTGTACCCTGATAGGTTCCCCAACTTGGTTCTTCAAATGAGCAGAGCTGCTGGTTGGGATCATTACTTGGGCTCTGCTGGTTTGTGCTTGGTCTGCCAAGATCCCTAAACTGGTTGTTGCAAGCCCTTCCCACTTCCCTCACAGTCTGATTCCCAGTGGTTGCATCTTGCAGATTCCTCTGCAATCCCAGTAGTGCAAGATCAAAATAGAGGCTCCCACAAAAAGATCCCAATGCTTGGGAACTGTTAGTCTCCCCTGGTTCTTTTTTTCTCACTAGAAGAGCTGGAGGCTCAAGGGAGACATCTGGTGCTGTGCTGGCCTGGGGGAGGGGCCATGTTGTCAATGTGTAGCTGCTTCTCTTACCCTTCTAATGCAGTCTTTCTTCGTCTTTGTGATATGTGAGGTGGGGCTTGCTTCATCCTCACCCTCATGTTCTAGGATTCTCTCAGAGGTGTCTTGTTCTTGAATAGTTGTTAGTTATTCTTGTGAGGGAGAGGGAAGTCAGGAATGACCTATTTTGCCATCTTGATGACATCACTACATTATTTAATCTTCTCTACAAACTCTGCAATGTAGATGCTATTCTCCTAAGAAAGTAGAAAACTGAAGTAATTAAGTAATTAATCCGAGGCCAACCACGTAGTAAGTGGCAGAACTGCATTAAGACCCAGAACTGTCTGATTCAATATCAAAGCTCTTTCTACTTGGCCATGAAGCTTCCATACTGTAAGCTAGAGGGGAAGGCTGCAGCGTGGTAAAAGATTAGTGCTCAGGGGCTCACCTTAGACCTGTTGGAATTCTAGTTAATTGTGGGAACAGCAGTTCTAGGCTTCATTCACTGCTCAGAAGGGGTCTCCTAAAAGCACAGACACCCTGACTAATAGGGTGGGAAATTGTGTGGAGCTTAGAGAGCAGGTTGGATAATAATAACAGTAATAATAATGATCCTAGCAATGGCTCCATTTATTAAGTACTATGATGGGCCATGTGCTCCATACACATGTCTAATTTAATCAAGATAACTCGCTATGAATTAGGAATTACTCATTTCAAGAGAAGTTGAGTAGCTTGTTCACAAAGCCTGTGTGATTTTCATTATGCATCTGAGTGGACAGATAAACTGAGCCATGGAGCATAGGGATTGACCAACTCTGGGGCCACATTTGGTTCTGATACTACCTAATGGGGTAAGCTTGGACATATCATGTATCCCTCTAAGTCTCAATTTCTTTACTATAAACAGAGGGAATTTCACCAAATAATATTTTGTGGATATCTGAGCTCTAACATTTTAAGGTTCTATGAAATTTACAATAAACTTGACTAATATTATTTGTAGATATTTGAACTTTTAAGAATTAGAGTTTTCAGGAACATGCTGAGAGTTTTAACTTTCAGAGTTCATAACATTCATTTAAATATTTAAAGGTGAAGGACCATGTCTAAATGTGGGTTTGTTCTTCGCAGATGTTTTGTCTGGCTGGCAACTGAGGATTTAGAACATTCTGCCTTGAAATCAAATTGCATAATATTATGCTTCTGTGATTTTCACCTGGCAGTTGTCACATCAGATCTGGCCTCCATTCTGGAAACATGCACAGAATTCCAGAGTGAGTGCTTCACACATGAACTGACTTTGCCATTTGAAATGTTAAAAACATCCTTAGTCTATTGCTTTGCAAAGCTCCCTTAGCAGGAGGGGCTGGAAGGAAATGTGTGTCTTTTGAGTGCCCCTTCACTTCACTTCACTATGGGATTTCTGTTGAGGCCCAAGCTCAGGCATTTGCCTAAAGAAGTGATTTGGGGTTCATGTAGTCTGATGGGGTGGGAGCTGTCTGCCTGACGTGTGATTCCTGTTCAGTCAGTACTGTGCATGCCAACCAGACCTAGGGAAGGTATCCTAATTCAGGAAGATAATATTTTGGACATATCATAAGCTTTGGTGTAGTTGTCTGAGAGGTCCTTTAAGTTTATCATTTTGGGCATCATTACTGAGTAATTCACTATGTGTACTACACGGCACTCTACAGGAGGCTGGGGGTGAAGTAACAAAAGGAGAAGAAAGGGCCCTCTGGGCTTTTTTCCCATTGGTTGGCATGTATTCTATCTAGACTGGGAGGCAACCAACCACACATCAAGTAGTCAGTGAAGAGGTTCAGCTTTTAAACTACTGCTAGAGAATGTGACACAGATGTTCAGACGAAAGAAAAATGGAAGAAAAGGATCAGCACAGAGGCTAGAAAAGTGTTCTTGGAGTATTTGGTAAGGCAGGTTTTCCAGTTGGGTGCCAGAGGAAAGGGGAGAAGGCTATAAAAAAGGTAACTTTGCCCTGATTCAATGATGTAGGTCTATTTGTCACTCATGAATGGATGTCTTGATTAAATTTCTCAGTGATGAGCAGCCTAGCAGCTTACTGGACCAGCCCTTTGGCAGTATGAGGAAAACCTGTTTCTTAAAGTGTACACTTGGGAAGTTTGAGAAATGGGCTGGGGAAAATGGCATCCCTTTGGCAAGATTTTAAGTTTTGGAGCCAATGGTGGCTGTCTCCTCCTATCCCCTTGTTTTTCTTCCTCTCTTGCTTTCCTTATTTCTCTTTCCTGGACCCTTTCCATGCATGATGGGGTTCTAAAGTGCCAGTTCCAAGTTAGAAGTAATGATAAAATGGGGCTGGGCCAAGGTCAAGAACTTGGGAGAGTGTGGAGCAAAACATTAATTATGGAGCCACAGATCTCGCTGATGACAGGCCACAGCCATGGCAGCAGGCTTCAGTCATCGATGGGAAGCTTGCTAGGTGTTACCTCATTTTAAAATGGACTCCTGTGAAGTAGGTGTAACTATACCCCATTTCACAGGTAAAAACCCAAGGCTTAGAGAGATGCCATAACTTGATCAAAGTCACACGGAGCAGCAGGGGTGGGATTTGTTTCCAGGTCAGTCCATCTCTAAAGTCTAAGCCCTAGGCTGAAAGCAAGAGACTGGAAGCAAAGCTGGAGTGACTGAGAACCTGCAACTAAAGACAAACCCTTACATCCTAAAAAGATGCAGAGCAATTAGGTGTGAACTTCAAGAGCCTGCACAGATGAAGTCAGTGGCCTGTCCTCTGTGGTGTAGGCCCCTTTGGGGGCAACATTAGCAGGAGGGAAGGTGTATGGGCTCTGGAATCAGTAAATGCCTCCGCCATACCCTGGCTCTGTGGCCTTGGACAAATTGCTTCCACCCTGTGAGCCTTATTTTTTGCATTTTGCAGGGATGTAGTGACAACCGAGACACGGAGGACAGTTAGCAGGCAGAGGGCCAGCACACTGTAGGTGCGAAACCTCAGAGGCCCACTTTACATTTGGGTTTCACCAAATACCTTTTTTTTTTCCCTTCAGCTGAGCCTGCTGCTTGTCTCCTTCACTCCAAGGAAGGCACGTTTTAATCATTTTGATATATGCTATTTAAACTTCACACATGAGACTTAGAATATGGGCTGAGACGAGTTCAGCGTTCCTTGAGATGGTTGCAAGAACACCCTGTCACCTTTCCTATTAGACCGATTAACACGTTCCTGACATATGCTATAATGCCATTATTCAAGATGAATTCTCAGATGATAATTTCCACTTTATAGGAATATCATTTCAATTCAGCATTCAATAGCATTAATGCTTATTAACCTACTAAAGAAAAGAACTTGACTGTTCCTAGAGAATCATTTTTTGAAGCTCCTGGCTTTTATTCCTGCTGGAGTTTAGTTGTCAGAAATAGAGTTCCATTTGCATTTAGTAGACTGTGAAGATCTCTCAGAAGAAATTAAATACAGATCCCCAATTTATATTAATGTAACATAATTGAGGTCTTAGTTGGCAAACACTAGGTCATGTTTGCTTGTAAGCCTGCTTTTATCATGTTTGCATGTCTGGATATGAGGCCATTGCTGCCATTTTCAAAAAGGTAACTACATGCCTTTTGTGGACCTCCTTTATGGAGAATGTACCAGTCCCCCTTGGTTTCATTACCATTCCATCTCCTGTTAAAGGGGCCTGACAGCTGCTGGGATACAGACCTCCTGTTTTCCTTGGGGGGAAAAAGTGAATTCTGATGACAGGTTGTGAAATTCAGGAAGTCTGGGGAGCTCTCATGCTTTACAAAAATAACTTTGCAGCGTGGGGCTCTGGGGAAAGCCTCGGAGGACCAAGGCAGCTACTTTGGAAATGTGGCTCCCAGGACTAAGGGCCTGGCAGGGCATTCTTAGCTGGCACCCCTGGAGGACCCTCCCCGCCTCTCTGGAAACCCCGCTCCTCAGATCAGTAAGCAGCAGTACATCACTGCTTCTGTGGAGCTGTCTCATTCCCCGCATTTTCTCTGTCTTGTTTTGTGTTTTCCTGAGAATACTCTATAGAAGAGGCTGAAAAATCTCCAGGGAAATCAACAAGGTTGGGGCTTTACTGCCCTGGTTAGGCGTGTGGTTCTTTCACAGTTACTCTAAAAAGCTTTCCCCTTTCAATTTCTCAGCACTCCATCTGGACTAGGGCTGTGATTGTTCTTCCCCATTCCACTTTCTACTTCGTGTGGATGAAACCCAGAGATCATTATGCATCAGATCTTTGTCACTGAATTTCTCACCCGTGGTCTGATGCTGCCTTATACCACTTTAAATCTGAGTTTGGGTATCTTCTTATTTACATGGTGCTATCACATTTATGGGAGAATTAAAATTAATACTCAAGCATGCATTCTTAGTTTGTCCAAGATTTTCTCTTCCACGGAAGGGGGTATTTAAATATAATACAGATTACTAAGACCCATACACCAAGAGCTAACATTTACTGAACATTATGTTAAGCACATGATAGACTTTATTTTACCTGTTTCGTTCTTATGACTGCTCTCTGAGGTAGAGACCATTATGCTCCCCACATTGTAAATGAGAAACGGAGGTTTAGAGAGCCTGAGTGAGACTATGTAGCAAAGAAGTGGCAGAGCCGAATGAACACTGAACAGGTCAGATTGAATATAGAGCTACTCTTGCAACAAGGACGCCACAATATCTTTCAATAAGTACAGTAATAAAGTTCCACTTTACCTTTTGTGGATTGAAACAGGTTGCTTCTGTGATCTTCCTCACCAAAGTCTCAACATTGTAAAAGCAACACTGAAAGCAAACAACTGTTTTTTGGTCTACAGTTTAAAGTCCTATATGTAAAAGCACTTTAAAAAATTGCCAATTTTGGCTATTTTTTTCCTCTATCTCATTTTTTTTGCCATTAATTTTATTATTTCCTCTTATTTTGGAGGGTTTGCTCTATTGCTCCTTTGAGTTGAATACCCAGTTGAAATTTTTGGTTCTTCTTGTTTTGTGATAAATATATTCAAGACTATATGTTTTCCTATAACTACTATTTTAGTGATGTCTCTCACATGTTGACATAAGATGCTTTTACTGCCCCTCAGCTTGAAGTATTTAAGTGTGCATAAATAAAACCAAAAGCTGCTTCTTTGAAGAGACAAACAGGAAAAAACAACCTATGGCAAGACTAATTAAAATAAAAGATGAGTATATTTGAGGTCTAGAATGAAATAAGAAAAATAGACACAATAAAACAAAAATATAGTAAATCATTGCATGCTAGCAAATTTGAATGAAATGAAATGGATACATTTCTGGAAATGAATAAAATGTTAAAATTGGCTTAAAAAGAAAGGGAATTGTTTAGCTCTATAACCTAAAACCTCCAGGTTCAGCCCGTCTCACAGATGAGAACCAAACTTACAAGAAATAGGTAGTTTTTATCTTACGAGTTTTTAGAAAACAGAAAAAGGGAAAATTGTCTAACTCATTTCATGAGGCTAATAGCACTGAGACCCAAGACAGATACGTACAGCACACAAAACTTACAGGCCAATTTCACTGATTATTATTGATGTAAAAACTGTAAATGAAATATTAGCCAAATCCAATGTTGTGTATTAAAAAGTCATAATCATGGTTTAATTCTAGAACCATAAAGATGATTTGACATGAACAATTTATAAATGTAATTCAATACGTTAATGAATGGTGAAAAATTTATGATACCTAAAAATCTTTTAGAGAACCCGACTTAATTCTATAAAAAAATTATATGCCAGAAGATTATGGCGAACATCATACTTCATGGATATGCTTTAAGACACAACATAAGGATGGCCACTATCTCTACTACTGTTCAGTACAGCACAAAGATATCTTAGCTATGTGATAAGAAAAGCTGTAAGAGGAGGCAGGATTGGAGAGGAAGGGACAGAACTCTTATTATTTGAAAATGACATCATTTATATCAAAAATGAAAAAGAATGCACACATAAACTATGAAAACTAATAATGTTTAGCAAATTTACTGGGTATAAGGATAACTTAGTATTTTTTATATTAGCAAAAATCAAATAGAAAAGTGTAGAAAATGTAGTATTATCAAAGGCTGTGAATATAAATCACCAATGTAGAAATTACTGTAAAAAAGGATGCATAGAGCTACTATGGATAAAGTGTAAAATCCTATTAAAAATATAAAAGAAACCTGGATAAGTGGAGTGATAGTACTATGTTTATAGATGGGGTGTTGTTGTAAAGGTGCCTAATCTCTAATCTGTTGATGTATATTCAATTAAAATACCAGAAAACTTGACAAGTTAGCTCTAAACACTATCTGGAGAACTAAAGGTCAAGAAATAAGCTAATTTTTAAAAAAGAAAAGGGGAATTTTCCTACCCAATATTAAACATATAACATCATTAAATTTAAACATTTAAAACATATTAACAAGGTTGCAGTTGTATGTTATAAATAGCTTCACAAACCAGTGGAGAAAAGATTATTTTATAGAAGACATTGGGAGAATTACTCATTATATGGGGCGGGGGGGGGAGAGGGGAGTTGATCCCTACCTCACATTATATGTAAAATATCTGTAACCGAAATAAGTTCTGAATGAGAATAGTACAAATAAAAAGAAAATAGAAGGCTATGTTTGAGAATATCTGTAATTTTTAGATAGGGAAGAATTTCTTGAACAACACCAGATTGCTTAAAACATAAAGCGTAAAGGTGAAAGATTTAATTACATTAGAATATAGATTATATTCAGTGAAGGCGAGCATAGGTAAAACTATCAGAAATTACAAACTGAGAAAAGTTATTTGCAAAGCATAAAACAAAGAATATAACATCTAAACCATAGAATTACAAATCAATAAGAAATGGCAGGAAACCTAATAGAAAAATGGACAATATTATTTAGAAGATGAGATATCTATATGTGGATATAATTAACCTAATAATCATATCAGGATATGAGGAATATCACAATACCATTTATTTAGAGAAATGCAAATTTAAACAATGAAATACCATTTTATAGCGACCAGATGACAAATATTAGCACATCAAATAATGTCATGCCTTGGCAGAGATATGGGTAATTGAAAAATGGTACAGAAATATGTCAATGAAATTAAGTATGCAAAACTTGATGCCTCCGTATGTATATATACCAAAAAAACTGCTTAACAGATTCCTAAGGATACATGTGCGATTTATTTGTCAAATTGCTTATAGCAGCGGGATGTAAAGCAATTAGGTGCCTATTGCTAGGAGAACAGATAAAGGTGATCTATGCATACCACGGAATACTAAGCAGCGCTTGGACATAAGTTAGGTTTACATGAAAACAGGACTACTTCACTTAAGAACAGTGTTACGAGGACAAAGAAACAACTTAGTTTTAACCTAGTATTTTTATGTATATTACATATGAACAACAATACTATATATATTTCAAGAATACCTTTCTCTCTAAGTGGATGTGTGGAAGCAGGGTGAATGGACATCTATTCAATATTAGAGTCAGTGCCTATGATGAGGAGGGGAATGGGAGCATTGGTAGAGGACAGGCAAAAAAATAGGCTTGCATGCATTCATGATGAGAGTCTGTCATGAGCTGAGAAATAGGATTAATTCAATTTTGTGCACCTGAAGTCAATGAAAAAGGGGGGTGAGAAGGGAAAAATATGTACTTTGTAAATGGAATGAGTGATTTTTACATTTATATTGGGGCATTACTGATCCTCCTGTTTGAAAATAATAATAAATCACTATGTCTTTTATCATTTGGCTTAAAACGAGAACCTTATTCTTCATTAATTGTTAATCAATGTTTATTTAATGACTATCTTCCCCATTTTAAGTCAGTCAGATAATGTGCATATTGTTCATTTCTCTATCCCCAGGACCTAAAACATTATGACTGGTCCGTGATACATGTTCAATAAAGATTTTTAAAAGAAATCAATGAAACCGAGTTGCTTATCAAAAACAACATGAAGTGCAGGCTATCTGTTTTTGAGCACTTAATATGTGATAGTAAGTAGGGCATATTCTTAATCTTCAGAGCACTCAGATGTAGGCTTTCTTGCTTGTGCTTTGTAGATGACACAACTTCGGTTCAGAGAGTTTAGATAACTTTTCTATGTTTATAAGTGACGGCACTAGGATTTTAACTCAGGTTGTTTGATTCCAGATGTCTTTTAGTTACAGGACATGGCCAGATCCTGATAGAAAATAGCTATGTTCTTTTTCTCATTCATTTTAGTCTCCAAATTTTGCCTTGAGTGTATTTCTAGAATAAAAAGGGAAACATGGGAAAAGCACACAAGTAACAAACTTAAACTGCCCAAGAGGAATATTCTCCCTTTGGCTTATTTTTCCACCTGCATCATTATACATGCAACCCAGAATGATTCACCAGAAGGCGGGGCAGGCCTTAATGTTGGTCTGGATAGATTATGAATTAATCCAGCAGGATCAAAATCTAAACATATGTTATAGTTCCTTATTATATCTACTTTCAATTACAGGATAACTGTAAGATCGTATTTGTTTTCCTTAGAGCTTACTAGCATTTATCCAACAATGAGATATATGAAGAGGTGGATCCAGATTAATTATGTGAATATGTAATAAATTTTACTCCTGAAAATGCCTTTTTAATAAAGATAACATATCTGTGGTGCTGGCATAGTTTTAATTGAAGTCATTTTTCTCCTTCTTGAGTGGAGGATAAATGTTCCATAATGAACTTTGTCACCGTGGCCAGACCAAGTTCATTAACAGCATGACGCACTATTAACTTACTATCTAGAATTGTGGTTTTGGAGATTGATTACAGAGAGCCCTCTACCACACTCTCTCCTGCAGTCCCATCTGACCAATTCTCAGATCTGCTGGCCTAAAGGAATGGACGGCGTCAGCAGTGCTCACAATAGTAGATCCTGACGTCTTTCCAGGGAATGTCATGTCTTTGCTGGGCGACGGCATTGATGACATCCACTGCTCGCAACTCTTACCTTTGTATCCATCTTTAAGTCAGAAGAACAGATGCCATTTGCCCCTCAGAGATTTAGCCTACTTTTTTCTGGCCTGCATAGCTAAATTATGCTAAGTCTGGGCCAAAATGAAGCCAGGAGTTAAACCAAGCTTTATAATTTGGAGGAAACAAATTAACATGCCTGATTATAATTACAACCTGTGTCATAGATAGTGAGCCATTGCCAGATCCTCGCCTGTCTGTTTCCAGAGCCTTAATAGAGTCTGCGGCCCAGGACAGGTGGTAATGTGCCTTGGGCTCTGCCCTACAGCTGTGTGATTTCCCTGTGATCTTGAAACTGTCTCCCTAGGACTATGAACTAGGTAGGGAGACGGATGCCTTTAGGAAACAAATGTTCTCAGACTTAACTTCTCTAGATACGGTCACCTTTTGTGATACAAACCACATTTTCTTGTGTTCATATCAAAAACTCTTTTGGAAGTAATAACTTTGAATTCAATGAAGTGCATGCAGATGGATGCCAGAAATGGAGAGCCTGTCTTCTACCTGGAATAAATAAGTGTCCTCCTTATGTGGTTCCGGGAGGACCCCTGTAAAACACCTGTCTCCCCACTCAAGTGGTGCCGGAAATTCTATTAAAGTTGTTCAATATCTAATACTTTTCCTTCTGTTGAAAGGGAAATATAGACACTAAGGCTTATTGGTTATGTGGACACACATGGGTTTCCAGACCCTTTCATTCTTGGTGCTTCGCCTTATTCCCTCCCTCACCATCTCTGTGAGCAACTCTCAAATGCCTGCCAGAAGTAACTATATATCTTGGCTGCAAGTTTTCTCAGGTCTGCGCAGCAAGACAGGAGTTCCATTAAGAGATGAGGTTGTGTTCCACCAGGGAACACTCCTAACTAGAGACTGGATAAAAAATAAAAAATCCTGCTTTCTCTAATGTCCTTCTACACTAGTTTCTAGGGCTTTCCTGCTGGGATTCCCTATCGGTGGCCTGAAGAGGTAGCTGGGTTTATGTCATCCCTTCACTGGCTGGAGGTCTTAATTTCTGGTCTTAATTCACTTCTTCCTGTAGGTGTTTCTTTCTCCTCACAAAGAAACGACTGGCACTAGAATCATTGTTTCAGGGTTTGCCTTAGGAGAATTCCAAATATGAATGGCAGTGAGAGAGCACATGAGAATCTTGGATCCTGAACAAGAGAGGGGTACTACCATTAGAAAAAAGAAAATGACAAAACCCAAGAGCATATCTATTAGGGGTGAAGATCTGTGAAGGGCATTTTCCCATATATTTCTCCACTTAGAGTTGTGTGTGGTATGTTCTTATCCCCCTTTTATAGATGGGTAAATGAATGCTTGATAAAATGAACTTGCTCAATGCACAACAAAATTGAGGGAAAGATACAGAGATTTTTTATACACCTCCTACTTCCACACGTGTACAGCTATCCCCATTATCAACATCCCCTCCCGGAGTGGTACCTTTATTACAGTTGATGAACTTAGATTAACACACTGTAATTACTCAAAGTCCATAGTTTACATTATGGTTCACTCTTGGTGTTGTATATTCTATGGGGTCCTTGTCTTTTCTGAACTTTACATTCTGAAATAATTATAGACTCACAGGAAGTTGCAAAGAAATGTACAGGGAAATACTGTGCACCCTTCACCAGTCTCTCCTAATGTTAACATTTTATACAACTATAGTACAATATAAAAAAACCAAGACGTTGACATTAGTATAATCACTAGAACTTATTCAGATGTCATCAGTGATTCATGCACTCGTGTGTGTGTTTATGTAGTACTATACAACTTTATCACATGTTTAGCCTGTGTAATCACTCCTCCAGTCAAGACATTCAACTGTACCATCCATCATCACAAGACTCTCACATGACCTCTTCATAGTCCTTTCTGTCCACTCTTTTCCTCTCTCTAACCCCTGCCAACCACTAGTCCATTTTCCATCTCCATAATTATTTTATTTCATGAATGTTACATAAAATAAGGTAGTAGATATCCTTTGAAGATTAACTTTTTTCACTTAGCAGAATTTCCTTGAGGTTCATCTAGGCTGTTTATAGTAGTTTTTTTTTTCTTTTTAATACTGAGTTGTATTCCATGATATGTATGTACCATAGGGACTTTATTTTTTCTCTCTCTATTTCCTGCATAGCACCTGGCACGTGGTTGTAGCTCAGCATGAGCTATGTGAAAGGATAATTGACTCTGCAGATAACTTACTGTGTCAAATATTTTGCATGAGTGGGGGAAGCTGAAGTTGGTTATTTCTACACCATTTAGAAGAGCCAAATCTTATGACCTGCTGATTCAAATTAACCACCATGAGTCCCTCTAGATGACCAATCTCTTCATTTGACTGATGAAGGACTGGATTAAATAAGACAAACTGACAAAACAACTGTATTTGCATGTGGTGTGCTCCGGCCAGATTTGAAATTGGTGGTATGTTTGAATTCAGCCTTTCATGTCTTGATAACCTCATGTGATTTTTACCCTGTCAGTGAAGGTCAACTAAAACATGAAATCCCAGAGAATGAAATTGCATTGATGATGGAGTTTAAGTGTAAAAATCTGATTGTCAGAACTTTTTTCCCCCTAACTTACACTTCCAATAGTAATAATGTTTTCCATTTCTATTGTGCTTGAAAATTATAAAAGGCAGTTCTACATCCATCATCTTGTTTATTCCTGAATTAATATTGTGAGGTATATGGTGAGTACACAGCACTGGTGGGGCTGAGTATTATTGTCATTGCACTTGTCAAATGAGACCACAAAACTACAGAAGTGTCAGGTGATTTGCCTAAGACTGAAAAGCTACTTAATGAATGAACCTGGCTAGAACTCTGATCGTCATTCCACATGCATCCTATCAGACTGCCATTTCTCATGGATAAGCAAACACTTTTTAGAAAACAAGAAATCTTTGCTTTTTTACTCAGAGACTATTTTCATCATTTGTCTCTCAAAATCTCAATGTCAAAATATCCCATGTATGTATTCCTACAATATTCACTTGCTGAAAGTCATGTTTGTAAAAAAAACAAAAACAAAAACAAAAAAACAAACAACCCCCCCCCCAAAACAGAAGCTCTATCTTGATTTTCCCCAAGCAAATCTTAGAGATATTTAGAATAGACTACTGTATGTTATTACAGATGATTGCAGTAATTTATTTTACCTGGGAGCAAGATCCTAGCTATTTAGTAAATCTTATAAAAATCTCCAGATGGCTTAATTATACCATTTAAAAAACCAAGCATATACAAATAAAATGGATAACCAAGCACAATTTGGAAACATACAGTGATGAAAAATAAAAGGAAAATTTGAGTCTTTAAAAATCTTTTCATTCATGATAAAAATACAATAAACTAGGAATAGAGGGAAACTTCCTCAACTTGATAAAGAACATGTACAGAAAAGCAACAGTTAACCTCATACTTAATGGTTAGAAACTGGATGCTTTCTCCCTAAGATCAGGAACAAGGCAAGAATTTTCATCACTTCTAATCAATATCATACTGAAGGTCCTAGTTACTGTAATAAGACAAGAAAAATAAATAAAAGGTATACAGTTTGGGAAAGAAGAAATAAAACTGTCTTTTGTTTACAGATAATAGGATTGTCTATGAAGTAAATTCCAAAGAATTGACAAAAGGTTTCCTGTAACAAGTGATTATAGCAAGGTCACAAGATACAAAATTAATATACAAAAGTCGATTGCTTTCTTATATACCAGCAATGAACAAATAGAATTTGAAATTAAAGAAAAAGGTACTATTTAAAATTGTACCCCCCCCCAAGAAATACTTAGGTATAAATCTAACAAAATATGTAAAGTATCTGTATGTACAAAACCACAAAACTCTGATGAAATTAAAAAAAAATAGATATTCCATGTTCATGGATTAGAAGACTCAATATTGTTAAGATGTCAATTCTTCCCAACCTGATCTACAGATTTAACACAGTCCAAGTTAAAATCCCAGAAAGCTACTGTGTAGATATTGATCAACTGATTTTGAAGTTTATCTGAAAAGGCAAAGTTCTTCCTGAAGAAAAACAGGATTCATATTACCTGGCTTTAAGACTGACTATAAAGTTAATCAAGACAGTGTGGCATTGGTGAAATAATAGATACATAGATCAATAGAACAGAACTGAGAGCACAGAAATAGGCCTAAACAAATACAGTCAACTGATCTTTGACAAAGGAGAAAAGAATGGAGAAACAGTAGTCTTTACAACAAATAGTGTTGGACCAATTGGACATTAATATGCAAACAAACCTGGACACAGATTTTATATCTTTCACAAAAATTAACTGAAAATGGATCATAGACCTAGATGCACAAAACTATAAAACTTCTAGAAGAAAACATAGGAGAAAACCTAGGTGACCTTGGGTTTGGTGATGAGTTTTTAGCTACGACAATCAAAGCACATTCATGAAAAAAAAATATGTTTGTCTTTATTAAAAAGTGAGAACTTTGGCTCTATGAGTTGGCAATCAATTTTTTGTTGTAATATTAAATTTTTAATCCAACTGAATTTTTGAGCATAGACAAAAAGAGGAAACTTTTCAAGATTTTGAGACTTACCAATAGAAGTCCCATTTTGTGCCCATTTTATTGGACTGTAGTAAGTGGTGATATATAAAGTTCATAAGATTGTGAGGGTTTTTTATTTTTAATATTTCAATATTACATGGCACTATTTTCTTAGGTAAGGGAAGTCAACTTGTATTTATTGAGCACCTATTCTGTGTCAGGCACTGTACTAGACACATACATAACTGCAAGAGGAAATCTCCCACTCTTAGCTCATCCTCATGCTACTCGCTGATTCCATCCCTCATTCCATACAGAAGTAATAGAAGAATGTTCACATATCAAGAACTTGACAAAAAATAGAGAAAACTTTTAATTTCAAAGGTCTTTCTGATGTTCTATAGGATGAAGTGGTAGATATAGATGTAAATGTGCTATCGTGGGTCCCCCCCCCTTTTTTTTTTAATGTTCCAGAAAGCCTTAATGGACTCACAGAAAGTGGAAATACAGGAAGGAAATGCAGCAGGAGAATGGACAACTTAGGATCAGGTTGAGAAGAGCCTCTTTTTCCCAAAGGGGAAAGTTACTCCGGAGGGTGAGGAGCCAGGGGTCAAGTTAGAGATATTATTTTCTTTATTCTATTTTATTTTTTATTTTTTGAGAAGGAGAGAGGAGGAGTAGAGGGAGAGGGAGAGAGAGAATCTTAAGCAGACTCCATGCCCAGCATAGAGCCTGGTGCTGGGCTTGATTCCACAACCTGAAATCATGATCTGAGAAGAAATCAAGAGTCAGATGCCTAACCAGGCACCAGGCACGCCTATTTTACTTATTTCTATTAAGAACTCTGCCATGTAGGTATTATTTTAACTATTTTATAGATAATGAAGGGAGTCTGACAGGATAAGTAATTTTTTTCAAGATCACACAACTAATAGCAATAGCAGAGGTGGAGTTATATGCTTGTTTAACTCTAAGGCTAATATTCTTTCTTCTCTTTTAGGGGTGGTTAGTGTAATGGTTAAGTGGGTAGATTCTAGTGTCAAGTTACTTTGGCTCATTTTCTGGGATTTCCATTAGCTATTTAATCTTGGACAATTTATTCAACATTTCTGTGCCTCAATATCCCCATCTGAAAAATAGTGAAAATCCTATGCCCCTATCAGATTGCTGTGAGAATCGAGATAACTAATAACAACTTTTTAATGTATTACGTTGTACATAATAAAGGATTGATACAGGTCAGCTAGAATTATTCCAACATGCCCTTGCTTCTGTCATAAACTATATTTTAAGATGCTATTGGATTCACAGATATCAAAAAATACCTGACCAGCAACTTGAATCTTAGAAGGGCCATAAATAAATGACTGATGCTATTTTAGGAGACTTATGTGGAAGGAGTTTCACCATAATTTGTTAGTCTAAACCAGAACAGCCCATCTAAACTGCTCCTCTAATCCATATGTTCTTTCCAATATACTTGTGGCTGAAATGTAATTTATTCATCTCTGTCTCCTCTGATGAGGCATTCAATACCTCAAATCTATATATGAATTGGAGCCATAATATATACAAGCTACTACATTAGTTAGACAAGGAGTTTACAATCTTGTCAAGAGTGTTTTTAAAAAAATATTTTAACATAAAAAGTGAGAAATGCAGTAAGAGAAGTGTAGATTAAATACTGTAGGTGTCTAGGGGTAGAAAAGATTGCTTCTGGCCGGAAGATGTGGAAGAGCTTTAGAGAAAAGGTAGCATTTGATTGGTGCCTTGACCCAAGAGTAGATTCAGACATGTAGATATAATAGTGAAGGGGAATAAAAGCAGGGATAATATAAAGGAAGGACGATGGAGTTCAGTAAGTGAGAAGTGTATGTTGAAGAGCTTAGAAGGAAACAAACAAAAGTTTGGTTGAAATCGAGTTGTGGGAATCAAAAGCAGTCTTGGGAATTTGAATCTTATGCACAGGCTAAAGGGTACAATTGAATGTGTTTAAGAATAGTAGGCTCTGACCTGCCCTTTGGGAAGTAACTCTGGTGGCCAATTACAGGCTGGGCTGCAAGAGAGAGAGAAGAGGTGAGGAGGTGAATGAGGTATTGTGAAAATCCACAAGGAAGTCTGAAATAAGGTGCTCATGGTGGAAAGGACATATCTGCAGTAAATTGTGGGAGTAGAGCTGGCAGCACTGAGCCATATTTGGATGAGTTTCCAGGGACTGAGAGGAATCTGATAAATTTCAAGGCTGTGTGGCTAAGAGAATGCTGGGAATCCTGGATAGAAACAAATAGTAGGAGAAGTGGAATTGACAGAAACACTGGGGGACATAATGAGGATGAAGTTTACCTCTCGCACCTCCAGGTGGAACATCCAGTAAGGTGTTGGAGACCGGAGATGGGGACCAGTTGATCAGAAATGGAAAATAAACACCATATGCAGGGGTCATTATGATCCTTGGGTTTCTTCTACCATCCTTGTGACTGACTAGTATCCCCAGCTTCCCTCCATGAGTTTGTTAGTGGTTTTTCCATAAACTGTCTCTGCCAGCATGATCTTCATTTTACTTATGCTAGATCCTTTACATTCACCAACCCATATAATATTAACATCAGATGGTGTGAGACTTCAGAAATGTTCTTGTTCTATAATTTCACTGTAAAGATGACGAGACAAAAGATCAATGTAATTAAGTAGTCTCTGAAGGTTATTAGGTATTAATGATGGATCTGCTCACTTCTCTGCCAGTGGAGTTCTGCTGTTTCAGGAGATACCTCTCTCCAAAGCTGCCCTGTATCCTAAGATACTTCTGCCCACCTCTGAGTCATAAGAAACTCCTGACTTCAGGAAAAGAAAAAGCAATGCTCAGAAGAGATTCCACTGAAAGCGAAAGATGTTCTTGAAAAGGAGGCCCCAGGTGGCTTGCTCAACTTACTAGGCTGGTTGTGCATATTTGTTCCACATTAAGATGAATAAAACCCTGGAAGCTTCAAGGTAGCAAGAGGCTGAGGGAGTGCACTTTCTCTTTCTGATTATGTATTTTTAAAAGTCCCCAACAAAAGTAATCTCACTGTTTAGGACATGGATCCCTCTGTCTGCATTTATTAATGGTATTTCTGGAAAACATAATTCATTGAAATCAAAGGGATGTTTTGTGTTGGAAGTAATTTGCTGTAAATCCCTGGGTTGGGGTTGAAAAATTAGGAAGAAATAAGATACTTATTATCATATCAGAGTCATGGATTCCAACCACATCAAATACTCAAACAATGAATTAATTATGTCTAATTTTAAACCCGAAGTCCAAAATTAGTTTAGTTTGGTAAAAATGAACATACTCTATAAGGTATGCAGGTAGAATATCCTTTTTGTGCTTCATTAACAATGATGTTAGCAAAATTATAAAACTCTAGCAGTAACAATTATTTGTGGTGCTAAAGACTATGAATTAGGTCATGAGCAATAATTGAAGTATTGAATTTTTATAATTACAATACTTTATTTACCATGCAGGGATCTTTACAATGATTATAAGCTGAAAAACAATTTATGCCAAAATATAAATGTTTAAATGTGGCCATATGGACTCTGGGTGAATGACTGGCGTGTGAAATAGAGAATGTCTATATGGATGTCAAGTTTTTCCAGCTCTCTGACTTGACCACACAGCCCGGGTGAAGAAGGAATTTGATAAAGAAGACTGGGTGGGTTGCCAAATGATACCTCTATTAATTTACAGAAATCTGTGAAATGGAACTCCTCAGATCTATTCCACTGCACCTACATCTAAAGCTGTCTTTTGCCTTTCCCTCTGCCTGGTATCAAAACTGAGCTCATGATGAGGAAGGGGTGTGTGTGTGTGTGTGTGTGTGTGTGTGTGTATAAATCTCCTTCTACTAAAGATGGCGTTATGTCCTGATAAACCCATCGTAAGTTGAAAATATCTTAGTAAAGTAAAAAAATATATATATATAAGTCGAACTATTATAAGTCGGGTGCCATCTATATATGTTGTTGTGTATGCACCTGTGTAAGGGAGATTTGAATGATTGAAAACCAGAATCCCAGGTCTGTTGGAGACTTGTCTTAGTAACCTGTTTGTCCCCAGTCTTCACCGGCCTGTTGGTGGGGAGAAGACAAATCAGTATTTTGTATCCAAATAGTGCTGGCTCTTAGCTCTCCCCAGTTCAAGCACACTGGCAAAGTACCCTCTCTAACCAGGTATTTTGGTCCCTCTCCCGGGCTGGTGAGCACTTGCTCAATCAAGTCTTTGTCCACTGGGCCCTGCTGGCCTTCCTCCAGGCTTTGCCCCGCAGAAGAGCACGACTCTGTAGAGTGCTGTCTCCTGCTGGGTCCCAAAGCTGAACAATCACACACCAAAACAGAGACACATTGCCTTTGATCCCCGAGTCCAAAAGCCTCAATATGTTTTACGGGGGGCAGGAGAAGGGAAGCTTTTCCTCTCCACTGTGCTACCGCATCCTCCACTGCCTCCATCTCTCTAATTTCGCGCAGGCTTGGTGAGACCAAGATCTGCCACCTCAAAGGCAGTTCACGGATCAGACAAAGAGAGGTTTGCAGAGCCCCAGGCACTCCATAAATTTAATTTCAATTGCCCCTCCTTCTGCCTGCCTCAACATTTCTCCCTCGGACCTCAGATCAGAAAGATGGCAGCTGTTCATTTTGCCTCTTAAGAGTCTAGCATTGGGTTTCACAGCATTAGACCGAACTCTGGGTCTTAGTTGGCGCCCAGGGTTTAAGAGCTACTCTGTGTGCTGCCTTTCCCCTCAATCTACGCTCTTTTTGTACTGCAACGTTCTTGTTTATTATGGAGATAAAGGCAGAGGGACACACCCAGTAGTCAGAGCAGGCCCTGTGTTTTCAGCCTCTGTTTTGAGGTGTGTACGTTTCCCGAAGCATCCTGCTGCTTTGTTTCCAAAGGAAACAAAAGCATTAGAATGACAGAGTCTTGCCTCCCAGATGATGCAGAATAATTTATGATTTCAATTAAACTGCTCCCAAACCTGTTGCACTATCAACCTGTGTAGTGCATGCAAACTAAATAGGCCATATTTTTATTTTAAAGAAAAACCGTTTCCAGGCAAAGCTGGAAACCATGCATGACATGAAGCAGTGGAGAGAATTGCTCTTTTCTCCATAGGAGAGTTAACATCTAGATCCATTATGTTGGGTATGCTTGTATGGATTGAAAATTACATTAAAACAATAAAGCCTTAGTAAAATCCAAATTAGTTCACCAAGGGAGTGGCAAGAGAAGCTGAAATCCATAAGTCGAATTTTAGTCTATGGCTTTGGTCCCACCTTTTCTCACCAAACCCTTCAATTTGAATTGCAACAGATAGTACACGGGAGATTTGAGTTTCCCTTTCTCATTCTTCAAATACCCTGACTCCAGTCAGAGGGGGCCATTCATCCATCCAGCATCCACCATGTGTTATTTGTTCCTAAACATGGGCAACAAAAGGGAATCAAGGAACACCAGCTGGACAGGCAGAAGCTGGGTATTTTGTTGGCTTGTTGTGGGTTGTGGAATAAAATGCAAACAGGCTCTTTTGGCTAAGAAGCTTGGGTCCCTTAGGCCCTTTCTCCCAGTGTAGCTGTGATTGGTAACACTAATAAATTATCAGTCCCTTTTTGGCCCAGGCTAGACAGGAAGCATCACTGTGAATGACATCTGTACCAGAAATCTCAGAAGGTACTAAGACGTTTATCAGCCCCAGAGAGGAGTGAAGCTCAAGTGGAAAGATGGCCAAGAGGGTTGGGTAGTGAGTGAGAAGTAATTTTCACCTCCAGGAATCATAAGAAGAGTAGACAGAGGCTCCACCTTTCTTGAAGTTCCGTCATCTGAAGCCTTTTGAGAGTTAAGCTTCTATCAGGAGGCAGTGGAAACACTTCCTCTGTCTTAGGGATGCTGTGTAGTTTTATAAAGTTTTTTTTTTTTTTTTTTTTTTTTTTGGTTTGTTTCTTTGCTTGTAAATAATGCCTCACATCAAACATTACCAAACAAGAAGAATTTATTTTTTCAGATAATTGTAATTTGTTTCTTAAAACACTAAATCTAGTTAGGCTTTCAGGGAAATTTTTCTAAAAACTATTCTAGCATTTCTGACCTTAGGGGGCAGAGCCCACTGATGTTATGGAACATACTCCTTGGCATTCTGAATTTCAGGCCCCCATCTACAACATCAATTTGCATCTACTGATACATATAATAGCTTCTGTCGTGTATCTGGGAAGGTAGATATAGGAAGGAGAAGAATGGAAGAAATGACATAGTGTCTGTTACCCTGCCATTTCCTTGGATTTCATGTAAATGAATATCTGGAGCTCATAGTCTAGTTATCAGGACCCCAAAGTGGACACAACTGTTTTTAAGAAAGAATTTGTGATATTCTAGACCCAACCTAAGCTTGATTAGGGTCCAAGTGACAAAGTGTAGCAAAGAGTTTGGAAAGGGTTGTTCTTTCTGTGATTGGAATCAATATAGCTTAATAATAGTCCATGATCTTGGAATTAGTAGTGGCTTTACAAGGTAGATTAGGGGTGGTAATCTTGTTTGGAGTGCTAGGACACTTCTTTGGAAATTGAGTTTTATGTTCACACACATTTAAATTTAGATTGTAGATTTAGTTGGCAGTGAATTCTAGGAGAATTTTGCTGGAAATTGTCAGGGATGGGGGTAACTGAAGCCCACCCAAGCCATCCTGGGATACCACCCTTCTTGTCATGGTCTGCACATGAACACAAATGGTTCAATGGTAGCAGGTAGTCTCTTAAAAGCAACTTCAGAGAAGTAGACATGTGGTCATCACACATGGAAATAAGAGCAGGAGAGAAACAATACGGTGGACACTGGGATAGGGTGAGATCTTCTCGGAACTGTACTTGGCATAACTATAGATGGGAATCTGTTGGTAATGCCTGGTAACATTGAGTGTATATTAAATGTTCTCTCCTCATTCTAGATTTCTCAGAACTGCCCTTGTAGAGGACAGAGGTATGTAGAGCATTTTGCCTTACTCTACACGGACCCATACTTAATGAGGAGGTTCAATTTGGAATTCCATGTTGGCTATTTCCACAAGCCCAACTTCTTGAATTATTTGTGTTCATTCCATATTTCTTTGAGGTCAAGGAGTTTCTTATTGATCTTTGTATATCTATCAGTGTCTATCATAAGGCTGTTCATGTAGAAGTTAATAAATGTTATATAACAAAGTGTAAAGATGACTATGCGCTCAGATTATTGGTAGCCTTATTTCTCAGAGCAGGACCCTGTTTATGTGGTTCTAGACTTCTCTGATTTATGACAGAGAGTCCCAGTGTGATTTCAATGTTTCCTATGCTTCCTGAACTGCCATACTCATCCCAACTAAATCAAACCTTACAGACAGGCCTGACATTTTTGTTGCTCTTGAATCTGATGCAGCTTCTCAGAATTTTGATACAGTATTTGTTACCATCTTCCTTCCCAAGAGAGATGAGCCATTTTGCCCATGGTAATTTTTCCTACAGAATTGCTTTCAGTTCACCTTTGCTTGCTCTATACCACAGAGCCTACTATTTATGATAAATTCAGAGGGAGAAAGTGGTGTGAACAGATGTACAAATGTAGGAAAATTTAGAACTATCTCTAGAGAACAGTGAGTAACTCAATATGGCTGGTACCAAAAATACAGGAAGAGAGCCAAAGAATAGAAGTTTGGAAAGTTAACTGGGGCTCGGAGTAAGGAATTTAGGCTTATGATGTAGATAATTAGAAGTCATTTAAAATATTAGAGAAAAAGAGTGATCTGAGTGAAAATATTCTTTACATACATTAAAAGCAACGAATTAAATTTACTTCAGTTAATAAAGTAAACATTGTATTGTTGAGATAAGGATTAAGAGAAGGTATTTAAGTAGACTAAGATCTTATGGTGGAAATAATTATTTTTGGGCCATGAGCAATTTAAAACTGGGAGTATTTTCTTAGATATAAATATAAATATAATATAAATATAAAAAATACACATAGTTAGAAGTATTCTGTCCAGGGAAGCCCAACTAAAATTCTTCAAAAGACTTAAGCATTTGAGCATCCGCCTTTCTCTAGTATGATTTTTCCTTTTTCCCAGATCCCAGGAGACCGTATGGTGTTCCTTGATACAAAAGTTAGAAAATAGCCTCCCCTCGTAGAGTCTATTATACATGCTCCTACATGGTCTGTTGCAGTTGTATCTCCCAATAATGATGCTTCAGTTCATTTGAACCATACCCTGAACTGGGCACTTAAAAAACTCCTCGTTTTCCCTATAGTTTTAAATTGTAATTCCCTGAGAATATTGCTAGATCACAATCATCAAACCTCATTCTCTAATCTTAGAAATGATGGCTAATGTACCTTCTCCAGCATTTGACCACATCTATTTTATGATTTGAGTTCTGTTATAGAAAGTTAAATGATCAATGCACTTTAATCAACCGAAACCAGAATCATCATTTTTTTGTTCACAGGTTTCCTTTTCAAGAAATATTTGTTTACGAGATGAACTGGGAATAGAGTCTAGTATTAACAGAGGAAAGCCAAGTGCTCTTTACTTCCCATATTCAATCCTTTCAGCATTATGCATTGGCACAGAATCCAAGAGAGGAGAATTAAGGAAGGAGGGTCTTGAGGAAGGGTGGGGGCAGCGCCAGGGGAGAGTTCCATATAAGACACATAATAGCCTAGGTCTAAAATCACTCACACTAGAAGTGTGAGTTCGAATATATTTTGAAAACATTACAAGTATGGAGGAAGATTTTATATAGTTAATGTGGGGCTAAGCTTTCTTCTTAATTAAAACCAGCTAAATGGTTAGTTTACACTCAGGGACATTGGCCAGAGGTTCACACTAGCTGCTTCCACACAATTATAGCTGGCATCTTTAGCACTTTCTGGATGTTCAAGTTTCATTTTTCTTCCTCTGTCAAAATTTATATTCCTGGCTTTTCTTTGGGAAAATCAGTGACTGAAATATGAGCAGAATATTTGATTGCACTGGGGTACTATCCCCATAATATCATTCGTGGTCTTTGAGAAGCAACCACCTATTCAAATACAATGTTATCAGGTTAGCATAGTCAGGGTTGAAATGGCTTGTGAAATACAGGTGGAGACAGCGCAGCATAATCAACAGCTGTGGGTCTGTTCTTTTCTACCTGTGACCGTAAATCAAATGGTCACCCTGATGAAAGAAAATTAACAAAAGGTTTTCAGGGATAAAGTTGAGGAGGTATCTGAACATTTGGGGGGAAAGTTGTTTCCTGGAGAATGTTATTATGAAAGTGAAATAAGTCAAAATGAGATATCATTTTTCTGATGCTCTTAGAACAAATGTGAAAGTTCCCTTAAAAAGGACTAAAGGTTTTGGGTTTCTGCATCTCTCTAGTGATGAAGCTCCTGACCAGACATAATAATAGCCTCCTAGGATTTTCTATTATAACTCCCTAAACAGATATTCAAAGTCACACAATCTGACTTCAATCTAGTTTCAAAGGCAAGCTTAATGAAATGACATAGCATAAATTGATTATAGTATTTTCTTTGTAGTTGTACATTTAAGGAAAAACATTGCCTGATAACCAAAAGATAGGGTGATAATGAACATAAAGAATTTCAACTTTTCTTGATGGTCACCTCAGAAGTTTAGGCTTTTAATAGAGAATGAAACAAATCTCAAAGTTTGTAAATAATCTAGCTAACTCAAGCTCTAAACCTCAGAGAGGCAATCGATAAGATGATATTACTAGTATTTAATTTACAATGGACACCTAAGCATTTATAAATTGCTTTTCTAATCTTGGATTTTATCATTGGCCAGTGTAAGGTAGCATAGTGATAGTAATAATGATCATTTGTTGAATGCTTACCATGTGCCAGACACATTATTTAATCCTTTCTGCAGCTGTTTGTGGGAGACTTTATTATAATTTTCACCTTATAAATGAGGGACGAATGCTCAGAAATGTTAAATAACTCGTTCAGGTCTGACATTTAATCAGTGGTGGAACTGGTGTTCACATTCAAGTCTCTCTGATTCCAGGTTTTCTTTGTTGTTTTTTTTTGCAATATCTTTTATTGAGTGAATATTGCCAGGAATAGAAGTTTACAGGATTTCCCACTATTTCCCACTTTCCTTAGTGGTATCCTAGGGTAAAATCAAATCTCACTTTGTAGGGTAAGTCATGTCAAGGTTTTATCTTTGGCAGTTAATACATTTTGAGGGGTATGCACAGATGACCCCTGATTTATCTGAGAAAGGTGGAAAAGTGAACAGATGTGCATTGAGCATATACTATGTGCCAGGTTTGTAGGCACAGTATCTCCTTTGATCCTCATGACAGTCCATTTTGCAGAGAGGAAGCCGGTTCAGAAAAACTAAATGACTTGCCCAAGTTCACCACGAAGTAGGTAAAGAGTTGGGATATGAATCCAAGGCTGTCTGACTCTAGCTCCCCCACTTCTCTCCCCTCTTGCACACTGCTCTAGGCCTCCTAATGCACAACCTCTTTTGTGGGAACCTCTGTTCTCTTTTTCTCCTGATAGAACTATTAGTATAGGTTAGAAGATGGAAAGCTACTCAGATTCTTCTGAGAGCCCCCAAATTCAAGGTATTATGCAAGTTACTAACATAGAGGTCAAATGGATCACACCGAATAAATGATCTATTGTCTCAATGAGTATGTTTAAAATGGAGAAATTGACCCTAGGCAACATTACACATTTTCCACAGTGGAATTCAGCTATTTTCTTTAGTCAGACATTTTAGTGCAGACATTTTGCAGCTGTGAAAATGAATTTATGTGTTTTTAAAAATCCAAGGCAATAATGAGAATCATTTTTAAAAACACTGAGCTGTTCATGGGTTGGGTGTCAACCAATCAAGGATAAAAAGAAATAGGTACACTGGAAATAGTTTTTTTTTTTTTTTTTCCTCTGAGGCTTGATTAAGGGAAAGCTGGGATCTGCCTTTACTTGAATGCTTGTGGCAGTTTAAATTTGCCCTAGCATGGTTCAAGTTTCCTATGGATGAGGGGCCTCGGGTGAGCTAACAGCTCTGGGAATTGGGCCCAGACAGAAATAACAAGTATGTACTAATCTACATGAAACTTGAAGCTCTAAATTGAGCAGCTGTGTCTGATGTAATTTCTCATCCCTGTGGTGCTATTGTCCTTTGGGTATCCTATGATGTGAGACCTTGTCTCAGGAGAGCTTCTGGGCAGCTGTTGTCCCTATGAGATTAGACCTATGTCTTACCTAGCACTCAAGGAAAGGGCTAGCTGGGGTTGACCCCCATGACATCATGGATGGCTCTGACATAGCATTTTAAATGGAGGTCTTGAATATAGTCCACCATTATTGATTTGTAGACATCTATAGGCTTTTTTATAGGAGTTGGCACAGAGGCAAACTTATGAGAGAAAACCTGAAATAAATTACATACACTTGCTGAATCTTAAATCCAAACATTATTATTTTTATTTTCTACTGAACTAAGAGATAAAATATTTTTTTTTTTTTAGTAAACCCCAGTGGACTGGTTTGAACCTGTAACTGATTCATTAAACTGGAACCAGATTAGAACATCAAAATATTATCTAAATTTCACATGAGTCACTGAATATTATTCAGTTAGAGTCCCTGGTGCCAAGGACTTGTTCACTATCCTATCAGAACTAAAATTCAAGTTCACAATTTTTCCCCGCCATGTGTCTATCTGTGTGGGGACCTAGATGCTATGAGATGCCTTGGTAGTAGAAAGGGGAGAGGGAATACCTACTAAACCAGTGCTTCAAACATTTTCTTTTAGCTACAGATTTTCTCCCTCCCTCCCTTCCTTCCCAAACTGACACTGAAAGTCAATGTAAGTCAGATAAATGTGGTTCTGTGCTGTTTGAAGCAGGCCCTGAGGCCCCAAGCCCAGGTGAAGGATGATCTCTGATGCCCCTCTAAGGAATACCAGCACACCATGGGACATGGTTTGAAAAGCCCTGCACTAAATGATATTGTGCAGGATTTGGGTTCTTTGGCTTCAAGCATTCCTTTGGCATAGATGATTCCTACAGTTCTGTCTTGACATCTCTCCCAAATGCTAATCTCACTTCCAGTTGCTAGCTATCCATTGTTCATATAGGGTCCTTACTGGCATTCCAAACTTGACATGTCTAATGCTGAGCTGATTTTATGTTCCTCTTACATTGGCTCTCCGTGTTAACATGGCCACCATTCTTCCAGTTAACCAGACTTATAACCTGTTAATTCTTTAGTTGATTCATTAATTTATTTCTTCTCTCCAACCAAGAAAGAAAAAAATGTCCTACCTTGTTATGAAACAATTAAAGCACTCTTGGGGTCAGGCTTTGTCTGTGATGCTATGCTCAGATTTGAAGGGAGCAGTGGGGTCAATAAGGGGTGCTTGCACAAGGAGGGACCAGCAGGTGCCTCAGAAGAGGATACAGAGCAAAGCTGAGGGAGCAGTTAAGACGTTTTTGGAGTCATGGCATGGACGGGGCTCAGACCTGCGGCAACCCAGGAGAGCATCGTCAACGGTGATTGGTTTAACCCCACGTGTGGTAATTTTCACCTGGGTTGTCTTTAAGACACTCCATGGCCTCATGCAGTCAGGGGGCTAGGTTCTTCTTTTGGCTTTACCATTTATTAGCTGTACGTCCTTGAGCAAACAACTTTCTGAGCTACAACATTCTCAAAGGTAGGGAATAATAGTTCCTTCCCTGCTTTTGAATTTGTAGTTAGAATTAAAATAATAATGAAATATGCATCATAAGTTTTAAAGTGCTCAGTGCAGGATGGTGGTGTTAGGTAGTAAGCTCTCTGAAGTCAGCCTTTCATTTGTTCATTCAAATATTTACCAAATGCATACTGTGTCTAGGTGCTATGCTAGGCACTAGACAATACAGTAGTAACTACGAAATCTACTTTTTAAAAAAAATATATTTATTTGAGAGAAAGAGAGAGAGAGAGACAGCAGGGGTAGGAGCAGAGGGAAAGGGAGAAGCAGACTCTGTGCTGAGCATGGAGCCAGATGCAGGGCTCGATCCCACAACCCTGAAATCATGACCTGAGCTGAAATCAAGAGTCAGATGCTTAACTGACTGAGCCCCCCAGATGACCTACAACCTCTACTTCTTATGGACAGATTCTTCCCTACAGAATAGATGGGGAGGCATATTTTAAACAAAGTGTTACTCAACTAATAGTTTTGAGATAAATTACCAGTCTTGTTCTAAGCCTTTAACTTATTTAATCCTCCTAACAACTTTATGAGAGAGGCCAATAATGTCATCCCATTTTACAGATGGGGAAACCAAGGCCAAGAGATTAAACAACATTCGTAGGGGTCTCGAAGATGGTAAGTGCTAGAGACAAGAAAAGAACTTATTCAGTCTGGCCCTAAATTCTATGTTGATACTACTAATCACTATTTCAAACTATCCCCTGTATGTGATCTGGAACATCTGGTGGGTGAGAGCAGTCACTTCCAAATTCCATTGATAACTACTTCTGTGATCTTTAGTTCCTTTGTCAGAAAATAGGGGAGAATACTACTACCTTCTTCCTGGGGTTATTTTGAGGATAAGATAATACTTGTAAAGGAATCAACACAGTAACCGACATCACAAATGCACAATAAATGTTAGTTTTTAGCTGTTGATTATGATAAGTGCAATGGAGTAAAAGTGCAGGGCGCTCCAGGAAGTAAAACAGGAAGACCTAGTTTTGACTGGCTGAGAGGGGCAGGCCAGTACTCCTGGAAGAAACGCTGAAGCTGAGACCTAAAGGATGGAATAAGAACAAAAGTGTTGGAAGTACAAGGTTGGAGCGAGCATCCTGTGTAAGGACCCTGGGAAAGAAGGCTGTTAGTTCCTTCCAGGAAAACAGTGGAGGTCAGTGTGGCTGAAAGAGATGGAGCCAAGAGAAAGCAAGAGTGGGAAGTTAGGCTAGAGAGGTGGGAGGGGGGACTTCTCTGTTCCTCTCTTGTCATTCCCACTGCCATCAGGCTAATGTGAACCCCATTATCTCAGGCCTAAATTATTTCTGTGACTTTCTAATTATTCTTCCTGTCTCTATTCTCTTGCATCTTCCATTCATTGTGCATATACAAGGCAGCTGAAGGTCCTAAGGCATTCCTTTGATCATGGCACTGCCCTACCAAGAAACCTTCAGAGGTTTGCCATTGCCTATCAGATCAACTCCAGACTCCTTCACCAAGCATGCAGAGGCATCTCCAGTCTAGTTTCTACCTGTTTTGGGTCTTCTCTCTCACAGCTACCTTTCGCATGCCTCAAACTCTTAGCAATCTTGCCCTACTCTTCCCTGCCTGGAATGCATCTCTCTTGCCCCTTTGTTTCCCATCTTGACTTGTAGAAGTTTCAGGTCTGCAAAAAATGTTATTTTTCCCATGAAACCATCCTACATCATGCCAGTCAGAAGTTATGCCCTTGTCTTTGAGATGCCATAGTTTTTTGGTTGTATTTCCTGGCTATAATTTTTCCTCTAAAAAGTTCACAGAAATACAAATTCATTTTTTTAAACGTAAAACCTACATGTAGAAAAGTACAAAGAGTCATCCATAATTCTATTACCCAGTCTAACTATTGTTGGCATTTTGCCATGTTTTTTTTTCTAGTTGCACATGTGGAGGTTGAGAACTTAACTCTTCTATAGTTTTCATTATAATATCACATCCATAAAAATTCTTTCAAAATGTTATTTAAAGGGCTGCATAATATTCCAGTGTAGGAACATATCATAATATACATAACCATTCCCTGATGGGAATTTCAGTTTCTTTATCCATAAAAAGAAGGCCTATTTCCTAGGTTGCAGTAACGATTAATTGAGACATATATTAAAGTCCTCAAACAGTGCCTAGTACTTGGTGGATGCTTAATAAATGATTGTTGTTCCTTTTATTTTGCCAGAAAATCTCCCCATGATTCATCTGCTCTCAGCTGAGGGAAAGAACACATATTGGGGAGGGAGGGAGTGTTCCCGTAGAGGGGACTTCTCTCTGCCCCTGAAAGAAATCATAGTTCTGCCTATGAGAAGCAAAAGGCTTCCAATTCCCTCACAAGAAAAACACTCTAAGACTCAGTAAAAATTATCCAGGAAATGCACGGGTTTGTATCTTTAGCAATTTGTTGGGTCAGGGAAGGAGGTTGGAAGTTTTAGTAAAAATGTGGTTTGAAGATGGTATCATTAACTAAGTTTCCTTATGTTTTCTGTGACCCTTATTTCTGCCTATAATTGTAGATTTTATTTTTTTATTTTTTTATTTTATTTATTTATCAGAGAGAGAGAGACAGAGGCAGGCAGAGGGAGAAGCAGGCTCCTTGCTGAGCAAGGAGCCCAATGTGGGACTCAATCCCAGGACCCTGGGATCATGACCTGGCCGAAGGCAGTCGCTTAACCGACTGAGCCAATCAGGCGTCCCTATAATTGTAGATTTTAGACTTCAGACTTTTCTAGCTTAATTGTTACAAGCAGAAATACCTTTGGGCCTAGTTGTTTGATACTCTAATAAATCTTTATAATAAAATGTCTTACTTTATCCCTTGATTGCAAGTCCAAGAGTGATCCCATCCCTCTGGTGTTTAGAGCCTGTGAATCTTTGGTAATTCTATCTGGCAGCCATCTTTTACCAAGTTACACATTCAGTACTTTGAGTGTTTCTTTAGGTCTCTATTCTTTCAGCCACAGCTGAGCAGGCTGCTCGAGGATACTTCTGTTTTCTGCATTTCAATATCCATATGATTTCTGCCTTTTATTCTTAGCAGAGACAAGCAGTTCCATATCTTAAGTAGACCGGTAATCCCTGTAGTGGATGGAGGATAATGTATGAGGCTCTTGAACCTTGCTCTTCTTCCTTCACCAGACTGCAAACTCTGAAGCCAGAGGCCCTGTCATGCTCTCCCCTGTATCCTCAGAACCTAAACTGTATCTAATACATGGTAGCTGCACAATGAATCTGAGCCAAGAGAATTAATGATGACTGTTGTTTCCTCCTCTTAGTAGAGAAACCTTTCTAGGACATAGGCTTTAAGATCTAACAGAGCTAGGTTTTAATGACAGCTCCACCCATCGCTGGCTGTGTGTTCCCAGACAGGTCATTTATCTTCCCTTGCCCCAACTTCTCATCTAAACAGTGGGGAAAATAGTTCTTGTCTTGCCATATGACTAAAGGAGATAATATGTGTGAGCAGGCTCACCACTTAGTACACTCACAGCCAAAGAACTCGCTTTCCTTTAGGAGACATCCCAATTTAAATTTTAAATTCTTTTTACCTCTCCTCTCTCCAAGAGGAAATTTAGGAGAGAGCAAGATGTGAGGGAAGGGCTGTAAAAAGAAGTGGGAAGATTGGAAAATGGCAAGGACACTGAGATTTTTTTCCAATCACTTTTTCCAATTTTTACTTTAGTGACTTTAATTTTATAAAAATAGGTTCTTGTTTGTCAGTCAGAAAGATTAGCTTCTCTTAACCTTCCTATTTCTCCCTTGTGAGTCATAAGTGAGAAGGAAGCATGAAGGGAGTACAGAAAGTGTCAAAACTCTCCATGCTTATCCCCTGAATGCAAGAATGAGGCTCCCTAGGCCTGTCCTGGTAGTGACATACTTGGTCTGTCCTTCTCTTGAAATCAGGTAGGGTTAGGGAAGCGTTTGGGAGGATGGTTCAGTGCACATCTATGGTCAGATGGGTTGTGAGGATAAAATAACAGAATTCACGTAAAGAAAACTTGAGCACAGTATCAGAAACATGATGAGCCCTAAACAATAGCAATATTTATGATGGTGATTGATGATAATGATGATGGCTGGAAGGAAAGCCCCACAAAGACAGGTAAAAAAATAATTGTGTTAGTTTTGCTAATTTTCTTAAACCATTTTACTGAAACATATTTGACATGTAAAAAGTTATATGTATTTAATATCTACAACTTGAGTTTGGGGTGATTTCTTTTTATTTTGTATATCTCTTACCTTATTGCCACTTTATTATTTTTATTTTTTTAGGATGGGTGGGGTAGGAGGGGCAGAAGGAGAGGGAGAGAGAGAATCTTAAGCAGCCTCCATGCACAGCAGGCAGACTGATGCAGGGCTCGATCTCACGACTCTGAAATCATGATCTGAGCCGAAACCAAGAGTCAGACATTTAACCGACTGAACCACCTACGTGTTGCTGGGGTGATTTCTTTTTAAATGTAGGAAAGTAAGAATTTGAACTTGTGGAAACATAATTTGACGCTGGTTAAAGTTTTTTTTTGTAATTTTTGATTACATATTAACTATAAGAAATAAAACTAAATTTACCTTTAAAAATACCACCTGTAAAACGATTGTAATTTTATTAAAATCTATCATTTTTTTTCTATTGGTATACATTGAAATGTGCTTAGGATGATGTTTTCTTAATGTCAAGGATGCTTTCTTCTCAGTAACCTATTTTCTTTCAGGTTACTTTAAAATTTTCACTCTTGTATTTTTTGAAATTATTTAACTTTTTAAAAAAATGGTGATAACATTTCTTTAGAATAACACAATGGTTTTTAAATACAAACTAACAAACACAATTGGAAGCAAACATTTTAATATCCTAGTAATAACAATTGCATCATAGGAATTTGGATAATTGTTACATTCTAAAAGGAACGTAGAAACAACACACAATAAAGATGACCTTAAAGAGAGCCAATATCTAAGCAAAGAGAAAAAATAAAACATGTCGGCCTCCCCTGCCCTATGCCACATTTCCCCAGTGAGATGGATGGGTGTCTGTCTAGTACTAAAATTTTTCTAGGGAAGAAAATTATTTCTTTGGTCATCCATTCTAGCCTGGTCTAGGGAGGAAGGAATGGGTTGGAAGATGCGATACCTAGATCCCATTTTCCATTTTCATAAATGGTTTGGTATGAATCTGTAGGCATATCATGAAAGCGTACTCTGATTTTTCCATCTATGAAACGGGGGTGATAAAACCAACCCTACATATATTTTAGGACTGTTTTAACAATTTAATAATTGGCAATTTGAGCATTTCAACTTGCACGAAGTGTCCGGACAGGTCAAATGACATTAATCAGCCTGTGGGTGAAACTGTAAATCCCTATACATCCTTGTTCACTTTTCTTCTTGGGTTAAAAATCTCTGGGAAGTCCTGTTTTTTTTCCCAAAGTATTTATGTTGTTGTTTTCCTTTAGAAGTTTGAATTTCATTTTCTTATCTCTATTTTGCTCCTGCCTCTCTCTGATCCTCTATATCCCATGACTATTTATAATTTTATTTCTCTGCAATGTGTATTTTCATGTTTGTTTCAAGTGGTTCATTATATGGACCCATATTTTTAAGCTCTCCTACCCCCTCTGTGTTCCCTGGGTCTCCCACCATATTCATATTAAAATTTTATTTAAAGGAGAACCCTAGAGCTACCACAGAAATGTCATTCCTGCAAGCTGAGTAGAAAAATGGGTCCCATGCACATCGATTGACCCTTTCATTAAAGCTTTTAAAGAAAATCTGGTTTTAAAGAAGTGTGTTAACAAGATACCAGAGCACAGAAGGAAATTTCTTGTGTTAGGTATTCACTAGTTTGACCTTGGAAATTATGAATGATTTCTTTGTCTTCAGTATTTGCTGATAGATCAATTAGCAAAGCTGAAACATGTGAACACACACATTTTCTGCATGAACTCTGAAGACTAATGTGAACTGAAGTAATAATGACATTTACTTTATTCTCTACCCCGGTGATCCTATCTATAAATTCTCAACTATAATAAAATACCTCCATTGCTGAGAATGAGAAACAAACACAGCTCTAATTTTAGTCCCGAAGTTTGGACACTTGAAGAATAAGTAGTAGGCTGGTGTAAGCAGAGGTTTGAAGAGATGCAAAGGTATTTAAAAAACAAACACACTGGTTTTAAGCAGGCAGCAACATACCTAATCTGCAATCCTTCCTGTCTTTTGGTTTCACCATTTATTATCCACTTCCCCTCAGCTGATGACACATTTTGTGTTCTTTAGAACTCAAAGATCTTTATTCTAGGAGATACATCCCATTTGACATTGTACTGTCCCTTTCCTTATACCTGATTCACCACTGAGTTTCTGTGTTTAATCCTTAATGTCCTTTCCCTCTTTAATGCATAAACTGAGGGGCATATACTGCAGTGGGAATAGTACTGGTCTTAAATCTGACTCTGGATCTGATCCTAGAAAGCTACTTGACAGTAGGCAAGGTATTAAATCTTTTAGGGTCTCTTTTTATAGATAAGTAAAACAAGTAGGTTGAGTTTGATAATGTCTAAGCTTTTGTCAAGCTGTGATTCTGCTGGTCATAATCTCTTCTATTAGAGTCATCAGGATCCCGTGTCCTGTTGACAGCATTCTTAGGCAAGCCGTATCTTAGATAGCATCTAATCATCTAATCCAATTGAGTAATTTTACTTACTAGGAAATTGATAGATGAAGAGATTTAGTTTGTGTCCAGTAAGTTAGACAACAACAGGGTAGATTCTGGGCTTTTTTACATAAGCCAAGTAACTTCAAAATAAATATCATTAGTCACTCACAAATCAAAGGAATGATTTAGTAAAGGGAATGCTAACTGGTATTGGTTAAAATGAGATTTTCTGGATTACTCTGAGTTTGAAAATCAAATCTTGTCAGCCCAAACTTGTGAATTACATTTACACTTCATTCATTAAAAAAATCCATAAAACATTTAAAATCATACTCTAGTGTTTGAACTAAAACAATATGCTACACTTAGATTGTGAGGAGAAGGTAATGGGGATTTCAGAGACTCCAAAGCGCTGGCCGAATGCTATAAAAGATTCATGGTTCTGGTTTACATGGTGTTTCCCCAGGCTTAATGGCCTCTCAGCATGCTATTCATTTAACTGTTTGTGGCATAGTCTTTGTATTTGGGAATGCATTTCATAATTTCTCTTGATCATATCTGATCCTGTCTGTCTTGTCTCCATGCTACCTCACACCCTGTTCTAGCTGTTTGTCCATCCTGTGGTTAATTCTCGCTCTTGTCCCCACACAGCAGTGATGATGACACTTACACTTAAGGAACAGCACTCCTGTTGGGTGCCCCAGAAGGGGGAGACTGTTGGGCAGGGGTGGCAGGGAGGAGGGCGTGCTGAGGATGTGATGAGAGAAAGAGAACAGAAGCAGGATCCCCACGAGGGAGAGAACTGAACAGAACTGTAGCTGTTGGTTTAGCCTGCTGGGTTACTCTGGAAAAAGGCTACCATGGTCACCGTGGGATGGTGCTGGGTCTCCTCGGTGTGAGAACTCTTGTTCCCAGGCTTTGAGCTGTGTTGCAGGCACTCTTTTCCTTTCAGACCAATATATGTGCAATGTCAGTTTCATTTGCCAGCCTCTGAGTTTGTTTTGCCATGGACGTGACATTTTCAAATGTCTCTGTACATAGAATTAAGGTGCTTAAGCAAGAGAACCTGCAGTAGAGTTTCCAATCCACAAGAGGATTTCCACTGCACAGAATACGCTATCATCATGCTGGCACTGCATCTAGTTCCCTCTCTTATCATTCAACTAAAGCGCCTTCCCCAAGGTCACCACACTTTGGTGTTTCTAAAGCCAGTGGATGTGGTGACACTCTCTTGTTTGCCCTCTCTGCATTTGTCGATCACTCCCTCCTGGAAATGCTCTCTATTTGGTACATTTCCTGGGCAGTTCTGGTTGCCTCTCTGACCATTTTGGTTTTCTTTTTTGTTTTCCTCTTGCTCATTCCTGAAATCACCATTTTTATTTCTTTTTTTCAGGATTTTGTTCTAGGGCTTCTCTTTTTATCTACCTGCTCTCTCTGGGCCATGCCTACAGCTCCAATCTCTATCTCTGTGCTTATGCTATACCTTCCCAGGACTTTAGCATATATCTCCAGCCTATTTTGCTATTTCTTCTAGCTCTCAAATAATGTACATTTGACTACCTACTTTACAAACCTTTGATACAACATCCATTTGATTATTGCTTTCTACTTACATAACTCAAAAGCAATACTCTCAAGACACAAATGCCATTTTCTGCCCCAAATCAGCTCTTCCTTTTCCCGTGTCTCAGGGAGTAACATGATCCTCCGGCTCTATACTCTGAACTCCCTGTTGACCTTGATATACACTTCGTCACTGAGAACTGTCAATTCTACCATTTCCATACCTGCTTATCACCACTTGTACTGCTGGTCCAGGCTGCTACTAATTTCTTACTGTCACAGCCGCTTTCTAGGGAGATTTGCTTCCAGCCCCCTCCAATTGCCAACTCCACAATATTTTTTATATTACTAGTTCTCAAAATGTGGTCCCCAGACCAGAGGCATCAGCATCACCTGGGGATTTAGTTGAACTTCAAATTCTCTAGAGCTAAAAAATCAGAAACTCTGTGAGTGGGCCCAGCTATCTGTGCTTTAATTAGCCCTCCTGGTGGCTGTGGTGCTCACTAAAGTGTGAGAACTCTACCAACCTCATTGCCTGATTGACTTCATGATCATCCTACTGAGCTCCTTACCCATCACCATGTCAGCCTCCTCCTGCCACAGGGCCTTTGTATGTGCTGCTTCCTCTGCCTGAAACTCACTCCTCCTTTTCACCTGGCTGAGTCCTTCTCATGTCTCAGTGTTCCTACTTAGATGCAGCTTCCCCCAGAGCTCCATTAGGGGCTTGCCTTAAGCGTCCCATAGCACTCTGTGGCAACATCTATTTTTCCATGGCCCCGTTTATCATAATTGTTGATTTTTGCCTGGCACATCCTCTAGGAACTCCCTGAGGATTTGGACCATGTTTGTTCTATTCACTGAAGCTCTCCCAGCAACCAGAATTATTCCAGGCACATAGTAGGTGACCCACAAAAAAGATTTTTGGACAAATGATTTTGGTTTGGGCCCGGTATCTCTGTGGCTTCATGCTGCCCTATAGCTATTCCAGATTGGCCATCTTTTCAAACTCCCCGAACCTGCACTTCACCCTGTATTCCGGGCCTCTGCCATATCAGTCAAGGCATCTGAGCTGGTGGTCAGGGCATTATCCTGGATCTATCCTTCTTACATAACCCTCCTCCCAACCATATGAAGACCGTCAGTAAGCCTGTTGAGGAAGAATTATGCAGAACCCTGTTATTAATTATAGAGACATCTAATAATTCAGTCTGGCAGAAACCCTTCAATTCAGCTACTCTCCTCCATTTTTTGCCAAGGCTACTCAAGGTGGGCAGGCAATTACTGACCAGATATTTGCATAATGGCTTTCCTTTTGTTGCCTTTGTTCTTTTCTGGCCCCAACAAATTGAGAGCACCACTATTAGTTCTCCACTTCTTCTGATAGGAACCTTTCCTACTGATGTGTAAAATTTAGGTAACTTGCTTTTTCAAAGCACAGTGCAGAATTTACTATTGGTGCTATCAATTTTGGAATATGAGAGGAGGAAACAAGGCCTCCAGGTGAAATAGAATGAGGACCCTTTATGTATATTTTCTTTACCTTGTGACCTAAATAGAGGGCCTACTGAGAAGAGGCTAAGAAAATAATGCAGTTTTTTGCTTTTCTATAATCTTCATACCGGCTTTCCTTCTGAGTCAGCTGTGGAAAGACATTCGCTGACCCCAAGTTTATGCGATCCAAAGAGTTTTGTGTTATTTTCATTCAACCCAGGGCTCCCCACAGGGCCACAATCATTAAAGAGTAGGGGGGCACCCAGAGACCTTGACACAATCACCTTCTTCACCTCTTATCTCTTCCTGCTCTTGCTTCTCTATTCCTACCATCTCTGCCTTGTGGTCTGCCCACCAACCGCCCCCAAAGCAGCAGATTCCTCCCCAATTAACTTTTCTAAATTCTTTAGCAGAATTCTGTTTTTTTAGACGAACGAAGCTGCTTTTTATAAGGGTGTGTAGATTTTACTTACTAAAAGTCAATGTATTCCTCAAAAAATTAAAAATAGAATTACCATATGATCCAGCAATCCTACTTCAGAGCATGTATCCCAAAGAACTGAAAGGGTCTTGAAGAGATATTTGCACACCCATGTTGACAGTAGCACTATTGACGGTAGCCAAGGTGGAAGCAACCCAAATGTTCATCAATAGGTGAATAGATAAACAAAATGTGGAATGTACATACAATGGAATATCATTCATCTTTAAAAAGGCCGCATGCTACAACATGGATAAACCTTGAGGACATTAGGTTAAGTGAAATAAGCTAGTCACAAGAAGAAAAATACTATATGATACTACTTACATGAGGTACCTATAGAAGTCAAATTCATAGAAACAAAGAATGGTGGCTACCAGGAGCTGGGGGTAGAGGGTAATGGGGAGTTATTGTTTAATGGAAATAGAGTTTCAGTTGCAAAATGAAAAAGTTCTGAGATTGGTTGCACAACAAAAGAATAGACAACACTACTGGACGGCCCAGTTAAAATTGGTTAAGATAGTAATTTTCATTGTATGTGTATTTTGCCACAATTTTTAAAAAAGTAAATGCACAAGAAAAAGTCAATGTATGAGAATGAATTTGAGAAATGCAGATATTTGAAATCTTGTGTCTTAGGTGGCTATTCCTTCTTAATATTCAACATATGTTCTGTTTTGTTTGTATGATATTAAAAAAAAAATCCTGTGGACTGGTGACTCTCCCTATCCCCCTTTAAAACAACTTGCCTTATAATTCCAGGCTATTCACCAATTAATGATCTCAGGAGAATATTGAATTAAATTTGAAACATAAATTCAACCATTGTTGATGTGCTAAAATTTGATTTATGTCACTTTGGAATTTTTGTCAATTATTCTTTTAACAGTAATTAAACAAATGTTTTTAAAAACAAATTGAAGGCAAATGTTTTATAACCTTTGCAAAAACTCCATAAACCCTAGAGTTTTGGTGAACCACAGTTTGAACACTATTGCTCCAATAGACCGTTAGTTTTTACCTGGTTTCCACCTCTCTCCAATTCTCCACACATCTGCTAGACTTATCTTTCTAACACCGAAGTGACCTTGACATTTCTCTGCTTAAACATTCTTGGCATAACTTCATCCCTGTAGTGTGGTGCTCAGCCCCAGCTGTACTTGGATAGCATTGAAAATTGCCACTTCAGGACCTTCCCCAAACCAAATAAATTGAATCTCTTAGGATGGATCTGAGTATATTTCAGAAGCTCCTCAAGTGTAATGTGCAACCAGAATTTAGAACAACTGACTTAGAAGAAAGTATATATACTCCTTAACACGCCTCACAAGACCCTGATAATCTGATCTTTCCCCAATTATGCTTAACGTCAACATGGGCCTGCACACCTTGGATCACATGAGGTTCCTGGGCATGTGCACACTCTAATTCCTTCTTCCTGCTTGGGCTGCTCCCTCTGACTCTAGCCTTTTCCATTCTATCCCCTGACAGATTGGCATTCTACCTTGAAAACAGTTCAAGTATCACTAATTTCATGTTGGTTCCTCCCTTCCATTACCCTTCCCTCTCTCCCTCCCTCAACTGATCAATGAACAAGCTCTACTGCAACTAAAGCTTTTTCTTTTAATCTCTCCCTCACTAACTGTCTGGCTTATTGTTGATGTTTATCACTGGGATAAGTTTCCTTACCAGAATGAATGAATGAATGAATGAACAAATGAATAAATAGAATATCTAACAGATTCCCAGAAAGTCCGATCACTGTACCTTTATGTACCAATTAAAATTCTGTAGTGCTTTACAGAATTTTATTATCTATAATTTGCATCTCAGAAAAGTGATGCTGTTTAGTTATCACTTGACTGGACTCAAACCCAGAGTCCTCTATAAATCCCAAGCTCATCCTACCAAGCTCTTTCCTACCGAACTGTTCCCTGGGTTCAAATGGAGAGAGTATAGCTAAAAGGTCGGGTAATATGAGCTCATGACTGTGTACTCTGTAGAGATTTTGAGCTGGTGTTAGACTCTAATGAGAAACTTAAGGTCTGTATACCTCATCTGTTGTCCTGTATTTTTCTAGATTCCTTGTCATCAAACTAACCTCCTCCAAAATTTTAAGAATCTGATTTCTTATTAAGGCTTCATGATTTGCTTTCCATGCCATTTCTTCTCTTCCCAGAATTTAATATTTGAAATATTGCAGAGCCAACACAAAAGAGAGAATTGCAGCCAAGGAGATTATAAATGGGGTCAGTTTTTTACTAGTGTAGCTTGGTCAGAGATGGAAAGATGAAAATGAGTGCCAAAATGTCTTGTCCATAACCATGTAAAACAGTACCCATGGCAGTCTGGAAAATGAAGGGTGAATGGCCCATTATTCAAATACATTAATGTGAAATTACTGACATGGTGGTACTCCAGCACCTCCAAGATTTCTGCTTCAGGAGTCTTAATGCAATTCATGGTGAATGCTGTGTTTGTTGTATCACTATGTTAGTAATGGAAATGACATGTGACTTTGTCCCCACTTTCATGCTTTGCATGTCAATTTTATCCCAATCGAAATTTTCCCCTTGGTTATTCTGTGGGCCTGGCTGTGCAAATTCAGTGTTGTGTGCATTTCATGAGGAATGAAGCTGGGGAGAGGCAAGTGGCTTTTAGATGCTAGAATACTTATAAGTGAGCTTTACTTTCTCCAGTACTGTGTCCTTATGGGTCATTTTCTCTGTCATAATGATGATATTGGAAACAAACTTTAAACTAGACATTAATGGAATGGTTATTGAGCTTCACATTGTGTATCTTTGTACCTATTAACATCACAATCAACATAACATTCCAAAGTGCCCTGCAATCATAATTGATTCAGCAAGGCAATGATTTCCAACTGGCTGAGGAGCCTCCTTTATGATGTGATAAAAATCCATTATGGGCAAGAGGCATAAGAATGTCAGCTTGTGACCTAAACTCCTCCCCATGATGCCTGTTTAGGGCAGGTAGCTCGAGACTGTGTGACTAACCCTGTTCCTTTATGAGTGTTAAGTGTCCACAGGATGTCTGGCACTGTGTAGAGAAGAACAGCAGGCACACCTGTGAAGCCTGAGCCTCAGGATGGAAACCCCACTGACCCTCTTCTCTTCTCTCCAGCCATAAGCCACATTGAAACCTTGATTTGAAGCAAACAATGGAGTAGATGTGTTAACTGGAAGAAGTTCTCTTATAAATTGCATCCTTTGATTTTGGTACAGATTTATGGGAGCTGTTTGGGAAACAGATTTGGAGCCCGATACAAAATTGGATCTTTTGTCTTTTAGACACATGGAAGTTCTTTTCAATCTGGCTGTTGTTCAGTAGTTATAACACTGTTTTGACAATCTCCAGGGTGGTGGTCGTCAGTGGGGCAGGGGGTGGGCAAAGGGATAGAGGACGGGAGAAGACCATGAAATATTCTGAGGGATCGTTTAAGGGAGAAACAAGAAGCAGTTAACCTCATCCCGAGCGGGGGGAGAAAACAGACAATAATTTAACTTGTGTTGATGTTGTCCCATGGAGAGTGGGACAAGGTCATGAGGAGGGGAGGTGGTAGTGCAGAATTAAGGAAAGAGCTTGGACTTTGGATTAATATAGACTTGGGTTCATATCTCAATTTTTCCAGTTACTAGCAGCTATGTGACCATAAGAATTGGGTCGTGTCATTCTGAGTTTGTTTCCTCATTTGTAAAATAGAATGTCTTTCTGGTTAGAATTATTATATAGTTTAGATAACATGGGGAAAGGCCAAGTGTGTAGCAAGTATAAAAATCAATGGTCTTTGTTCTTATTCTGCATTGTTGTTGTTGAGGAGAGGTTATTAAAATAGATCATGTGCATCTGGATACAGGGGAGTTTGTGAGTAGGACTCAGAAACTTAGTTCATAAAGGGAAGGTGTCCAAGATGGGAGGCTAATGATGGAGAGATGTCAAATCTGAGTGGGGAGCAAATATATGCCTTGACATCTGAAGGTACAAATCCAAGCACAGAGGTGGCAGGGTTTGACAAAAGGGTGAGGTGATTGAGTGGAAGGTGAGTCCAGACACATTCTCAGGCACATTTTTCTCTTCCATGGTGCTGCTTCGGAAGGCCCAGGTTTCCATACCTGAGGATGTTTCTGGAGATTTAACCCAGATCCAAAACATACATAGTGCTGCTGACCTGCTGGTTGGTAGCCAGTAAGGACCATTTATTTTTTTCAGTCTTCACTATGAAATGGAAAAGGACTCATGCTTCTCATCCTGTGAAAGTTTTATTGTTCTGCAGCTAAAGCTGGGGCGGACTTCAGGCTCCTCAGGGAGGTGACAAATAGAAGTGGCACGTGCATTTGTTGTAACTGTAAATTGATAAAGATTGTAAACTGTAAACCATCATGTGATGATATGAGAAGTTTTTAATGTGCCCAAAGACCTCTTTTGGCTGTGATATCCATCTAAGACTCAACAGCCTCATCATATTGATATATTGATTTTTGTTTCTTTTTGCAAATATATGACCACTGAGGTATAGAATTAGAAGACTCAGTAATTCCATGTTTAAGCTGATAATTGTATTCACCATATCTATAATGAATAGTCTAATAAATAACTTCATAAGTTGTATGTTCTTGGAAATGAGAGTTGCCAACAAGTTTTCCGTAAGAGAATAAAGTGAAGAATGAAATTTCTTTTAAACGATACTGTTATGAGACTTTTGTATTATTTACTTTACTCTGCAAATTGGTATCTCAATCAGCATAATTAATTCAATTATTCATTTATCTCACTTTTTAAAGTGTTTTTATGTTAACATTCCTCTTTTATATTTATATTCACTTATAAATAATGCCTACAGTTGACAACTTACAAATCAATTTCTCTAGATGTAATCTCTCCCTTAAAGTCTAAATCCAACCTCCTACAGTACATCCCCACTTTAGTGTCCAATAACCATCTCAAATTCAACATCCCTAAGACTGAACTTCTAATTTGCTACCATCCCCTGTAAATGTGTTTCTTCTGCTATATCTCAATAAATGCCTACTCCATTTTTCCAATTGCTCTGACCTCCTACTTGGAGGTCATCCTTGATTTCGTCTTTCTGTCATACCCTACATGAATTCATCAGCAAATCCTATTGACTCTAGTTTCAAAATATATTCAGGCTCTGGCTACTTTCCACCATCTCCACTGTTTCCAAACTAATTTCTTGCTCAGACAGTTTCTTCCTAATTAATCTCTCTGCTTCTATTCTTCTCACACTTCCCTGCACCCACAGACCATTCTCACCACAGCAGCCAGAGTGAGCTCTATGTTAGGTACAAAACACATCATGCCACTCCTTTGCTATGATCCTTTCAATTATATTCCATCTAACTCGAGTATAAGGTCCTATATGATCTGCCCTATTTTCTGCCTCCTACATATCTCCTAATATTCTTCTCCCTGATCACTTTGCTCTTGCCTCAGTGGCCTCTCTGCTATGGATCAAACATCACACATATTGGGTACATAAAGAGGGAGGGAGGAAGCATCCCAGAAGAAGAGAACAGCATCCTCAAGGTCTTGGTCCTCAAAGAACTTAGCATGATTGGAATTTCAGTGCCTCTGGGGGGGGTGAGTCCATACAAAGATATGGGCTTAGAGCCAGGGAATGAGTAGTCTGGTATGTGATGTCCAAGAGTATGGAAGACGATCAACAGTATTTCAGGAAGTAAAACTTGACAAACTACAGACATTAAATAGCCAAAGGTCAAAAAAAGTAAGCCTTGGGGCGCCTGGGTGGCTCAGCCGTTAAGTGTCTGCCTTCGGCTCAGGTCATGGTCCCAGAGTCCTGGGATCGAGCCCCGCATCGGGCTCCCTGCTCCGCGGGAGGCCTGCTTCTCCCTCTCCCACTCCCCCTGCTTGTGCTCCCTCTCTTGCTGTGTCTCTCTCTGTCAAATAAATAAATAAAATCTTAAAAAAAAAAAAAAAAAGTAAGCCTTGTCCAAAAACCAATAGAATAAAAGTTTGTCATCAGCTGGTTTTCAGAGTAGATCTCAATGGGAAAAAAAAATCAGATCAACGACTCAAAAAACTACTTAGAAATCAGTTTAGGAACCTTAACTTAATTCAACAGAAAAGCAGACTCATAAAGGACCAAGTCATGTTTTTTTGAAACCGTGTTCTCTGGCTAGACTCTATAGTATATTTAATTGTGGATTTCAAGACAAAGCTCATTCAATTGCCCCTCTAGGAGGAACTGAGTCAGGTGATATATAACTTCTTCCTGGTTTGCTTATTTTATTGGACAGTTTTTTCATTTCTGGTACTTGTTCCCAGATGTATCATTTTCCATTTCACACATCATAAATATGTACATAAATATTTTAAAAGTTTCTGTTTCTTCCAGGTTGAATATATGCCATTTAATAGATATTAGTTCTAACTGAAGAGTACCTAAAGTGATAAACTGCTCTGGCCTTTAAGCTTAACTTAACCCAAATAACATCAGGAATAGCATGTTCGAGTTGGCAGGGAACTTAAGAGATCATCTACAACATCCCCACCCCAGAGACTCCGCTGTCCCTACTTCATTTAAAAAGAAAAAAATCCAGTAGCAAGGAGACTTGCCAAACCTCATAACTGTGGAGGCCAATGATTCGGAACACACAAATGATGTTTTCTGAGGCCCTATTACAGTAAAGCGGTCACACACACAAAATAAAAGGAACTGGTGTGCACTAGAAGCCCTGGAAAACATGCTAACAATACAGGCCCTTCTTATAAGATTCTGATTCAGTAGAAATTTTTACTTTTCTAAAATGAAATTTTCACTTTTCCCCGCCATGATGCGAATGCAGATGGCCTGTGTACTACGGTTTGAAAGTGGCTTAAATGAAACAAAATAGGCAGGCACAAACAATGAGTTTACCAAAACATAGAGACCTTCTAGGATTATAGTATTACCCAGATGCTAGACTGATCGATACTACACTAAAAAAATTCTTCTCTACTAACATCTTCTGTTTACGGAAAATACATATAGGCCTTCACAGCACTCTTTGTGGCTGATGCCAACATAACATGATAATTGCAAATCCAGCTGTCCCTTTCCAGCAATTTGAGTATCAAGCTCTTGATGCATTTCACATATGTGTCATTCCTTAAGAGTGTGAGATAAACATTAAATAATGTCAGTGTCTTCAATGAACCTGTGTCTTAGGAAACTAGATATGATCCCTTCTTTGGGGGAGGCAGAAGCTGATCAGTAATACCTTTGTGTTCCACCTAGGACTCTTGGTTTCCCAGAGTCTGAAATAATGTGGTCAAACTGTGCCTTTGAAAATGCTGCGTGAAGACTAAGTGAAAGATCACACATTATGTAGCTTGAACATGATCTGCAGGGACCCGTGTGATTAAGATAATTCAGACCTTCCATAAATATTGCCAATAAAAGCAATAAGCCCTCCCCACTGCCAAAAAAAAAAAAGCTTGTGGAAAACAGTGTATACTACAGATGTGAGGAGGATGTACTCTTTTGGCTTCACATGAAATATACACATGAAATATACAAGCTTGAACTGGGTTATTATATATAAAAAAAAAAAAAAGACTGCATAGAACTGAAGCAGACTTTAGGAATCATCCAATCCAGTGATTTTTACCAAAAAAAAAAAATTGTAACTGCAGACTTTTTTTTTTCAAACGAAGTTTTATATAGAACCCCCAAATATAAAAAGATAAAGGCAGAGATGCTCTGAATGAAGCCAGGGTGCAGGGAGAGGCTGGTCTGATCTTCTCAAGCTGCTGACTGTTGGACTGGATATCCTACATCAGAGCCCCAGGGCTTCAACAGAAGAACACTGTTTGAGTCCGTGCCTTCTTTTTTTGAGAGCAGTAACTGACCATAGAAGTTAGGGATTTGCCCATAGCAGGAAGGGGTGGAGCAAGATTTTAACAACTCATCCCGACAGTCTCTTTGTACTTGGAAGAAGGGCTGGCTAAGTGCTGCTAAATTCCCTGGGTTTCTTCTGGGAAATTGGTCTACAGCAAGGAAGACAGGAGCGCTACCTCCCCGCCAGGAAGGTCTAAGGCTGAGAAGCCACAAGCTCCTCGTTTATGCATACCTTGAAGCTCCCTCGGTAGAGTTTATGGTTCTACAACAAGAATGAGCTCTGGAAAAGGAAAAAGCAGTGAAAACCTGGTGATCTTTGCAATTCGAAGACAAGGGGTATGAAACATCACAGTCAGCCCTTCCTTTAGGCAGACTTGTATATATGTTGACACCTCAAACGAATTTTTATTATTTTAGCATTGCATCTTGATTGTATGTGGGAAGTCTGAGATTTTCCTCTGGCAGTTCTCAGGTGTGTGGGACTGACAGAGAGGAGGGGAATCACTTTAAATAAAGACCCCTTAGAAGGGGATTTGAGAGACATCAGCCTCCTCTCCATTCTAGAACATACCATGTTTTACAAGTTTCCTCTGCAAAATCCTGAAGCAATTTGCTTTCAGTCACTAATCTTAGGTTTTTTTAGTGGTTTGTGCAACATCATTCAACACAGTGAAATGAAGTTACTAGACTTGCCTTTTTTCCCCTTCAAATAGAGACCAGGAAATCTCCCTGTTTGGGGGAAGAAGAGTGTACTAGTTCTGTTCCAAAACTATAAGTGCAGTATGATTTAACTCTACAGTGGACCTTTGAACAACATGGGTTTGAACTGCATGGGTCCAATTCTACATAGATTTTTTTTTCAACAAATACAGTACACTACTGTAAACGCATTTTCTCTTATGATTTTCTTAACAGTTTCTTTTCTTTAGCTTTATCGTAAGAATACAGTTTAGATACATATGACATGCAAAATATGTGTTAATTGCTTATGTTATTGGTAAGGCTTCTGATCAACAGTAGTAGGCTATTAGTATATGTGGATGTTCAACTGCATGAGGACAGGGGGTTTGTTTAGAGGTCAACTTTATTTTAAAAAGTGATTAAAGTATTAGATGAAAGGAGGATGGTTGAGGGCATGAGCATTGGAATCAGACTCTGAGTACTGTTTTAACCAATTATAAGCTGTGTGACTGGCAAATAACTACTCTGTGCCTTAATTTCAACTATAGAGAGAAGATAATAATAGTACTTATTTTATAGTGTTGTTATTTTATAAACTACAATCCTATAGTTTATAGGATTAAACAAGGTAATGTACAAAGCTCTTGGTGAAGTGTCTGTCACATAGAAAGTTTTCAATTAAGTGGTCAGCTATTATTAGTTCTGAGTGGTGGGACAATGGCTGATGTTCTCCCTTAATTGTCCAAAAATAATTTAATGCAATTGCATGTTATGGTATGACAGAAACTGAAGTTACAAACATAAAACAAAAAGCACCCATTTTTGAAAAATTGAAAAATTTGAAAGCTCCTCCCTTTCCCAAATTCAGTGTCAACCAAACCGATGTTTAATTTTTAAATGTAATAGTGTTTATGAAGGGGAGAAAAAAGGAATAAGGTGAATGGACAGGTAAAATTGTCCCACCCACTCTTCTTGAAAATATCCCTTCTCCCTTCTTTCCTCTCAACTGCCCGTTTGTGTCTCTGTCTTTTTGGCACCAAACAAGGGAGGGAAGTGGGAATAAGAGGAAGAATGAGAAAGGTGACATGCAATTTTTCTGGTTAAATGTTCCCAAGGTTTAAATCTAAGGGGATGGCATTTTAATCTCCGGCCAACCCTCCTCTCTGTCACACTTGTGGGCCGTTTTGAGTGTATGGATATGGAAGCGGATCTGACTTGATCTCATCTTTTGATAAGTTTAGATAAAAAGATCATTAAAAAGTTTCTAGCTCATAATGAACAATTTAAAATGTTAGGACTTTCTTCAGGCCTCTTGCTTTAGAGAATGGCAGAAGGGAGTTCAGTGACCAGGCTTTCACTTTGCCCTGCCATTTCGGTCAATTAACCAGGAGGTATCTATGGAATGGCTACTCTGGGCCGCGGTCATAAAACTGATCTGAATGGGTCTCTGCCTTTCCAGAGGGCCTCACACCGTCCTTTTTCAGATGGGAGTGGACCCTGATTGGGCTCGCTGAATGAAGGCTGTGGTCTGAGTCCCCACCTGTGATGTGGAGGCTGTTTCTGCCTGGGGATTATGGACGGGGATTGTCTGTGGGCTCCTTAAGCGGCTCCAGTCGAATCAGCACAATCTCAGGGTTTGAATGTGGGCTCAGGCAGAGCCACGTGTGCTGGCAAAACCAAATGCTTTTTAGCGCTTTTATCAGAAATCTGGGGTCTAGGGGCGCCTGGGTGGCTCAGATGGTTAAGCATCTGCCTTCGGCTCAGGTCATGATCCCAGGGTCTTGGGATTGAGCCCCGCATCAGGCTCCTGGCTCAGTGGGGAGCCTGCTTCTCCTTCTCCCTCTGCCTCTCTCCCTGCTCATGCTGTCTCTCTCTCTGTATCTCTGTGTCTCAAATGAATAAATAAAATCTTAAAAAAAAAAAAAAAAAGAAATCTGGGGTCTAGAAACCTGCTGTTGACCTGACTGGCAGGCTTGGAAGGTGAGAGCTGAGTGGTTGGAATGTTGGAGTAAAAACCTATTATATTTATTTGTAATGAGCTTGTATTTTAAATCATTTTCTTTTTAGATAAACTTGCTTTTATTTTTATAAAGGGCCTTTTTTAAAGGCTGTAGAAGATGGTCTGAAAACAAAACAACCTAATAAGTATTTAGTGTTTGATTTGAGCCTGAGGGGAATCACTTTATGCAGAGACCTATCGGGCCACTTAGTTGTGTGACCCGAACGGTTATTAGCTGTTGAGTACTTTCTAGGAGCCGGGCCCTCCGCTGCCTGTTTTATAGCCATTAGCTCAAAAATTACTCATGGTAGTCCATTGCAGGGCCCTCCTGTTTTCTCCACGAGGAGCCCGAGGCTGAGAGTGGCATAGTAATGCCTACGACAGTCCTAGAAGGAGTGCCATGATGTTGGGGGGAAGCTCAGCCTCTGTGTCTTCAAATGTGAAATGAAAATCGTAATAGCTACCTTCGAGGGTGCTTGTCATGAAGAAATTAAGATACACACACACACATTAAAATATAAATTATATGTAAACTGTATTATATATAAATTAAAATATTAAAAATTATATGTATACACGCATACATATGTGTGTCTGGTACATAATAAACATTTAATAAATATCATTATTTTAACAGAGGTCTCCTTTCTACAAAGACCAGTTTGCTTCTGTAGAGGATATGTGGTGAGAAGTGAACAAAGAAGCTTTCATTTGGTTTGTTAACACACTCCTAGGGGACAGTTTAGGTACCTTCTATCATCTCCTTGCTCAAAGTTTCCTGAAAATCCTTTCTCTCTCCTATCAGTGAAATGAATTATTCACTCACAGGAAACTTCTGCTTTTCCTTCAGGTGATAGTGGCAGGGATTTGAACCTCTCATTCAACTCCAAGTTAGAATGAGCCCCTCTTCTATCTGGGTGCCTTTTTTTCCTGCTAGGCTCTGACCGACTGAAAGGCAGGACCTGATTTTGGTGAAGATTATATTCCTTGGCTTCTTTAGGTGTTCTGTTACTTGCCATGGCCTGGTGGCAGAGTCACCTGGACCCTCAGACAGAAAGATCACTGGAAAGTGGAGTGAACCCACAGAATTCTGTTTGTTGAGGAAGAAAGATCCTCGGATTCCAGGGTTTCTTTCTTCCATCCTGGATTTCCCAGCACTTCCCCGGCCTTAGCTCAGACCGGGATAATCCATCTCTATTGGAAAATTTATTAGGAATTATTTATTAAAGATGGTTAAATGAATGGGGTGCCTGGGTGGCTCAAATGGTTAAGTGTCTGCCTTCAGCTCAGGTCATGATCTCCAGGTCCTGGGATTGAGCCCCATGTGGGGCTCCCAGCTCAGTGGGGAGTCTTTCTCCCTCTGCCTCTCCCCCTGCTTGTGCTCTCTCTCTTTCTCTCTCTCAAATGAATACATAAAATCTTTAAAACAAAAATCTTTAAGTGAAGATTTTCCCTCGTAGAAAAATGTACAAAAACTGAAGAAGTTAACACCCATATGGTATTAGTAGAGGAATAGATAAATAGACCAACGGAGCAGAATAGGGTGCAAATCATGACCTCCAACCCATCTACTATGCTTATGTGATAAATGTGGCATTGTAAAGGAAAGGAAGAGGAGACTGTTAGGCCCATTTGGAGAAAAATAAAAAAGAATATTCCTCTGATATCATTCAAAACAAATTCCAGGTTGATTAATATTCTAAACACAAAAAACTCTATTATCCTAGAAAAAGTATAAAGGAATATTGTTTTAATCTTGACATCAAACCTGGAAACCATAAGGGAAAAGATTGGTATATTTCCTGTAAAAAAATAAAAACTGTGACATAAAATATATGTAAATGTAGAAAAAAATATTAAAAAACATGTTAGTAGTGGTTACTTTTTGTGAAAGTAATGCAAAGGGCATGTGGTCATATATTACTTGGGCTACTAGAGAAACATTGAAAAGAAAAATGTTTAGCGAGAATGTATTTGTATTTAGCTATTGATCTATTTGAAAAAATGATAGGGTTTTTTTTTTTTTTTAATTATTTATTTATTTGACAGAGAGACAGCGAGAGAGGGAACACAAGCAGGAGGAGTGGGAAAGGGAGAAGCAGGCTTCCTGCCGAGCCGGGAGCCCGATGTGGGACTCGATCCTGGGACTCCAGGATCATGACCTGAGCCGAAGGCAGTCGCTTAACCAACTGAGCCACCCAGGCGCCCAATGATAGGGTTTTTAATCACTACACAATTTTATCACACAATTGTATCAATCCTATTTCTTTTATTAGGAGAGATTATTTTTTTCATCTTTTTTTTTTTTCCACATGCTTCTAGAAAAACTCCCACCCCCTACCCCTTTCTCATCTTCTGGGAAAGATTGTAATAGAAGAGACTGCCTTCAAAAACTGACTTCTAAAGACCCAGGATTTATTTTAAGCTGAAATAAAATGTTGACTAAAATAGTCCTTCCTCAGACTCCCTGTTTAACCTGTTACCACAATTCCTGCTTTCCGCCCCCCCCCACTGTCCACTGGAATATCACAAAATTCCTTTTTAATTGGGATCTCCACTGGTGTTTGCAGCTGGAAATTATTTCTATCTCTCAGGGCAGGCGAAAGTCAGGGTTGGAGGGAACCTTAGAATTCATCTAGTCATAATCCTCCATCCCAAACTTGGTTCCCCTCCCAGTATCCCCTCTTGGTCCCTGAAGCTGCCCCAGTCTGAAGAGGCAGAGGAGATGGAGCAGAGAAACTGGGGGAAGGGAAGCTGTGGCAATCTTTACACCCTAAAATCATACCAAGTTTTATATATCACTCTACGATTTAGAGAAAAAAAATCAATTAAAGATCATTTTATAAAAGGCTTTACTTTCTGGATAGAACTTCTGTTCCACCATACGTACTAAGCAATAAACTTACATGGCGGTGTTGGAGCATTTATGAGAATGAATCATTCCTAAATTATCAGCTTACATTATCATATAAATGATCACTTTTGTTTTCTCTCCCAATAGTGCTATAATCTCTAATAAAGCAGTTTATACATGTTTTAAGCGAGACTACAGTGCCCCAGAAAACTAGCATCATACTGCTCTAATAATAAAGATGCAAAATTATTCAGGCAGCTTCCATCGGATGCCCGTCTCTGGATCAAGTCCCAGTGAGTCTACCCTATGTCTGTAAGGAAAACAAGTCCAACTGAAACCCGAATACAGAACTGTATGAAGTGTCCCCGGCTTGGCATATTTACAGACCCAGATCAGACTGCCGATGATAGAATCTGCTCCCGGTCTCAGACACTCTCCTCTTCCCAACCCTAAAAACTCCTCCTACAAGAATTTGGTTCTCTAGAAGATAAAATAAGTGGAAAATAATGGTCCTACCTTTGATGCATGGTGGCCATGATATGGACAATTAAAAAGAAGTTCTCTAGTCTAGTGAAAAGGTTGGCTAATGTAATAGTTTGAACTTAAGTGATGCAGATTGGCTCTGTGGAAAAAAAAAAAAAAAAAGAAATGACCCTGAGGGGGGAAAACAGACCTTCCTAAATTTGATCATATATCATGTGGGACAAAAGAGCCATTGAAATTAGTGTTTGTACAACTGTATTATGATGATGCTATTTTCAGCAAGTTCTGCCAAAATCTTGAAACCACAAGCACTTTTAGAGTTGATAATTGCCTGAAGAGATAATCTACTTTCTGTTCACTGAAATCTAAGTGAAGGAAAGTGTATACGGTCTAGAGAGTTTTAATTGGCCTGAAAGCCTTAATCAGATGATGAATTTTCCTCTGTGGGCCCCTTTCTTAGTCTGTCAAGAAGAGACTTGCTGCTAAATACGAAAATGTTGGCAGACAAACATTCCTTAATAGAAGTAAGAACATTGTAGATAGGTGCACACAAATACCATATACAAATAATGGCTCTGTCTCAGATGGTTTCTGTTTGTTTTTTGAGGAGGATGGGGGAAGGGGAGGATTGCAGTCTTTGACAGTGGGAAAGAGCAGGTGTAATAATCAATTCGCCTTTCTATCAAGAGAGTGCATTTGAGTGGGTCCCGTTTACCTGATATTAATCTGGTAGAAATCTGACCATTTGGTCCAAAATCAGGAATTAGGGATTTTTTTTTTTTTTTTAAGTACAGACTTTGGCTCTTGGAGGGTGGGGGAGAGAGAGAAGTTCGTGAGATTGAGCAGGCTTTCTCCTGTAACATCAGAACAACCATTGCCTGGGGCAAAGTACCCTGCAATGTCTCCCATTAAGCCTCACCAATTTATCTTGGCCTATAAATGTAAAAATCCTTTAATACTCCAACCTTGGACCAATTTCTCATTCTTGCTCAGGGATTTTTATGGTGGACAGTGGGCTACTCTGGAGCCACTAAACTTGTCTGTTGGTTGGGATGTGAGTACCATGATCCACCCCTTTCCTCACCTTCTAGAAGTGGAGATGCTAACGCCACCAGCCAGGACAACCTCTTGGCTAGCTGCCTTTTGTCTTCCATACGTCTCCTTTGTGAGTCCCCTTGCAGAAGCTGGACATCACAAAACATCACAAAGATAACATTGTTTTTGGTAAAATAAGTGATTTGAACCCAGGTTTTCCTGGCTGCTGATGGCAGATGGTTTCGTCTGGAGCTTCACAGACCTCAGGTTTCTACTCTCCTCCTGCTATTGTATTACGTTTCAGGCATGAGAACAGATAATTATAATACTGGGGAGTGCAGTGAACAGCCAGCTATGGGAACAAAAAGAAAGGAGCCACTACTCCGCCCAGTTTCTTCCAACCTGTTTCAGTGTTTCAGAGTTTTCTGAGTGCTTTTATGTGCATCATTTCATTTGGTCCTCAAAATAGCTGTGAAGGAAGTGGAGTAGACATTATTCCCAGTCTTACAAATGAGAGTTCCGTGCCTCAGAAAAGTTAGGTAACTTTCCAGGATCACACAGTTAGTAAATTTTTAACCTCGAGAAGGGAATTTATATTCTGCTTCCAAATTCTAGCCTCTTGAGATCATCATGGTGAGAGAGCCAATCAAAGGCAAATTATTATTGTTTTAACATTTTGTGACTCAGTCATATTGGAAAATAATAGTTCAGATTTCTGAACTGAATATTTATGATCACAAAACATTGTTTCCACCGAATTAAATAATGTGTTTGATAAATTCTCAGCCAAAAAGAGACTGAAACTAAGCATTATTGAGTTTCCTCTTTATATAACTTAATTCTAGTTTAGATGAGAAAATGAGGTTTAGCCAATGAGTAGTATAAAATTAGCCAAAGAAGAAAATGTAATTGCTCATGTTACTTTGTGAAATGCAAATAGCAGATGGATCATATTTAAACAGACAAGTATCCTGTAAGTATTTTATAGCAATTTTTATAATAACTTCTACATTTCTGAAACATGCATTTTGATATGTATTAATATGTCTAAGGCAGCCATTTTATCCACCAAGTAAATAATGTGCACTCTAAGACTGTTCATGTTAAGTTCTAAACCATGTATTATACTGAACTCAGAGTACATTATTTTTCCTCCTATAATCAATTGGACATTTAGAAAATTATGCCACCCTGAAAGAGGACTAAGTTCACTAAGTTCTTAATTTGTGCCCCAAATTTTACATACACCATCTCTCTTAATCATAAATTTTATCATTGAGGAGCTGAGCTTCAGAAAAGTTAAATAATTTGCTTATAGTCACTCAACTATTTATGGTAAAAATATTTAATGCAGGTCTTTTTTCTGCACTATGCTGTTTCCCAAGAGAAATTATTGTTTAATTCTTATAAATGTACATACAAACCAAATCATATAAAAAGTCCTATTTCTGGAACGTCTAAAGAATGGATGTAGAAAAAAAGATCATTCTGCAGAAGAAAGCTCAATGTAAACTAATTGGTGAAGGGGAATTAGTGATGGATGTAGGAAAAGGTCAGTCAAAAAAAGTGACCTACTGAACAATTTCCACCAGTATTTGTAAAATTAGACAAGCCGTGACTGGTAATTACACGATCCTGCCTACAATAAAAAAACAAACAAACAAAATACTTTAGTCATGCTACTTACCTGTTTTTATATGAATTTAGGATGATGTAGAAAGATGGCAGGATCTGAGAATGTAACCTTTAAACTGAGGAAAACTTCTGACAAAAATTATATTTTTGTGAGATATAGGTGTGGAAATTATAGTGCATTTAAGCTAAATAAATGGTAAAGTGAAAGGATTTTGATTTTAAATAATGTTCCTAACAGGGATGGCATAAATATATGCACATAAAGTGTTTTTCCTAGTGAAATTTAGGCTTGGGAATGTTCTCTCTATTGAACACCATGTGTACATATTGTAAGCATTTTTGGATTACTCACAATTTCCAAAAAGTGGGATTGATTGATGCCTACCTGGCTTGGGATTCAATGTCCTTTCTTCCTCTCTATTTGATAATAGTAAGATCATGATCCCTTATATCTAAAATTGCCTTTACATCCTTCATTTTGTATTGGCTTTTACCCTATCAAGAATCTTATGGAGTAGGAATCCTACCTGATTTATCGTAATTTCTAGTAAGAAATGTATCACTGAATGGTCATTTTATTATCTTGGATTTGTGCTTCTACATACTTATAAGTTGATTCTTCACAGCTCATAATAGCTAGTATATATAATTTAAACTTGATAAGTTAATTTTGAGCTTGGTTGGGAGGGGGACTGGTATAATAACTTAGCAATCTTGGTATATTTTTCTTATGGTATGCGATATAACTCACTGTTGACCACACTAGTGACTCAACTCCTCCTCTCACAGGGCACCCCTTCCTTCTGTAACCACCCAGCCAGTTAGCATCTCTTCCCCTCCCCACTCCTGGTCATTCTTATTATACATCCTAATACTTCTACAGCATTTATCACCAATTGAATTGGTCTTGCTTGTTTATTTTCTTACTTTTACTATTATCACTCCAACTAGAAGGAAAGCATCATGAGGACAAAAACTTTAACACAAATCTTGTTTACATTGTATCATCTAGTACATAAAACAACAGGAGATTGAATGAATGAAGGTGTGAATGAAAGAAGACAACTAAATGATCAACTTTGAACCAGAGTCCTTTCCCCCTGATCAAAGCTGACTGGACAATGAATGGTTGGCACCTGAGTCAAGGCGGGGGAGGGGTGGCAATCCTTAAGCTGCACAGGGATATCTGATATGGCCTGGTTTGGAAAAGATAAATATATATAGAGCAGCCCTAAGGTAGAGTCCAAGGTGGGTAAAGACAAGTGGAATCTGAAGGAGAAATGCTCACAAAGCAGAGCAAGAAAAGATAGGCAGGGGAGAAAGCAAGCTCACATGTTTCTGTAGCAAAAGGAAGAGAATCCCTGTGAAGAGCTAAGTTAAAGTGGTGGAGACAAGGAGTGAAAAGGCACAAGCTCTGCTGATCGGCTCCTCAGTGCTACCTTGATTTCCAAATAAGCTTCAGCTTCCAGCTCTTCCTCCACGAGGACCTGCTTTGTCTGGCATCTTCTCGTCTGTGGTATAATGTACTTCCTTGGTTTCTGTACCCTTAGCAGACCTCTGTTTTTACATCTAAAAGTGCCTAATCCAAATATCCTCCTTGATGTCTAATTTAGAGTGCAACATGTTCCATTCTGCTCTTAGAAAAAACATCTAACGATGTAACAGGATTTTACAGTTTATGGAGTGCTTTAATGTATATTTTGCCATTTTGCCTGACAGCAACTCTTCTCTGTGAAGTGGTTCTTGATTTCCTCTAGGTGGGAAATTTCTCTCTTCTGTACTTTGTTATCACTTTAATCTCTTTTAGCATGTATCACAGGCTTTATTTGTGTAAATGCTTTACCTTTGCTACTAAATACTAAGCATCTAGAAGGCAGAGACTATGTCCTGTTTATTTCCTCCCTCACAGTGTTTAGTATCATGCCTTCTATAATGTTGTTGCTAAATAAAATCTTTGTTCAAATACTGAACTGGTTTTAAGACCGAATACAATTTGATTCCATGAACTCTGATTGCACTTATCTATCTTGATGAATTAGACCTTAAATTATACATTTTGGGGTTATTTAAAATATTTATTTCCTCAAATATATTTGTATATAAATATAAAAAATATTTATATTTGTGATTATATTTGTATTATAATCCACAGAGTCCACAACAGTTTCTGGACCATGTTCCACAATAATTGCTGTATGGATTTGTAAATAAAGGATCAAAAAGAACATTTACAATAGGCATCCAACTATAAAATTAGTAAACTTAGTTCCAGATCTATTTCTTTTAGTTAATCCAAGCCTTTGTTTAGATTTTTATTCTTTAAGATTATAACTTTTTTTTTTTTTTTTTTTACTCATCTGAGAGAGAGAGAATGAGAGACAGAGAGCATGAGAGGGAGGAGGGTCAGAGGGAGAAGCAGACTCCCTGCTGAGCAGGGAGCCCGATGCGGGACTCGATCCCAGGACTCCAGGATCACGACCTGAGCCGAAGGCAGTCGCTTAACCAACTGAGCCACCCAGGTGCCCAAGATTATAACTTTTCATAGTATGTCTCCATGAGGTTCTTCAGATTTGGGGATTGCTTTTCCTACTAGGCAAGTAGCATTTTGAGGATCGAGTCTCAAGTGAATAAGGTTATTATCCATGGGATCCACATTTGCCTCAAAAATGCTAGAATTTCCTTTTGTTTCATTTTGCTATTTTGTCTTTAAATATTCAGAACTGAAGAGGGGAGAATAAAAGCAGACCAACAATAGAAATGCACAAGATTACAATTTTTGCTCAAGGACAGTCGTGATAGCACTAGAATTTTGCATAAGATAAATAAATCTCCCTTTCTGTTCTCACTGGGTATAAGGTTCTAGGCAACTATATTATTATATGCTGAGGTCATATGTTTGAGATCCTTGGTACTTTTACATGAATATTAGTTAGAATAGGACATAGGAAAGATCAGACAAGATAACATTTGGTGTTCGGATGATTCTGCCCTTGAAAAAAAATCAGTGAATTTCTGTTTCCTTAGCTACTCTGTTAACTGGGATATTTACACATTCATTAATCATTCAGTACACATTTATTGAGCACCTACTGTATCTTGCTAGGTACCATGCCAGGAACAGAGGCAATAAGATAAAACATGGGAGGAGACACACAAACAACTGACTACAGAATCCTGTGGTAGGTACCAAGGTAGAACCTGACAATTTACTGCAATTGAGATATGCCCAACAAAAGAGGATCATCAACCCTGCTTTGTAAGGGATTAGAAAGATTGCTCAAGGAGTTTTATGGACTGATGCTTGAACTAAGTTGAAAAAAGAATGGAGTTTTCAGATAGAAAAGTCATATAAGGACCTGTCAGAAAGAAGGGAGATTATGGGCAAAGACGCAGTAATGTAAAAATGGGCTCTACTGGGTAACTGCACAGTTGTTCAGTTTAGCTGGAAAGAGAAAGTAGAGTGTTGGGGAAGGATTTTGGAGAGGAAAGGAAAAGTAGATAATGGATGGCTTGTAACATCATCCTAAGGAATTTATCCTTTATTGTGGGGGTAGTAGGGAGCCATAGTAGGGAGAGATTAAGAATATAATAGCAATGCTGGAGTTTAACTGTGTGAAATATAATTTGGGGGAAGTAAGGTTGGGATAGTGAAATGATTTCTCAAGTTGATACATACATATTGTTAGAGCATTTGAAAGCAGCAATTGAAAGAAGTGAAATAATATCTTGCTATCAACTGCTATTCCTATTCTTCACATGAATAGCAATTTTAAAGTTCAGAAATTATTGGCTAAAGCAAATTTAAGCACATGGTTAAATACCATTCCAGAAAGGACATTATACCTAGCTGTCTACCTGCCTATTTTATTCTTTACTTCAAAGGAAAATATAGATACATTGCAGAATACATGAACACAAGAAAAGAGAGGCAAGTGGATTATTATCCACCTTCATGGAAGAGGTGTTTCCAATACATGTGTCCAAGGGAACATGAGGAGTAGTGATGTAGAATAGAGCTTGAGTCAGAGGAACTGTGTTTGAGACCCAGTTCTAACATGTTAGTCATATGACTTTGAAAAGTTAATTGATTTCTCGGATCTTCAATTTGCTCATTCTTAAAGTGAGGTAACAAATTCGTGCCTTACCTATTTTGTAAGGTTACTGTGAGAATCTGTTGAGACAATGTTGTAAGTACAAAAGTGCTTAATTTATATGTATTTTCCAAACAAGGAATCCTGAGAAATGCCAATAGCAAGAGATCATAAGTCATTATTAGAGAAACTTTCTTCAAAATGCTTACACATATCCACTCTAGAAACTATCTCCAGGCTCACCCCTCTCTGTTCTGTTTTCCATTCTGTAATGCAAATGTAAGAATTTATTTTTATGAACTGATGGTGTCTGAATTGGAAATTTTACCATTATGAATGTTACACGATGATTATTTCTCTAAGCAAATAGTACATTTTCCAGGACTAGCCTCATGGAATATATACTAAAGAAGTGTGGTTGGGTCAGTGCACATGGTTTATTTTTAATTAAAAATTTTAAGGAATAATAGTTTAGTACAGAGGAAAGAGAATTTTGAGTGGAATCATTTCACTTGTTCATTTAACTGGCTTAATTAGGCTATGAAATTATATCCATAGGGAAAATATAGATTCATATATTCACATAGTTCACCTCACTTACAAATATTCAATTACCAAATATTTATTTAACTATTATTAGAGGTTGTTTGGGAAGATAGATTAGCAATATTAGAATTGGAACTTCAAAGCACTTCCAGTGGAACTTCAAAGCATCTGCAACTCTGGCAAACTCAAAAACTTGGCTATTTTTTATGCTCTCTTTATCCACAAAGTAATTACTATGGCAGGATAATATAGACCTGATTAGAGTCCAAGGAAAGAGCACTGTTGAGCTCTGTCAGTTAACTGTTCAGGGTTGTAGGAACTAGCTGGCTGTCCTGTTTGAGGGAACTGGAATGAGTATCCATAGACCCCACTATGGTGAAAAAAAAAAACTGTCCACAGAGAAAGGATCACAAAATGTTTTCTTTTTCTTCTTCATCTTAGAATCTGAAAACTCCAACTTACTGTACCAAGATTGCTCAGGTTCCTGGCCAGTAGATGGCTATTTTTTTTTTTTTTTTTAAAGCCAAGATGCTGTCCAATGTACTGAATTTAGTATAGGTTGAGAATAACTTACAAAGATAACTGAAATAATGGAACTTATGTTTTGAGGCCATTTTTTTTCAGTAGTTAGGTGAACTTGTATGGAGAGAACTGTTGAATTGAGTGTTTTAAGTGGCTCTTTCTCTTCCTGTCATTATAATTAGAATGTAAGCTCAGTGAGTCCTTTCATGCACATTTACACAGATTTTTCCTTCTGCACTTATTTCTCACCCATGCTGCAAATTGATAAAATTGTGTTAGATCTATATTATCTAATTGTAGGCAATGCTGACATATTTCACTGCATAGCATACTTTTTTCAATTCTTATACAATACTACTAAATGCCTATCATAAGAAAAGACGAGTTGTTTTATTGCATAACCATAATTTATATCCCATCTAATCCTCAATATATAAATTATTAGGTGTCATCTACATTTTAGATTGTTCTATATGAAAACAATGAATCATGGATCACTACATCAAAAACTAATGATGTATGGTGACTAACATAACATAATAAAATAAAATAAAATTAAAAAATAAATAAAAGAGAAGCTATCGAAGAATGAGAAGTAAAACTATAATCTAGACATATATATAAAGTAGAAAGAATGAAACTATAATGAATTAGAGATTTTATTCAAAGGGCATATAGGGCCTCAGTATTTATAAAATATATGGTTAATTTATTGAAGTAACCGAGGCAGATGTGGTGTTATGGAAACAGTACAAAATGTTTAAATGAGAAGATGGCTGGCTTTCTCTCTTGGGAAAACACTTCAAGTCTGAATTGCAGTTTCCTAATCTGCAAAGTGATAATATAATATTTACTACATAACTTTGTTGAATTGTTACACTCTATGAGGTGATATAGGTAAAACTTTTGTGTAAATTGTAATGCAAGATAGCTTACATTTTTGATCAAAGCTCCTTTTCTTCTTGGTAGAGTCCATGGATTCTATTACTCATTTCCTTCTCTTTTTGTAAAAAAAATAACACTGATGCATTTTATATTTCTTTTGATGGTCATTTCTTTGTGAGGAGGTTTTTGCTGTATTAGTTGGTGTTTTCTGCTCTTCTTTCCACTTTTTGCTCCAGAATCAAGTATTCAGGCTTTTTCCCCCTCCACAATAGCTAGTGACAATTAGGCATTGAGGGATAAAGCCTTTGTAATTCTGAGTTATTAACAAAAGAAACTTTTATTTTAGCAAGAGCAAAAAGACATCATTACTATTGGTCACTGTCCAGAGAGAGCTTGGAAATATTTTAATTATAGTGAACTTCTATTGCAGCAGTGTTCATTTTAATGAGACTTGACTTTCTAGTCTTATCTTTACTGAAATATTTTCACATTTTCTCCACTCACTTTTTCCTTTTTCAGACCAAATACAAATGTACTTTTAGGAGCTTTTTTTTTGGTGATTAAAAAATGATGATTAAAACATGGTCTTCCTTTAGAGGGTTATGATTTTTCTTCCTAACATAATTGTAAATACATGAAAACCAGAAAGCCTTGAGAGAGAAGCTTAGATATGTAATTTTAGAAAAATTGGTGAGAGACTTAACTTTCAAGATAGTGAAATTTCAAGATAGTGATGACTTGTAAAGGGCTGAAAGTATATTGAGTGGCCACAAACCACTTCACTCTGAGCATTAAGGGAAACATCATTTACAGGAGAAAGAGCCAATGCAAGCCAGCCTAGATGTGATAACTAACACAAAGGAAAACAGATGTGGCTACATTTCAGGTATCTTGTTCAATGCCAGGAACAGGGAAACAGTATTACAGTGGGTACTATTATCTGGAAATATAACTCGTATAACATGATATTTTATCTTCAGCCTCTTTTTGTTGTGAATGAGGAAAAATGGCATGCAATAAAAAGATATAAGTTGAAGGAAGCATAGATGCAGAAGCCATTGTCAGAAGCAGTCCTGCATCATCTCCTAAAATCACTGAATTTTAAGATAGAAGTTCTGATGTTTTTAACTCTATGAGAAGGTCAAAGACAAGTCCATGGCTCTAAATATTTACATTTGTATAATTCTTGATTATTTGCAGTTTAAATGTATACAAATATACAATTGTATAATTCTTTACAATATAAGATTTTTTTGTAAGTTATCCCTTTAAATTAGTGAGTGCTCACAATGTCTAATGAACCACATCCTGAGGAAAACACATCCTTTACCCTGAGAGAGCTTAAGTCCTGATGAGGTCTGGGGCATGTAAACCACTGAGTATAATATTACAGAGGCTCAAGGAAGGAACCAACAGAGGATATTAAAGTAATTTATTGTAGGGAACTCTAGTTGGCATCTACCATTTTGTCTTTCCTACATCTTTCTTTTGGAAATTGTCCCTTTTTCTCATCATATGTTTCTGGTAGGGCTATCAATCACAGAGCACTGCTCCCCACCCCACTCCAGATGTGGTCACATGAACCAAGGTGGCAAATCAGAATGCTGTGATCCGTGCAGGGCCAGTCAAATCGAAGCAGGGTCATGTGGAGTCCCTTTCTGGGTAATTACTTGGATGTTTGAGAGCCCTTCTGTCTTTCTGAGGGCAAAGTCTATGTAAGTCAGAAGTTGCTGGTGGCTATCTATTCTTAACACATGGAGAGAAATTTCTGGAAGATGTAGCCAACCCAAAAGACAAGAAGCCAAGAAATGAAGAGAGGACATTTTTGAGCAGCAGATCTAGCTATGCCAAAAGTAGTCAACTTTTGACATTTTTACTTATATGAACCAATACATTTTATATTTGTTTGGTTGTGTTTGAGCTGTATTTTTGTCATTTGTATCCAGAATTCTGAATAATAGACTCAGTTCTTTTGAACCAAGTCCTAATTTTATCTATCTATCATCTTAAAGATTTCTCTGCACATTCCAGTTAGGATAGATATATTTACTAATTCAATAGGGGTTTCTTGAGTGTCTTTCAAGTGCTAGAGAGGCACTGGTTATTCCATACTTCTCTCCCTTTCTTTTTACCATTCCTCATAAGAGCTGTGGAATACTATGGCTATTAAACCAATTGAATGTGTCCAAGGTCATAGCATGAATGTCATCAGAAGGTTTTGTACTCTTTCAAAGAGGAATTCTTTCCTCTGCCATTGTAGATGCTCAAGATATCACTGGCATTTATAAGAGTATATTTGGAGGAATTCACATTTTGTCTGTGATCTTAAATGGACAAACAGAGAAATGTCATGGAAGAAACACTGGAAATATACTTCCAAGCTAGGACAGTTGCACTTACAGAAGTGCAGTGATTGGTCCAGTTTCAACAATTTTTCAACAGCCTTTTAAGTCTGAGACATTTGTGAACTTACTTTCACCCAGATAAAGGGAAAAAAAGACATTGTTCTTTCTTTCTGCCTTTTGGTTACATATCTTCTCCTTCACCTGTGTCTGATTATATATTATATTATAAACCAACTTTTCATATTCATGGAAGCATCATGTAGGAATAGGCTTTCCATATATTCATTTTTTAGATAACTGACAATTATCCCCTTACATGACAAAATTGATTTATAGAATTGAACTATTTGAAAGGTATCTTTTAATTATATATTTTAATGTTTTTTCAAAGCAAGGTGTAATAATAATATAGCTACCATTTTTAAAAATATTTAAGTAATCTCTACACCCACCATGGGGCTCAAACTCTTGACCCCGAGATCAAGAGCTCTACACCCACCACGGGGCTCAAACTCTTGACTCCGAGATCAAGAGCTCTACACCCACCATGGGGCTCAAACTCTTGACCCCGAGATCAAGAGTTGCATGCTCTTCTGACTGAGCCAGCCAGGCGCCCTTATAGCTGCCATTTAATAAGTGGATTCCATGTGGTGATCCCTTTGTTAGCCATTTATAATTTACATCTCATTTAGAGTTATCATGGAAGAGATACAATCCTTACTTAATAGAAGAGTAAACTGAGGATCAGAATGGTTAACTAACTTAACTAAGATCACAAAACCATAAGGAGGTAGAGCTGGGACTTGAACTCAGATCTGACTCCGTGGCTACTATTCTTACCACGGTGTCATCATTAAGAACATAAAGTGTATGCTTTGCAATGATTACATGATGATGTCCCTGGCCTCAGATCCTCTAAACTATATATCCTGGTGTAAATGGCCTCACACTTCTTTCCTATTGATTTATGTCTGACATTTATAATTTTCTCTGTATTTTCTCCCTTATTGTCAGAATGCTAACTGTAACTCTTTACTATTTTAAGTAGGTTTGGCAGAAGCAAAATGTGTCTTCCATTTCAGTTGATTGCTTCTTAGCTGCATTAAATTTGAGTACATTTTTTAGGATAACTGATCCCAGGTCCTCTGTAGCCATGTGGAGACAATGATGATAATGGTAGTAATATGGTGATCATTTATTGAATACCTTCTATAAGCCACTAGATGTATTACATATATGGTCTACTTTATCTTTACTTTTAGACCTTTCTTTTGGTTGCTCAGGACTTTTCCTGCTTATTTTCTAGGTCTTAGGTAAATTTCAAACAGATAATATTGACTAATGGGTAAATGATACCTTGTTTAAGTGAGCTACTTAGACATATATATTCACATATATGCACACTCTGAAGCTCTGATTATTTACATTGAACTTTTTACCTCTGGTCAAATATTGGCAAGGGTAAAGATGGGATGAGAAAACCCAGAATGGTGATATGCCAAGAACACTTTTGATATAGTCATGATGTGCTGGCTGGAAAATAACTACTTATGTTAAGTGCTGAAAGGTTTGAAGGTATCTTATTAATTCATGTGATTACTTGTTATTATGCATCCTCAGTACCTACAGCTACAAGAGGTAGGAAGTTTATCTCTAAATGAACGCTTCTCAATTGTACTAACACCAGTGTGTTTTGGTGTAATTTTTCGTGTGGAGCCATCAGGTGGTTAATCTGTAGAATATAGCGGTACATTTTAAAGCACAAATCTGCTTGATAACATTTGCAGTTTGCATTGTAAATGATCTTTAGTAAAATGATTTTTGCTGAAATATCCCCACCTGAGGAAATTTCATATGAAGTTTTCTTGATTTTTACACTCTTATCTAAATGTAAGTCAAGGGATGGATTTTGATGTTTGTCTTTTTTTTTTTTTTTTTTTGTAATTATTCAATTCTCTGCTCCTCTCTGACATTGGGTTCAAAATAGAAAATAGAGGGGTGCTTGACTGGCTCAGTTGGTAGAGCATGTGACTCTTGATCTCAGGGTCATGAGTTTGAGCCCCATGTTGGGTATAGAGATTACTTAAAAACAAAAACAAAAACAAAAACAACAACAAAAAACAAAATAGAAAACAGAGAGACAGTAGTTTTCTGGAAGGAGGCAGGATATATTACCCAGATGGGCTGACCTGTTCATTTTCATTTGGGTTTGGATACATTTTTTTAGGTGACTTGTATGTTAGTCTCTAGGAGTTTTCTCCCTGAGGTGAAATTGCCACGTAGGTATGTATGTGTGTACAAGCATGCATGTATGTTTGTGTGATGGGTCAGGATACTGCCTACTTGAATGCTGTAACCATTGAACTTTCAGATGTGACTTCAGTTTATATTTGAACCTACATCTATAAGTAGCTAACGGGTTCTCATGACGGAGTGATTCTCATAATAGAGTTATTCTCATGATACTTCCCCATTCATAAGAGTCCATCCTACTCTAAAGAGATTATTCATTATCACTTTATTTGTCCACTCTCAGTATCCTTGGAACTTCAGAAATATTTTTAAGTGTTTGTATTCATTGTTCTACTGTGTCCTAGTTGCATTGTTTCAAGGATCTGTACCTCATTAATATTTATAATCAACAGTGTTGTTAAATATTGTGGTATTTCTTAAAATTCAATTCTTTTGCCTGCCATGGAATTTATGCTATGAGGATGTGATTTACTAGAATCCTGATTTTCAGCATGATGCTGCTGAGAAAAGCCAGAGGAGATGCTGAAGGTTTAAGTTTGGAGATATAAATGCCTTGAATGGAGTATGTGGAAGTGGTATAATCGGGGAGAGCTAGGTGTATCTGACCATGTCTGCTGGGGTAACTTCATAGAATAGTTGGAACTGCTGTAAAGAGCTGCACTCTCAGAAAAACCAGCTGATGTGACACGACACTGTCTAGTACAGACCTCCATGTCTAGAAGTGTGTATTCTTTGGCAGGGAAGTGCATTTATAGTTGCTGCCATGGCCCCCATCCATGCTCGAATCAATTTTCCCTGGAAAGTTTTCACTTTTTCTCTCAGGTAATTCTACTTTGCATCGTTTTGCACCCTAGATAGAGTAAACTCCTATCAAGAAGTTTGCAAACTCCAAATTGCAAACTTAGAAGTAGGTTCTGGAGGAAGCATTGTGCTGAATTCTGCCTGCCAGCCGCTGCTTGTGTGACTTTGGGCCCACTATGACTTTCCATCTTCTTAAAAATGGAACAGCACATATTTGTTTAAAATAATACAGAAGAGCAGAAAGTAGAAAGTGGTCCCTTCCACCCTAGCTCCTCATTCTCATTCTCTAGATATAACTACTATCAATCACTCAGTATGTATTATTCCAGACCTTCCACTATGGACATACAGATGTATGTATATTTTATTAATAAAAAGTTGACTTTGCTACATATATTTTGTATCTTGATATTTACACTCAAAAATATTTCTGAGATATCTTTCTGAATGAGTTTAACTTCATCTACTTCATTCTTTTTATTGCATTCAAAGTGTTCTAGAATATAGTGGTATCCTAAGTTATTTTACTGAAGAACCTTTAGATTGTCCCCAGATTGTCAATATTACTAATAATGCTACAGTGAAGACAATTGCACATAATATCCTTGCGCACTTGTGAAGTCTTTCTGGGGAATAAATGGCTACAAATGGAATTGCTGAGGTAATAAGTTTGCTCCTTAAAATTTTTGATAGATTCTGCTGAATTACTCTTCAGAAGGTTTTTATTGATTTATAATCCCTCAAAAGTATATGTAAGAGTAGAATGAGTTTATTAAATTGAACTCTGATTTTCTTTTGTATAAAATGGGACTAAATTACCTTTTTCTTAAGGTTAGCCTGAGAATTAGATATAACACAGATAAAGCATCTAGCACTACGCCTGACCAAAAATGGTTACTTAATAAATCTTTATTTTCTCCAACTGCTCCACGTTACACAAAGCAATAATGAAACAATTATTAAATGAATCCAGTTTTTCCACCTGGATTATACACAGTGTTCCCAGCCCTCTGGCACTCATATCTACATCAGTACTGAGTTTCTTAATTTAGTAAGAGTTAGTTCTGGTCACTGTTGTCTTTATATCATTGGTCATTAACCTTCTATGATACATGGTGCCTATTGTAATCAGAATTTCAGTATTTTAAAAGTACTTTGCAAATGTCTTCTCAGTCTTTTGTTATACCTCTTTGTTTCCATGTGATTTGGAGTTTTGAGACATGGATTTCTGTTTTGAATGATAAAACATGGAAGTGCTCACATCTATTTGGTCTGACAAAAAATCATAAAGGAGGGTTTGAGAGATTTGCAGATCCTAAATTCTGATGCTTTTTTGTTAGAGGACTCTGGGGGCATTCTGGCAGTTCCTTTCCTAAGTCCCCACACTTCCATTGAGCCCTCCTTTACTTGATAGGATTGTATATACCTCCCATGTACTTCAGTTGATTCTTATCTCAAAGCTGGGATGAATCTTGTCTGAGAAGTGAGATGCGATGCATGACCATTTGGTTAGAGGAGAAGTGTCTTTCACTTCTTGTTTTTTTGTTTTTTTTTTTTTATGCACATGCAACTGAATCCAAGTTTACAAGTTACCTTAGAGAACCATCCAGACCTGGACACTGGTAATCTCCAAGTCTCGGTGGACTTTCTGTCAGAATACTGCTGCCCAATCATCCCCACGAGGTGCCCACCGTCCAATCACCCACCACAGAGCTCATTTAAGTTTTGGACAGCTCTGAATATCAAGTCCATTTTATTTAACTTAATAGACACTTCTGCATTTCTTACTCTGTGCAGACACTGTTCTGGGTGCTTTATAAATATTAACTTATTTAATCCTTACTGGCTGCCCCTGTTTTTCTGGTTCCAACCCTTAAGGAAAGATAAAATATTTCTAATACCTTCTCTGTAAAACAGCCTTCAAATACTTTGAAGACAATCACCAGGTTCCCCAGGGCCTACTCTTTTTCAAATTAAAGAATTCCAGTTCACTCAGTTGTTCACATACTGCACGATTCTGAGTTATTTTATATCCTGACCACTCTCCTCTGAATGTCCTCTGATTTGTTAATGACTCTTTCAGAGATTGCAAGCTGTCTGGTTCTGGCCCACAGATGTGTTTTGCTTGGCACAATGTCTTTTTTCTTTATTTTGTTTTTAACTAAAACAGAAAAAGCAAGAGAAAATGGAATGCCTTTCCACCGGATATGCATTCTCCAGCTTCAAGTTTCTATTAGCACCTTTGTTTTAGTCCTGGCTTCACTCAACTTGGCCCCTCAAGCTGTCTACATTTGGGACCCCTGCTGAAATGTAATATCCAGAACTGAACTGAGCTGCAGTCTGGCCACAGCGCAGTAGAGGGGATCCTTCCTTCTATCAATATTGCAGATGCAGAGTTCTCTCTCTCACAACATATTTCCTTGCAATGCATCTTTAACCCATAGATCAGCCATTCCTCCGCACAGCTTCTGAGGCTGGATTTGATCATTTTTCCTTCAGAATAAAGAATTTACCTGCACCAAGTCATTATTAAAGAGTATACACTTTCTTGACAGTTGAGAGATGGAGGCAAGGAGAGAGTTTAAAAAACCCAGCATTTCCCTTTAGGTCTCTTCCCGTAGCCTGACAGTTCTTGGGGTTTCCTATCTCCTCATGCCTTCTTTCAGCACCAGCACGTAACTTGACTGCCCCCTGCATCCTTTCCCAGAGTCCTCTTTCAGGGGTTTCTTGATCTCTTTCCTTAATAACACAGAACAACTTAGTCCTGCGCCAGTTGTGCCAACCCTGGTGGTCACAACTATTGTTTTCTCAGCCAACAAACAGAGCCTCTGCTTATCAGGAACTACTTTCCAAAGAAGGCAGCAAGTGACTGCCGTAACCAAACATATTTTTTTCCTACCACAAGAGGATCACTTGTTTTAGAGCTAGGCAACACATCCAATCCTGTGCTCTCTTCCTACAGATGGAGAAACGCAGATCTGGAAAGGTCACATTCGTTAACTAAGACAGCACAGCTAACAGGAAGGTAGATCTCTGAAGCCAGCAGGTCTGTATAAATTGTCCTATATATGATCTTACTAAAAACTCTGAATTTATAAAGTAGCAGTGACTAATCCTAAGTGCAGTAAGTCTTGGTGATATTATTTTAGATTTGACCTTGTCTTCTCCAGAGTGGATCATTAAATTTCGTCTCCCCTACACGCACACTATTGTTGCTGCATCCCAACTTGTGGCTAAAAGGCTGCTGTATTCCTTCCCCTACTGAGTTTTGCCATGAAGTGCCTTTGGATTTCCTGACAGAGCATCTTGAGAAAGGTGAAAGAAAAATCACAAAGTGAGCATTTCCGGCTACACTAACACTGGAATCTAATGTAACAAAATTATAGAATGATGGGATTTTAGAGTTGGAAGACCTTATCTATCATCCAATCTGATCCTCCCCTACTTTTAACCCTGAGGAGGTTTAGACCCGAAGGGATCAGCCTTTGCCGAGAGCCATAGAACCATTTACTTTCAGAACCAATAGTAGAACCAGGCTGTTCTAACTAGTCTAGTTGGGTAAGTCCATACTGCTTTCATGTAAAAACAAACAAGAAAGCCTACTTCTCAGCATTGTTTTGTGTTGATTGATAGTAGAGGGGATCATGTGCCACTTACAGTAATCTCTTAAGATTTTATAATAATCCTTACATTATCCTGTTAAACTGGTTGTAGCTCTGTGCTTAATAAATTGAAATCTATTATTCATAATGCCATCTTGTTCTGTTCAAATAACATTATCCTTATGACTAAAATTTTATGGATTCATACTCCATTTCATAGCACAGTGAGAGGATAAAGCATTAGAACAAAGAGTTTTCATTTGTGAATTCAAGTCAGTAGGTGTTTTTCAAGTACCTACTGTGTGCCTAGCATTACCTTTGATACTTGTGGTAGTCCAGAGGCAATATATCACATGACTTTTAGCCTCAGAGAACTAATGTTCTATTGTGGGTGTTGAGTATCCAGAGACATCTGGAGAATAGTGCACTATTGTCTCTAAGGAGGTGGGATGGTGGATCAGGTAAAGGCATGGACTTGAGATCAGGCAGCATTGGGTTTGCAGCTTGGTTCTTTTACGTATTAGCTGTGGTATCTTAGTTAAGTCTCAGTGTCCTCCTCTGGGAACAAAAATAACACTTCATAGGGTTATTTCCAAGATTCTGTTAAAAGACAAGACCGAAATCACTTAGCACATGCCTGACAGATATTGCTCAAAAATGTTACAGAGAGCATCACTTGAACAGGTAGAATCAAGATGGAGGGGTACAAGTGGGAGAGCCCTGCCGTTGGTGAATTGTGGACGATTGCTGTGGGGCCTTTACGACGGGTGCCATGGGTGGTAGTATCTTTCAAGCAACTAAAGGTTTTGCAATTCTCCAGTGGGAGTAAACCACAGACTACGAGAGAGTTTGATAGCCATTAAAACCAGGGCTCCTCAGTTGGGAAATTTAAAAAAGAAAGAAAGAAAAATATTGGCTGATGTTTAAAATTTTTATTATTTTGTGCCAATAAAGTCACTTTCTTCAAAGCATGTTAGAGAGAAAGACCAAATCTCTCAACACATTTCTGGGAGGGAAACTTGGGCTACGGGTCTGAAATATTTAGACTTTATTGGTTGATTGACTACTGGTTGATGGATTGGTTGAGTTCCATTTCTGCAGGTCCGCATAGCCAATTTGCCCACAACAGCGATCTCAAGCCTTGAGGAAGAATCCTAAGAGTAAAGTTGGGAAGAGCAGTCATCTCACTGGGGCATTATCTTCAGTTTAATTTTGAATTATTTGATCTTGTGAGAAGTGTCCTCAAGATAGATGTCTCCCCTTCCTTTGACTGTCAGCATTTCCTGTTCACTTTAGGTTCTCAGACGAAGGCCTCCCGACTGGTTGTCAGTTACCTGTGTTCCCACCCTGCCTTATCTTGAACACCCTCTGTTGTTGCTAATAAATTAGCCACTCAGAGGAAAACATTTGAACCAAATGGTACAAAGTACTTTGGAAAGACTTGAAACATTCTGTTTGGTGATCTAAGATAGTCCAATGAACTTCTTAATTACCTGCTGTAGCTTGCTTCCTTCCTTCCAAGTTCTTTTGGTCATCATTATATATATTTTCTCCTTTTTTTTTTTAAAGGATTATTTATTTATTTATTTGAGAGAGAGAGAGAGAGAACAAGCATGAGAGAACGGGGAGAGAAGCAGAAGGAGGGGGACAAGCAGACTCTGTGCTGAGTGCAGAGCCTGACATGGGGCTCGATCCCATGACCCTGAGATCATGCCCTGAGCCAAGATCAAGAGTCAGGCACTCAACCGACTGAGCCACCCAGGCACCCCTCTCCTTTTCTTTCTTTCTTTCTTTTTTTTAAACAGGGAAAATAAACCAAATGTGGGGAGGGAAAATGGCTTTAACAATGCACCTGTATAATCTGAAAGAAAAAGATTATGCCTAATTTGAAATGAAATGTTTCCCAAACAACTTTGCAGTCAAGCTATTAATAATAATTTTGCAAAGCTGGTGACAAATATTAGAGCACATTGGAATATTAGGGATCCGTGAATTGCTGTCAGTTTGAATTTGTATATATTTTCTCATCACTAAAATTACTATGATCTAGTCTGCAGAGGAAGAAAATCTGTGAAGTAATACTATTGTCAAATATATTTGTGTGAGACCATTTGTATGTATGCAAAATTAGAGATCTCAACACAGGCTTGGATAATTAATACTAGTAAAGATCAAAGACTTGTTGCCTAAAACAATCAATTAGGATACTTTTTCTAGAGTTCTCTACATGTTTGTATCCATTCTCCAATTCAGTTTGCATGCCTAGACAGAGCTTTTTTTGGAAAATTGATCAAACAGAAGAAAATTCTGGTAGTAAAATAATTGAGCATTTGAAAGGCTGAGAAAAATCCTACAATTCCATTACATTAGAGCTGAAACCTACAACTTGTGAATGAACCCCACACCATTTTTTAAAATATGAGAAAATATACACTAGAATCAAGAAACACCATGGATCCAACAGAGGGAAGAAAAATTAGTTCTCTATGAAAGGAAGCAATGCTTCCTTTCCCAGTTATCAGTTATCAGCTCCCTGTACTCCAGAGTTTTTGGTCCTACAGATCATTCCAAAGCCAGGAAGCATTGCCTTTTCCACTTTTCCATCTTCTAGCCATTCTCTGACACATCCCAACCAATACTGTTCTCTTTAATTGTAGCTTCTTTCTGCATTCTAACCATCACCAATTCCTCTGCTAACTCAGGAGGATGAATGCAAAATAAACACACTTCTCTGGGAGAGTCTAGCTTACCTACAGTACATGTCACCCAGTCACTCTGCTCCGTCAGTTCTTCCCAACATGCCCACAGGGCTCCTGAGATGACCCAAGAGCACACTGCACACTCGGATAGGTTAAAAGAAAAGGAGGAAAAGAGAAAGGTGCTCCGGGATGTTTGTGTTCGTTGGTCAGTGCCCTCCCTGGCTGTGCGGGATGTGGGAACAGAGCATTCAGCCGTGTAGGGTAAATAGCAACTAGCCTAGTGCCTGGCACAGCTGACCAAAGGTAGTGAAAAGGCCACTGATGCACAGAGCTGAGAGGGAACCATATTTACTCCAGTGCTTTCCTACTTTACACATAAGAGACCGGAAGTTGAGACATGCCTTTATTTAATTAGATTAATTAAAAAATATATATATAAAAAAACCCCCATGGAACTGTGATCCATGAGATAGTCTATGTATTTTGTTTTAAACTATTTCAGAATATTTTTTGTGGAGGATGACGGTGACAATGAAAATTCAGTCAGAGATGGAAGGGACTTGAGAAGTGACTGAATTTGTTCTTCTCACTTTATAGATGAACAATCCCAGGCCCTGAGCATTCTGGCCACTGTCCACGTACTGAGGCCATGCGATGCAGGGGACCCACCGACCTTGTTAGCACACACTGCCCCTTCTTAATTACCTGGAATATGTCTTTTTACAGTTTTACAGGCTCTTTCTTGCTACTTCTCTAGGCTTGCAAGTTTTCCTCCTCCTCTTCGGTTGTATTTCAAACAAGGTACTGAGTGTGGCGACTGAATTATTACAGTTATCTCTGTATTCTATGGGCAATTTAAAATTGGCTTGGGTTAAAATGGGAAACTTCACACTAGTCGTAAGAAACTCTTAAGAGACACAGCAATTCAATCTGGTTCACATAATAATAGCAATAAAGAAGAAACTGAACATTTTTTTCCCCTCTCTTGCAACAAGCTAAAAACAATTTTCTTATTAATCCTCACAGAAGAGCTGCAGCCATTTTTCTCACTGAGGACCTTAACCATAGAGGTCATGAGGCAGAGTGCATAGTGCAGAGTGCTGGTGTGGGAACAGAGGACTTTGTTTCAGGGTCCCTTGGTGGTACTAACGTGCTATTTGGTCTGGTTGAGTCACAGAATTCTCTGAATCTCTGTCCACTCATCATTTAAACAGGAGGAGTTGGGCAAGGTGATTTCCAAGATGCCTTCATGGGCGGGTTCTAAGTGATTTCACAGACATTGGAGTCTACAGCTTAGATTTTCTCCCGTTTGATACCCCTGCTTAAACAAGTCTTCCTTAAGGCTCTGTAACTTTACTATTCTTCCAGATCTTTCCTGTTTATAAATTTTCTTTTTTCTTCTCCTTTTCCTAAGAGGAATGGGAAAGACAGTAATGCCTTTTTTTGTGTGTCTGGAGGTCACCAACCAAAAAAGATAGAATAAGGCAGTAAATGGACAGTTACTTTATTTATCCTTGGTGGAATGCTATGGTTGTTTGGGATTTGAGGTTTCTTTCATGACGTCACTCCTGCCCCTTCCTCCAAGTGTCTCACATTCTACTTTATCAGACTGAAACCATCCATTATTTCTTTCAAAGTTCTTTCTTCAAAATGTTTCTATTCTTAATTCATCCTTTCCTTTCTCCTCCACCCCAATACAAACATAACCCATTTTAGAGGAAGAAGAGCACCTTTGACATCCAAAAGCAACCTTTATTGTGGCCTTAATCTAATGTCCAATTTTTCTGAGTCAGTGGTTCTTCTATCTGGATACATATTAGAATCACCTGGAAGAACTAAGAAATAATACAGGTGCCCGTCCTACCTCAAAACAATTTAATCAGAATCTCTGCAGATCAGAACTAGGCATAAGTATTATTATAAGGGTCCTAGGTGAGTTTAGTGTTCAGAAAGGGTTGATAACCAGTGCTCCAGGGTCTTAAAACATTAATTAGCCTTTATTCTTCAGTTGTAATCCATTTTACTGGCTCCTTCGTCAATCTGCAAATGTGCTCAGCCTTCTGTTATCTTAATAAAAACACCTTCTCTTGTCCCTCAAGCAATGATTCCATGTATCATCTTTCCTCCCACTTTACCCTCTCATTTGTTCTGCTCTGGGGTCATTCCTGAAATAGCTTTCTTTGAGGTCACCACAATGGCCAAAATAGTCCCTCTGTCTTCACCGTCCCCAGGCTCTCTGCAGGGCCTGACATTCCTGATCATCATTGTCCCTGTGAAATTCTGTCTTCCCTTGGTGTCTGTGATTCTGAATTCTCTTGGTTTCTTTCCCAGGTCCCCAAAGGTTCCTTTAAAATTATACCTCAGAGTGGCCCTAAAGTGTAGCTGTTTCTCAGTTTTATCCTAGTTACTTGTAAATTCTTGATTTGTTCTTTCCCCCAAGTGATTGCCTAAGTTTAAATGATCACAGTCGTGAAAATGGCTCTGAAATCTACATGCCCCTCCTGAGTTGCAATTTATATCTCACAAGGAGACATTCTTACGTGGATGTCTTTCCTCCATTTCAAACTCAACGTGTTCCAAACCAAGCTCATCCTCTTCTACCAATTCTATTCCTTCTCTGTGATCCCTCAACCAACCCTGTCTTCCCAGTTTTCTGGGCTTAAAAAGTATGGTTATCTGTCATGTTTCTCTCTCTTATTTAATCCCCATATCCCACAAATCCCCAAATTGAATCTTTCTTCTGTCATTTATAAGACCTCTGTTTCTCCTTCTCACTTCTAATTCTTATCCAAGCCCTTGTCTTAAGCTACAGATCAAATATCCAGTCTTTTATTTGCTGTCCCAGATTCCCAGTCAAAATTAGCCTTTCCTTTTGTGGTGGTCCCAAAGCACTTTGTGGGTCTAGTATGAAATTTAGCACATTCTGCTTTTTACTACATCACTGTGTGTACAGTTTTCATTACTTAATTGTAACTCCTGAATGTCAGAGACCATATCCTTTTGGATGGAACTAATATTAAACCTAGAGACTTAAAATTTATCTGAGTAAACCAGACACACACACATACACACACACGTACAATACAATGGAAGTGGCTATGCACCATAAAGTTTAATGGTGGCACAAGGCTTTGTGAACATAGGTGATACTTTTATCGCCATGACCAGTTTGAATTGATCACCCATCATACCAACACATATTTTATATATGCCATTTCATTCAAACTCCCAACAAACTTGCAAGGTCAATATTATGACAATTCATTTTATAGATGCAGAAACACACTGAAAACATGAAATGACTTGCCCAAGGTAACACAGCTAATAACGGAAGAACAGGGGTCAAATCAGATATAGAACCTCATAGTCTTCACACTGTGTGTGTCCCTCAGATTCAGTCCTACCCTGTGCTCACACACTGTGAGATGATGGTCCAGGGAAGAAGAGACTTGGCTAGGGAAATTTACGTGGATAGTGAAGAGCTGTTTTATTGCTGAAAAATAGTAAGATGTTCTGCTTGTTCTTTCTTTTGACTCTCATCGCTCTTGTAATTTCCCAATTGTAGAGTGAACCTGAGCAGCAGGCAGTGTGGGGGGCTTTCAGAGGGCATGGAGGAAGTCACTCTTTTGCTCTGCCAGCTCCTCTGGTCTGTCAGTCCATCACTTACATCATCTCTTTCCTTCCTGAAGGCACAGTCTCTAACAAATACCAATTAAAATGACAAGAACTGGGGCGCCTGGGTGGCTCAGTTGGTTAAGTGTTTGCCTTGGACTCAGGTCATGATCTTAGGGTCTTGAGATTGAGATCAGGCCCTGCATCAGGCTCCCTGCTTAGCAGGGAGTCTGCTTCTCCCTCTCCCTCTCCCCTTCCCCTTGCTTGTGTGCTCTTTTTCTCTCTCTCTCTCTCAGATAAATAAATAAAATCTTAAAAAAAATAAAATGACAAGAACTTTGGACTTGGTCATATGTTCTGATCAGCTGACTCCTGAGAAAGAATTTGTTTGACAGCCTCATGAGGTCCTCTCCAGACAACTCCTGTTCATGATCAGGTCACTTGCAAAGGGCAGGGGCCTGGGTCCTTCACACAACCCCCATATGCCTTTGGAAACTCAGCAGTGCTTTCTTTGAAGTAGTCATAAGTATTAGTCTGCAAACAATTTGAGGGCAAAAGAGCCTGTCCTCTAGTCTTTTTATTAATCTTTATATCTTCCTAGGCTACTGACTCTGAATGTGAATAATACTTATTTCATGGTAATAGTGTGAATTTGAGTTCTTTATTTTTAAGGAGAAGCAAAAGCATAAGTGCTTCCTCTCGAAAGGGGCCCAATAATTGATTGTTCACAAGAACTGAATTAAACTGATTTGCGGTTGGGTCATTTCTACATCAGAGGAAAAGGAAGGGATTGTTTTTTCTAATAAGGTTCTGTGAGACCCTGATAAGAAAGAAATGTTTTTTCTTTAAACATAAATTTTTATATACTCTCAAAATCTTACTATAATTTCAAGTTCTATTCTGTAACAACAGATGAGGAAAAGGTATGGTATTTTGGTATCAGTTGTAGTTTCAAGATCTGCCTCTGATAAACATTTCAGGTTTGAAATCTTATAAGTTCATTCAAATTTACCTAGGACCATAATGCTCTGAAAGTTGTTATTTTAAAAGCAAACTGCTTTGGAATTTCTTGGTAATGGTAATTAAGAGTATAGATTCTGGAATCAGGATTGGATCATCTGAGGTTGAATCAAGGTCGTAACACTTACTAACTGTAACTTTGGACAAGTTGCCAGACCTCTCTGTGCCGCAGTTTCTTTATCTGAAAAATAGAGATAATAAAACCTATTCATAAGTTTGTCAACAGGATGAGATGACAGAGCATAGTGCTTGACTCATGAATAAGTAATCAGAAGATGTTAGCCATTATTAATTGTAATAGTTTCTGATAAAATAGCTTGGCTCTGGCATACTCCTTTTCAATGATTTCTTCCAATTATCTACTCTTTTTCTCCACCTACCCTTACTCCCTCTCAAGTTTTCATTTTGGGGTAAACCAATTTGAACAATGCCTGGTAATAAAAGAATCTCTGAAGCTATCAGTAAATGCTCATTCCTATCCTCAGCCAAGAACTCTGTCCCTTTCTGTCTCTGAGGCACTCTCCCCATCATTACTTGCATTTGAGTGGCTTGCCCATACATCTGTTTTTTTATTTTGTTTTCAACAGGTCTTCCTAAAAGTCTGCACTGGCCAATATCTAGTTCATCTTGCACGATTTTTTCATCAAATCCTATAAGCACATCTAGACCAAGACTAGCCCCAAACTGGATTTCTTGTTTTTTTTTCTTCTTCTTTTTTTTCCCCCTAGCACGGTGCCAGATGGCACTCAGGTTATGATAATAAAGGAAATCTGTTTTCTTCCTCATATTTTCTGTCTCTGTCATAAATCTTAACTGAATTTAGATGAATAGTAATTTAGAAGTTCAATTTTTAGGTGAAGATTCAGTTTGAATTTCACTTTAAATTTGTATTAAAAATGATTTGCTTTTGCAAATTGAATTAATTCAATGTCATTTTAGTGGAAGCGTTTTGACAAACAGTGATAAAAATCCAGCCAAGATAACACTTTGGCATAGGGCAGTTTTGTTTTGTTTTGCTTATCTTTATTGAAGAACTACCAGTAAGAAACTCCTTAGCTCTTATTATGCCTTTGAAACATGGATAACATCAAACTGCACTACCTAGGAAAGAAGAAAGAAATCTGAACACCATTAAAGGTGCTGTCAGAATTGACTGGTATTTATTCACAAATCTAGCAGACTACTGAGGCATAAAATGTGTAACTTATTAGGTCATTGCTTCCGAATACAAATTATAATAATTTCAGGGTAATAGAGTGTTTAAATATCTACAATTTAAGGGAAGCAAAAGCCAGGAAAATTATTATCTTTGCTTGAGTTAAAACAGTTACAGACTACATCAAAACAACAGCAGCAACAACAAAAACTTACAGAAATGGGAGGACCTGTGATCCAAAATCTACCTAAACTAAGGAAAGGTGATTTTATAGGAAAGCAGCTCATGTACTACATTGGTGAGATCAAGGCTGATTTGGGGAAAATGGGGTGGGAAGGAAATAAAGCTTATAATGCCACTGCTCTATATTAGTTTATGGAAAGTATTATGCAAAGAGAATTGGGACATAATTTATATTTTATCAGAAATGGGTTGTCAACCTGAATTATCTGAGAGATTGGTGGCAGAAGGATGGAATCACTTTTTAGGCTTTGTTATTCAAAAGCTAAGACTGCAGGAAAATAGAAAAACAATTTGATGATATGTTAAGGAAAATATGTGAGGTCTGTTACAAAACATTGTGCTCATTTGCTTAACTCTCCCTTCCCTTTTGCTCCTTCTCAGTATGGAAGCTTGTAGTGGGAACAGTGTCAAATCATTCTTCCACAGTTAGCATTTAGAATCATATCTGTAAACGTTGCTCAGCATCTGGATAAGGGCCAGCACTGTGCATTAGGGGTTTACTTAGTGGGTAAGGAGAGAGCAGAGATAGATGTTAATCCACAGGAAAGCAGATTGTCCTGGTCAGACCTGTGTCCATGAGTCATGTGCTTCCCTCTGTTTCCTAGGGCTCTGGGCATGACCTCTTGGGACCTCACAGTCCAGGCCTGTGCAACTGGGGCCCGTGCAGATTGGCACCTGAGCAGAAAGTATGTCAAATGGCCGTCAGGTGTCAAATTTGGGAGTCAGCTTGGCGTCAGCTTGAACTCCAGCTTTGCCACCTACAAGTTGTGTTACCTTGGGCAAACGCATTACTCTTTCTGAGCCTCAGTTTTCTCAAGTATAAAATGGGAGTAATAGGAGCACTTGGGTCTTTCTGAGCTGAAAATGAGAAAATGCTTAGCAAATGCCTAGCATCATGCCTTAATCTTGCTAGGGGTTTCTCAAGCTACAGGTGACATTATTATGTAAAGTGCCTATCACTTACAAAGTGCTCAGTAAAGGTCTTGTTAGCAGTGACCATATCAAAAATGAGCAGCTATTTCTCCATGGTTGTTGCCCCCCAAATCCTCTCTGGAAAGGTCCATGTCTTGGTGAAGCAGTCTCCAGAAGCAGAGGTGATGTGTTCATAGTGAAGTGAGGCAGTGTGGCTTGGGGTCTGGAGTCAGAGGAACTGGCTCAAAGTCTGGCTCTGACGTTACTTGCTGTGGGACTTGGGACAGGCCTTTTAGTGTCTTTGAGCTTTAGTTTTCCTGTCTTAAAAACCTCCATTTTATGGTGATGCCTCCTATACTGAGTTGTAGGACTCAGATGAATTCTGTGTGAATTCCATGTATAACGTACAAAATGAAGTAAGACGCAAGTTCACCAACTACCAAGAAGCTCTCATGACCCTCCTTTCAAAAGAAAGGGTATCTAAACCACTCTTGCATCCTTACTGGCTCTTTATCAACTGCCCTCACTCTTGCTTAACTTTTTGAGGAAAAATTCTTCTAAAGAATGGCCTGCTTCCTCACCATCTGCTCGGTCTTTTAATGATATTGAACCTAATTTTGATGCTTAACCTTGTTTTGGAACGTGAGCTCTCATTTCACCAGTGAATTCGTAAAATCCAAATCACAAATACAAAGCCCTCCCTATTTGAACTGTTTGTAACATTTGACATGATAACTCGCTCCCACCTTAATCATAACAACAGGCAACATTTCTTGAAAGGCTACTTCCTACTGCACTGTACTAGCCACCTGCCTCTGGGTGGCAGGTATTAAGGCTTCACTTTATTTAGGAGGAAACTGAGGCACAGAGATGTTAATTAACTTGCTCAATGCCGCAGAACTGCCACGTAAGTATCAAAAAGAAAAAAAAAAGAGAGGTAGATTGGAACCCTGTTAATACTGATGCTTCTTCTTGGAGCTTTATCCTTTTCTTAGCTTTGATTTATAATCTTTCTCTGTGAAAATTACCCAAAGCACTGTGTACCTTTCTTATGGCATCTGTCTCACTCCTAACCCCTGGAATGTGATATATAATCTATAATCTCTTCGAGGACATCCTTTAGCATAACGCCTTGTTGGGACAAATTATTTTTTAACAAAGTGAGCATTAGACAAAGACTCTTTCCTTGGACTGATAAATCTGAAGAGTGAACACTAAGTAGGAACGTGAAAACATCAATTCCTTCCTGGCTCATATATAAACAACGTAACACTGACTTTCTCCAGCTCAGGGTTCCCTTAGGGTGAATTGGTCAAGAGGTTTCTCCTTACTGTTGCAGGGGTAGAGAAACAGAGCTGAAGCGCCCAGATGTGTACACTTTGTTTAGAAGTTGCATTTGGAAGCCTCATTGCTGTTCAGATTGATGACAAAAGATCCCAGGCAGGGGAGGTATAATGTGAGTTAGATAAACTCTAGGTAAGGTAATGCTCAGGAGAGGAATTTGAGCAAGTTTGTGTGATGCCCAGAAGGACCATAAACAAGAGACAATGAGTGTTGTTACATTTCCTGCTGACCTTTATTTAACAGAACTTTCGTATTAGAAAAGAGCTTGCTTTAGCTTATTCTTAAAATTGCTGTTTGTTCACCTGCTTTGAAAAAGGAACAGGCAAGAGTAAGCATGGAGGTAGATTAAGAGTTTGCCTACTTGGTGGAGTGTTCTCTTGATCTCTTTTCTAAGATTATAATTATATGAATATAATGAATATATATAATATATACATAATATTATATAAATATACACATATATATTAGGCGAAGGGGCTGATATATGAAGTAGATGCAAGGCACAATGTGGGACACAATGGTATTTTAAAGGAAAATGTACTAAAATATAGGAGGACTGCTAGATATAATGAAATTTCGATTTTTATAAGTGAAAATAATTGAATATAAGCAATTTCATATGGTTCAGCTTTTTACAAGATACCTCAACTTATACTGACTCAAATCCTGTAATGTAAGTGACACTATCCCACTTAACAGAGACGAAGCTCAGAGAAGTTAAATGGTTTTCCCAAGGGCAGGCACTAGATGAATTTTGAACTCAGGTCAACTTTCTTTCTACTCCATAAAAGTATCTTTTTATAAATGTGTCTCTTCATGAAATTTGAAAGTAGAATTAAAAAAAAAAGAAAAATGATGTATGTGTATAACTATGTAATAAGTAAGTAGCAAAATGTAAAACCTGCTGAAAGAGCTCAAATCCTGGAGAGGTCCCCTCTAGCTTGGGGGACAATGAATGGGAAGGGAGAGGGAAAATGGAAAGGGTTGAGAGAAGGTTCTATCCAGAAGGTGACATTGGAGAGTGGGTATGAGTTTGACAGGTGGAAATGGAAAGGGGGGCACATTTCCTGGGTGTTTGAAGTGCATTGGGCCAAGGGACAGAGGCATGAGGATGTTGTGATAGGTATGTTTGAGGGGTAGCAAGTGGTACAGTTCAGTTGTAATATAGGGTGAGAAAGGCAAGGTAAAGATTAGCCTGGACAACTTGGAGGACTGTGATGATTTGTCCTGTTGGATGAGACTTGATTTGCTTGGCCAAGCAATAGCCACTGAAGAGCTGTGATGACAGAAGTTCCATGATCAAGGTCATGCTTTGGAGCTACTCATTAGGAAAGGCTAGAGGGAGAAAACAGGGTGGGAAGAGATTAGAACAGTTTTTTCTTTTTCTTGATAATTTATATATGATTGATCTACCCAGGATGTTTATTAAAGTTGCAGGCCTTACCCAAAAAGATTCTGATTGAATACAGGCCACATGAACTGGTATTTTTAAAAAGCTCCCCAGGTAATTCTTCTGCCAGAGATTTAAGGATAGAACTTTGAAAAAAAAAAATCAGACCAAAGGCAAGGAGGTTGGTGAGCAAACTATCATAATAACCAAGGTGTGAGAACAAAGGGGCTTTATTCGTATAGGGAGGAATAAAGATACAGACACATAAGATTTTTGAAGGAAGACTCAATAGGACTTAGGCCAATTGGGTCTATAGTTGGGGAAGGATTCAAAGAATAGTTGGCTTTAGAAGCTGGGCCATCAGTAGCACAATGAATAGAAACCGGAGGCAGAGTAGGTTTATTAGGTCTTACTAGGAGTTCAGTTCTGCCAAGTGAGTTTGGAAGTGTAGACAGCAGCCATAGGGAAATGTCTACCAGGTGGCAGGCAATGTGGGACTTGGGTTGGGGAGCAAGGTCACAGTTGAAGAGATTGTTTGGGATGAAAGTAGAGACAGCATTTTCTTTTTCTTTCTTTTTTTTAAGTCTCATGCTTTTTTTTTTTTTAAAGATTTTATTTATTTGAGAGAGAGAGCATGCGAGCAGGCGGAGGGGCAGAGGGAGAGGGAGGAGCAGACTCCATGCTGAGCAGGGAGCCTGATGAGGGATTCCATCCCAGAACCCTGGTATCATCACCTTAGCTGGAGGCAGACGCTTAACTGACTGAGCCACCCAGGCGCCCTGAGGCAGTATTTTCAATTACTGAAAAGTATAACAAAAAATAAGGAAAGGAAAAAGAGGATCCAGCAAAGAGGAAATATAGGAAAGAACTGTAAAGTAGGAGGGACCTGGGAAATTAAACATAATTAAAATCAAGGAAAGAGAGGATTTCAAGAAAAAAAAATCAATCATTCTGTATTATATATATAATACACATACACACACACATATATAAAATATAAAATGACTGAGGGTCATGAGGGCTGTGAAAAAGCCAAATTGGGTGACTTTTCCTGCAATCACAGGAAACCAATGTGGTCATAATTCATACACCAGTGCTTTAAAAAAAAAATGAATGGGGAGCAAGGAAGTGGAGGTGGTAAATATAGACTACAATTTCAAGATGTTTTTTGATCAAAGAGAGCTCTAGTCATGTTCCAGGGTTCATAACCTCACCATCTATCCAGTTACTCAAGTCAGAAATCTAAAATTGTCCTTGACACCTCCTTCTTTACCCACGTCCTCTCGGATTTAGCCCATCACCAACTCTCTGATAAGACTTCTTGAACATGGCTCCTTCTGGCCACTTGTCTGCCATTTCACTGCTACCTGGTCTAAGCCACCCTCATCTGGATTATTACAATAGCCTTTCCATTGACTTCTCTGTATCCACTTGCTCACCTCCATTTTGATCACCACATTGCAGCAACTCAATGGCCGAGATAGCTTTGCAAAGCACAAATATCTTCTCAGCTTCCTGCTTAATACCTTGGATGACTTTCCATTGCTCTTTGCATAAGGAGCAAACTTCTTCACAGGACCTGTAAGGGCTCACCTAGCCAGATGCTTTTTTCCCTCTTCAATCTCATCTTTAACCACATGCTGCTTAATCCCTGTTCTCCAGCCACACTGGCCCTTCCTCAGAGCATAGTCCCCATTTACTCTCTGTGACAGGCTTCCTTTTTATCTCATTCATTAATTTAAAAAATTGATTGCCTTTCGCTAGAGTGCAAGCTCCATAAGAGCAGGAAATTCCCACCTTCTCCCACCCCTCACCCTTTCCCACACGCAGGTGTGACACTTGATAAATGTTGAATAAATGAGGGTGCCATGCTTTAGCCTTGCACATGCTTTTTCTCTGCCTAGAAAGCTTTTCCTCTAATCCCTGCTGCTTTCACACTTGCTTTTTCTTTTTTTCCCCCACTTTCATGCTTTTTCATTTAGTATCTTAGTCCTTTCTTTTTCAGAGAAGCTTTCCCGGATATTCTTGACTACACTAATGTCTCTAATTAAATAATCTCTTAGCACTTATTACATTCATAATTTTACATTTATTTCTGGGACTATTAGAAAAATATCTTTCTCATCCAGGACTATAACCTCCATGGTTGGGGATGAGGTCATTTGTGAGCTGGCTCAACATTGTAACCCCAATACCAGACATAGCGCCTAGTCCACAGTGGATACTCAGTAAATATTCATTGAATAAATGAATGGGTAGTTGAATGAATGCAGACATGAAATGAGAACTGATCAATTAAAGGCTAGCAGAATGGAAAGTAGATTATAGATTTTTTAATGTGGACACCTGAGCACATCAGTCTAGGGTAAGAATCTTCTTCCAGTAAATGAACTAAACACCATATGAAATCGAAATTACATGCAAGGCAACTTTTCATATAGGCATATAAATCAAAGCATATCTCCTATTTTTTATACCATTTTTTTCACAGTTTCATTTCAGCAGACACTAGATCCACTTGTCAGGGGGGAAATTGGCCTAGAATATTGAGAAGCAGGTTGTAACAGACATTATTTTTTTATGATTTTATTTATTTGTTTGATAGAGAGTAAGCTCAAAGCAGGGGGAGTGGCAGGCAGAGGGAGAGGGAGAAGCGGACTCCTGCTGAGCAGGGAGCCTGATGCGGGGCTGGATCCCAGGACCCCAGGATCATGACCTGAGCCAAAGGCAGACGCTTAACCAACTGAGCCACCCAGGTGCCCCTGTAATAGACAATCTTTGGCTAGTTTTCTTTGTACCAGGGCTATTGTTATCTTTTATACACCCAAAGAGATCTTCTCAAATTTGGTAACATATTATCTAAGCCATCCTTCTCCTTTAGATATGAACTTTCTCTCTCTCAACTTTTTTTTTTTTTTATCATTCCAACAGAGAATTGAGTCCTGTACTGTTCTATTTTTATGTTTTTAAAGCAAATAGTTACCTTGAGTTGTCTACACAGAAGCCCCACATGACTGTTGCCAAGCACCACACAGGATCAAATAAAACTGCTAGGAAGTGAGGTTAAAGCAGTCATTGGTTATTCCCACAGAGAGGAAGAAACAGGATCAATCCCGTTAGAGTTTTGCCTCTAAAGTTAGGTATTATTTTCTTCCAGATGTCAGGTTGTTTCTCCCCCCGCCTTAATTTCTTCATTTGGAATATACCAGGAAATGAAGAAAAAAAAATCCAAAAAGTCAGTGGCTCCAGATTTACTACAGAAATACAGTCCCTCTGAGGAAATTCCAGTTCACTTTGATGGAGCTACCAATCCTTCAGATGGTCAGAAATTTTCGAATGATTGTACAAAACCAAGCTCAAGACATTCAAGAATTATCTTATGGGCAAGATTTACCAAGTGCGGGGTGTCTGGGTGGCTCAGTCAGTAGTCGGTTAAGCCTCTGCCTTTGGCTCAGGTCATGATCTCTAGGTCCTGGGATGGAACCCCACGCCCTTGGGCTCCTTGCTCAGCAGGGAGTCTACTGGAGAATTCTCTCTCTCCCTCTCCCTCTGTTCCCCCCCTGCTCATGCTCTCTCTCTGTCAAATAAATAAAATCTTTAAAAAACGAAGATTTACCAAGTGCTTCTCTCTCTACCTCATGAAGTGCTGTATGCAGCGCAGCCAGAAGGATCCTCTGCATCTATGAGAAGCAACAAAGACTCTAGATTTGCCTTTTTTTTTTTTTTTTAACTTCCTAAGAGTTTCACTTTGAAAGATAGTTTACTTTTGTGGATAAGAGTTATGGATACTAATAAGGTCAGATACTTGACCTTATTAACTTTCCAGTGAAAAATTTAATAATTAAAAGACTTAAAAAAAAAAAGTCTAACCAAACTCATTATTTATAAAGTCCTGAACTATGTCACATAGTACAATGGAATTCCCCAGACACATGCAGTGTCATAAGGGCTTTATTTTGACAAAGTTCCAAATTGAATCCTCCTTCGGTAGAAGCCTACGTGGATTGGTTTTATAAATTATTTCCAATTACAGAGATGTCTGTGAGTAATATAATTCTATGGATAAACAGGCAACATCAGAACTCACAAACCCCCTTTTCCTTCCTGTTCCTTATATGAGAGCCCTGTCTGCACCACAGTGCACAAAGGGGATTCAGTGCAATTAAGATTTGTGTGGTTTCTAGAACCTTACATCTCCAGTCAAGCAGCCTGGTAAATAATGATAAGACATTTACCTGATTTCTGTACTACGGCTCTACCTCAGGGAATAGGGTGAAGAGAGAGAGTATATCAATCAAAAAGTTATTTTTAAAAAAATCATATATATTTAATACAGCTCTGTTCACCTAAGAACTATAAAAATGTCGTATCTGCTCTCAAGGAGTTTGCAACCTAATTATCTGGGCTAAAAATTATACTTTAAAAATTAGTTACATATTTTACTAGTTGCCTGACTATTCTTATTTACACACTGAGTGGGTTTGTTGAAAACTGAAAATGAGCTTCCATGTCCAGAATATTCTGGAGTTTTAATTTCACACTCAGGAATACACCAAAGTGACAAGGAACCTGCATGTGGGATTCATCTGACATTTTCCCTATTTAGTACAAATGCTGGCAAATGTAAACCAAAGCCCTGCTGTCTGGTGGTATAAGCATCTTCTCTCTCTTTCCTAGGAAGTCAGCAGGCTTGACATTTTGACAGCTGATTTATTTTTCCCCTCCCCCTGAGCTGAAAATCTCACCCAGGCTCATCTGTCACCCTGGCTTTGATGAGGGAGGGGGTTAAGGTGTTTGCTGTCTGAGGCTGTCACACTTGAAGTTGGCTTCAAATGAAAAGCTCCACCATACTCTTTAGAAAGCCAAGGTAGTGGCTGTGGGCAGACAGAAGAGCAGAGGAGGGATGGGGAAATTGTCAGCCAATAGAAGCCAGAGAATATGAAGAGAAGAGATGAAGAGGACAGGTAAATGAGAAGTTAGTAAGCACAGGGCAGGTCCAGGTGCATGGTTTATTTGTCCACTTGGTCATTTACCCTTCTTAGGTCAAACTGGACACTAAGAAATCTAGCATAGACCTCATTCATTCATTCCTTCCTTCCTTCCTTCATTCATTCATGAATTACTTCTAGAGCATTAACTACTTGCTAAGAACTCTACCAGGCCCTGGAAATACTGAGATGACTATGACCCAGTCCTTAACCTCCAGGGACTTAAAATTTAACTGGGGAGGAGGGGAGCAGATTAGTGAACCAAAGATCACAGCACAGTGTGCTAAGGGCCATGGCAGAACCATGCACAGAGTGTTCTTAGAGCAAATAGGAGCAATATCCTGTGAAGATTTAAAACACAAATCAAACCTTGAAAATCTGTGACATTTTAATGACAATGGCACATCCACACTGTTGGAGAGAGGCAGTACTACTGGGACCAGTTGCACTTAAGGAGGTGAGTTTGAGAAATGACACAATATTAAAGGAAACGCAAATGCACAAATGTGATCATTAGTGATACAAACCGACCTTCAAGAATCTGAAATTGGAATTGTTTGGTGTCAGATGATGTTCAGAACTGATGAAAGAAAAATTTAGCTTATGTAGTAGATTCGTATTTGAGAATGTCTTCCAATAGTTTAATTGGAGGTGCTAACTTTTATTAAGCAATGAAAGGAAATTGAATTCCTTTGTATTAAGAAATTGGTAATGTTAAATCTAGAATAACTGATGATGCTAATTGCCAATTTCAGGCATGTCTCTCACTGAAGTCCTATTACGTGATGTGTTGATGGATCGGTTTAGAAATAATAAAGCCCGGGTAGTCAGAGTTGGAGTGGAGACAGGAGTATTGAAAATGGAGCCTGATAAAGCTGAGGGGAAGCATTCAGATAAAGTTCTTTCTTTCTTTCTTTCTTTTTTTAAGATTTTATTTATTTATTTGACAGAGAGAGAGAGCACAGACAGGGAGAGCGGCAGGTAGAGGGAGAGGGAGAAGCAGGCTCCCTGCTGAGCAAGGAGCCTGATGCCAGGTTGGATCCCAGGACCCTGGGATCATGACCCAAGCTGAAGACAGACACTTAACCAACTGAGCCACCCAGGTGTCCCAGATAAAGTTCTTTTAACATGAATCTATAAAATTGGGTTTGGTATCTCAGAAAAGCTGGTATTTTCTTGATTTTTCCAGAATTGCTTCTTGCATTTTGGATCTAATCAGAAATGAGCAAATGTGAATTATTTCCAGAAATTCTGTTTCTGGTGCTGGCCAGGTGCTCAAACACCTTGAGCTTTTACGTGATACCTTAATGCTTACATGGTTCTTAAATGGTATCTACGGGCTGACTTTAGCAGCATGCGATGCCAAGAAATAAGACTTAAAGGACATACTTGAAACCAAATCTCTCAGTGCCATGATATATATACAATGTTTAAAAGTTTCATTTAAGATAATAAATAAAGGGAAGATAGGTACTATGTGTTATGCACATGCATGGTGTTAAGAGCTATGCACAGACTTCCCCATTTAATCTTCACAACCCCATAAACGATGTGCTATTTCTACCTATGTTTCTGCTGAAGCAAAGGAGGCTCAGGGAGGTTTTGACAACTGGCAACGGGCAGAAGTGGGATTCAAACCAAAGTCTTCAGGGCTGTGAAGCTGGGGTTTCAACATTCCCTTATACTGCATGTCTAAAGACTGAGGTCTTCTTAATAAGTAAATTAGTGTTCATTTAACTTGTTTCACAGGAGTTTAAATCTCCTTTGTGTTTGGGGAAGGAATACATGAAGCACCCACATTGTTCACAGAGGAAAGAAAAATCTTTTCTTCAGATTCTGCCTTTTAAAAAATTCCCCTAATTACTGGCAGCCTTTAGTCACTAAATACATTAAAGAAGGTTAATCTGTCATTCTATTTGTGAGGAGTCTCTGTGGCTAAAGGGAGAATAAATTTCGATAGCTTATGAGTTCTTTGACCTTGAACAGTTTGAGTAACTTTTACACCTTAGTTTTCTTGGCTGTTCAGTGAAAAATATAGTATCTACTATTTGAGCATACTGTGAGGATAAAATGACAATAACAATGAGAACACTATTACTTTTTAAACATCTCCTCTGTGCCAAGTACTCTAACGAGGCACTGATTCACATGATCACATTTAATCTCTACTCCAAAGAGGTACCAGTGAGGTAACTGAGGCTCCGTAAGATTTTAAAAAATTGCTCCTAGTCACATAACTATGAAGTAGAGAAGGTGAGAGTCAGATCAAGCCTATCTCTTCCTACAGCCTGTACTTGTCTTAGACGCTGTGTCCTTTTCACGTCACACAACTTCTCTAGAAATATTGGACTTTACTATTTGTACCCACTTTGGACTAAAAGATTATTGATTATACTTTAATTATTTGAAGACATGTACTTTATGAATGCTAGAGAGGTCACTATTAACAAGACCGTGAGACTAACCATGCTGATTCTGAGAGCAATGAATGGAATGTAAATGGAATGTAAATGATTCCTATTGCTAAATAAAGTACTGGGACTTGTATGCTCAGAAAGGGGTATTGAGCCCAATTTTATCTTCCAACCTGGTTTTGCCATCCTTTCTCTCATCACTAGCAGAGAACAAAGAAAAATATAGAACATGTTTATGTCCATAGTTATTTGTACAGATCTGTGAAGATGTCTTTTTGAAAAAGAAGTCATCTTCAGATAAGATGAAGTTAAGGCAAATTGAATTTTTATTTGCTTTGACATAGATTGGAATCAGTGATGTGATATTTTTTTCCCTCCTGTGTAGAGAGGAGAAAGAAAATCATCTTGATAAATCTCCTTGACTTTCCTCAAGGTGTTCAGTATCTTTCCTCTTTGGAAAAAGCAACAGGGCATTTTGACACGGCTCTGACCCTCAGGTTGATAAACTTATGCTTGTAGCCTAATGCTACCAAGATTTTGATGGGGACAAATATTCAGTTCCTATATTCATCAGTTTATTCATTCGACAATCAATGCTATAGATACATCTGGGAACACAACAAAGTCGCTGTTCTCATAGAGTTTACATTCTAGCAGGAGAGACACAGACAATAACAACTCAACATATAGTAAGTTGGGGGATAATTTGGTATGCTATGGAGAAAAAGCAGGGACTTGGAATAGGAAGCATGCAAGAGGGTATGATTTAAAAGACTTTTAGGGAAGTCTTCTTTGATAAAGGGACATTTGGCAGAGACCTGAAGAAAGTGAGAGACTGAGTCATGTGGCTGTGTAGGGGAAAAGTTTTCCAGGTAGTGGCCATAGGCCCTGAGGTTTGAGAGTACATGGCAGGCTCAAGGAAGAACCAGAAAGCCAGTGTGGCTGAAGTAGAGTGCTAAAGGGAGAATGGAAGGCAAGGGGTGAGTGAAGAACCCTGGACTGATCACACATAGCCTGTGGACCACTGTGAGGATCTGGCTCTTATCTGTAGTCAGATGGGAAGATGTTGGAGGCTTTCGAGCAGAAGATACTATGATTTAACTTCAACACGGGAACAGCCACTGGTGTTGGATACAGAATAGAATGTGTGGGAGCAGGGGAGACAGAAGCAAAAGCTCAATGAATGGTGAACGTATTGCTATAATCTGATGGTTGGTGGTAACTTGCCCAGAGTGGTAGCAGTGGGAATAATAATTAAATTCTAGGTACAGTTTGAAGGTAGAAGCAATGGGATTTTCTGTTCCATGTGAAGGGAAGAAAAGATTCAAAGAGCATTCCAAAAATTTTCTTCTGAGAAAGTGGAAGAATCGAGTTTCCATTTCCATACATAGGGGAAAATAGGAGAGGAGGACATTTGGTGTGGAAATTCAGAAATTCGATTTTGAACATGTTGTGTGAAATGCCTATGAGATATTTAAGTAGAAATGTTATATAGGTAGTTGAATTTGTAAGTTTGGCGGTTAGGGGAAAAATCCAGGTTAGGGATTAGAATTTGTGAACTCTCTGTGTATGGTTAGTTTCTAAGGTCTTGAGATGAGGTTGGAGTCATTTATGAAGTAAGTGTAGATAAAGAAGAGATTTACAGTTGAACCATGGACCACTCCAACATTTAAAGATTTAGAAGACAATTAGGAGCCAGCAAAGGAGATTGAAAAATTCTCTACCTATAAAGTAGGGAGAATTACACACACACACACACACACACACACACACACACACTCTTTCTGGTAAACCTGGGTTAAGAAGTAGGAGGCATCAGTTTACTAGAAAGGATGATGCCAAGTTTTTGTGATGTGACAACCAAGAAACCCAAGGAGAAAGGGGCTCAGATGGGGGAATAGCACTTCTGCCCAATCTTGCTCAGACCAACAAATGACTTTAGAATTTGGGGTGAAGATAAAGTGGATGATATGAAGTATGAGAATGGGGAAAAGATGGCAACATGGTTGCAAAAGGAGATAAAACTGCATAAGTCTCCTTGTGACTATTAACATAATACCTGCTTTTTGAAAAAAATTAGTAACTATAAGTAAATAAAGAGAATAAAATGCACCATTAATACACACTAAGAGAACTTCTAACATTTTGGTATACTTTTTTTCTAGTTTTTTCATACACACATATGTATAAAAATTAGGATTATATTGTATAGACATTATTATAGTCTTTTTAATTTGATATAGTAACGACTATTTTTGGAAGATTCATTTTTTATCATCTTTTGGTAAGAGGAGAAAACTGATCAAAGAGAAGATTGTGTTAGCTTGAGAAATGTCTGGTCCAATATCAACCAATAAAGTAGAGTATGAGTGTGTGTGTGTGTATATGAGAGAGACAGAGAATTAGGGTGATTGTGGACTTGGTGAATTGTATCTTGGTGACTGAGACGTTGGCTGTGTTACCCTAGGGACTGAGAAAACAAGGCTGACTAAAGCTTTGCTTATTTTTTATGTCTGGGTGGATTCTGGACTTGTTTTCTGGATAGCTGGAGAATTGTTGGTTTTTCATTACTAGACTACAGCACAAACTGAAAGGGAAAAATATGTGTAAATGCTTTGGTTGATATCTACCAATGTAAAGAGGTAATGAAATTAATTTGCGATACAAAGTAGGTTGTTTTGACTCAATTACTTAGTTTGGTTTTCCCCACATCTTACAAAGAAAATAAATTCCATATTTCCCCTATGTTTTTCATGTTGTGGGTCCAGTCTAGACACATGTACCTTGAAGATTTAATATGGGAATTTTTCCATAAATCTGTGAAAATTGTGAAAAGTCATTTTAGTTTATCAGTAAAGTGTTATGAGCACGATGACAGCAAAATGATTTTTCCTATTGACAACTTTTATGGCACAGACTGATTCTAAAATAAATGCTTGATGAGATTAGATTCAGAAGATATTGGCAAGACGAGAGCCAGTGAAAATCTCTTTCAAATAAATATAATTAATGAAAACAATAGAAATAACATTCAGTTGTAAACTTCTGACAGCAGTATGTAAAGTGTGTGCGTGTGTGTGGGTGGGTGGGTGTGTATTTCTGTTTGTGTATCACAAGCTCTCTTGTTATCTATTGGTTCTTGATTGGTGAGCACAATTGGCTAGAGGATGGGACTTTACAAGGTCAAGGTCACACATTCCACTGGCCACATAGAGGCAGAAAACTATGTCACAGTCATCAATTGCATCAGAAATTTTATACAGTCGTTTCATGGCCATGTATTCTTGGTCACAAAACAACTAGACAAGAGAGTTGGGCTGGCTCAATAATATTAATCACACTATTAGGAAAAATAGGCATACAACTTTAAGCATAGATGCCATACCTTACAGGGCAATGATTTCCACTTTGTGAATGGCAGAATATACACAGACGCTCACAAATGTACAAACTCAACTGCATTAGACGAGAGAAAAAGCCCTACTTAGCCTTAACTCCAATATTTAGCTGAAAACAAGCATACCATAACTGTCTCTCACTTTTTTCCTAGTTAATACTGCATTAATATCAAAGTTTTAGAAGAATATTAACATTCTTTTATAAATATACCATTATTCTTTGTATCTTTATTATTCATTATAATCAAATCAGTGCATCAGAATCTAGGGTTTTTCAAAATCTAAAGCAACATCTTTACATTTTGGCGTTTGGGAAGTCCATCGGGGGAAATAGTGCAACAGCACCGAGAAATGCACTCACTACATTTCTGCCACTTCGCACTGAGGGTCATATGCAATGACAAATGCTGAAACTTGCACCATAGATCAAGTTGGGGAAACATTAGTTTCTGACCATTGCATTTTTGCTTTAAAAATCTCAGCCTACGATTTCCTGACATTGCCTTTTCTGATCGAGCTATACCAATCCCATAATAAAGTATAGAACAGTGTAAGTTCCTCTGCAAACCCACTCACGATCTGCTCGACTTTGGAACCCAACTGCCCTCTCATCTTTCAAGGAGAATTGTGCTTTTATGGTATTCGTTAAAAAAAGGAGAAGAAAAGAAAAAGGTACAACGTCAAGTCCATAACCTCTAACGAATCACTATTTCCATCTGCAGCCTGGCAATAGCCTAAAAGCAGGAACAGGAAGAGAAAGCCCCTTCTTTTAATCTAAAACTCTTGCAAAACCGTTAACACAAACAGTGTGGATCAGCCTTTCAATATGCAAAATGGACGAAGGTACCCAATTTTCTTTGATAATAAATTAAATCTGAAGTAGTTCTCTATCGGGGACATCCGTTGTAATCTTTCAGTTTCCCCCTTTAAAAATTAGATGCTGGCTATCAAAGCACGTTGGCCATGGGAATAAAATATTTATCTAACAGGTTTCAAGTCTCAACGACCACTTCCTCTTCTTGATTTTTCTTAGACCTTTATGCCTCCCACCTACCACAGTCTTCCCTCAACCCTACTGACAGCCTAGCTGGCACCAGAGATAAGAAGCGAACTGTTTTTTCCGTGACCTCTAAGCATTCTACTCCAAGGGAAAAGCAACGTGGAATGCACACTCAGCAGGCTACGAGCCCGGAGCCAGTTTGTCCTCGAGGCATTTCTGCCATAAAATCTAATACTATTCACTGTGTTTTGCTCTAAGCTGATCCGTCCCCCACTCCCTTCTCTCTCCCCTTCCTGCTCTCACTCCGCACCTGGCTGCAATTCTTGACCCACAGGCACACAGCAAACAAAAGCCCGAAACAGCAACAGATTCCTTTGTTTTACATGCAAATCCTACCTCCGGTAGTTGTCACATCTTCCTCAAAAGCCACGCTTAATTTTTAATGACAGCGATCCAGTGCAGTCCTCCAAAGAGCCACCGGTAATCATCATTGCCTCGCGTGCCTAAAGCCTTTCTGGACCATTAATGTCACAACCCTTGCTAACTCATAGCTTTAATACTCTCTGCTCAAAATGTCTGAAAGAGTTTGGGAGGACAATAGGAGTGACAGGCACGCTAGACAGCCATGCTTGAAATTAGTTATCAGAAGCTCCGTGAAAGCTGCTTCATACTGTTTTTAAAGCGTGCAGGAGGTAGGATTTATTAGCCTATGATAGGCATGCTGTTTCTGTTTTTATTAAATACTGTAATAGGCTGTCTGTTAGCAATGCTGTGATAGGTCCAACATCACTTCCCACTGCTTTCGAATTCTCATATTAAAAAGGGAGAGAGGGCTCAGACTTCCTTAGGAGACCGAGGCGGACACCACCCTGCCTACTGGATCGGATCCAGATCCTCTATAACTACAGGGGAAAGAATTCCTTGTGCAAGTGCTATTTTTATGTGGAAAGTGAAGTTGGGAATAAACACTTTAGGGTTCCCCAGACAATTCTCTCACTCCCAGCAAGGGACTCCTGCTCTCCCCAGTTACAAAAAATAAGTGTTCTCTGGAGTTAGATAAGAGAATCAGTCTCTGTAGGAAAATGTTCCTCATCATTACTGAGGAAGGATTCAGGGTATGCCTAGATGCCAAAATCTCAAATGATGTATCAAATGGGCTGAATGGATCAATGGGCACATTCATTATTTCAGGCTAACTTACAGAGCTTTGTGTTCCTGTTTGAAGCAATCGTGTGTTCACTTTTGACAGCAAAAGTGCAAAGAACGAAGGGTGAGTGGAAGGGGAGGGGGTGATCCATGCTGGGCAGTCGTGGTCATGGAAGATGGAAGGATTTCTTACCATTGGTCAGAGATGAGGCTGGAAGTGCTACTCAGAAAAGTTGCTAAGTACTTTTCCAATAGGGAAACAGAAAAAAGTTCTTGGTAGTTCACAGTAACAGAGAGAATGTGTTCTGCTTCAACTACCTAGATTTTGTCCTTTTTTTCCTACTGTTCTTTCTCTCCTCCTGCTATCCCAGGAGCAATAGTTATGTAGTAGTTGCTATGGAAACTGAGTGGTCGCTCCAGCAGAGGGGCTGAGGAAGGGCAGCAGATGGAAAGCGGACAGAAATGTACTATGGCTGGCCTATAGAATTAAAAATAGGGAGTGATTAATGAACACACAAAAACTACTACAAAACAAAAGCCGGAAGGAATGATTGTAAATCACCATTATTTAATTACTGGTCGTTTTGTTATCTGGAAGTACTATTACGATCACAGCTTCCATTATTAGATTATATGTAAGAACTGAGTATCTGATAAAAGAAAGATACTTTTTTTTTCTCTCTCTTTTTTTTTTTCTTTAAACTCCTGGTTGTCAGTTTGAATATGCCTTGATTGTATGTGAATTTTAGTTATTTCTTGACTGGTCACAATTTCTGCTCAGGAATAAAGTGTGATTTAGTGGGAAAATCTCCTTGTATCACAAACTGTAAGCATGTTTCATTCTGAATGAAGATCCTTGTAGTGGTTTCTCTGAAGCAAAACCCAAATCACAAAATACTGTAATTTGAATTTCAATAACCATTTCTGCTCCCATTATGTTGGTAGGACAGAGGAGATTTTTTTTTTTTTTTTAATTTTTCACATTTGCAGTTCCTCAAATAGGGGGGAAAAGGTTTTTTTTTGTATTCCGGGTCCCAAACCTTCCACCAGCCTCGTGATCATGCAAAAGAAACTATTTCTTACCAGAGTAATTAAAATTTCACGGTTGTAAGGAGTCCGGGGAATACAAAATTTTCGTCTTTAGTGCCTCAGTTTGTGATTGGAGTAACTGACAGCACTGAAGGGAGAACACAAACATTCCAAAATAAAATTGTTGGGAGGCCATTCTTCAAGATTTTATGCAAATCCTCTTCTTAAATAGGCAGGCATATCATCCAAAAATTTGTAATGGAAGGATTATTTCAGGGGGAAAGGATTTATGATATTCTCTTAAAAAATGAGAGGGTAGTATTATAAATTGAATATCCCAATTATTTTTTTCAAATGTCAGAAAGTATTTAATGACAACATATGACAACCTAAACACCATTAACAACACCATGTATCATTTGTGGGGAGGGAGGGAGAGAGAGAGAGAGAGAGAGGGAGACAGAGGGGAGAGGGGGAGAGGGAAAAAGAGTGTCAGAAAACTCCCCAGTTGAATATTTCCCTCCAATTCTATGTATGGTTAATTCAGGAAGTAGCTGCTGCTCCTACAGGAGACAAATAGGTAAGATTTGGATCCTGGGATGGAGGGAGAGGGCTGGTCTGAGGGCAGGGATGGTTAGTGCTGCTTTAGCGAGGTTCTGTCCCTGGCAGAGCAAAGATTACACGACTTCTCTGAAGATGAAGGGGGATTACTGAAAGGACCCATCAGATGGGAGTAGGGTCAGATGCAAAGTGGTTTGTTGGGGGTCCTGGAGGCAGAGCAGAGAATGAGGAAAGGAAGCTCAAGGGAGGGAAAGAAGAGGGAGAGGGATCTATGAGGGAGGAAGGAAGGAATTTCTTGAGGTGGCCTAATGTCAGAAAAGGACACAGGCTTTGAAATAAGGAGGCTTGATTTCGACCCTCAGTTCTGTGAGCCCGTTTGGGGTCTTGTGTAAAATGGGATGCTAAAATGGCTGTTGTAAGACCACCATGACCATGACAAGGGACATGACGAGGGAGGAGTACGGCTCTTTGTAAACTGAATGGTGAAGTAAGTGCTAGTTCTACCTGAGCAGCGAGAAGGAGGGGCCAGGAGGAGGAGGTCGTATAGTGGGAAAGAGGAGGAGTGAAGGAAGGAAGGGTAGGAAGAGAAGGAGAGAAGGAGGTGGGGCTGGGGAAGAGAGTGGTGGGGGGAGTAGAAGAGAAGTTTTCCGGTGGACTCATAGAAGATAGAATTTCTTGTTTGCTTTGTTTTCTGGATCACATGCCAATAACTGCTGTTGCATTTTGGTTCTCCCCCTATAAAAAAGTTTCAGATAATAAAGTGTTCGGAGCTCATACCTTTTTCAACAACAGAAAAACTTATGCTGAACTTGTTGAAAAGCATGTTCTACCATTTCGGAAACAGCTGATCTGAGGATTGAATTTAATCATTCTTAGCATTGTTGTTTTGGATGGTTCCCTGGAGAATGAAGTTTGGGGCAGCAGAAGGCAGGAACTGGAGTGATATTTCAGAGCTATATTGCCAAACACATTCAGCCGGAGTACCCTGTGCATCTGTAACTTGACAACATTTTCAACAGCATCTGCTCTCTGAATGCACATAAAAAAACCTTGTTCTGGAAAGAATTTGTGTATGTTAACAAATATTAGGTGGAGAACTGGAGCCTGTGCAAGAGTGTTGTGATCACATAGGCAGAGAGTTTACAGTTTACACACACAGCCTGCAAGTGAAACCGTTTAATGAATGGAACGAAGAATGCATAATTTCATTATGAGTCATCACTATTAAAATAAAAAAAAATGATAGATACATAACCAGAAAGTGTAGCTATCTGTTCCAGATACAAGAGCTAATTATATTTTGGAGTATATAATTTATGCTCTGAGTAACTGCTTTTCCTTTGTTGTGACTATTTTTCTAGGAACAACAGGAAAGTTACTGTAGAAACCACTTCCGTCCTGTTATATTCCTGTCAATGCTGAAGCTGACTCACTCTGAAGTCCAAGTTTAGATCCTTGAAAGAGGCACTCTCTAGTATAAACGTGAAATTTTGGCCCTAGAAAATAATGACAAGAAAACAGTTGAAGACAATGTGACATTTAAAGCACGTGTCTGATTTCCAAGACACAATGAAATGCCGTTCATTGGTCTACCTCACTTTTCATGAAGATATTCCTTCTGATTAGAGGTTAAAAAAAAGTTCAGTAAGGATATGATAATTTCTGAAACTTTACATGTATATATATTCAAACACATCATATTTGATCATCAGAACAAAGTTATTGGGAGGCAGGGCAGATATGAATAGTCCCATTTCCATCTGGACGACTGAGGATGAGGGAGGTCAAATGATTTTCCTAAGATCACATAGCCTGGAAGTAGGTCTTCTAATGCACAATCCAGTGCAATTTTTACTTCATGAAAGTTTACACCTAGCTCCGAATATTTGTCCTGAAACATTCAGAAATATAAGCACTAGAAGAATCTTTTTAACCTTTATAAAGTATAAATTGGAGCTTACTGCCATGTTTTTTTTTTTTCTTTCCATCTGGCATATATTCAAGCTGGGTTTTTCACTTTTTTGTTTTGCAGCCCTTTATGTTTTTAAGGTAGAGTTGGTAAACCTTTTAAAAAGATAAACAATAAATTTTTACAATTCTGCTGACTACAGAATGGACACTGAATATGATTTCCTGTTAATGGCAGCAGCAGAACAGGACTCTGATCTATGGGCCTAGAAGCACAAACCCACCTAGTAAGGCCATGATTTGGATTGTCATCCTGAATTCTTTGATTGCATTTCTATCTGCTTAAAAATTAGAGAAAGGCCTGCAGAAACTCGTAGCCCCACCTTCTGTCAGCACTTAGTCCTTTCTGTAGGTTCCCGTAAATGACCATGCTGTATGCTTGTAGTTGAAATGGGAAAAGGAGGTAGAAGATTATAGAATATATACCTCAATGAATTTATCTGAATTTTCAGAGTAGTAGAAAAACATGCCCTCTCTGCCTCTCTACCATGCCCCCTCCCAGCAAACACAGATAGAGATGCCCGAGCCTCGCCCGGATGCCCATGAGAAAGCACTGGTACCAGCTAGTTTAACCAACTTTCTGAAGCCATCATTCTTTAGCTGAGCCATTGCATTTGGCAGACAGCTTATTGGGGCTGCCTTTCCAACCTTCTGAAGCCTGTCAGAGTATTGGACATAAATCAGCTTAAAAATAAAACGTAAAATAGAACATTGACAATTGTTGGAGTTTTATTTCATTTGGATTCTCCTACTTCCCAGGGCCTCGCTGCAATTTTCCTGCTTACTGGAAACAGGTACTAGAGCATGGTAACCCTCAGGGCACAGTGCATCCGTGTGTAACCAATGAGAAGATGATCGCTAGTTACCGTTATTATTATTATTATTATTATTATGACTTATGGTGTTGCAGTAATGTGTACACCATATAGCATTAGACGCAATACCTCCTGCTTTCAATGGAAGTTAATTAAAAGACCTCTGTCTTAAAAACAAGACAAACAAATCCCTTTTATGCAGAAGACTCCAAGATTAGGTACAAAGGACAAAGATTCACATGTATGTTGGTGTTTATATTCATTTGTATATTTTAATGACTTACTTTATGTGGCTAGATTCTTAGGGTGGGGAAAGAAAGACTTGGCAAAGACACTTGAACATTGATTGTAAAAGGTCCTACTTTACAAAACTACAGCAAAATCCTGATAAATCTATTAGGCCTTTATTAGCTGGAGAATTTCTAAGTGTTTACTCAATGTTAGACTAGGAAACTTTTCCTAAATATTTCCACATTTCATAATTTACTTAGACTAAGAGTCAGCAAAATGGATGTCAACAAATACATTTGTATACTGAAATGTATTTGTGAAGTTACTTTTATCAAGGGTGTCATATCAAGGTTAGACATGATAGTGACTTCACGGCATTTCCCACTTTTCTCCTTAAATACAAAACACTGTTTAGTTCTGATGATTTAAAAAGTGACATATGCTCGTGGTTGCAAAATTGGAGTATATAGAGAATATAAACGAAAGTCTTCTGTGATTCTATAATGCACAGGTGATTTCTATTAATAGTTAAAAAACTAGGATTATATAGCATATGTACATTTACATGTTAATTTTCTCCTTCACTTTATAACATTTTCCATGTTATTTTGAAATCTTCAAATCTTTTTTAAGGGATGAATAATATTTTGTCATATGGATCTTCCCTTATTTTAAAAAAGCCTGTTATTGGGGCGCCTGGGTGGCTCAGTTGGTTAGACAGCTGCCTTCGGCTCCGGTCATGATCCCAGGGTCCTGGGATCGAGCCCCGCTTGGGCTCCCTGCTCAGTGGGGACCCTGCTTCTCCTGCTCCCTCTACTGTTCCCCTGCTTGTGTTCTCTGGCGCTCTCTCTGTCAAATAAATAAATAGAATCTAAAAAAAAAAAAAGAAAAAAAAAAGCCTGTTATTGGACACACAAGTTACTTATTTTTTCTTTAGCGTAATGCTTTACTGAAGGTCTTTTTACATAAATCTTAGTCTATATCTCTGGTTCTCTAGTTATATGTATTTAGGACAGATTGCCACATCTGTATCATTGGCCTGAAAGGTCTGACCATTCCAAAGGCTCTTGGTGTATATTGCTAAACTGATCTCTTAAAAGGTTGTACCATTTTCAAGGTTCCACTGCGGCATGCCCTCCCCATGGCAGAGTAGTCCTTGGAGTGGGAAGAGGGGGCTTTGTTCTCTTTCACACGGAGAGGTTTATTTCCCTTTCATTTTGCTTGTGGGACTGAAGTGGAAGTCAGGAGCCAGGTAAAAAAAGGGAAAAGGAAGAGGTTTATTAATGTGAGAATTTTTGTTTCAATTTCCTGAAGTGGAACCGTTTTTATTCCCACTGTGGGGAGAGGGAAAGTGGAGAACTACTGCAACGTCTAGGGCTTACATTCCTGTTGTTCCTACTGCTCAGAGCAGAATCTCTCCCCAGCGGTGGCCTTTGAAGCCTGGGATATTCCTACTCCCAGGAGATGCTGTTGTAGTCACAAATACACAATTTACATCTGGTGTGTCTTTCTGAAAATCCATTCGCTTAAAGATTTTGGAGGCAGGGGTTTTGAATTTTCGTGTTCTGTCAAGTTTTAGCACAGGTATAAATAAGTAGAATGGCTTTCCCAACATCATTAAACCTGGAATTTTTTAGATAAGCTCAGCAAACAGTATTTTTATGAAATGGAAATCAGTGGAAATCTGGAACTTTCTTTGTCTTTAAGGAACTCTTGAGGCATTTGTCAAAATGAACAGAGAACATACCCTTAGTGAGAACTGATGATGCTAATACAGAAGGGTGGGAGCATATGATTTCTTGGTAAGTAAGAGGAGAACTTTGTTGCTTGTTATATGAAAATGGAGTTTGTTACCTTTCTAAGAATTCAGTAGTTTTTGGATGTCACACATGCAAAAATGGCTCCCACACAAATCAGATCGACATCCTGCCAAAATTTCATTCAATCAAATCTTAATTTACACAGGATTTCATGTTTTAATTCCTGCCAGTGAAGTAACTCAGACTGTGTGTGTGTGTGTGTGTGTGTGTGTGTGTGTGTGTGTGTGTGTGTGTGTTTGTGTCTGTGGTTGGGGGGGATAGATTTTAATGCTATTCCTAATTTATCTTTTAAAAGTATACTAATTCTAAAATTATGTTTTCAACTGGGATCACTGACTGGTAGTTAAACAGAGTATATACTCTTTTTAAGTGAGCCTGAAATATCAGAAAATATGCAAGATAAGGAAGGAAATTCAGAATAACCTGAAATCATTGAGACACGTGTCAGAGCCAACATCCCTAAAGCTCACCAGAAAGCACTTGATAGCGACAAGGCTGATAACATTACCCAACTATGTCTGGTAAATGTGTAATAAAAAGCTGCAGTCAATCAAAACAGAAGTATAGAATGTACCCAAATGTTTGTTTAAAACATGGTTTTATTACTATAGAGATGGAAAATGACCTTTTCTCTTCTTCAAGACAACATTGGATAAGTATTCCATGAAGTCATCACTTCGGCAGGGAAATTTAAATACCAATCATACAAGTTTAGAAGGAAAAACTCCCCAGAATTTTGCCACTTAAAAACAAAGTCTTGGTTAGATTACTCTAATGCATTGCATTGTAAAAATCAAGCAAGCCATTCAAAAGTGCTTGATGTTATCCTGAAGTTCAAAACATTATCTTTTCCATTTCCTTTGGAGGATGAAGCTCATGGGAGAGAAGACAATTTGGTAAAATTTTAACTATGGACATGGCCAGATGGCTGTTTGTGAAAATTAGAAAAAAAAAAAACTACCCCTTCATCAGGACATTTGTGAACCACCTACTAGAAAACTGTACTGATAAGTAGAAAAAAACAAAACAAAAACAACAACCTAGGATTTCTATGAAATGAATGATAGCCCCATGATCATAGACTAGAAAGCCAGCATGACCACATATGGTGGCTTTGTACATCTGAACCAAGAAGAGGTAGCATAGGAAATTTAATGCTGCAAAATTTTTGTTTAAAAAGAATGAGATTAACCCTACTGTTTTTTTTTTATTAAAAAATATCAAGTTGTAATTGACATACATTACATTAGTTTCAAGTGCACAACGTGATTCAATATTTGTATATATTGCAAGATGATTACCACAGTAAGTCTAGTTTAGTTGTCATCATACATAAAGAATTTTTTTTCTTGTGATGACGACTTTTAAGATCTACTTTCTTAGCAACTTTCAAATATGCAATGCAATATTAATAACTGTAGGTGCCATGTGTACATTACACACCCATGACTTATTTATGTTATAACTAGAAGTCTGTACCCTTCTACTTGTTTACCAATTTTTGTACCCCTCCTCACCTCTAGCAACCATCAGTCTGTATCTATAAGCTTGGCTACTTTTGTTTTTAGATTCCACATATAAGTGAAATTATATGGTATTTGTTTTTCTCTGTCTGACTTATTCACTTAGCATATAATGCCCTTAAGATTCATCCATGTTATCACAAATGGCAAAATTTCATTCTTTTTTATGGCTGAGTAGTATCCCATTGTTATGTATACCACATTTTCTTCATCTATTCATCCATTGATGAACACTTAGGTTGTTTCCATATCTTGGCTATTGTAAGTACTGCTACAATGAACATGGGGGTGTGTGTATCTGTCTGAGTTAGTGTTTTCATTTTTTTCTGAAAAATACCCAGAAGTGGAATTGCTGGATTGTATCATGGTTCTATTTTTAGTCTTTTGAGGAACTTTCACAGTGGTTGCACCAATTTACATTCCCATCAACAGTGTAGAAGGGTTCCCTTTTCTCTTCATATTCACCATTTGCTATTTCTTATCTTTTTGATAATAGCTATTCTAACAGCTACAAGGTGATATTTTATTGTGGTTTTGATTTGCATTTCCCTGATGATGAGTGATGTTGAACATTTTTTCATGTGCCTATTGGCCATCTGTCTTTTTTGGAAAAATGTCTATTCAAGCCCTCTGCCCATTTTTAAATTGGATTATTTTTGTTATTGAATTGTAAGAGTTCTTTATATATTTTGGATATTAACCCCTTATCAGATATATGATTTACAGATATCTTCACCCATTAAGTAGGTTGCCTTTTCATTTTGTTGATGGTTTTCTTTCCTGTGCAAAAGCTTTATATTTTAATGCAGTCCCACTTGCTTATTTTTGCATTTGTTGCCTTTGCCTTTGGTGCCAAATCCAAAAAATCACTGCCAAGACCAATGTCAAGGAGCTTACATCTATGTTTCCTTCTATTTTTTTTATGGTTTCAGGTTTTACATTCAAGTCTTTAATCCATTTTGAGTTAATTTTTGTATATGGTGAACGTTACCCTTTTCCTTATATTTTCATGATAACTTGGATGTTATTACTCATTTTTATTTGATCCTTCATTATTAGTGATATTAATTTCTGTGATATTGATTTGAAAATTACTTAATGGTAAAATACATGATGAACAAACAGTTAGCAATGTTTTTAGCAAAAACAATAGCAAGTACAAAAATGTATAGATGAAGAGGAGATTCTAAGACTCTATATAGTAAGCCGAGTACAGCTCACTTCTCCATTCCTTTCTCCAATCTGCTAATAGTTCTATGCAGGTATGGCTTTAAGTTCTGTTGGATGTCCTATGGAGAAAACTCCAAGGAATGGTTAAATGCCTGGAAACTGACTTCTGGAAGTCATGGGGTGAGGACAAGAAAAATTGCACATCCTGGAAGGCATGACCCATGGGACCTATGAATTCCTAAGGAAAGTCCTTGTTGGAATGTTTGTCTTTTATATTCCAAGGAAAGAAAAAGCAAAACATGCGGGTTGACTCGTCTCTGGCCCTGAGCCTGGGAGAGAGTACAAAGGTATCTGAAAGCAAGGAGGCCTCTTTCAGGTGCCCAAGGAGGCACTCTCTGCCCACTTCTACACCAAAGTCCTATGGGAGTAGAGACCACCTGCCCAGGAGTGCTGCTACTTGGCTTCTCCAAGGATCATATGTAAGCCCCAATCAGCCAGCAGAGAAAATAACAAATCCCTAAGGGAATTTAGCAGTTAGAGGGAAAAAGATGATTTCAAACAAACTGAATAATGATGAAGAGACGAATGATAATATATTTATATGGAGAGAGAGAGAGAGAGCACATGAGCAAGAGCACACTAAATAGATGATTTTCCATCTAAACTATTTTCCTGGATATTGAAGAGGCTTGGCTGGTCACTATTACAATGAAAGATCAAGTGCAAGATATATTCAAAGCACAGAAAAAAAAATACATATATAAGAGTTGGGGATTTAATCCAGAAAATCAAAGAGGTAAAAACAGGGGTTACAGGGGCAGAAGATGGAAAAGTCAAAAAAGAGGCAATGATTTTTTTTTTTAAGTACCAAGAAATTGTTTTCCTTCAGCAGAAGAAAGATTTGAAATCTGTTGCGGGCAAGACTTACAGTATTTTTCATGATTGTCTTAAAATAGTAGTACCCCTGTGGATCTTTGTTTAATAAATGAGTATGTATTGAAGGAACCAAACAATCAGTGGAGGCAGAAAAAGAAGACATGGTACATAGTGACACCTGATGCACAAACATACCCACACAACTGGATAGGGAAAGGCTGACTGGCAATATATTGTCAGAGTGCCCTGTGAGGACACGTGAAGAAGAATGGTCATGCCGAAAGGAATTCTGATAAAAGCCTGGAATGGAGAGGGAGAGGATAAGTAGAAGCATTCTGAAGGATTCCTTCTTGGGGAAAGGAAGAGAGAGTCAAGTATTTTAAATCTCCTATTGCAGAGTACAGGGGAGGAGACAAATTGATGAGTAATATAGCATCTTGGCTGTGGAAACAGAATGTTCTGGTGGGAAAATATTTAATATTTAAAAATAGTGAGTGTGGGAAGGCAAGATAACCATTGATGGAATGGAATAGTGCAGTAAAACTCCCAAATTAACATCATCAAAAATCCATGACAGCATGATTAAACTAGTAAAAATTGGAAAAAGAAAAAAAAAAAAAGAAACACCAATATAAAATAAATAAGATAACGTGGCAAGGAATTAAGTAGACTGGTTATTTTATTATTTGTAAATAGAACTTTAAAAGACTGAAACTATCAGATTGGGTTAAAAACAAATTCAACTCATGTATATACTATATATAGGAAAATAAAATTAAAGTGATAAAGGTTGAAAATGAAGAGGTAGAAAAAGAGATACCAAGCAAATACAAGCTAAAAGAAAGTGTGTGGGAGGGCAATATTAATGAAAGTCAGTATATTTGAACTTAAAAACACTATACAGGATAAAACAAGACATTATATCATGATAAAATGATAATTTTTGAAGGAGTAATTGTCATAAACTTATATTACTCTCCTATCAAGTATAAAACATAAATCAGCAAATTCATAAAACAAAAATTATAGAAATTCAGGGGAACACTTTCAAATGTTTTAACAGGGGACCTTATATTAAGTGATTGACAGTACTCTCTAAGAACTGGACAGATTGAATATACAAAACAAAACAAAAAAATAAGTAAAGCCATGCTGTCTTTTTTGCCTTCTGTGCCTGCTCAGGCCTCTTTCATTTTCACCTGAGCAAGTCCTCATGTTTAAGACCCAACTCCTACCCTCCCATAAAGGTCTGTGCATTTCTCTAATACTGTTCTTGAGAAATGCTGCATGAACACAGAAATGTGGTCCAGTTTTCCTTTGTGCATCCAGTGTCTAGCACTGTGCCTGACACACAGAACATATGCAATAAAAGTTAACTCCTGTATGAAGAGATGAACCCATGAATACTGTGCATTCTGTTGCTTAGCTTCCTTTGCTTTTGCCCTCCCTAGTGACAGTGATGGGGGTGACTTCCCGCCCAGAGACCTACTCGTGATGATGACAAAACCTGTGCCTTTGTAGATAGATGACTTTTGCTTATGATCCATACGCATAGTTGCTGAATGATGCTGTGAATGCATTTCACTTACGTTCCACTTCCTGAACTGACAACTGTGTCCGTGTCTGCAAGATTATTTGTTCCTTTGTTCTGGCCATTGTATGATGACAGTATGGGGGGTTAGAGTGGGGGCAGAAGAAATGTTCCAGAAGCTCTGTTAAGTGACCCAGAAGATGTCTTTACCTTGCAGATGGTGTTTCATATGAATTTTCTAGTGTCCTGCTGGGAAGCCTTCCTTGGCTGACGACTCCTGGAACATTTGGACAACCATTGCCTTGTAGCATATACACCTTAGTACTTGAACTGCATTTCTTGAGATTGTCTAGGGGGAAATTAATCCCGAATGGATTCGGGGAAGTTCGTTCGGTGAGCTTGACTCTGCAGCTGCTAGAATTGCCTCTTCTTTTTGTTTTTTGTTTTTTGTTTTTTTTAATTCTAGCTTCTGCCATCTGCTAGCATAGCCCAGGTGTGCAGGATTTTCTTATTCTCCTGTAAACATGACTCTGTCATCCCCTTTATTTGTCTGGTCATTAGTTATCAGATGGTTGATGTTTGATCATTCCTCAAAACATCTGCTCCAGATACTACTTCTCCAAGGGAAATGAAGAATAGCTAATATGCTTGGCAGTTAGTAGGTTAGGTTTAATTGCTTTCTTCTAATTTCAGTCAACTTGCACAATTTTTAATCTATGTAATTCATACTCAGTCGTCCAGTTTATTTGGGTGTGTAAAATGCGCCACATGGAAATCAACATCATAGTCCTCTACCTTCAAAGCTCATGTCAAGTACCATGTTCTCAGGTGTCCTCTGACTCTATCCAGAATGAGTTAGGATTTCCTCTTCTATTCATATCTGTATTTTATTAGGTGCCACTTTTCACTGTAGTTGTTTCTATCCCTTTTACTGAGAGGTGGAGTTGGGTTGGATATGTCACTTAACAGTGCAACCTCATTTATTGATACAACTGGCAAGTTCTTAGAAATTAGCAGATGCTCAGTAGAGACATACAGCCTGACTGATCTGCTACCATAATTTGAACTCCTTGTACCACTCTGGTGAGTCCTCAAAGAACGCAGGAAAACAGCAGTAGGGAATACTCTAATAAGAAATTTTCAGTAATGTTTCTGTAGAAGACTAGTTTAGAGGTAAGAGCACTGGATTTGTAGTTGGAAAATCTGTGTTTCATTGGCATGGCTGCCATTTTTGAACTCTGGCTCCTTGGAAAAGTCGTGCACATTCAGCTTTCCTGTCTGTCATATGGAGGTTCTAATATATCATGGCCACCTCAGAAAGTGTTGTGAGAACCAAATCAGAGGGCATTTGATAAACTGTGAAGCACTATGCAGAAGAAAGCTGTTGAAGTCTCTTCTGCTCATTTTGATATATCCAATGTACTGATATAGGTCATATGATATTAATTTTTTACACTTAAATACCATTAGAAAAAATGATTTATCACATAAGCTATACTCAGCATTCCAAAAGAGATGATGAAAGTGATTTGCCTTCTGCGCCTAACCAAGGCTTTAGTAATCCCTCAAAGATGGAAATATGGCAGGTTACAAAAAAAGAAAGAAAAGCAAGAAAGTAATTGGAGCATTCTTTTGCAAAACTTGTTGCTGACTCTCTTTAGTTCTGAAAGTAAATGGGAATCCTTGCATTCATATATTGCAGAACACATCTGACCAAATCAGGTCGTCTATATAAGAATTTTATAGAGTAATTCCAAAGAAATCTCACATTCTTGCCCTTCTTGATATGAGGTCAAAGAATTCACTTGGTTTCAAAGAGACCCATGTGGCTTTTAGGAAGTTGCTTCGGCTTCCCCACCTTCTGCATATTCTCCTGGGCTTCAAAGAATGCCTACTGGCCTTCCATTTGTCGGGGGATGGATTACTGACTAAGCACCATCTCTCTGACGGCGCCTAGAATGACTTAGAAAACTTCAAATTCTACTTCCATTTGGGAGTCCCACAATCACTACCTGCTTTACTAATTTCCCCAAAGCCTTCAATTAGCAATTACTGCTGTTCCTTTTTTGGGGTAATCAAAAGCAGCTTAGAGACTGAATTATTCACCTGTGTTCTGGAAAATTTGGTGCGCAGGGCCTTTATTGGGACCCTATACTGCTTTCTTCATCATCTAGGACAGGCATTTTTTTGCCTATGACCTTTAATTAATTTTATGTCAACTAGTTGTACTTACCCCAAAGTATTGGAGCTAATTTGTTTCTTTAATCTGAAAAAAGATTCAAGGTCTATTATAGTGATGGCAAGGTATTTGGCAACATGATGTCTGGAAGCTACGGTTACAGCATCCAGAGGCATCTGGCATTTGCTAATGTCCCTGTAAAGCTAAGTAAAGTAGGACAACAAGTGGAAGTTGAACCGTTAGACAAAAATTACCCAGCAGCCATCATATAGGAACACTTGATATTGATGGAACCAGCCAGAAACTAGCTTCAGAAAAAAGGTCGAAAGGATTAAATTTGAAAAAGACCTTCAGCAGGCAACTGAAGTATGTTTGCTATATGACTGTACCCAAAATCATAACCGATTTTGGGGGGAATATGAGAAACCATGAATTCATTTCAAAATCATCAAAATGTAGACTTAAAATCTTAAAATGTTTCTCAAGTCTTTCCTACAATTTTTTCAAATTTAAAATTTAATTAAAAAAATTTTTACATCTCGTTCTCATATTGTCTTTTTCAGTTACAACTACTTAGTGTTTTCTAACCAATATACTAAAAACTGAACATAATAAAAAGAAATACAGACCAGTTTTTTGGAAAAGAACAGAGAAAGCCAACTGAAGGGCAGAAACAAAAATGGAATAAAGATGGACCCAAAGAAAGATTTGTAAAAATGTTACACATTTCTTCCCTGACCCCTTTGGGATGTCATTGATTCAAATATTACTTACCCTGGTCATAAGACTTCATTCTACCGAACATCCCTTGATATATTCTTAGGCTACCATTATTTTCAAAGATCATTCTCTGCTTATGTTTCTTGTCTGAAAAGTGCTGACTTATATTCCAGGACCTGTTATTCTAGGCACCTGTTTTTGATGGGATATTAGCCCAATTAATGGGAATTAATAAAAGTCTGGGAACATGAATTAGATAAAATGGGAAATTACAGGCATATATAACTCTAACTTTTTAAGAGGAAACTATTATAAAATTCATTTTTCCAGAACCCTAGAGCTGATATAGAATTTAGCCTAGGAATACCTGCCTTCAAATCTGAGTTTTGCCACTTACTTTCTTGTGAATTACAGCAAGCCTCTCAACTTCTGGTCTCTCCTCTATCAAATGGGACCTCACAGAGTTACCATTAAAGTTCAGTTATGTGAAGGTCCTTCTAATACTCTAAACCACAAGTGCTAGTTAGCATTACGGTTACTGTTTATCAATCAAGCTCTCTCTGAAAAACCGAATCTCATTTAAGGCAAGAGGACACCTGTTTTAATTCCCATAGATGTTCTTTCCCCTGGCCTTGGTAATGTTTTTAAATTGATCTTTGTAATGTAGTATCAACCTTTATGGAATTATGGCTAAGAACAGGTGCAGTTCCCCAATATGTTTCTAACATCTGACCGGAATCAAAATCTGAGAATGATTCTTGAAAATAAATGGTAGTCCAGGGACGTAATAAGCGATGTTCAATAGGAAGAAGTACTGGGACCAGGGTAAGTCACAATTCAATCAACGACAGAGTAAATACTCCAATGAGACTATTAAGTTATTTATGCTGATGACAAGATTGTATAACCTGGGTTTTACTCCTTTCACAAAAGATAGGTTCGGAATTCAAAGTGACCTTGGGGATTTAGAAAGGAGATCAGAAATAGACACAATACAGTTGTTCTGCCTCGTTGCAGAGGTAGATGCAGGATGAGGAGAGGGCCGGAATGTGCCCAGAGTTCTGGCGGAAAGACCTGGCTGCGTGTGAGGACGCAGGAAGAGAGTGAGAGGTCCTGGGTAGTTCTCAGATGGCCTGTGAGTCAGCAATGCGGCTGCAGTTAGAAAGCAAGCTGAGTGCTGCAGGGCCCGGCAGGAAGGTGGCGTGGAGCGGAACCCGCAGGGGCAGCTCTTCTTACGGGGACAAGTGGACAGGCCACATTTGGATGCCTTATCTGGGGACCTCTGTGGACTACTTGGCTCAGGATTTTGTCTCTGATGAAACACCTGTAAATATTTATTTTAGACACTTACCCTCATTACCTTTGCAGAGGGTTAAGGCGGCTTTACTCTTTCAGATGGGAGCCATAGAGATGATTTACATATTAGACACAGCAGTTATGTGAAAGGCATGAATTCTATAACTCCAACTATCTTAACCCCCTTTATTAAAAGAGTATTTGTGAGTGGTTTAGGGATATTTCAAATCTTGTGAGGACCTCTAACTTTCAGCCCTTATCATCTCTTGTATTAGTATTTCCATAAGTTGCCCACTCAGAAGGGTGCTGTGCATTGCCCTGCCTGTCTGGTCGAAGCTCCCTCCCTTCCTGGACAGCCCTGTTCCCGTTTGCCTGCCTGCCCAACTGCTCCTCATCCTTTGGCCTCAGCTGAAGCCTCACTGCTGTGTGAAGCCCTTTGTGACCTTCCTGGGGAGAGTTACATCCTCTGTGCTTCCTCTGCTGTGTCTTGCACATTTCTTTGTTAAAGGCTCATTAATCACACCGGATAGAATTAGAATGTGAGCTTCTTGAAGGTACGGATAAAATCTAATTCATCTTTGTATTTTCATTACCTAGAAGGGTCCCTGGCACATGGTGCCTGCTCAATAAATATTTATTGAATGATAAAATGAAGGAGGGAATGAAGATAAACATATTAGTATAAAATCTAGTAAATACGTTAAAAAAAAAAAAAAGCCCGGTATTTAGCCTGAAGAAGGACCCTCTAACTTTGTGCATTGCATAGTGTGTACCCTACAGGTTTATAGGGAATTATATTTGAAGCTGAATTTTTAGAGTTTCCAGTGAGCTATAAGGAAGAAGTCTTTGCCAGTAACACCTACCAGAGCCCTTCCTCTCCTCACCTACAGGGGAAGAGCTAGACTAAGTCCCTTTTAATTTTAAGATACTTGATTACTTCATGCTATGCTCCAGCACTTTCTATTCTTTGGCCTGGACCAGTTTCCTGAGGGTCCACGATGGAGACAGAATCAATGTGAAGAGCACAATTCCACCTTCGGTAACTTGCTAGGGGCTTCCTCTGTTGAAATGATCCAAAAGTTTAATGAGTGAAGAAATTTTCATATTGTCCCATATTCATTTAATAATGAAGAGCCATGTGAAGCCAGCACTTGTGGTTTTCAAAGCTATAATACATAAATGTGTCTTTTTGAGTCTGTAAGTCTCTCTTTTCAAGTAAGTTTGATCAGAGGGAAACAAAAGATCTTTACTATAGCATTGTCTCCAAATGTTCTGCTTCTGTCATTCGAGTGACGCATTGGATGCCTGTTGATGATTTTAATGATCTCTTCCTCTCTGAAAGATGCTGGTCTCTAAGACGTGATCCCCTCCATCCACCAGCATTTTTGGTTCAGAAATAAACAAAGCAACAAAACCTGCATCATTTGTTTGCCTAATGGCATGTATTTAAAAAAAAATAAAAACCTCCCTCCTTTCCTCCCGCCTGTTTTTAATATTTATCTTTCCATGAGTACATGCAGCTGTCTTCAGTGTTGTCAACATGTTCCTAAGCAGGCTGACTGGGGTGTTGGCAAACGTCAACAGCAGGAAACCTCCAGCCCCTGACAGTTAGAGAAGACTCCCCTCTGAGCGGTGAGTTTAAAAAGCACTGATTGTTAATTTTTTTAAACCTTAGACTCTCAATAAGTTTATTAATGTCATGATTTAATTGTCTATTTTAAAATATTATGATTGCCACAGTGCCTCATGATTTTATTAGTTTTTTTTATTAACAAACGAGTTACGGATATTTTAATTGATAGCTTAATTTTTAAGAGTCTAGACGCTATATAGTCTGTAAGTCAGAGACCTCAAGACCTCAGTGAGGCATATGGTAGGGGTGAGAGCATAAGCTTGGGAACCAGGCTCACTTGAATCTGAATTATGACTCTGCCATGTCCGAACTTCGTCACTGGGGAATGAGCTGCTCTGTGCCTCAGTTTCCTCATTTATGACATAAGATTGACTTTATCTCCTTTGTAGAGTTATCATTAAAATTAAATGAGTTCCGGGGTGCCTGGGTGGCTCACTCTGTTAAGCTTCTACCTTCAGCTCAGGTCCTGACCTCAGGGTCCTGGGATCAAGTCCCGTATCGGGCTCCCAGCTCAGTGGGGAGCCTGCTTCTCTCTCTCACTCTCCCTCTGTACTCTCTCTCTCTCAAATAAATAAACAAAAAATCTTAAAAAAAATTAAGTTACTACATGTAAATCTCTTAGTACAATTTGAGATACATAGTGAATTTTTGATAAATGGTAATAAGCAATAGTGATGACGGAGAATCTTGAAGACGCCATTTTTCAGCAGGTGGCGTTTGTCCTGTTTCAGAGAACTCAAATCCTTATTTGTAAAAACAAACTTCCCCTCCTAGGATAGGAAAGACTTAAAGGTTTTCACTGTGTTGTCAAATTTCTTGAAAAGCACAAAACAGCTGAAAGCTTCGTTCAGACTTTGTAATAGCAGCACTGACATTTTAAAGCCCATTGTATGTAAATCTAGACACTGCATTTATCATTTATTTTCTGATTCTTTAACTACGTGTCTTGGGCCTTTATTTATATACTTGGGTGACAATTAAATTGCAGGAGTATCCATGGCCATTTTTGTTTGGGTGACCTTCATTTAGTTTCAAATACTCTGCAGACATAGATTCTGACAAACAGCAATATTTGGGAGAAATTTACAAAAGAGGAAAGGATCAGTGGGAAAAAAAGGTATTACTATTTTAAGGTAATTAATATTTTGGTTTTCTTGGCAGTAAAAATAGGACTTCACCAGATGGCAGATGTCTTTTTGGTTCGTAATGTCGTGCTGTATTTTGAATGAAGGATGGCAGGGGGAGGTGCTGTTTAAACACAGCTTTTTCAGATCATACCAAGGCATGCAATCTGGGCTTTGGGAACAGGGAGGAAATGAGTGAACAAGTAAGGTATTTTTATTGCGTAAGCACACGAACTTCTTTGTTTTCTTGAGAAAATGTGACTTTTTCAGGTGAAATTGGGCACATGAGGGCTGTGGAATTCTGTGAGACGTGCATGTGTTGGAAATGGAGCAACATGAGGACAATATAATTCCTGACGTCTCAGAGCAGTCGTCTGCAGGGTAGTTAGGAGAATGCCTCCCTGAGGAGACTTGCAGGGACAGAATGGAGTGACAGGGTAGACAGGTGTCCCTTACTCTAGACTCCTCTGTTGTGTGTTTTCCTTTTATCGCTCATGGACCGATTTGAGCCTCCTTTAAGCCCCTAGGAAAGGCACTGGGGAAACAAAAGTATCCCCAGTGTAGCTCACAGCCTGGTGGAGACAGAAGCCAAGGCCAGAGTAAGGTAAGAGCAAGGCCAAGGTCTCTTAACTATGGCAGCTGGTGGCAGTTAGACCTGAGTCCAAGCTTTTTCTCAATTTTATACTCCCAGTGCTCTCCACATTGTTTTCTGGGGGCACCAGGGAACCAAACGGCTGAACCAAGAATGGGCCTCAGAGATGATAATAACTGACATTTATTGAATACCTACTGTGTGCCAGGACCCTTACCTGTGTAATCTCTGCTCCCTTGTTAAGCCCTCAAGACAGGTATTTCTCCATTGCATTGGAACTACAGGATCATAGTGGCTGAGGAACTAGATCAAAGTTACACAGAACTGTCACTGAAGCTCATATCTTTCTGGAGCCAAAGCCCATGTTCTTCTCATGCTATCGCAGGGTTCTTTAGGGCATGCCTATGTCTTCTGGCTTGTTCTCATTTTCTTTAGCACCAAGGTGAGGATGAAAGGAAATATATATAGTTATAAGATTATATATCCAGATTTTAATGTGGCCCCAAAACATGAAAAAGTATGTACTATTATTTTTTCCTATCTTTTTTTTTTTTTTGCTATGCCAAAGAAGGGTGGTATGTGAAAAGGACGCTATTCTGGAAGGTAGGTCATGCAGATTTTAGTCTGAGTTGTACCACTACAAAGCTGTGGTCCTGGGTAAATCATTTAACCCCCCTGATCCCAGTTACTTCAATAAAAATGAGGAGTAGACTAAATTACTGTTTGTCTAAATTTTCTTCCAGATCTAATACTCAATGATATTTTATTATTTTATTTTATTTATTTGAGAGAGAGAGAGATAGCAACAGAGATAGTGAGAGAGAGCGAAATCAGGGAGGAGAGGGAGAAGCAGGCTCCCCGCTGAGCAGGGAGCCTGATGTGGGGCTTGATCCCAGGACCCTGGGATCATGACCTTAGCCAAAGGCAGATGTTTAACTGACTGAGCCACCCAGGTGCCCCTACTCAATGATTTTTTAAAAGGCCTCAAAATCCTTCACTAACATGAACTTGCACTCCCTACCAACCCCCCTGTTTTTATGTGAAATGTTAGGGTACACATACAGCAGATAACTTATTTTGGATCCTCTTTGAGCACAAATAGACTCTTGCCCTCCTGATTGAGTCCTTGGTCATGCTACGAGTAGATTCAGAAGCACACTTCCCAAATAATTACCAATATTCATGGAGATAATTAACTTACACAGACAATGCTTGGAAATATCATCTGATGCCAGGAATGTTTACTGAAGATTCGTTTATTTCCCCAATCAGCTGAGGCATGAGGGGGAAAGAGAAGATACTTTCATGGTTTTATGTGCTCTGTGGGTATATTCTTGGAAGTCTCCCTAGCTTTATTATTTGCTTCCTGGACTCATTAATTCTGTTGAGAAAATTAAAGAAGCAAATGCTAGTAAAGGAATTGAAAACTCTAAAATTCTCACATCAACATATGTTATCATGAAGAAACTGTTAGTAGCTGCTGATTTGTTGAGTACCTCCTAAGCACAGATTCTCCACACCTATCATGACCACTTTTCATGGTGAACTTTTTAGGTAGGCATTGCCTTTTATTTTTTCTAATCAGCTTTATTGAGATATAATTCACATTATCATCTTTCTTTTTATCAGCATGGATAAAAAAAATCTTACAGAATTTTTGCTATGTGCTCTAAAGAACCTTTTATTTACGATAAAAATACTACATGAGCCCAAATATATTTTGTTAAAAGGACTGTGTTTTCCATTATGTTCCCTTCAAAGGAGAGAACATGATCACGGGAGGTCGGTAAGGCATTAACTGTTGTGGCGCTCCTCAGCCAGAGCGTGGGTGCTTGTGATGGGCTGCAGAGGGGCACGGTTTCCAGCTGTACACTGCTGCTCTATAAGCATTTACCTTAAATCCTGTACAGGTGTTTTAAAGATTTTCTTTTGCTCATTGTCCACTGTTTCAGAATCTTAGAACCACCCAGATTTAGAGCTTATCTGATTCAAGCTTCAATTTTCCAAATGAGACAAAGGACACTCAGGCAGAGGAAGTAACTTACTCAAGGCCACATGCTCATCTAAGATGGACTTGAGATAGAATCTAGACAGGCCTATTTAATTTGCTGCACTCTATAACCCTCGTTTTCATCCATGTTAATACTTGATCTGAGTGACCGTAGGGTGAACTCAGGCCTTTGGAGTCATGGTAATACCAAAGTTTGTCCCTGCCATGTAATAGAAGTGCAAGTACATGTCATGAATAAAACCTTTAGACATTATCTTGTTATAGGGAAAAAAGTTTGTTACATTAGGTCTAATCTAGGTATCTTTTAGAACAAAGAAGGCATCTTCCACTATTGCTTCTAGCAGAATAAACTTAGTAGGAAGTCCATAATTTAAATATATTAAACAATTTGGAATATAGTTTGCGAGAGAGCGAGCGCACACGCGTGCAATTGCGCACAAGCAGGGGAGGGGCAGAGGGAGCAGCAGACTCCCCACTGAGTGGGAAGCCAGATACGGGACTCATTTCCAGGACCCTGGGATCATGACCTGAATGGAAGGCAGATGCTTAACCGACTGAGCCACCCAGGCACCCAAGGAATACAGTGGTTTCTATCTAAAGATAGACCGACACAAATTTTCTCACCTGGAACATTTATATTCTCTCTACGTTATAGATACTCAGTATGATCAACAATTTCATGTTACTTGATTAACCCATACTTCTGATATTTTAGGAAAATACTCTTATTATGCTGCTAATTATCCTCCTAAATTCTTGACTCTGCTTCTTTTGCTCTGGCCTCTGTTTTTGTTTTACTTGTTTTCTTTAACACACACACACACACACACACCCCTTCCATAATATAAATGAAAATAATTTGAAACTTTTTGTACTTGATATATGATATATGATTAAGATTGTTTTTTACTCTTTATTTCAGGGCGTGCCACATTTCTGTTTAATATTTTCAAGTTCCTTTTGTATTAAAATACTGTTACAAGTTGGCTTCTCTGGCAGTAAATGCTGAGATGGAGTTTGGGATGTGTATCTGTTTCCTAGGGCTGTCATGACAAAATACCACAAACTGGGTGGCTTAAACAATAGAAATGTATTGTCTCACAGTTCTGGAGGCTCAGAGTCTGAGATTAAGGTGTGGCAGGGTTGGTTCCTTCTGAGGCTGAGGGAAGGATCTGTTCCAGGCTGCTCCCCAGCTTCTTGTAATTTTCTGGCAATGTTGGCATTCCCTGGCTGTGACAGTATCACCCCAATGTCTGCCTTCAGGTTCACATGCCATTCTCCTTGTGCGTGTCTCTGTGTCCAAGTTTTCCCTTTTATAAGTCCTCCAGTCATGTTGGATTAAAGCCCGCCTTACTTCAGTATGACCCCATCATATCTAGTTACATCAGCAATGAATCTATTTCCAGATAAAGTCACGTTCTGAGGTACTAGGGGTTAGGGCTTCAACATATGAATTTTGAGGGTACTCAATCCAACCCATCCAGGGTACAAAATGTGTACCTCCAAGGGAAAGGTACAAGAAACAGAGGAAGAGGTTAAACCACTGGGCAGAGGAAGAGGTTAAACCACCATGCAGGCCCCACAAAGCCTGAGACAATCCGGCAACAAGCTTCGGGACAAATATTGCCCATTGGCAAGTCCCTCTGAGAGGACTTTATACCCTACCTCTCTCAGTCATCAGGTATGGGTTGCCTGGGAAGGGCTTCCTTTGGGTAAGCCATCTTCTGAATAAAGGCAGGCTCTGAAGGAACTGATAGCTGAAGTCTGGCTATAGATTATACTCCTCATCTGGACAGCAAATCCTTCTATGAAGGGGTATCTTGGTGGTGCATCTCCACGTCTATCACAAATACGTAAGTATTACTGACCTCTTTACGGTTAAAAAAAAATAAAAACACCAAAAACTTGATCTGGAAAAAAAAATGCTAATCTTATAAAAATATCTATCTTTCCTGCTTAAATACCTTGAATGTTCTCCATGGCCAGGTTAAGGTATAAATCCCCTAATCTAACACTTAAGGCACTCTGCCATTGGACTCAAATTTGTGTTTCAGTCTCTGTACTCTGCAACAGAATCCTCTGTTCTAGCCAAGTTGATTTTTCTCTATGTAGGGTATGGAACTCAAGCGCAACTTCTTCCTTAATATCTTTTACCTATTGAGAAGTACAGAGATATTAGAAAGGTAGATTACAGTCCAATTGGAAAAGTCTTGAAGCCAGACTAAAAGGGTTGTAATTAAATCTATAGTCTAAACCAAGAATTGAAGAAATATAGCATGCAGAACAAATCCAGCTTGCCATCTGTTACTGTAAATAAAGTTTTATTGGAACACAGCCATGCCCTTTCTCTTGCATGTAGTCAGTGGCTATTATTATGGTTCAATTCTGCAGAACTGAGTAGTTGCCTCAGATACTGTGTAGCCCACAAAACCTAAAATATTGACTATCTGGTCCTTTACAGAATAAGTTTGCTGGCTCTTTTATCCAACCCTTCTTTTGTAGTGGAAAAAGTATGGCTTTTCTCTTGAAGTTTTCTGGAAGGCAGCTATGCTCACCACTACACCACCAACGCTGCACTCTCTTGAAGTTTTCTGGATGGTTCCTGTTCAGACTGATCTTTACAATCTTTAAACTCATAAGGCACATAGCGGTTTTCCTATGTCAGGATTTGTGCTTCTAAGGTCTATGTCCCTGTGAAATTGTGATTTGTAATAAGAAACATATATATATATGTGTACACATATTATATATATATATATATAGTATATATATTTTTGGTTTTCATCTATTTCTTGGACAGAGCTTCTAAAATCTTTGAAGTTTCCAAGTGATGAAAGAATCAAGATGTCTTTGTTTTGACTTTGGAAAGCCCCTAGGTTCTCTAGGGGCTGGTTGCCGGGGGAACAAACCAGGTGATTAGAAGGTTGGAATTTCAGCCCTCCACCCACCCCCAATGGGCAATGATTTAATCAATTTTGTCTGTGTAATGAAGCCTCGATAAAAACTCCAAACAATGGGGTTGGAGATCTTCCAAGATGGTGAACATGTGGAGATTTGGGGAGAGTGGCAAACTCAGAGAACATGAAAGCTCTGTCCCCTTTCCCCATACCTTGCCCTAAGCATCTCTTCCATCTGGCTGTTCCTGAGTCATATCCGTTTATAATAAACTGGCAATGTAGTAAGTAAATGTTTCTCTGAGTTCTGTGAGGCACTCTAGCAAATTAATCAAACCCAAGGAGTTGGGGGTAGGGGGTTGGAACCTCCAAATGATAGCCCATTATTCAGAAGTACAGTTGACAGCCTGGATTTGCAACTGGTGTCTGGAGTCAGGGTTGGGAGCCGTCTCCTGTGACCGACTCCCTTAACCTGTGGAATTTGCTGCTATCTCCTGGTAGATAGTGTCAGAACTGAGTCGTAGGACACCCCGCCTAATGTCAGCGGATTGCTTGGTGGAAGGAAAAAAACCCAAACATCAGAACTGCTGTCAGAATCTTAGTCTCACAGCCCTAAGCAGATTGTGAGCGTGTGAGCACAGGCTGTGCCTTCATTTTATTTTGGATTTTCCACAGTGTTTCACAGGAAGTATCTCTTAATGACATGGAGATTTGTTATCACTTGCTTGAGAGGCAGTTTGTTGGAATGTGGAAAAATGGTCTTTGGAGTCCAGTAGATCCAGCTCCTCTGTCTTATGTGTGTCACCTCGGGAAAGACCTAATTTCTCTCAGCCTCAGACTTTTGCTCAGCCCTGGTATGGCAGTCACAGTTTTGAGGCTACAAGTGTCTTACAGATGGTACTTGACCCAGGAGATAGACTTTTGTTCCAGGCTAAAGCGAGTGAGATATTCAACAGTTCTCACACTAAAGCAGAGCTAAGGAGAGGGCATCACGCGGAAGGCATTACAGGAGTGATTCATCTACCTCAGGCAAGAACAAAGAGGAACAGATAGAGCTCTATGCTTTTCCCTGGGGCGTTAGTGGCATTTGGGGAGAGATAGTCTTCTGAGGTGAGGGAGTGTCCCTCTCTTTGTAAGATGTTTGTCTTCTCTGTTACCCTCCCACTTCTAATAGCGTCCCTGCCCACCACTCATTGAGCCATAATAGCCCACACATAGTTCCAAATGTCCCTTGAAGGTCACTACTATTTTGGCTGAGAACCACAGCATACTTCCAATAGTGCTAGGGGTCTTGCGTGTGTTTTAGAGAATACTGAGGAAAGCAAGTTGGGGCTGTGGAGACGCCCACAGAATAGCTGTACTCTGCTCTGTTTTACATGACTGAGATTTTGTTTGAGAAGATACCTATAGCTAAAGGTTTTGAAAATAGAAGTGCAGTTCTACAGCTGAAGTCAAACATTGCTTAACTGTAAAGGCTGAACTACGAACAGTATCAGATCAAAGCTGAGAAAGAGTCCATTCAACTCAAGGAGGCATGGAGCTGGAAAAGAAAAGAATAAAGGGGTCCTGCCCTATCAAGGCCAATACAGACCCTCCCCTCCCCTCTAGGAGTGGACACAAACGCTGGCAACTAGTGCGATCATAATGACAATACTGTCCATTCATTTAGCACCTGCTGTGAGCTACACACTACATATATACAATTTCTACACTTACAACTATGTCACGTGATAGGTAGCAGGCAAAAATAGTCTCATGGTAGTTGAGCCATGTCTCTATACTCACACAGCTAGTTAGTGACTGAACCTGGATTCAAATCCATGTTTTTTTTTTAATTTTTTTTAAAGATTTTATTTATTTATTTGACAGAGAGTTAGCGAGAGCAGGAACACAAGCAGGGGGAGTGGGAGAGGGAGAAGCAGGGGGAGTGGGAGAGGGAGAAGCAGGCCTCCCGCCGAGCAGGGAGCCTGATGTGGGGCTCGATCCCAGGACCCTGGGATCATGACCTGAGCCGAAGGCAGCCGCTTAATGGCTGAGCCACCCAGGCGCCTCTAAATCCATGTTTTACTATAAAAGCTTACCAAGCTACAATATGATATTATTTGTAATTTGTTCTTCACCTAACATTTCAAATTAACAAATATTTGTGTTGGGCTCCTGCTGTTTGCTGTGCTTATGCTTAAATGCTGAAAGATTGTATGTGACATTGCATATAAGAATTTATTTTCTTCCGGTTAATCCATTGTTTGTCCTTTTAAAGGCTGCCTTCATGTAGTTAAGTGTGGCACTTGCCTTGGGGTGACTTGGACATGCTGAGCACAGGGCACCTCCTCTAGAAGGGCATTCAAGGGGGCCCTCTTCCTGTGTCACTTACTACTCGGGGTTGATATAATACCCGAATCAAACATCTCCCCAGGGGACAGTTTTTCTTTCTAGCAAGTCTTAGGAATGGTTCTGGGAGGCAAATAAAACACTGTTTGAAAACTGGGGACTTGTGATTTTCTTAGGCAGAATAAATATGTGCCCTTTAAGAGCTCTGTATCATGCCTGAAATGATTAAGTGGATTGCTATTGTTAAATAAATAGGACCAGCAAATTGATTCCCATCAATGAGATACAGGAGTCTATCTTGTAAAATCAGCTAAAATACCTAATCATGCACAGAAGTTAGATATGAAACCTTTATGTATACATCAATAATAAGTCATTTTTATGAAAGGCAGATACCAGGGTTCCTCTTCTTTTGCTCATAACACTTTCCTCCCATATGTCCCACCTTTGACAACATACAACACAGCCAGAGGTCTGCACTGTTTCTCACTTATTTTCTGGCTTATCACATAGATCAGTTGTCTGGGAAATGCCGTAAGGACGTTTCTCTGTATTTACTTAAAGTGCTTATACAAATTGCTCCATTGCTTCAGGATATGAAGTTCTATAGGAATCTGTAGTTTTTACGTCTGTCTTAGGGTGTGGTATCTTGGAGTTTCCTTGTCTTCTTTTTTAAAGTAAAGTATGTGATAATGGATTGGTTCAACCCACCCTAGACAAAACTATTTTGGTGAAAACATCAGGGGTTTTACATCCCCCCCAACGTTCACGTGGTTACAGCGAAAAGTGGTCTGATAAAATGAAATCAAATTGTGATGTGGATGAAGACATTAAGGGGAGAAGCACACCATACTCGCAGCCTAGGAAACTGGATATTCTTTGCTTCTCATGCCATCGTCTGACTTCTAGACTGGTTGAGTGACATTGGGCAAACCATTGTTAGTCTGAGCTAAGGTGTTCTCAGCTGCGAGATGAGTGTGTTGGAACAGGGGCAGCGGCACTTGGCAAGTGCATCACCACGCCCTTGTCTGGCATCTACACTGGATGGTGTGGATCGGGCATGGCTATAGCGCCCACAGGACCAAAGTCTGGTTTTGTTGTCCTTTTTAATATGGGACTCTAGGCAGTATTTCCAAATGATTAATTAAATGCAGGTTGTCATCTCTAGTGGAAGGACTGGTGGGCTCTTTCCAGCTCCCCTTAATGAGCTATCATGTGAAGCCCTTCTAGAGATTTTTACATATGCAGAAGACTATGGGGAGTATAATAATATATAAAGTATAATAAACTTTCTGACATAAATATTATACTGATTATAATAAACTTTCTGACATAAATAATGACTTTCTGACAATAAAAAGTTAGCAGAATAGAAGAGAAAATTTGGATGAGGATAGATGGATGGTTGAGACTTTATTGATAACCTTCAAATCATATGCCTTAAATACCACCCTATACTGTCTCTGAAAGCTCATTCCATTTAGACATTTAAAAAACTAAGGAACTCAGTTGCTAACCTACAGTTAAAAGTTTTCCTATTACTTTAAAGAAATCGAATAAAGATTTAAAATGTTTTTTATTTAAATCAAAATTCTGACCACTATTTGATAAATATCCTAAGAGTCTCATTAGAAATAATTACAGCCCACCCCACTTTTTTGGGGTAGTGGGTGAGAGAAGAATTTCTGTTTTTTTTTTTAAGATTTTATTTATTTATTTGACAGAGAGTTAGTGAGAGCCAGAACACAAGCAGGGGGAGTGGGAGAGGGAGAAGCAGGTTTCCCGCGGAGCAGGGTGCCCAATGCGGGGCTCGATCCCAGGACCCTGGGATCATGACCTGAGCCGAAGGCAGACGCTTCACGACTGAGCCACCCAGGCACCCTGAGAGAATTTCTAAAATATAAAGTGCCAGTAAAATAGACATGCTTTTATATTTTCATTTTGACTTTTTGGCCAATGTTCAAATGGTATGGAAAACCCAGTTGAAATCCTCATGAATGATTTATAGCATCATTTAAATCCTTTTATTGAATGAGAGACAGATATTTCTAAATGGGCATGATTACAGTCTTCCATATAAAATAATAAATTAAAAAAAAGTTCCTTAATGTTGTTTGGTAGTTTATGATAGAAAAATGTGGTCTAATAGGTTTGTTTTATTGGATTACCTTTTCATTTATTTAATCAACCAGGAGCCCTATCGCACTTTACAATAACGTTATTTTATTAGTTTTTATTTTTTGTTTTTTTATTTTTTAAAGATTTTATTGAGAAAGAGAGAGAGAGCACACAAGCAGGGGGAGGAGCAGAGGGAGACGGAGCAGACTCCCTGCTGAGCAGAGAACCCGATGTGGGGCTCAATCCAGGACCCCAGGATCATGACCTGAGCCAAAGACAGATGCTCAACCGACTGAGCCTCCCATGCGCCCCAGTAATGTTATTTTAGAAAAGAAGAAAATTATGGGTTCAGGGGCTAGGCTAACTGCCCAAGGTCTCATCTCTACAATGTTCTGGAAAAGAACTTGGATTTAAGTTTCTTGACCTTCTGTTCTAAGCTCTTTAGCCTACATTCTGTGCTTTTTTTTTTTTCCAAAAATTATATTTTTGGGTTAAATTACTTAGAAACAATTTACTTTTTATTTTTTTAAAGATTTTATTTATTAGAGAGAGAGTGTGCACAAGCAGGGGGGAGGCACAGAGGGAGAGGAAGAAGCAGACTCCCCACTGAGCAGGGAGCCCGAGGCAGGGCTTGATGCCAGGACCCCGAGATCGAGATCATGACCTGAGCTGAAGGCAGATGCTTAACTGACTGACTCACCCAGGAATCCCTATAAACAATTTAAATATGAATAAGAAGCAATGGTTTTAGTGGCAATAAAATAGAAGGAATACTAAAAAACTGCAACATTTTGGACAAATGTAAGAAGTTTTTATTGTGGTTGGGTTTCTTAATTTACAAAGATCTGGTGCTTGCCTCAAACCCTCCACTGATAGGATTTTCACAGATGACATGCTCTTTGTATTTATTGTTAACCATGTAAACATGCTGGGGACACACACACACACAAACGCACACACACACACACACATACAGAACCCCCTCCCCGTTCATATTCATTCTTTCTCTCTCTCACACACCCCTTTCCCCCAATCCTGTATCCCGTTCCTATTCTTTCTCTGTTGGGGGAGTTATATTAGAGCTGGTCACAAGAAACACATATTCTCAGGTTGCCATTTATCTTGTACCTATTGGCAGACTTGCTTATTTTTCCTTTTGATGAGATTGTAATCTTTTGTAAATGGTAAGCAGGACAGAAGAAAGCACCTGTTCTGTTTCCATGTGCTTGTTTCTCTCAAACTACAGCTCTCCTTTAAACTTAATTTAGCCAAATGACTCATGTAATGTTATAATGATATCACCCCCAAACAAGCTCACTTCTCACAGTCATACCAAAATCTTTGCTACCAGGAGCCTGTGAACTTCCATGTATCCTCACTGGGATTTGATCCATAATAAATACTGGCCACATTCGTTGACTTGAATAGAGCCCATTGTTATAAAAGACATAAAAGTGTACAAAAAAGGAAGTGCCATAAAGAAGAGAGTTCAAGCGGTGGAACTAGATAGATCAAGGGATTTACTTTTGGCTCTATCGTTTCCTAGCTTGTCTTATACAAATACTTTAACTTTTTTGAGACTCAGCTTTCCCATCTGGAAAATAGGAATAATAATCTTACTGAACAGCACCTAGCGAAGTTTCTAATACAAAGCGGATGCTCATAAGTGGTTGTGATTTTTATTATGTTATTGTTGTTATGATTATTAATTGTTATTAGCAAAAACCCCAAATAAGGGAGAATCATAGAACTTGGCTGTTTCTGTTTTGGCTGGGTTGGGAATGAAACATTTCCTGTAGGGAGAGCTTCTATAAGGTCTGCTTTTAATTCGTAAGATAAAGAGAATCCTGTACCAGTATATGGAGAGAAATTTGATTTAAAATATTATATGGATTAAATTTATACCGACCCATAGACTTAATCAGCCTCATTAGTACTCATCCTGGAGCCAGTTAGTACAAGCAGCACAGCAAAATCCATTAACTCCCATTTTAATCTAATTATGTAACAGTCGATGAGCAAATGATGTTGACTGTATGGAATTTTGCTGTACATCCTCCATGACTGAAACCAACTACTTATGGTGACAGAGGGATCCTGAGGTCAGTGAAATTTCCCTTTCTGGTTTACTTTTACAGATTGATGTACAGTGCTATGAGAAACACTTAAACCTGTCCCACCACATGAGATATCCAGACTCTTCATTCATTCACTCTATATTTTATTCAGAAACAACCATTGTTTCGAGTCTTGACAACAATAATGATTATCAGCTAGTATTTGTGAAATGGTTACCTTGCTCACTTCATTAGCACAGGAGAACAAAAGACAGCTTGGGCATGGGCTTGGCCTTCCTGTTGCTTACTGTCTAGTAGTGAAAGGCAAATGAGAGTAATAAGGTGTTACAGACTCTCTGATGGCATTGTCTAAGGACCAGGGAGAGTTTGAAGGCAGGAGTAGTTAATCCCAAATTTTGTATGGGGCATTCAAAGCCCTTTGTGATTGCACCAGCCTAATCCTTCTGCCTCATCCTTCACCATTTTCCCCACCCCACCCCATAATACATACACATCTGTACTCCATGGTGTATTAAACTGTACTCATTGCTCCCCTGTATTACTTACATTTTTCTGTACACCCCTTCACAGTTGAGTTATTTGAATTTTATGATGACCTGAGAGTATCTCTAACTTGGTAGGAAGCCTAGATTTTGGCCGAGACTTAAATCAAGGCATCTGTGGAAAAAAGGTTAACATCTTCCAGGCAAGCGAGTCCTTCCTCATTGAAAATTTTGGGGAGTCACATCTCTAAAGAACTGTCTAATCAGTACCTGGTTTCTTGAGTGTAGTGCCTGAGGGAAAAGCCTAAAGAACTCCATTTTATTAACCAATCCAAATTGCTGGCAAATGTTTTCCCTGAAGGATTTTCTAAAAAGTAGGGATTGAAGTCTCAGTGGTGAAGAACATGAACACATGGACTCCAGCAAAACATTTTCTCCTGTAGGGCAATTGGAGGCAGTAGGCCTGAAAACAACACCTATATAATTTCCATCACAGATTTTTGACTCTTGCATCTGATGTGAATCTGACTAAGAAATCCAGGGCAACAACTTTATACCCTGATCTCAAGAGTCATGTTCTGCAGAACTATAGTCTCAGAGGAACACATTTGTAATGCTAGGCTTATAAGTATACCTCTGTGCCAGAAGAATTCAAGCCTGGCAAGTCTCCTTTTTACTCTTCATTTATTCCACAATCTTTGATGACTTACTGTGTCTTAGGTAACACTTGAAGAAACAACCCAAGTTGTTGCGTCGACTTGGATGACTATTAAACCTGCTCCAGCCTTGACTCACCTAGATAGTGAGAAGGCAGTGGTTAGGTTTTGATGGTCAAGTCCACAGCTGCTGTCTGAAGAGTGAGCACATACTAAAGTTCTGGTGATTTTTCTTGAGGGTAACAAGGACTCTTTCCCATCATTCCAGGAGGGTTTCTGCTAGACTCTATTACTGAACATGGTTCTGATAGGAGATTTGTCAAAGGAAGCCAGCCTGGCTAAAGTTTTCCATTATCTGACTCACTTCCTTAAAATATAGTTTACTAAATTAAAAAAAAATTTTTTTTGACTTCCCTTTAATGATGACCATGGTATAGTACCAAATTTTACAAGGAATAGTAAGATGTCCCCAAAGTTGTAAAATGAAGAAAGCCAGATCAAGAAATACTGGCAATTTTTGCTAGACGAATTCCTAGTTTGAGAGAAGTGAGAGCTAAAGAGAAGGGTGAAGGGTAAGATCCCTGGCTGGTGCTGGAGATGGTTCTGGGGTCTGTTAGTCACATATTTCCAGGGAATGTGTAAGTCAGAGATAATTACCTAAATACTAAAAAACAAAACAAAACAAAAGCCCAGCAAGATGATTTAATGAGGACTGAAGCACATATAGCCGTAACATCCCTACATCTTTGCAGAGTGCAGCTTTGAGCCATGTCTGGATGGGCAAGGTTTTATTTCTAGGCTTTTCATATGCCAAAGGGGTCCGGCAGGGTGGGGTGGGGTGGGGGAAGAAAGGATGTGTTTCAGGGCCAACAAAAGGTCCATAACTCTGGAATATGGAGAAGAGGTTAGGAAGGGTGGCACAGGAAGTGAAAGCTCATAAATTGAGATTTAATGGGAAAGGTTAGGTTTCTGAGAAATGATACACGTAGAGAGAGCCAAGCTGGTTCCTAATTTCTCTCACATACTCAGAGGACTTGAAATTAAAGAGAAGTTTCTATTGCTCTCATTATTTATGTGACCTTGGGCAAGTGATTGAACCTTTGTAAAGATCAGTTTCCTCATCTGGAAAATAAAGGGATTGAATTAAATAATCTTTTTTTTTTTTTTTTTTAAATAATCTTTAGGGTCTCTTGCAGCTCTGCTATCTATGAGATTAGAATCACTGATACTTAAAGGGATTAAAAGTGTTATCTATCCACTTCCCTCTCCCCAACAAAAACAAACAAAAATAGACTATAACCCCCATAGAAATTCTACACTCAGATGGTTAGATTGCTAGTGAGTTATTAACAAATACATCAAGCACTTTCTTTGTCATTAGGTAAAAAAGAAATCTTAACAGGATCTCTTAAGGTCTGCTCTGAACTGGGTTATAGAGCCAGCTCATCCCTGTCTCACCGTGCCCCGTGCCTCTTTGCTCCACCATCCTATCTGAAGAGCTGTGGTTCCTGCAGCAGCATGACCTTCTGTCTCACCTTCATGCCTTGGTGCCCCAACCAGTGCCTGGCTGACTCTTAACACTTAGGACTCACCATAACAACAGATTCCACCAGGAAATCTGCCAGGCACCTTATTTCTCACTCCCAAAGAAAATGAAGTCTTATTTAGTTGGCCCTATGTTTTTTCTTTTTCCTCTGTAGTATCTGAGCATATCTCCATTACTGTAATTTTAATTGTTTATTTACCCTTCTCCCTACTAGTCTGCAAACTCCTTGAGGGTAAGTGTCTTATTTATCTTTGAATTGCAAGACTGAGCACTTTGTTTGGCACAAGGAAATGCTCAATCAATGTTGCTGAATCAATGAGTGCATAAATAATTTAACACTATTCAGGGAAAGAGGCAGAGACAAAGCAACATCTTTAAAAGACAACCCAGACACATGTCTGCTTTTTGTAATAGTCAATTGCAAATGAATGCTCTGTCACCTTCCCATTGGGAAGAGTCTAACAGCAGAGGTAATACTAATCACTTCCCATTTGCATGCAATTGCCAATTTTCCTGAGTCGTGTTTAGCTGGTAGCAACGGAGTCTAATCTGGTCCCGTCCATTGGAGAGCATTCCATTCTAATAGCTGCCTTGCCATAAGTTGGAAATGCATCACGCACAAGCTACTTGTTTCTGCATCATAAACTTCTAATGTTTCTTTAGGCTGATAGAGTTTTGTATGTCTTGAAGTCTGGAGATGAGCCAAATATTCTTCTTTGTTGATGATGTCTTAGATTGCCCCCTCCTCTTGTGCCATCCTCCTGTCCCAGTGCTCAGTGGAAGCCTGGATTTTTGGAGTTAGCAGATACCTTCTCCAAGATGCAGTTTTCTTCTTAAAATCAGATCGAAGTTTCCAGATGCTGGCTATAGTTAAGTGGTCATCCGTCCTTGGAGTTTATGCCTCAGGGGGTTGCCCAGGTCTCCGTTCTGGGGATTTGACACTTTAGTCAATCCATACTACCCCTCTCTGCCTCACAACCTCCCAATCCTCCTCCCTCTATTTCCCTGGGTGTGTGGGAGTAAGTGCATGATGGTGGCAGGAGGTGAAGAGTGGCCGGCCCTCTGCACGGAGCCACTGATGGCTCAGGACGCATCCCAAGGCGAGGTATTGAGATGGGCCTGGGAACGCAGAAATGAATAGGACATAGTTCTGAACCCCAGGAAGATTACAATATAACAAGGAGACAGATAATTAAATTACCGTATGGTGTGATAAATGTAAACCTAGGAGCAAGCACAGACTGTTTCATGCCATTTCTTATCCCCTGGACACCAGAGTGGAGCAGTGCAGTTTGTAAAACGTGGTCCCCTACTGCCCTAGAAGGCCTCTTTTCATTTGTTCCTTCTGAGGCATTACATGTGTGAGGTGCCGACGCCACAGGGAGGAGACTCCCATGTCTTTGCCCTCTCAGGGCTCACGGTCTGGTGGGGGAGATAGACATTTAATATGTTTGCCGTCCAACCTTTCTTGACACGGTGGCAATATTTACAGGGCATAGTGAGGACAGCGGTCTGCACTGGAGGGCACATGAATGAAAGGGAGGGGGAGAGGGGGAGAGGGAGAAGGCTTTTTTGAACTGAGACTGGAGAGATGAATAGATGTTTACCAGGCTCACCAGACAACAAAATGGCTGACTCTAGGTGGGATGGGCATCAGCAGTGCAATGCCAGGGGTTCAGTGGGTGGATGGAGTTACAGAGGTGGTAAATCCAGGTGGTCTGAACCCAAGAGGAAGCACATGAACCTGCAGGGCCTTGGACACCAAAAGAGCTGTAAGGTAAACGTTATCTTACTTCTGCAGAGGGGGGATGTCAAGGCAGAATGTGGCCTTTAGGAATCCTAGGTAGGGGGTGCCCCGAGGATGGAGAGCCACATAGGAACACAGCAATCCTTGGCAGATACCCACATCTTTTCTTTAGGAGGTTAGAGAAAAATTTGAAAATTCAGTGTCGGAGTACTGAAAATGTGAAGGAAAATCTTGCTGAGTTCCACAGATTGGGTCAAGGGTACAGTTGCTCTTTCTGCTGAAACTCCTATAAAGTGGCTCAGCTGGAATTGGCTCAGGAGCTGCAGAGAAGTGATGAGAGTCCCACAAGTGGAGACACGGGGTGGCAGTGGCAGAGGGGAATTTTCTTAAATCACCACTTGCAGCATGTTAGTCCTTCTCAAAGACTTAGATGAGTTAGAGATGCCTTCCACTTGAAGCTCAAATTCCCCTGAGTGGCCAGCCAGGACCTACAAGTTGGCCCCATGCTCCCTCTTTACTCTTATCACTGAAAAAAAATCTCAGAAATTTTTATTTTGGGGGCACCTGGGTGACTCAGTCATTAAGCGTCTGCCTTTGGCTCAGGTCATGATCCCAGGGTCCTGGGATTGAGCCCCACATTGGACTCCCTGCTTGGCAGGAAGCCTGCTTCTCCTTCTCCCACTCCCCCTGCTTGTGTTCCTGCTCTCGCTCTCTCTCTCTCTGTCAAATAAATAAATAAAATCTTAAAAAAAAAAAAAAAGAATTTTGGTTTTGTCTTCTCTTCTACTCGAAATAGCTTCTTCATTATTTATGAAATGGACAATCATCGTGAAAGACCTAGTCGGGTCTTTTCTTGCCCACTCTTAACCTCTGCTTCTTTTCTCTCAACATTTCCAGTCTACTCCAGCCCAAACTTACTGCACTCACTGATACTTTCTACCAAGTCGTTTACAGTCAGGATTATCCTTGTGTGTATTTATCCTGTGATGGTTTTGTAGATGTTGGCTTTATCTCCTATAGGCATGCAGATTGTGCAGGGGCTTCAGATAGTTTAAAGAGGTGGGTTTGAGTTCCACTGGATACCTAATGCCTTATATTGAGTTTGAAAAGTGGTAGGGCCTTGTTTGCATTCTAGCCAGTCATATCAGTTTTCATGGTTTATCATGATTTTTTTTAAACCAATCGCAAACATTTTTTGGCATTCCTTAGTATGGTTTGTGTGGGTTTGGGGCTTTCATTTTACTTTAAAAATATTGTCAACAACAAAAAGTTTGGAGTAAAGAAGGAAATGTTGACAGGTAACAAGAAAAAAGTTTATTTCTCCCTTCTTGTTTGAAGTATTTGCTCCATTGGGTTATGCAACTCAGACCTCAAAAGCCATTTGGGAGCCTGAGAATTTAAAAATCATTCTCATTCTTGGTCTAGTAGCTGAGGGTTTCCTCTAAGTAAGAGGAAAAGTTTTCTTTTATGATAATTCCAGGTGAAAATAAAGGTCTATCAATGACAGTGATGGTTTTTAGGAGCCGTGGGTTGTAAATGTCATGGTCAATGGTCAATCTGTTCAGCTCTTTTATTTCAACAGCTCTGGATTACATGTGTTATTAACTTCCTCAGTCTTGTAGGCGTCTAAAATCCATCAAAACGGCCTGTGACATGGAAAACAATAACCAAAAGGTGACACTTTGGGAGAGGTGACAACTCTGGCATCTTAGTCCCATTCACCAAATATCATCCCATTTTGTTGCTGTCCATTTACAGGGCTGCGTAAGGCAGCTTGGGAAGAGATGAGTGTGGGATGGGCAGACCTGGTGGGTATCCCATCCCACCACTTCCTAGCTTTCTGACTGAGAGCAAATCACTTAATCTTACTGATCATCAGTTTAGGGATCAGCACCATGCAAGATGGGAATAACACACACTCTGCAAAATGATTATGTATGTTTCTGCATGGCCTAGCACAACATCTGGTATTACTAGACACTCTGGGAGCTAATGATTACAGGGCTAGGTTCAGAGGCAGCATGATACTGGGGATAGAACAGAGGCTTTGGAGCAGGATCTGGTTTTCAGTTCTGGTTCTTCCACTTATTAGCAGCAAAAATGGATAAATTATGTATCCACTCTGGGCTTTAGATTCTTTACTTGTAAAATGGGATAGCAAACATACCTACCTTAAAGGGCTGTTATGCAGACTTAAAGAGTAGTAAGGCATGTGAAGAGTAAGGTCCTGAGTGTAATAGTGTCTGGCACATGGTGCGCATATGACCATGTTATTTTATTTCATATTCAAGTCATAAAGAATGAAAAATAATATTTTAGGTCTGTTCCTTTCTGGTGTGTCTGGGAAATCAAAGGTGAACATTGTTCTTACTGAGGAGGAAGGGGAAGGGTTTTACCAGTGGCATACTGGTGAATGTTTAACAACTGCCTATCCTTACCTGCCGCCATGCCGCGCCCCCCCCCCCCCAACTCCGTGTCCTTGAAAGGCCTAATCTGTAGCATTTGCTGGTGTCCATGGTGTAGATTCTCCAGCCTGGCCACTCCAACTACCAATATGACAGCAGCGAGCACAGAGCTGAGAAGAGGTACTCGTAAATGGCTTTGCTGGCTGTTGTTACTGCTGCCTCGAGCCCATCACTGGGGCTTGCTTCTTCCTGAGCACACGTAAAACACAACGGCTAGAGGATCCCGCCACCTGGGTTGCTCTGTACATATTGGCAGTGTCCCTCAGCATCCTTGACTGTCATCATGTCCTCAGAGAACTGGGAAGTCAGGAGACTGGGGTCCTCGTTCTGACTTTCCAGGAAACCTGTGACTTTGGAAAAGTCCCACTTAACCCCTTTGAGACTCAACAAAGTCCAACCCCTGCAGGGTTTCTAAGACTTTCCAACTCTAAAAGTCATTGTTCAATTATTTCAAAGATAGGTCTTTTCCATGGCTTTTTTCTAGGTCACATGTCTTTTTATCTTGGGGCAGAATGGAGAGACCTTGGATTTTAACAAGCTCTGTAGGAAAAAAAAAGTGCTCTTTATCTTTATTGGTCCTGATGAATATTTGTTCTCTGTGAAAGGGATTTTATTGATCATTACAAGAACACATTCTGAAAAGAACCTTGTCAGTGATTAGATATTTGAATAAAGTGGGTTTTACCTTCCTTTCAGAGTTATTATGTGGTTTAATGAGATAATGCAGCACGGGAATACAATTTGGAGTAGAAAGTGCTGACCACTCTTAAGGTATTATTTTAAACAGGCCTTTCCTATTTGCAAAAGTGTACCTATGAGAGAATAAAAGTAGGTATTTGAAAAAAGTATTTAAAAAATATCTACTATATGCTGCAGTATATGCTGTTTACAATCTCTGCTTACAAAATAAATGATTGCATGCCACATGATGCCATATTTTATTCCTTTTTATTTTTAAACTTGAATTTTTATTTTATTTTATTTTTTAAAGATTTTATTTATTTGAGAAAGAGAGAGAGAGCACACAAGCAGGGGGAGGAGCAGAGGGAGACGGAGCAGGAACACAAGCAGGGGGAGTGGGAGAGGGAGAAGCAGGCTTCCCGTGGAGCAGGGAGCCCGTTGCGGGGCTCAATCTCAGGACCCTGGGACCATGACCCAAGCTGAAGGCAGTCACATAACCGACTGAGCCACCCAGGCGCCCCTAAAATTTTATTTTTTTATTGGAGTATAGTTGACACACAATGTTACATAATTTCAGGTGAACAACATAGTGATTGAACATCTCTATAGATTATGCTATGCTCACTGCAAGTGTAGCTCCCGTCTGTCACTACACAATGCTATTACAATATCACTGACTGTATTCCCTGTGCTATATCTTTCATCCCTATGACTTACTCATTCCATAACTGGAGACTATTCCTCCCACTCTCCTTTAGCCATTTTGCCCATTTCCCAGTGATACATTAAATAATTAATGATCTACACTTTACTATCAGAAATATACAGATATGTTGCTTTACAGAGATTTTCACAAAGCTATAGAATTAAAACTTAATAGGAGTCCATTTTATTTTATTTTGTATTAGAATAATGCCATGAGGCGCTCCAGCCCCCCTGACACTGCAGGATTTAGAACACTAAACCTGAGAGAAGAACCTGCATGGAAACATACAAAAAATTCTCTTCGATTGAAAAGCAAAAAGTGTCTAAATAAAGAATTTAAAAGGATGTGAAAAGTACCAACTCTTAATTTATCTGGCTTAGAGGTTTATACCAGAAATCCACCAATTGTTATCTTTGCCTTTTTGCACCAGCAATGCTTAAGAGCTTTATCTTGGCAACACCGAAGCATCCACTGACTGTGTTATTTCAGACTACCGGTCTGTTCATTCAGTGAATAGTTTGTGAATGGTTAGGGTTGAATGAACATTTCTGGTTATTCATCCCTTCCACAGTTTTGTCGCACACCCACTATGTAAGATGCTGCGGGGATATAGAGAGAGCTCAGACTTGAGAATTCTGTAGGAGGTTGAATGGTGCCCCTCCCCCCGCCAAAAGAAATGTCTGTGTCCTAACTCCCCAAACCTGTGATTGTGATGTTAATCGTATTTGCAAAAACCCTTTTTCCAAATAAAGTAAGAATCTGAAGATGAGGAAATAATCCCAGGTTATTCAGGTGGGCCCTCAATCCAGTACGTGTCTTGATGTGAGAAAGGCAGAGGAGGACTTGACTCAGACAGGAGAGGAGACAGTGTGAGCACAGAGGAGGCAGGGATTGGCATGATGTGGCTGCAAGTCAAGGAATGGTGACAGCTACCAGATGTTAAAAGAGGAAAAAAGTAAATTCTACCCTGGAGCCTCGAGAGGGAGTGTGGCCCTGCCAACACCTTGATTTTAAGCTTCTGATTTCCAGGACTGTGACAGAATGAATTTATGTTGCTTATGTTATCATGTTTGTAGTAATTTGTTATAGTAGCCTCAGGAAACTCATATAGATCCTCTCTCCAAAGAGAACATATTTCTTTCTACATGATATTGTTGCCTTAAGTTTGATTAGAATAGGAGTTTGGAAGAAGGAGAGATGCTTTCTGTTAGAGATATTGGGCATATTTACTAGAGGAAGAAGGATTTGGGAATTCTCCTAAAAATGAAGAGGATTCCGATTTAGAAAGAACTGATGGCAGTGGCCCAGGAGAGTGGTGGGGGGTGGGGGATGGTGGAGGTAGATACCTCTGGGATGGAAGTGGAGGTGGGGCATGCCTCCAGGCAGAAGGAAACTTGCGCTCAAAGGCTTACAGTCTGTAAAGTGAGAAACTTATACAGAGGGAGGGGTTCGATTAGTTGGGAAATGGGAGAGACACGTAATCCTGGAACTGGAAAGAGCTTTGTGTGGCCAGCTAGAACATGGACTTCATTCTATAATCTACAGGCAATTGGGAATTCATTTTTAAGCAAGAGGATGCCCAGGGTCAGAACTGTGTTTAAGAAGGCCTTTTCATGGATCATCCAGTAGCGGCGGCCAGCAAGGGTACACGGGCACCGCAGCGCGACGCCATGCCTTTCTTTGATGTTCAGAAAAGGCTGGGCCTTAACTTAGAACATTGGATGACAATCCAAAGTGCTGAGCAGCCTCACAAGATTCCAGGTCGATGCCATGCTTTTGAAAAAGAATGGATAGAATGTGCACATGGAATCGGTGGTACCCGTGCAGAGAAAGAGTGCAAGATAGAATTTGATGATTTCGTAGAATGTCTGCTTCGGCGGAAAATGATGAAACGTCTGAGTGACATCAGGAGGCAGCGAGATAAACTAATAAAGGAAGGGAAGTACACACCTCCACCTCACCACTTGGGCAAGGAGGATCCTAGGCCCTGAGCAGAGCTGCTGCTGATGGCTGGAGGCTGATTTTCATGTTCTCTCTTCTCCACTGGAAAGTTCATTTACTGAAAACCTCTTTGTGAAAGTGTCTAAAAATAAAGGATTGCTCTATCCTAAAAAAAAAAAAAAAAAAAAAAAAAAAAAGAAGGCCTTTTCACCATGGCAAGATTCAGATGGAAAAAGTACTGGAATGTGGAAAGACTGGTTAGGAGGAGATAGTGTTAGTCCAGAAACAGGGGTGTTTTGGGCGGAACTCTGTATCTCCCAAATTCATTTGTTGAAGTTTGAACCCCCAGGGCCTCAGAATGTGACTATTTGGATATGAGACCTTTAAAAAAGGTAATTAAAGTGAAATGAGGTCATATGGGTGGGCCCTAATCCAATGTGAATGGTGTCCTTAAAGAAGAAGAGACTAGAACACCGACAACACACAGACTGAGGGGTGACCATGTGAGGAAGGTGGCCATCTGCAGCCCTAGAAGAGAGGCCTCACCAAACCAAATCTGCTGACACCTTGGTCTTGGACTTCTAGCCATAGTTTCTCCAGACCTGTAAGAAAATACATTTCTTTTGTTCGATCACCCAGTCTGTGGTATTTTGTTATGGTAGCACCAGCAGACTCATACAAGGCATTTACACTAGGGTAGCTTTGTGACAACACACACTGTTCTGCCTGGAGAGTTCTGATATGTGCTGTTATTTGCTCTTCTAGATACAGTTGTGGCTCACCTCAGTATAAAGATACACAGCTTAATTTCATGACCTCCCCAAAGGAGTTGTACCATTGCCATGAAAGCATGGTGCCTCCTAAGGCACAAGAACAATACCAGTTTTATAGTTGCTATAATATTGCTTCTTTCCAGGATATTAAACAGGCTCTCTTCTGGTTCATGAGCTCCATGCGTTTTGTTCCTGCATTCTTGATCATAAATAATGATATAGGACAAATGCTAGCTTCAGGTCTTTGTTGATTGAGTAATGAAATATGCCCATTGCCTGAGCTTCTGGGCATCCAGACACAGTCATCCATCTCGATCCTCCTCTTCCTAACCTGTCCAAAATTTACCCATCAGTCAGGTTAATGCCTGATTAAGCATATGGACTTGTGCTGAAGGTGAACAGCAGTTGGGAAGTAAATGAAACAGATATGGACCAATCTTGTAGTTAATATTGCAGGTTTCTAACTGAGAAGAAAATATTTCTGGGACATCAGGATGGAGTGGTATAAAGTGACTCATCAAAATACAGCAGGAGCCCTAATGGATGCCCCCTCAGGGTGCCTGGGGTGGTAAGTTTGATGTTTTCAGCCCTCTACAGTGGGGAATTTACAACTTACGGAAAGCAAAGGAGATAAGAAAACTCAGAGTAGTCTTAACATTTTTCCCATTTACACATTTTTTTTTTTTCAAGTCTCAAGGGAGACTGAGCTATGCTGCGTAACCCTGGGCTGCATGTTATGGTCAGCCATAAAGCTGACTGAATCTCCGAGCATCCAGCACCACCCTATTTGTTCTGGGGGAGAAGGAAAAATCTAGGCTCTTATGGAGCTGATGATTAATCTGGGAGGCAGGCCACATACTTAATACCTTATCAATTATTGTAAGTTAGTGTGGAACAGACTGAGCTAAAGTTGGCTAATGTGCTATGGGGTATTAGATGGCACTGATTATTTTATAATATTTACTCAAGAATGAACCAAGTGAGATGGGAGCCATCCCTGTGCCAAAGAGCTCTTTGGTCAGTTAAGCACACAAGAATTACTTAAGTGAAATAGCCAGGTAATAAGAAACAGTGCCCAAATGAGTGGTGGTGCTCTGTATGTGCTTGAGAATTAGGAATTTCAGAAAATTAAGAGGACTATATAAGCCAGTTTAGCTGTAGGAGGCTTCAAGGAAAGTAGTGTTTGGGATACTCATGAATTCACTTATTATTCATCCACTTTCCATTCACACAGCAAATATAATAACTTGTATACAATGTTTCAGATTCTGACAAAACAATGAAGACAGACATGGTTTGTATCCTTATGGAGCTTACAGTCTAATGTGAGATAAAAGTCCATAATTGCATGATATTAATTATAAATGGTGATGAGTGCTTTGAAAGGAAATTATTAGGGGGAGTTGTCTGGAGGAGTGGGTAGTTAGAGTGATGCTGAATCAAACACCCAAAGGATGAGTAAGAGAATTAGGCAGTGGAGGTGGGAAGTACTCTAGGTAGAGAACATAGTATGTGCAGAGACTTGAGGTGGAGAAGGCACTGCCCAGCTGCAGAAAGGCAAGAAAGCCAGTGTATCTGGAGCATAGTTACCAGGGAGAATGGCATCCAGTGGGATGAAAAGATAATACTTGTTGCTGATGTTTTGGGGATCAAGAACATCTTTAAAGATCTGTTGAAAGCTATGCATCCTCTCTCCAGAAACATGCACATACGTTTCCAGTTCAGGAAGTTCACAGATTTCCAGAAGCCTCTTTGTGAATTTCAGAGTAAGAAATCCTACCTTAGGGACAGATATGATTGGAACCGGCTCTCAGGAGGAGAAAGGGTTTTCGCAGTGAGAGAGAGGTTGAGAATGAGCAGTGTTTTCAGGATTGTGGGAGGCAGGAAGTTTTCATGAGGCAGGGTTATCAGTCTTCCTCCAGTTCCATTGCATGCTCTCAATTCACAGAAGTCAAAGTGAATAATAGGGGACGGGATATTGCTATGCTTGTACACACCTTGAATTTGCTTGCAATGCTGATAGTGGCATTTGGCCTTTAGATAATGACTTCTCTCCTTCTCCTGGCAGCTCTCCTCCCAGTGTGGTTCCCATCCCCACCAGTGAGTCTGTACAGTGTCTGAGGCTATGGCAGAGAAGTAGACTCCATGGCATTGACTTTCTGACTCAACGGGCTTCAAAAACATCAACACGAAGCTGTTGAATACAAACCATCTCCTAATGCATTTTTAATTAGTATTTGGCCAGTTAAGTTAATCAATTTGTAAAATATGTGAAAGGAAAGACCTATTAAAATAGAAGCCATGTTTGGTGAGGTAAACCTTTCCATAAACTATAAACCAGATACTTCCTCCAAATGGAAAATGTGGGCAGGCAGGTAAACAGATGCCCTGCAGAGCCTATTTTCTATATTAATTATCTTGCTGTGCCTTAAATGGTTTTTGTTTGGGTGTTAAAAGGTTTGTGAAGATGAGATTATTTAAATGGCAAAAATCAATTTTCCTGAACCTGGACAGTCTTTTGCAGTCAACTGTAAAAAAGCCAAAGGAGTGGAGAGAGAGGGGAGTTTTATACATCTCATTTGTTCTTTTTAAATGTGAAAACAAAATGAATTTTAGTGCAAAGAAAATCAGGGTGCGCATGAGAGGAAAGGAGTAGGTATCCGACACGGTTGCCTGTCTTAGGCAGATGCTGGTCTGGGCGGTGGGGTCATCCAGTTGTGGTGGCCATGGCCCAAAGCCTCATCATGAACTGTACTCTCTGAGATGGCAAGCTGCTTAGTTCAGGTGTCAGGAGGGTGCAGGCAGAAAATTAGAGAGAAAAGGGTGCAGCATCACTGCTCAGAGAAGGAGCTGTAACATGTCCTGAGAAGAGGGAATGCCATCTGTCAAGCTGCAAATGCTTTCCCCTTCCCCAGGGTGAAGGCGTAGCTTGAACAGAGTTTGATTTTAGTTCAGCAGATGAGTACGACTCTCGTCTGCCAAAGGCCTGTGCTCAGCTCTGAGCTGGATCTGTCCACAAAGAGCTTCCCTATGGGTGGAGGAGAGAAGCCTTGTGCATCATATAATGGAGACAGAGGAGGCTGTGCTATGGAGGGACCATGATCAAGATGCCCACAGTATAGTAAGCTTGCAGTACAAGTTTAGTGAGTGTTATTAGTCAACTAGGATTGCCATAACAAGATGCCACATACTATTTTTTTAAAGATTTTATTTATTTATTTGAGAGAGAGAGAGAATGAGAGAGAGAGCACGAGAGGGGGGAGGATCAGAGGGAGAAGAAGACTCCCCGCCGAGCAGGGAGCCCGATGTGGGACTCGATCCCAGGACTCCAGGATCATGACCTGAGCCGAAGGCAGTCGCTTAACCAACTGAGCTACCCAGGCGCCCAAGATGCCACATACTAGATGGCTTAGACAACACAATTTATTTTCTCCATAGTTATGGAGGCTACAAGTCCAAGATCAAAGTGCCAGCAGGTTTGGTTTCTCTGGAAGCCTCTCTCCTTGGCTTGCCAATACACCCCTTCTTGCTATGTGCTCACATGGCCCTTTCTCTGTGTGCATACACCTCTGGTGTCTCCTCTTCTTCTTACGAGGACACCAGTCCTATTGGATTAGGGTCCTATCCTTATGATTTATTACTTGATGAGTCTTTTTAGTCTTTTCTTTAGGAATCCCTTCATCTCTTCATCTCCTCTTTCTCTTACTTCTCTCTGCCTCTTCATCCAATTTAGTAATAACCATTTGAATATTAAAATGATAAATGAAATTTCTCTTGATGTGAAATTCTCATGTGAAAATATCATTCAAATTTACCTAATTCAAACTTATGCTAATCCTATACTTCATGACCTTAATTACCTCCTTAAAGACCCTATCTCCAAATATAGTCACACTGAGAGTTAAGGCCTCTACATAGAATTTGAAGAGGTGGCATGGGACACAATTCAGTCCGTGACAGTGAGCAAATAGATGACTGATTGAATGAAAGAGGGAATAAAAAATATAAGTCTGGAGTGCTATGCAAATTTTGAGAAGAAAAGATTAATTTTGACTTGAAGAATTAGAGACATTTTTTAGATTTGTAATTTGAGCTAGGTCCTGAATAATGGTGGGCATGTTGCTAGGACAGTATGATAGTAGGGAAGGGAAGCTATGTCGTGCAGAGGACACTGAGGGCTTACAAAAGTCCAAACTTTTAAGAAAATCATCCCTTGTAACTCTCACTTTAATGTTCTCCATACAGGAGAAAGATTACAAATTGAATATAAAACCTCATCATATATTGAAATTGCTGAAATACGTAGTTTTAATTTCATATTATGGTAAATTGAAAAGCAAAGGGGGAATAGGAAATTTTAAAAGATGGTAAAATACACATATAGGTGCATAGAGAAGAGAGAAGAAGAAAACAGGATGCCTGGCTGGCTCAGTCAGTAGAGCATGCGACTCCTGATCTTGGAGTTGGTAAGTTTGAGCCCCAAGTTGGATATAGAGATTGCTTAAAAATAAAAAAATCTTAAAGAAAATAGAAAGTTTCTTTAGGAAAAAAAAGTGAGAATGGATCCTTCCATCCCCTCGGATTCTGTCTTCTGGAATCATGAAGGGAGGCAAGCATTAAGCTCATTTCTTAATCATTCATTCCTCATGAGAATTTGAAAACACATCCAATTTATCTCTAGGGAAAACGGAGTGTTGTGAAGTAAGTTTGAATGATATTTTCAAATCATAAGGATTTATCACTTTTTTTTTTTTTTTAAATCAAAACCAGGTAAAAACCAGCCCCCAAACAAACCCTTAAAGGCAGTTTTGAAGGAAAGGTTACCTTCCAGCAGAGGCTGTAGAGAAGCAGGGAGGGTCCTTCCTGACTTTGTTTTGGAGATGGTGGGAGGCTTAGGGGCTGATTGAATATTTTTAAGCTTCAAGTAATACTTGGTCCCACTTGGTGAGCCGTCTTTTCTGTCTTGGCAGTCCCCTTGCCCTTTGCTTAACTACAGGCCTCTCAGATCATGGCCATGCTGATCATAGTCTCCAAATCCAAGAATGTTCCTTAAAACAGTACAGATAACGGCTGGCTGATTCACCCACTCAAGGGAAAGTGAGAAGATTGGAGTCTAGGTAGAAGAAGCATTACAAGCAAGCACTTGCAGGAGAAATTTCCCAACTGATTTTAAAAAGACATTATTTGTTGAAACAATAGATTTTTAGGTGGATTGAGAATGCTTCTCTATTTCTCTCCATTTTCCTATAATACAGATGTCAGCCTTTTCCCAAAGGGGCTGTTTCCATTAGTGTTGCATTTTATTGAGATCACTGCCTCTCACCAGTGGGTTAGAGCCATTAGTGCTCCGATTTTTAGCCATCATGACCTCTCATTATCCAAGCTGTTTTGCCTCATGATCACATAAAGCACATAATAATAGAACCACTGGCATTTTAGATTTCATTACAATTCATATTTTGTTTAGCACATTCCCCCCCCGTACACTTTAATTTCTGTGCATGGCTGAATTGCCTCATTCCCACAGAAATGAAGTTAGACCCAAAGGCTGCAGGCGCTTTGGTTCTGGAGGTGATGATTCATTTCTGAGCTTCTGTGTCTTTCTACCCCCAGTGGGACAAGCACATGGTACACAGAGCGCTTTATCTTTTTCAGACTGTGTTGTTTTCATTATTGTTCCTAAAAGTAGACATGGAAATAAATCTTTGCTCAATTATTTTTAAGGCCAAGGGCCATTAGAAGTCATAGAGCTTGGGGTGCCTGGGTGGCTCAGTCATTAAGCGTCTGCCTTCGGCTCAGGTTATGATCCCAGGGTCCTGGGATCAAGGCCCGTGTTGGGCTCCCTGCTCAGTGGGGAGTCTGCCTCCCCTCCCTCCCGGCTCATGCTCTCTCCCCGCCTCTCAAATAAATAAATAAAACCTTTAGGAAAAAGGTCATAGAGCAAGAGCATCTAAGTGCATTCTGGGCGATAACCAAAGACTCATTTTTTTTAATGGATATCTGCTACTTTTGGTTGAGTACATACATGTACACATATGTACATAATTTCAACCTTTTTTTTTTTTTTACACTGAATTGCCTATTGACTATTTCTTAATGGGTCACTAAATTGATCAGTGCCTGCTTGCTGAATGAAATGACCATTCCCCACCCCACACCCTGACTTTGTTTGATCTATCAGTAGAATACTGGCTTGGGTGTATGGACAAAACTTTAGCTGCATGTTAAAAATACCTTTGCCTTTCTTATTGTTTTTGTGGTTGTATAAAGAGTATCAATAAAATCTGAACATAATCCTTCTGAGTGAAGTAAAGTCGTGACCTCATATGCTGCCTCTATGGGAAACATTTTTTTTTTTCTCATTTAAGTAGTGTGAGACTTGTAGAGCTTCCTCCTGCTACCACCTTTGGGGTCACACCACAGGTGAAGGCTCTGACATTCCTTTTAACATGTGTTCATAAGGACTGCTCATCTTCAGAAAAACCATAAGAAAGAGTGAGCCTAGGCTGCCTCTATTTTAGCACCACAGTCAGATCTTTGTCTTTCCTATTTCATGCTACTGTTTCAGCCACCAGAACACCTGGATTTGAGGCCTTTTACTTGCTTTGTCTTTAGTTTCGTCCAGCACTTTAGATTGGGCTCATTTCCTCTTAGCCCTTCATTGAGTTTCCTGCTCAATCCTTTTCATCTTGTTGAACTTCCTTAACTTTTGGCCAATTGGGACTTCAAATATCTTCTCTAATCCAAAACAATGCCTAGATCTTTGAACTTATTCCACCACAAATATGAATTCAGTTAAATGTGAGTTCAAGACACTGAGAGGAAGGGTTTGGTAAATTTCTGGAAGATGAAAAGTAGGTGAGAAAGATTGCTGGGTAAATGAGCAGAGGGAGCCAGAGTTAAGAGCACCCACAGGGAAAGTATAATGGAGGCAAGAATCACTTTTTAAGGGAGGGCTTCCCCAAAGGGGTGATGGGGGGTATAAGGAGCTGAAGCAGGGTGAGGGATGAAAATCAAGGAGATTGCTTGGAAATCTCTCTCTTAAATGGCTACACAAGTGAGTCTTCTCACTGTAGTTTCTTGATTTGCTTCTTGGCAAGCATAAGCATTTCCCTCTAATGAGATAGAGAAGGCTAAATGAGAAGCAGAGGTCCTCAAAGAAGTCCTTCTTTTTTAATTAATTAATTTATTTTTGTCACTTTGAGAGTTTTCCGACCTGCCTGCCCCTGATCCACATGTGCAACACAATGGAAGCCTGCTAGTAAAAAGGCCCTGCCAACATGCAGATCTTTCCATCAGGGTGGAGTGAGAGAGGGGCTCTGAGATTAGTGACGGGATATGTCTTTTTTTTTTTTTTTTTCAGTTTCAGAGGTAGAATTTAGTGATTCATCATTTGCATATAACACTCAATGCTCATTACATCAAGTGCCCTCCTTAATGTCCATCACCCAGTTACCCCATCCCCCCATGAGATCCTCTCCAGCAACGCTCAGTTTGTTTCCTATAGTTAAGAGCCTTATGGTTTGTCTCCCTTGTCTTCCTCTCTGTTTTTGTCTTCTTTATATTTCCTTCCCTTCCCCTATGTTCATCTATTTTGTTTCTTAAATTCCACATATGAGTGAAATCATGTGGTATTTGTCTTTCTTTGACTGACTTTGTTTAGCATAATACATTCTAGTTCCATCCACATTGTTGCTTTAACACCCCTCTCACAGCAATGGACGGATCATCTAAGCAGAAGATCAACACGGAAATAAGGACTTTGAATGACACACTGGACCAGATGGACTTAACAGTTATATTCAAAGCATTTCATCCTAAAGAAACAGAACACACATTCGTCTCAAGTGCACATGGAACATTCTTCAGAATAGATCACATACTGGGTCACAAATCAGGTCTCAACCAGTATAAAAAGATTGAGATTATACCACGCATATTTTCAGACCACAATGCTTTAAACTTGAGCTCAATCACAAGAAAAAATTTGGAAGGACCACAAATACATGGAGGTTAAAGAACATCCTACTAAAAAGAATGAATGGGTTAACCAGGAAATTAAAGAAGAGTTAGAAAAATATATGGAAACAAATGAAAATGAAAACACGATGGTTCAGAACCTTTGGGATGCAGCAAAAGGCGGTCCTAAGAGGGAAGTATATAGCACTACAGGCCTTTCTCAAGAAGCAAGAAAAGTGTCAAATATACAACCTAACCTTACACCTAAAGGTGCTGGAAAAAGAACAGCAAGTAGAGCCTAAAGCCAGCGGGAGAAAAGAAATAATAAAGATTAGAGCAGAAATCAATGATCTAGAAATTAACAACAACAACAACAACAACAGAACAGATCAACAAAACTAGGAACTGGTTCTTTGAAAGAATTACTAAGATCATAAACCCTTAGCAAGACTTATCAAAAAGAGAAAGGACCCACATAAATAAAATCATGAATGAAAGAGGAGAGATCACAACCAACACCAAACACTAAAGTAATTTCAAAAGAGATGCTGCATCTGAAAATGTGGAAATGGGTGGGAAGAATGAAGGGATAGTTCAGCACATTGGAGAACATAGTAGCAAAAGACAGGGACATGGGATCAAATGTTCAGAGCTCAGAAAAGCTTTCAGTTAAATGGGAACAGAGGGCTTAAAACCCACTACTGCTTTTAAACTGTGGAACTTTGGTATGAAAGAATCAAAATATAGTAAATTTATACATTTAATATATAAATATTTACTATAAATTTAAATAAAATAAATAAAATTAGGGGCAGAGGCTTACCTGTTCAGCATCTCCTTCCCTACCATTAGTCCCTGACATGGATTCTGTAGCATTTCCATCAACACTGGGGTTCCCAAAAGTACAATTTGAGATCTACTGGACCAGACTATAAAGTACTGATGAGGAGGAGTGGAAGAATGTTTGAAGGATGAGTTGGGGAATTTACTCAGAAGGCTTCGAGTGCCCATCTAAAAAGTTTGCGGTTTTATTCTGGAGACATTGGACCACCTTGGACATTTAAAAATATAAGAATTTGGAAATAAGAGCCATACGTATATTATTATATGTATATATATTTATGCTTGAGTAAGGTTGATTTTTCAGTGCAGTGTGGGACACATCAGAATGGCAACACTGGAGGTGAGCAGTCCAGGCTGGGGACTAGTAAGATTCCAGGGGGACCTGAGCCAAGATGGAAGAAGTGGGAAAGTAAAATGTAGGGTGGTGTGAGAGGTGGAAGTGATAGGACTTTGACAGAATATGTGGGGGTGGGGTGGGGGCAGGAGCCGAAATCAAAGAGGCCCTCAAGTTTCTGAATTCATGACCAGTGGTCTCAATGACTCTATTAGTAGAGCTAAGAAATGCAGCCCTAAGGAGAAATAGTAGGTCTGAGAAAGGGAATGCTTCACTTAGGGAATTTAAGGTGCAGATTTCAGAATCCAAATTACTTAGGAATCATAAGGGAGGTTAAAAACACTGTTGAGCTGAGATTTGAAAGAGGAAGTTAACAACAACAACAACAACAACAAAAGGCAGGGAGGAAGAGGGGGAGCTTTCTTGCATCAAGAAAGGAACATCCTCTAGTTCAGTAAGATGGTCTGGTGAGGAAAGACCTCTTTTATAAACTTTCTTCACAATTCCAATTCCAACCCACCAGGTTCTGAGACCTTCCAAAGAAGCCCACCATGCAGGACACTTAGTCTCAGAGATCTGCTCAGGATTGTGGTTATGTGGGTGGTAAAGAGAGCTGCCTCAGCAGGACTTGCTTTCAAGGTACAGGGAGGGGTTAGTGCTAAATGGATGGGGGTGGGGGCTGCTTCTCTCTGGATTGAGAGCCCAGGGTATAACCCAAGGGCATACTACTTTCCTAATACCCCACAGACCCTGCTGTGAGAAATGGTGCTATGAATTGCATGGCCTGTCAACTCTCTGAAACCTGACTTAAAACACCATATACCTGGATAAGGGCTAAAATAAAGGAGACAATACCAAGGTTGGCAAGGATGTGGAGTAACTGAAACTTCATAATCTGCTGGTGGGGATGTGGATTGGAACAGGTCCTACAGGAATGTTTAGCATATGCACTAAAGTTGAACATCAGCTTACCTTTGACCCAACAAATCCACTTCTACTATGCTCAACAATACTGAATACACATACTCACAAAAGTACACATAGCATGGTGTTCCATTCATATGAAGTTCAAAACCAGACAAAACTAATCAATAGCATTGGAAGTCAGGATAATGGTTACCTTTAGTGGCAGGGTCAGAGGGCCATCAATGACAGGAAGGGAGCATGAAGAGTCTTCTGGGGAGCTGGTAATGTTTCTTGACCTGGTCCTTGGTTAGATGGTTAGTGGTTACTGATACTGTGTTATATGGCTGTGTTGAGTTTGTGAGATTCATTAAGTTATACACTAAGCTATACACTACTTCTATATTCTATTTATGTCATACTTCAACAAAATCTATAAAACCAACAAAGTAGAACTCCTGCTGTTTTGATCATTTTACTCTCCTCCAGATAGTTCTCCACAGCTTTCAAGTTAAAGTTCAAATTCCTTAGATTCCAATATGAGTTTTTACAATCTGTCCCCATATATTTTTCCAGACCCATCTCCTACCCATCCCTGCTAAGTTCCAGCTAAATTGGAGTTTTTTAACCATGACTTTAGTCTTCCATGTACTTGTGTATCTTCAAGACTTTTCTTGTATTGTCCCCTTTGTTTGGAATATGCATCCACATTCATTAACTTGATGGTGCAGCTCAAATGAAGTACTACTTCCTTCAAGAAACCTTCCCTGACTTACCCAAACAGAT